>NC_092713.1:160027688-160648108 GCF_047496885.1 Scyliorhinus torazame | reverse complement strand
ACTAAGACCACCGCCTCCCCTTGCAATTTGCCACTCACCATCACGTATCTGCCCCCACTATCCGCCACTATGGTCTTTGCCTCAAACATTACCCGCTTCCCCACTAGTATAGCCACCCCCCTGTTTTTTGCGTCTAGCCCCGAATGAAACACCTGCCCCACCCATCCTTTGCGTAGTCTGACCTGGTCTATCAGTTTCAGATACGTCTCCTGCAGCATAACCACATCTGCCTTAAGTTTCTTTAGGTGTGCGAGTACCCGTGCCCTCTTTATCGGCCCGTTCAGCCCTCTCACATTCCACGTGATCAGCCGGGTTGGGGGGCTCTTTACCCACCCACCCCTTGTTGACTAGCCATCTCCTTTTTCAATCCAGCTCCTCACCCGGTTCCCACGTAGCCGTATCTCCCCCCAACGGTGCGCTCCCGCCCCGACCACCCCACCCCATACCAGCTCCCCCTTCTCCCCAGCAGCAGCAACCCAGTTAACCCCCCCCTCCCCCCCCACTAGATCCCTCACTAGCGTAATTGCACCCCCCATGTTGCTCCCAGAAGTCAGCAAACTCTGGCCGACCTCGGCTTCCCCCCCGTGACCTCGGCTCCCACTGTGCGAGGCCCCCATCTTCCTGCTTCTCTGTTCCCGCCATGATTACCATAGCGCGGGAACAAAGCCCGCGCTTCCCATTTGGCCCCGCCCCCAATGGCCGGCGCCCCCAGCTCCTCATCCTCCCTCCCCCCCACCCCCACGACATGGGGAAGAGAGAAAAGTTACAGGGTCGCAGGATTAACAACTTGGGAAATCATCTCTTCCCCCTTTTCCCCCTCTTCACCCCACATATTCGCCCCACCACTTTGTCCCAAACATTCTTTTTCTGGCCCGCTCACTCCAGTTTCTCCTCGACAATAAATGTCCACGCCTCTTCTGCCGTTTCAAAGTAGTGGTGTTTCCCTTGATGTGTGACCCACAGTCTTGCCGGCTGCAGCATTCCAAACTTAACCTTCCTTTTGTGCAGCACCGCCTTAGCCCGATTAAAGCTTGCCCTCCTTCTCGCCACCTCCGCACTCCAATCTTGATATGCGCGGATCACCGCGTTCTCCCACCTACTGCTCCGAGTTTTCTTTGCCCATCTGAGGACCATCTCTCTGTCCTTATATCGGAGAAATCTCACCACTATGGCTCGAGGAATTTCTCCAGCCCTCGGTCTTCGCGCCATAACTCGATAGGCTCCTTCCACCTTCAATGGGCCCGTCGGGGCCTCCGATCCCATTAACGAGTGCAGCATCGTGCTCACATATGCCCCGACGTCCGCCCCTTCTGCACCTTCGGGAGGACCAAGAATCCTTAAATTCTTCCTCCTCGCATTATTCTCCAGCACCTCCAGCCTTTCCACACACCTTTTGTGTTGTGCCTCGTGCATCTCTGTCTTCACCACCAGGCCCTGTATGTCGTCCTCATTCTCAGCAGCCTTTGCCTTCACGACCCGAAGCTCCTGCTCCTGGGTCTTTTGCTCCTCCTTTAGCCCTTCAATCGCCTGTAATATCGGGGCCAACAGCTCCTTCTTCATCTCCTTTTTAAGTTCTTCCACGCAACGCCGCAGGAACTCTTGTTGTTCAGGGCCCCATATTAAACTGCCTCCTTCCAACGCCATCTTGCTTTGTGCCTGCCTTCCTGGCCGCTGCTCTAGAGGATCCACCGCAATCCGGCCACTTTCCTCTCCTTTTTCCATCTGTGTCCAGGGGGGATTCCCTTCTGGCTTACCGCACAGTGTTTTTAGCCGTTAAAATTGCCGTTGGGGCTCCTATTAAGAGCCCAAAAGTCCTTTCCACCGGGAGCTGCCGAAACGTGCGACTTAGCTGGTCATCGCCGCACCCGGAAGTCCATCAGAAAGATACCTGGCGACTCGTGAGCAAAGGTGACAGAATTAGAGCTAATAAAACTAAGGCTAATAAGAGCAACAATACGACTCAGGTACCTCCTCTGATAGTGATGCAAACACTTCACTAGCTCTACCTACCAGCTTTGTTTGAATCAGTAATACCCACATGTCCTGTGGCCATTTCATTTGTTTAGCTACCTTCTCAAATGAAATGGAAAAGACTTCTACCTCCTTCTCATCAAATCTTGGCAATGCTTGGATATATTTAAATAGATCACCACCAAGCCTTCGACTATGACGCTCTTTCTCACTATCCTCATCACTATCATCCAACTGTACGTTTCCCTTTACACCTGCCAATTTTAACTGACTGTCATGTTTCATGGCCATTTTCTGAAGTTCAAACTCTCTCTCTTTATCTTTTTCCCTGATCTGTATCTCCCTTTCTCTTTCTTTTTCCTCTCCATCTCTTTCGTACTCACGCTGCTTTAATTCTTTCTCATGTTCCATTTGTTTAATTTGTAATTGAATTTTTGCCATTTCCAATGAGTCAGACTTCAAATGCTTAGCCACCGCCATAATTACCTCATCTTTTCGCATTTTGTCAGGTAATGTTAACTGCAATGTTTTTGCCAAATCTAACAGTCTGCTGTCTCTGTCCATAAGGTACTGCGTGTGACCACCTCCACCCCAAAAAACGCCTGAGCCTCTGAAAGAGCCATTGTCCACAACACACTCCCCACTTGAACTAGAATACCACACCTGAAAAGCAACCACAATATGCTCACCCCTCACTGTCTTTAAGTTACATAGATAGAATTTACAGTGCAGACGGAGGCCATTCAGCCCATCGAGTCTGCACCGGCTCTTGGAAAGAGCACCCTACCCAAGGTCAACACCTCCACCCTATCCCCATAACCCAGTAACCCCACCCAACACTAAGGGCAATTTTGGACACTAAGGGCAATTTATCATGGCCAATCCACCTAACCTGCACATCTTTGGACTGTGGGAGGAAACCGGAGCACCCGGAGGAAACCCACGCACACACGGGGAGGATGTGCAGACTCCGCACAGACAGTGACCCAAGCCGGAATCGAACCTGGGACACTGGAGCTGTGAAGCAATTATGCTATCCACAATGCTACCGTGCTGCCCCTAAGTTCACTAAGCCAATCCAATAGATAGACTTTTATCCCCCTCGAGCCCCCAGTTTGTTATGGGCCAGGGTTTAGAGAACCCCAAAGTGTATCTTGGGAGTTCACCTGACCCACAACTTTTAATAGATTGTGGCATGGGGAGCACATGGCCCACTCTACAGGTGTGGTACAGCAGAAATGGAAAAATATTTTTAAAAGCAAAATAATGTTTATTCTATGAACTTAAGTTAACCTTTTTAAAACATACAGTGAACATCTTAGCAACCATTAATTCAAATACAACCCCCAAAGACTACAACACTAAATAATCCTTTAAGCTTTCCTTTTAACATCCATAAGACTTAAAAACATAACCTTTAACAAGAGCACATCAGGTTAAAGTCACTACTGAGAGCAGTTATTAGTTTTAAATCACCAAAGGATCGATTTACAATTTTTAGATTACAGAGAGAGAGACTAATACCCCTTCTGGTTGTGACTGCAGCTATCCAGCTCTGAAAACAAAACTAAAACACACCCTGCAGCAAACAGCCTAAAACGAAAGTAAAAAGCTGGCAGACAGCCCAGCTCCACCCACACTCTGACAACACTGATAAACACCCATTTCTTAAAGGTACATTTCTTAAACACCCATTTCTTAAAGTTACTCTCACTGCAGATATTTATAAACACACCCATTTATAAACACCCATTTCTTAAAGGTACTCTCACATGACAGTGGATAAAGGTGGGCTGCTAATAAGGAACATGGGAAAGCTCAGACACAGTTTGAAACACTGCTGCAGGATGTTCTTTGCATTGACATAAAACCTGCTACCCTTTGCCTTGTGTGAGAGGTCAATGGAGCATGTATTTATAAGCAGAGCAACCTGTCCACAGAGTACTTGAGGAAACAGGGCAACACCCTCAAAGAAACGCAAGAGGAAATAGGTGGGCTCCAGATAATATTTTTAGCAGCTTCATAAAGGCAAGAGCAACGGCTGTCCTCACACTCAGAGTCTCGACTCAGAAGTAAAAATGTTAGAGCAGTTAGCCTAAGTTCTGTGCTTAGGGGCTATTCAACATTGGGTTCAGAGCGGAATGGTTTGGGGGGGGGGGGGGGGGGGTGAAGGGCGAGGGAGAGAGTGTAAAGAAGGAGAGAGGGGTGAAAGGAGGGAGAGCGGACACAGCAAGAAGGAAAGAGAGAGAGAGTGGAGAAAGTGGTGAAAGAAAGACAGTGCCTGCAAGAGAGAAAGTGAAGGGTGAAAGAGAAAAGGAGTGAGACGGAGCGGCAGAACAGATCATGGCACTGAAAAAGAGGGGCAGGGAGATTGGCGAGGAGAGGAAGAGAGAAAAGATAGAAGGGATGGGAAGAACAGGCAGTGAGATGGAGAGATCTAATGAAGGACAACAGAGGCAGGAGTGAGAGAGTGAATGAATGAGAAGGATAGATAGATGTGAAGCAGCAGGAAGAGAGACATATGGGGCGGGATTCTCTGATCCTGAGGCTAAGTGTTGACGGTGTTGTAAGCGCTGTCGCGTTTCCCGATGGCGTCAACACGGCCCCAGGATCAGCAATTCTGGCCCTTACAGAGGGACAGCAGGGCGCTGGAGCAGTTCACGCCGCTCCAGCTGCTGATCCGGCCGTGGAATGGGCGCGGGGGGATGCGC
This sequence comes from Scyliorhinus torazame, assembly GCF_047496885.1. Classification (NCBI taxonomy): domain Eukaryota; kingdom Metazoa; phylum Chordata; class Chondrichthyes; order Carcharhiniformes; family Scyliorhinidae; genus Scyliorhinus; species Scyliorhinus torazame. Next base: position 160,643,426 of record NC_092713.1, on the reverse strand, counting down.
GCATGCGCAGTGGGTACGGCGCGAACCTGCGCATGCGCAGTCCCACCGGCGCGATTTCCGCGCATGCACGGTGTCTCCCTTGTCCGCGCCGGCCCCAACCCAACATGGCGCAGGAGTTCAGAGGCCGGCGCGGAATAATGGAGGCCGGGAGACAGCGAGGCCGGCCCACCAATCGGTGGATCCCGATGCCGGGCCAGGCCACATCGGAGGCCACCCCCCGCCCCCCCCCCCCCCCCGGCCCCCCTCCCCAGGCTGCCACCCGACCCTTCAACGGCGCGGTCCCGCCGGCTCAGAGCAGGTCCCGACCGGCGCCGCGCCAACCAGGCCGCCCCCAAAGGGGCAGATTCTCCGCTCTGTGGAGAATCGCATCCCGCCGTCAGGGCGGTGTGGCACGATTTGCGCAGCCCGCCGCCAATTCTCATACCCGGCACGGGGTTGGAGAATCCCGCCCATGAAATATATGGAGAGAAAGAGAAAGAATGAAGCGGAGTCTAACAGGAGAGCGAGAAAGGAGAGAGAAAAAGGGAATTTTCATCTGGTGAGGGGGAAGTGCACATGCACCCAATCTGTGCAGGAGAGAGTGCTGAAAAATAGGCGGCCTGAATGATGGGCAGGGAACTTCAATTGAGTAGAGTACGTGTGTGAGGGTGGGAGATGGATGGGGAACAGTGTGAGTGTGTGTGAGGGTGGGGAGTTGAATGGGGTACAGTGTGCGTGGGGGTGGGGTGTTGGATAGGGTACAGTGCGTGTCTGAGGGTGGGGAGATGGATGGGGAACAGTGTGAGGGTGGGGAGACGGATAGGGTACAGTATGTGTGAGGGTGGGAGGTTTGATGGGGTACAGTGTGTGTGTGTGTGTGAGGGTGGGGAGATAGATAGGTTACTGTGTGTGTGAGGGTGGGAGATGGATAGGTTACTGTGTGTGTGAGGATGGGGAGATGGATAGGGTACTGTGTGTGTGAGGGTGGGGAGATAGATAGGTTACTGTGTGTGTGAGGGTGGGGAGCTGGATGACGACAGTATGTCTGTGTGTGAGGGTGGGGAGATAGGTTACTGTGTGCGCGAGGGTGGGGAGATGGATGGGGTACTGTGTGTGTGTGTGTGTGTGTGAGGGTGGGGAGTTGGATGGGGTACAGTGTGAGTGTGTGTGAGGGTGGGGAGTTGGATGGGGTACAGTGTGTGTGTGTGTGTGTGTGTGTGTGTGTGAGGGTGGGGAGTTGGATGGGGTACAGTGTGAGTGTGTGTGAGAGTGGGGAGTTGGATGGGGTACAGTATGTGTGTGAGAGGGTGGGCAGATAGATAGGTTACTGTGTGTGTGAGGGTGGGGAGATGGATCGGTTACTGTGTGTGTGAGGATGGGGAGATGGATAGGGTCCTGTGTGTGTTGGGATGGGGAGATGGATAGGTTACTGTGTGTGTGACGGTAGGGAGATGGATAGGTTACTGTGTGTGTGCGGGTGGGGAGATGGATAGGTTACTGTGTGTGTCAGTGTGGTGAGATGGATAGGGTACTGTGTGTGTGAGGGTGGGGAGATGGTTAGGTTACTGTGTGTGTGACGGTGGGGAGATGGATAGACTACTGTGTGTGTGAGGATGGGGAGATGGATAGGTTACTGTGTGTGTCAGTGTGGGGAGATGGATAGGGTACTGTGTGTGTGAGGGTGGGGAGATGGATAGGTTACTGTGTGTGTGAGGATGGGGAGATGGATAGGTTACTGTGTGTGCGAGGGTGGGAGATGGATAGACTACTGTGTGTGTGAGGATGGGGCGATGGATAGGGTACTGTGTGTGTGAGGATGGGGAGATGGAGATGTTACTGTGTGTGTGAGGATGGGGAGATGGAGAGGTTACTGTGTGTGTGAGGATGGGGAGATGGATAGGTTACTGTGTGTATGAGGATGGTGAGATGGATAGGGTACTGTGTGTGTGAGGAGGGGAGATGGATAGGTTACTGTGTGTGTAGGAGGGGAGGTGGAGAGGTTACTGTGTGTGTGAGAATGGGGAGATGGATAGGTTACTGTGTGTGTGAGGATGGGGAGATGGATAAGGTACTGTGTGTGTGAGGAGGGGAGATAGACAGGGTACTGTGTGTGTGAGGGTGGGGAGATGGATAGGGTACTGTGTGCGTGAGGGTGGGGAGATGGATATGTTACTGTGTGTTTGAGGATGGGGAGATGGATAGGATACTGTGTGTGTGAGGATGGGGAGATTCATAGGGTACTGTGTGTGTGAGGGTGGGGAGATGGATAGGGTACTGTGAGGGTGAGGGTGGGGAGATGATTATGTTACTGTGTGTGTGAGGATGGGGAAATGGATAGGTTGCTGTGTGTGTGAGGATGGGGAGATGGATAGGGTACTGTGTGTGTGAGGGTGGGGAGATGGATAGGTTACTGTGTGTGTCAGTGTGGGGAGATGGATAGGGTACTGTGTGTGTGAGGATGGGGAGTTGTATAGGTTACTGTGTGTGTGAGGGTGGGGAGATGGATAGGTTACTGTGTGTGTGAGGGTGGGGAGATGGATCGGGTACTGTGTGTGTGAGGATGGGGAGATGGATCGGGTACTGTGTGTGTGAGGGTGGGGAGATGGATAGGTTACTGTGTGTGTGAGGATGGGGAGATGGATAGGTTACTGTGTGTGCGAGGGTGGGAGATGGATAGGTTACTGTGTGTGTGAGGATCGGAGATGGATAGTTTACTGTGTGTGTGAGGATGGGGTGTTGGATAGGTTACTGTGTGTGTGAGGGTGGGGAGATGGATAGGTTACTGTGTGTGTGAGGGTGGGGAGATGGATAGGTTACAGTGTGTGCGAGGATCGGAGATGGATAGTTTACTGTGTGTGTGAGGATGGGGTGATGGATAGGTTACTGTGTGTGTGAGGGTGGGGAGATGGATAGGTTACTGTGCGTGTGAGGGTGGGGAGATGGATAGGTTACTGTGTGTGTGAGGGTGGGGAGATGGATAGGTTACTGTGTGTGCGAGGGTGGGGAGATGGATAGGTTACTGTGTGTGTGAGGATGGGGAGATGGATAGGGTACTGTATGTGTGAGGGTGTGGAGATGGATAGTTTACTGTGTGCGTGAGGGTGGGGTGATGGATAGGTTACTGTGTGTGTGAGGATGGGGAGATGGATAGGTTACTATGTGTGTGAGGGTGGGTAGATGGATAGGTTACTGTGTGTGTGAGGGTGTGGAGATGGATAGTTTACTGTGTGCGTGAGGGTGGGGTGATGGATAGGTTACTGTGTGTGTGAGGATGGGGAGATGGATAGGTTACTATGTGTGTGAGGGTGGGGAGATGGATAGGTTACTGTGTGTGTGAGGGTGGGGAGATGGATAGATTACTGTGTGCGTGAGGGTGGGGAGATGGATAGGGTACTGTGTGAGGGTGGGGAGATGGATAGGTTACTGTGTGCGTGAGGATGGGGAGATGGATAGGGTACTGTGTGTGTGAGGGTGGGGAGATGGATAGGGTACTGTGTGTGTGAGGGAGGGGAGATGGATAGGTTACTGTGTGCGTGAGGTTGGGGAGATGGATAGGGTACTGTGTGTGTGAGGGTGGGGAGATGGATAGGTTACTGTGTGCGTGAGGGTGGGGAGATGGATAGGTTACTGTGTGTGTGAGGGTGGGGAGATGGATAGGTTACTATGTGTACGAGGGTGGGAGATGGATAGGTTACTGTGTGTGTGAGGGTGGGGAGATGGATAGGTTACTGTGTGTGTGAGGGTGGGGGGATAGGTTATTGTGTGTGAGGGTGGGGAGATGGGTAGATTACTGTGTCTGTGAGGGTGGGGGGATAGGTTACTGTGTGTGTGAGGGTGGGGAGATGGGTAGGTTACTGTGTGTTGTCATGATATTCAAACACACACATCATGATGGACACACTAACAGGCAAATCAGAGCACACAACACCACAACCAATCACAGACAAGAACACCAACCACATAAAAAGCACGAGCACGACACCTGGAGGTCAGTAGGTCTGGGGAGAAGGAAACAAGAAAGAGCTGTTGAAACACCACAAGCAGGGAGCCCCCCACGTGCAGAGTGCAAAGACCAAGTTGTAAATAGTGAGTTTAAATAAAGAAGCGTTGTACCATATGCAACTGTGTTGGCTCTTCTGTGTGTTAGAACACCCAACACCACATGGTACAGGAGTGGATCGATACCTGCCTACCAACCTGCCATTCTGGACATGGACCACACCGGCAAACCGCAGCCGATGCAAGTCACGGGGAACCTAGGCACCAACTGGAAGCTCTACAGGCAGCGATTTGACCTGTACATCCGTGCCACCGAAAAACAGAATGTCTCGGATGATTCGAAGATTGCAATGCTCCTCTTCTACGCAGGCCCCCACCCAAACGATGTCTATAATTCACTGGTGTTCGAGGAAGGCGAAAACCAGGCCAAATATGACACGGTCATCCTCAAAATGGACCAGCACTTTCAAACTGAAGTAAACGAAACTTTCGAAAGATACATCTTTCAGCAACGCCTGCAAGGTAAGGAGGAGCTTTTTCAACCCTTTTTGACGCACCTCCGGATTCTAGCGCAGTCCTGCGGTTACGGCACCACCACAGAGTCCATGATCAGGGACCAGATTGTTTTTGGCGTTGCCTCTAGTGGCCTACGCCAGCAGCTTCTTAAAATAAAGAGCCTCACCTTAGCGTCTGCTGTGGAAGCCTGTGTCCTCCATGAAAATGCTGCCTGCCGTTTTGCCCGATTTCAGGCGTCCGAGTTGGCACGGAGGGGGTCCCCAGCCGTCGAATCGGCAAGCCAGGCCGCCCACGACGTTGAACGCATCCAGGCCGTCGATTTCTTCCCGCCCCACGGCCCGGACGACAGCGGCCGCTTCCCGCGCTTTTCGCGGTCTCCCGCGCAGGTGCGCGCCAAGAATAACGGCCACAACGAGGGACGCACTGCGCAGGCGCGCCCACCGCAAGATCGCACTGCGCATGCGCAGTGGCGCAACGAACGCCGTGACGTCATGACGTGCAGCAATTGTGGAGGTCTACACTTAAAAGGGCAATGTCCTGCAAAATACCGACAGTGCAACAGATGTGCCATGATAGGCCACTACGCAGCCCGCTGTCGTGCGGCTCAACCCATGGATCCGGCGCATCCTCGACAACCTCGCACACGAGTCAGGACCGTCCAGCCCACGCATCACGACTTCCAGTTAAGTGATGCAGATGACCAGGATGACTTCCGAGTTGCCGTCATTGATGTCAACAAGGTCAATGCCATCAATCCAGACGATGAGTGGTGTGCCACCCTGACGGTCAACCGATCGCGCGTCGCCTTCCGTCTGGACACCGGCGCATCCGCCAACCTGATTGCTTACTCTGCAGTCCAGGCCATGAAGGTCAAACCACCCATCACACCATCCCGGCTTAAGATGGTTGACTATAACGGGAACGTTATCCCGTCCGTAGGATCTTGCCAGCTACAGGTGACTCACAAGAGGTACACGGCCACACTCCCCTTCGAAGTTGTGGGCTCATCAAAGGACTCGTTACTGGGCGCACAAGCGTGTAAGGTCCTTCACCTGGTACAGCGCATCATGTCTCTCTCTCCAGATGAGATATCCGACTTCCCGGATGCTGAGTTCCACGCGAATCTCCATTCCCTCCTCGCTCACAACCAGGAGGTTTTTGAAGGCATGGGGACATTGCCACACACGTACAAGATTCGACTCAGACCGGACGCCATCCCTGTCGTTCACGCACCTCGCAGGGTTCCTGCGCCTCTCAAAGACCGCCTCAAGGCACAACTGCAGATTCTTCAGGACCAAGGGGTCCTATCCAAGGTCACGGAGCCCACGCCATGGGTCAGCTCCATGGTCTGTGTAAAGAAGCCCTCTGGCGAGCTCCGTATATGTATAGATCCAAAAGATCTGAACAACAACATCATGCGGGAACACTATCCCATCCCGAAACGAGAAGACCTCACCAGCGAGATGGCGCGAGCCAACATATTCACTAAATTGGATGCGTCCAAAGGATTCTGGCAGATCAAACTGGACCCGGCCAGCCGAAGACTATGCACATTCAACACCCCTTTTGGCAGATTCTGCTACAACCGGATGCCATTCGGCATCATTTCGGCATCTGAAGTATTCCACCGCATTATGGAGCAGATGATGGAAGGCATCGAAGGGGTACGTGTATATGTGGACGATATCATCATTTGGTCCACCACTCCGCAGGAACACATGCATCGTCTTCGACGTGTCTTCACCCGCATACGGCAAAATGGCCTGCGTCTCAACCGTGCGAAGTGTGCTTTCGGCCAGACGGAGCTGAAATTCCTCGGGGACCACATCTCAAGGTCCGGGGTCCGTCCCGATGCAGACAAGGTTAGCGCCATCACAGCCATGCCACGACCGGCTGACAAGAAGGCTGTCTTAAGATTCCTGGGCATGGTCAACTTCCTTGGGAAGTTCATTCCCAACCTGGCTTCTCATACAACAAACATGCGCCATCTCGTAAAAAAATCGACGGAATTCAACTGGCACCAGTCGCATCAGCGGGAATGGGAGGAGCTCAAGCACAAACTGGTCACGGCACCAGTGCTGGCCTTCTTTGACACGACTCGCCCTACAAAGATCTCAACAGACGCCAGCCAATCTGGTATTGGAGCGGTACTCCTGCAAAAAGACAGCACGTCATCATGGGCCCCGGTTGCGTATGCCTCACGAGCCATGACCCCTACCGAACAGCGCTACGCGCAAATCGAAAAAGAATGCCTGGGCTTGTTAACTGGACTGGACAAGTTCCACGACTATGTGTATGGCCTGCCACGATTCACGGTCGAAACTGACCACCGCCCCCTGGTCAACATCATTAACAAAGACCTGAACGACATGACTCCTCGCCTCCAGCGCATCTTACTTAAACTCAGGAGGTACGATTTTGAACTGATCTACACTCCGGGGAAGGAACTCATAGTGGCGGACACTCTTTCCCGAGCAGTGAGCACACCACCAGATGCGGAGGGGTTCGTGCGTCAAATTGAGGCACACGTGACTCTGACAGCAGCAAATATGCCAGCTGATGATCCTTGTCTGGCCCACATACGCGCAGAGACGGCGACTGACCCTCTGCTGCAGCGAGTGATGCGCCACATGACGGAAGGGTGGCTAAAAGGGCAGTGCCCCCAGTTTTATAATGTGCGAGATGATCTCACCAATATAGACGGGGTCCTTATGAAATCGCATAGGATCGTCATTCCACACAGTGTGCGCCAGATGATTCTTCGTCAACTACACGAAGGCCACTTGGGCGTCGAAAAATGCAGACGAAGGGCCCGGGAGGCGGTATATTGGCCGGGTATTAATGAAGACATAGCCAACATGGTGCTCAACTGCACAACCTGTCAGAGGTTTCAGCCAGCGCAACCTCCGGAAACACTTCTACCACACGAGATGGTGACGTCCCCCTGGGCGAAGGTGGGTGTTGACCTATTTCACGCGCTCGGCAGAGATTACATTGTTATTATAGACTACTTCTCAAACTACCCGGAAGTCATGCCTCTCCATGATCTGACGTCGTCCGCAGTCATTGGGGCCTGCAAGGAAACGTTTGCTCGCCACGGCATTCCAAGGACTGTCATGTCAGACAATGGACCTTGTTTTGCCAGCCGTGAATGGTCGTCCTTTGCCGCAGCATATGGTTTCACTCATGTGACATCCAGCCCTCTGCATCCACAATCGAACGGGAAGGCTGAAAAGGGTGTCCACATCGCAAAGCGGCTCCTGTGCAAGGCGGCTGATGACGGATCGGACTTTAACCTTGCCTTGCTGGCCTATCGATCGGCCCCGTTATCCACGGGCCTCTCGCCAGCGCAGCTACTAATGGGTCGCTCCCTCAGGACGACGGTACCTTCCGTCCTGGCACCGACAACAGACCATGAGGCGGTTCTTCGGAACATGCAACTGCAGCGTGATCGCCAGAAAGGTCGGTACGACACACGAGCGACGGACCTGCCCCCCCTGTCCTCCGGAGACAAAGTACGCGTCCATCAACCGTATGGTGGCTGGTCAGCACCGGCCGAAGTCCTCCGACAAGTGGCTCCCCGCTCGTTCCTGGTTCGCATGCCGGATGGTTCCGTGCGTCGCCGCAATCGGCGCGCCCTTCGCCGACTTCCACGCTCACAGCCACACAACACGCCAGATCCTCAACAGGCTTCCGAGGATGACTTTGTGGAGCTGCCGCACATCACGCCCTTTCCATCGCCACCCATGGCCATGCCTGCACAGCAGCCGGTGGTTCTTGATCCACCCTTAAGGCGGTCAACCCGAATTCGTCGCAAACCCATTAGAATGGACTTATAATACAGTTCATATGTTTAATAAGTTGGACAATTTTACATGATAACCTGTTGTTGTTTATCGTTCCAGATGTCGTCTGACTGGACAACTGTTCAAATTTTTTTTTCTTCTTCTCTCGTTCGCATTTCTGTTATGTTATGGTACAACTGGATTCATGTGACGCACTCGACATCGCCCCATGTACATAGTTCCGTCATAGACACATGCTGCACACGACACACACACACTCTTAGATGCACTCACGTCACGATCATATTTATTACCACGTAGGCACATATCTTTGTAAAAAGGGGGGATGTCATGATATTCAAACACACACATCATGATGGACACACTAACAGGCAAATCAGAGCACACAACACCACAACCAATCACAGACAAGAACACCAACCACATAAAAAGCACAAGCACGACACCTGGAGGTCAGTAGGTCTGGGGAGAAGGAAACAAGAAAGAGCTGTTGAAACACCACAAGCAGGGAGCCCCCCACGTGCAGAGTGCAAAGACCAAGTTGTAAATAGTGAGTTTAAATAAAGAAGCGTTGTACCATATGCAACTGTGTTGGCTCTTCTGTGTGTTAGAACACCCAACACCACATGTGTGTGAGGGTGGGGGGATAGGTTACTGTGTGTGTGATGGTGGGGAGATGGATAGGTTACTATGTGTATGAGGGTGGGAGATGGATAGGTTACTGTGTGTGTGAGGGTGGGGAGATGGATAGGTTACTGTGTGTGTGAGGGTGGGGGGATAGGTTATTGTGTGTGAGGGTGGGGAGATGGGTAGATTACTGTGTCTGTGAGGGTGGGGGGATAGGTTACTGTGTGTGTGAGGGTGGGGAGATGGGTAGGTTACTGTGTGTGTGAGGATGGGGAGATGGATAGGTTACTGTGTGTGTGAGGATGGGGAGATGGATCGGGTACTGTGTGTGTGAGGATGGGGAGATGGATAGGTTACTGTGTGTGTGAGGGTGGGGAGATGGATAGGGTACTGTGTGTGTGAGTGTGGGGAGATGGATAGGTTACTGTGTGTGTGAGGGTGGGGAGATGGATAGGGTACTGTGTGTGTGAGGGTGGGGAGATGGATAGGTTACTGTGTGTGTGAGGGTGGGGAGATGGATAGGGTACTGTGTGTGTGAGGATGGGGAAATTGATCGGTTACTGTGTGTGAGGGTGGGGAGACGGATAGGTTACTGTGTGTGTGAGGGTGGGGAGATGGATAGGTTACTGTGTGTGTGAGGGTGGGGAGACGGATAGGTTTCTTTGTGTGTGAGGATGGGGAGATGGATAGGGTACTGTGTGTGTGAGGATGGGGAGATGGATCGGGTACTGTGTGTGTGAGGGTGGGGAGATGGATAGGTTACTGTGTGTGTGAGGATGGGGAGATGGATAGGTTACTGTGTGTGCGAGGGTGGGAGATGGATAGGTTACTGTGTGTGTGAGGATCGGAGATGGATAGTTTACTGTGTGTGTGAGGATGGGGTGATGGATAGGTTACTGTGTGTGTGAGGGTGGGGAGATGGATAGGTTACTGTGTGTGTGAGGGTGGGGGGATAGGTTACCGTGTGTGTGAGTGTGGGGTGATGGATAGGTTACTGTGTGTGTGAGGATGGGGAGATGGATAGGTTACTGTGTGTGTGAGGGTGGGGAGATGGATAGGTTACTGTGTGTGTGAGTGTGGGGTGATGGATAGGTTACTGTGTGTGTGAGGATGGGGAGATGGATAGATTACTGTGTGTGTGAGGGTGGGGAGATGGATAGGGTACTGTGTGTGTGAGTGTGGGGTGATGGATAGGTTACTGTGTGTGTGAGGATGGGGAGATGGATAGATTACTGTGTGTGTGAGGGTGGGGGGATAGGTTACCGTGTGTGTGAGTGTGGGGTGATGGATAGGTTACTGTGTGTGTGAGGGTGGGGGGATAGGTTACTGTGTGAGTGAGGGTGGGGCGATGGATAGGGTACTAAGTGTGTGCGGGTGGGGATATGGATAGGGTACTGTGTGTGTGAGGATGGGGAGATGGATAGATTACTGTGTGTGTGAGGGTGGGGGGATAGGTTACTGTGTGAGTGAGGGTGGGGAGTTGGATGGTACAGTGTGTGTGAGGCGGGCATTGAAAAAGGGAGTTGTATACTTGATTGTATACAAGACTGTATAGTTGATTGCTTGCAAGTATGTTTCCGTGTTTATGGGTTGTAACCTGTTTTGATACCTGTCTGTAATAAAAAAGGAATGCTGTGGCAAGCCTCTCCGTTCAGTGGCAATTAGGCATGGACAACAAATGCTGACTCTGCCAGTGACTTCCACCTCCCATGAAAGAATAAAGAAATAGAAAACAAGCCACATAAAGAGGCATTTGGACCAGTGTTCCAGAGGCTTTGTTCAGAGATAGATTTTAGGGAGTGTCTTAAAGCAGGTCAAACAGAATGGGAGTGTCAGGGTGGGAATTTCCGAGCCAGGCAGCTCGGCCACCAGTGGTGGAGGGATTAAAACTGGAGGCGCACTCCGGAATGAGAGGAGAACAGGGATTGCAGAAAGTTTGACATGTAAAGACCCACTCCACTGCTCCTCCCCCTTCCCCAGAGTGGTGTGTGCTGAACTAACATCATTCCCGGCCCCCGCTCATCCACCCACCCATCCACCAGCAGCCTCGTCCTCCCCTAGGAGGACCACACACACACCTTTCACAGCGCTTGCTCAACTTCCTTCCCTTTTACTGAGACGGAAGGGAGGTCAGTCAGGTTTCCACCACCAGCAGGATTTCCTCCCTGCCCTGGCTCTTCGCATCGCTGTGCTCCGCCCAGGCCTTGTTTAACCCCCGTCCCTCCACCCTCCATGTTCACAGGAAGGGAAGGATGTAGCAATTCTGTAACCGAGAGCTTTTCCTCAACAGCCCATCTTCCTCGCGCACTGGCAGCTTTCTGGCAGACAGACGTCAGTGTACATCAGTGGAAGCTGAGGGGGTGCCAGAGTGCTGCAGGAGGATAGGCTCCGTCACTCCCAAGGAATTACCCCCTGCCCCCACACACACACCTTGAAGACTTACACCCAGCACTGTTACCAACAAGCATTATAGAGACAATTATTGGACGAGAACGTTGTTTGTTTGACAGTCATCCAATGGAACTATTAGCCTGGACTCTTATGTTGGGAGACCGGGGTAGGGTGGGGTGAGGGGGCAGCTAAAGACAGACGTCATTTGACGGCAAACCAGGGCTGTATCCAGCAGAGTTGGCAGCCCCCATTTGGTGATGGGGCTGAATCCGAGGCCTCTGTGTGAGCGCCTGTGCCACCCATAATGCTGTGGGGTATGTGGGCGGCGTTGAGGCCTTGTGTCCGGATTATCCCTTTAACAGCAGCACATGCGGAGGAAGGGTCACCTGGCCTGGGTGACCAATAGGGGTGCAGAGTGGGGAATCACCGCAGGCCAGAGGAGTTCTGTAAGGCAGGAGGCATTTCAGAACCAGCAGGAGACATGCTTTTGCTCCTGTAGACCCTTCTCAATAAATTCTCTGTTGTTCATTAATGAAGCCTCTGAAAGTGCATTGTTACTGGCCTCCTCCCCCCTTTCCACAGGCTCAGCTTCCACAACTTCTCCCTTCCCCCTCCCCACACATCTATTGGATGACTCCAGTCTTTTTGTTTAGAATACAACTCCTATACTTTTATTATTAATGAACAAAAGCATTAATTGTCATGATATGCAAGCATGCAGCTAATGAACACATAGAATAGGATACGACCAATGAGCAGTCAGGACACTCAGGGGTGGTATCTCACTATAAAAGGTGTGGTGTTGGGTGCTCTGGTGCACAGATGAGCCAACACAGTTGTATGTGGTACAACTCTATTTTATTATAACTCTTATAATACAGTTCGTTCTGGATACTCTGCACGTGCTGTCTCCCTGAGTGTGTTTGGCAATAGATGTGTCCTGGTTCTCCTCTGCAGCTATACTGACCACCGGGGGTCGTGTCTGTGCTTTTATATCTTTCTGTCATTGGTTGTGGTGTTGTGTGTTCTGATTTGTCTGTTGGTGTGTCTATCATGATGTGTGTGTTTGAATATCATGACATCCTCCCTTTTTACAAAGATAAGTGCCTACGTGGTTATAAATATAATTGTGTCGTGAGTGCATCTAAGAGTGTGTGTTTGTGTTGTGTACAGCGTGTGTTTATGACGTAACTATTTACATGGGGCGATGTCGGGTGCGTCACACTAACAAGGTTGTACCATAACAAAACTTGGATGCGAGAGAAAAAAAAAACTTGAACATTGGTCGGGTCAGACGATATCTGGAACAATAAACAACAACAGGTTATAATACAGAAGTGTTTGACTTTTTGAACGTATGAACAGCGTTATAAGTCCAGTCTAATGGGTGACCGCCTCAAGAATGGGCTGGTCCTCAAGCCGGTTCAGCTGTGGAGATTTGGGGTCACACTGGTTCACCTTGGACTGTTGGAGGTGATGCTGTTGCCGAAGTCTCTACTTTACCATTTGTTGTACTTCGTGCAGTGCTTGGTTTTTTCATTCGTGCAAATATAACATTCAACATCTTTGTTAGTGGTGCCCTGGCTGTGGTTTGGTTCTGGTGGCGATGGAAGGGGCATGATCCGTGGCATCTCCACGAAGTCATCCTTGGGAACCAGTGGAGGATCCGGCGTGTGCGTACGGTGCAGTTGCGAGCGTGGAAGGCGGCACAAAGCCCGCTGATTGCGCCTACGCACCAATCCATCCGCCCTGCATGCCAGGAACAAGGTGGAGTCTGTTTTCTTTTTATGTTTGTGGTGGACGGCATCTTGTAGCCGATGGGTCGTTGCCATCGAAGTAGCACCATCACTAATATCATGCAAGGCGATGACTGTGCCAGATGTGGAAGTTGGCCGAGACCGTGTACGCTGGTTCCGGCCACCTGCTGTGCCGGAAGGGCGACTCCGCAGAGAAACGTCGAAGCATGTCGCCTTGGAGAGAGAATTGTTGCTCGCATCAACGTCTGGCGATGGCGCGAATTGGTGTGTCCATCTTGGACCGCCGGTGCTGGTTGCCACTGCCGACCCAGTGGGACTGCCACGCGATCCATTCCCTGTCGCCGTGGCATCTGCCGTCACCCTGAGCGTGCCATCACCGAGGCCGCGACACCGCCCGTCCGGAGCAAGGTCTGGCGTGCGCAAATCAGAGTCGGCGCTTGGCTGCTCCCCATCTGGAGTCCGGTCTGCCTTCCGTCGATGCCCCCCGTCCGGAGTCCCAACAGGTTCACTGGAGGCAGCCGAGATTCCCTGAAGCTGCACTTCTGGAGTCGGAACATGCAGGAATGCACCAACCAGTGGAGAGGCTCGAGCCATCGAGGGTGGAAGCGGTGCGCCGCCACCGCAGTCGTCAGTGGTCCCACCGTGATCGTCGAGTGCCTCGGTACGCACTAGGCGAGGTCTGTCACCTTGCACCTTTTGCATGGGAAGTGGGATGCTGTCGTCACTCGTCTCACATCCCGTGGATAGATCGTCATTAGCAGCTTGCTGTTCACTAGGGTTGGGTAAATTGTCAGAGTTTTCATCTGGTGGTGCACACCATGTCGGTGGACTGTCATTGTCTTGCCATTGTCCTTCATTTGGGCTTTTCTTCTTTGGAACTTTAAATCTTCCCCCAGACATTGCAGAACCTTGTTTATTACCCCCAAATTCTCCCATATGTATGGTCTTGAATATAGGATCCACTGTTTCTATCGACATTGTACCATTTTCCAAAGAACATTCCGTTTCACTTTTCTTCTCAGGTACCTCATATGTAACTTTGTTTAATGTACATGCCTTCATGGTCTCTGGGTCTGATTTTGCTGGGACTGGCATGGTCACAGTCTCTCTTTTACTGTTCTCAATTGCCCACATTATACTCCCCATACATAACTGCTTAATCACTGGGGTTAGTGTGGTACAATGGATAATCGGGTCGACCTTATCTGCATCTTCACCATTAGTGGAAAGCACACTTGGTTCACTTGAAACTGCTGTGGGTTTTAAATTCGTTATCTGGCTACTCGATGTCGGTGTCCTCAGGATTCTTGCTCCAATGTTCTGCTCAATAATCAGTGGAGTGTGTATAGGTTCAATGCAATTAATGTTCCCCTCCAGGTTTGAAGAGTCATTACTGACTAACTGCTGGTCTCCGAAGTTGGGATTTTGCGGCATTGTGTTGAAGGGAGACATTTGTCCCTGCTGTAGATATGATTCAGGTTGTGTTATTTCCATTACCTGAGGATCAATGTCTTGTCCATTTTTTCGATCCGTACTAAAACACTGGCAATTCTCAGTCTGCTCCTTGCAAGTTAAACATTCAATTAATTTCGTTAGCAAATCCTCAGCATCCTTCTGTGGCCGTGCAGCATTATTAATCTCTGTTCGGCTACAATGATCCTGAAGGTCAGCGCATAAACCTTTTTTCTTCGGGCTTGGACGAGGCGATTCCTTTGGCTTGTCTTCAGGTGGGCTTGAACAGTCTTCAGCGCTGTGCCCTTCATTGTAGCATGAGAGACCGTCATGGTCATGCTGCTGTGTAGTGGAGCATGGTAGGCTGTTATAGCCTTCTTGCTGTTCACGTGAGCATGGCAGACTTGCATCGTCTGCCGCTGGTTGGTCAGGAGACGTTGCTAGACCCTCATGGTCTTGTTCCTGCAAGGACTGCGCTCTGGAGTCTTGCGTTCCTTCCATCGTGGAGTCCGTCCACGAGCTCTCTGTGGAGGCTTGTGACACTGGAGTCACTTCTTGTTCGTGCAAGGACTGCGCTCTGGAGTCTTGCGTTGCTTCTATCGTGGAGGCTGTCCACGAGCTCTCTGTGGAGGCTTGTGACACTGGAGTCACTTCTTGTTCGTGCAAGGACTGCGCTCTGGAGTCTTGCGTTGCTTCTATCGTGGAGGCTGTCCACGAGCTCTCTGTGGAGGCTTGTGACACTGGAGTCACTTCTTGTCCGTGCAAGGACTGCGCTCTGGAGTCTTGCATTTCTGCAATTGTGGAGTCTGTCCACGAGCTTGCTGTGGAAGCTTGTGACACTGGAGTCACTTCTGGTTCATGCGAGGACTGCACTCTGGAGTCTTGCATGTCTTCTTTCATAGAGTCGGGAACGTTGAGCGGGACGTGGACCACGCTCTGTGTGGCAGCAGGGCACTCTCCGTGTGCTTGCACCGCTCCCTGTCTGTTAATGTCAGGCTGCAGCATCATCCGGTACTGATAAGTTGGAACGTCATATCTGCTGGATTGAAGATCCTCAAATCCGAAAAATGAATCCGCATCTGCGTCGGATTCAATGTGGGGGCCGCCAATGTGCAACACGAAAGGTTCGTCCGAGTCATAGTCATATAGGACCACGGAGCTATCATTGGGCTCGCGAGGTCCGGAAACCCTGTAAAAATCGTCATCGAAGTATTCAAGGTCGGAATCATCGGCTTGTGCGTAGGTAACTGCTTGTTGGAGGGTTCTTCAGAGGTCAAATTCATCTCCTGGGTCAATTTGCGGCACTGTGCTGTCATTCCAGGTGAGGGAAGGTTGTTTTACAGCTTTAACAGATTTTTGTTTTTTTGATTTGTGACGTTTCCCTTTTAAATTGGATTTGGGACATTTCCCTTTTAAATTGGTGCAGTCTGGGGCCTCTGACATCCTGACGCTCGGTATGTAGCACGTAGGAAGCGACTGCGCATGCTCAGATCGCTGTTCCTTTACCGATGGCCGTTTTCTTGACTGCGCATGCGCAGCATCTCGCGCATGCGCAAACGAAACTTCCGGTTCTGCGCACTTCTCGCGCAACTGTGCTAGCGTTATACCTTTAGCAAGATGGCCGCCGACCTCGACCCAGCCTTTTCTCAGGCCCGGGATTTCGGGCTCCGGGATCCCAGCCACGAGGTGAGTACTGCAGCTTTTCTTACCTTTAAGTGCCCATTGGATTGCGTATTCTTCACAGTACTTGGAGAATTTGCCCAGGACTGCCTGGTAATCGTACCTTTGCTGCCTCCTGAAGAACCTGAACCTTCTGAATATTGCTCTTGCCCTTGCACCGGCGACGGTGAGGAGAAATTCAATTTTTTCCCTATCATCCAGGTCTTTGAGTTCAGCTGCCACCAGGAACAATTCGAAATTTTGCCGGAATCGCCGCCAGTTTTCGTGGAGGTCGCCGTCGCACTGGAGCGCCTGCGGAACCGGGAGCTCGTACATCATGCCTGGGCACTGCTGGTTGTCTCTGTACACTGAGGTATGCCGGCAGGTATCGATCCACTCCTGTACCATGTGGTGTTGGGTGCTCTGGTGCACAGATGAGCCACAACTCTATTTTATTATAACTCTTATAATACAGTTCGTTCTGGATACTCTGCACGTGCTGTCTCCCTGAGTGTGTTTGGCAATAGATGTGTCCTGGTTCTCCTCTGCAGCTATACTGACCACCGGGGGTCGTGTCTGTGCTTTTATATCTTTCTGTCATTGGTTGTGGTGTTGTGTGTTCTGATTTGTCTGTTGGTGTGTCTATCATGATGTGTGTGTTTGAATATCATGACAAAAGGGATGAGGCACTCACACCCCACCTCTTTCCACAGACCAACATCTACAGAGTGAGACAGGATGTATCCTCAGCATCACACCCCAGCACGTGGCTTAGAGCAAGGCTGGTTCAGTTAGACTGAGTTACGACATTTAGATTAGCAGAGAGTCGAACTCATTGAGAACTGTGCTAATAGTTCAATAAAACACATTGAACTCACTTCAAAGTCTGGAGCATCTTTTATTCAAAAGTGCATCAAGTGGCAGCTTGTGTTATTCCAAATTACATAACACAACATGGTACCAGGTCATTCAAGCGGAAATTTCAGCTTTACGACGAAGCATCAGACCTCAATGGTGCGTCCGATGCACGGAAGATAGCTCTTCTCCTCACCACAGCGGGTGATCACGCCTTGAAAATATTTAACTCCTTTCACTTCGCCGAAGACCAGGAGAAGACAAGGTTTCAGACCATCCTGGACAAGTTTGACAGCCACTGTGAGGTGGACACCAACAAAATCTTCGAGCGTTACATATTCAAACAGCAATTGCAAGGTAAAGACGAATCCTTCAACTCATATTTAACTAACCTTAGACTGCTAGCGCAATCCTGCAACTTCGGTGATATCACTGACTCCATGATCAGAGACCAAATCATTTTTGGGGTTCACTCTGATCCTCTGAGAGAGCAGTTACCCTGAAGATCAAGCATATGAAACTGCCAGTCGCGATTGAAACATGCACAGTGCATGAGCACGCTAAAAATCACTATTCCCACTACAAAACGGCAGAAAATGATAAACTAGTCTTCCAAGAGGCGGAGAATGTGCAGGCTATCTCCCGGATGCAGCGCCTCAACATTGACAAAAGCAGCCATTTTGCGCGCTCTTCCCAGGGCCCAACGCATACGCGATGCGAACAGGATAACGAAGCGGCCGAAACCCGCACTGCGCAGGTGCAGACGTCTGAGAACCGCATTGCGCATGTGCAACGACGCACGGAGCGTCAGGACGTGTTCGAGCTGTGGCACCGCCCATTTAAAGAAACACTGCCCTGCAAGAGGCAGACGCTGTTTCAACTGCGGGAAGCCTGGCCACTATGCAGCCCTGTGCGGATCTGCACCACCAGTCAGGAGCCAGCACTCCCAATTCCGACGACGGCGCATCCGGTGTGTGCAACAACACCTGCAGGATTCTGATCCCGGCAGTGCAACGGATCCAGATGATGAATGCCTGGACAACGCCTACTGTGTGGGCATTATTACAAAGTGTGAATATGCCACATCAGACACATCACAAGTCCAGTCAATCCTAGTTGTGGATTCCGAGGACGAATGGCGAGCAGCAACCACTGCCCCATCCAGTTCAAGCTGGACACAGGTGTCTCTGCCAACCTCCTCCCACAGGCAGACTTCAGCCGCATTAAGAAACCCCCCCATTGTCCTTCCAGCTGCCTGCAAGCTCCTGGATTACAACGGGAATGCGATCACTGCACTGGGATCCTGCCATCTGCACGTATCCAACCGACACACACAAGCACGGTTACGCTTTGAAATTGTTAAGCCGGACAGGGCATCCCTACGAGGTGCGCACGCCTGCAATCAGCTGAACCTCATTCAAAGGGTTTACACCACAACATTCTCCCATGTGGATCTTCAGGCCGGCATCGACGACATCCTCGCCCAGTATCCAGATGTGTTCAATGGGATGGGCACGCTGCCGTATCGATACAAGGTTCTGCTACGGCTTGATGCCAAGCCAGTGGTCCACGCACGACGACAAGTCCCTGCTCCACTGAGAGAGCACCTGAAGGCACAGCTCAAGGATCTTAAGCAACAAGGCAGCATATCCAAGGTCACCTGCCCAACCTGGATCACCTCTCGGTGCTGCAGGTGATGCAGGAACTCAGGGACCGTCAAAAGCAGGGCTATGATGCCCATGCCACCGATCTGGCCGTGCTATCCCCGGCAGACACTGTCAGGATCCAGATACCGGATGGTGGGTGGTCTGCCCCGGCTGTCGTTGTTCGACAGGCCATGCCCCGCTCTTATGTTGTACGTATGGCTGATGGCTCCATCGTGCAAAGGAATCGACAGGCACTACGCAAAGTTGCCTTCCCGCAACCACTTTCTCCTCCATTTCCATATGTCGAGTTGCCACCTCCTGATACCTCGCACCACGAGGCCTCCAGTCAGGCTTCCATCCCGCGTGTCAAGGCGCCGTCGTCCCCTCTGCCACCTCTGCGGCGGTCAACCAGGATCAGACGCAAGCCTCAGAGACTGGACTTGTGAACATTTGTTTTGTTTGCTCTGTTCTATTGTCCTCCGTCAGTCACGTTCGACAGACTCATTCATATGTAAATACCTTCACACACGCCAACAAAACATAAAAAAGGGGAGATGTCATGATATGCAAACATGCAGCTAATGAATAAATAGAATAGGACACGACCAATGAGCAGTCAGGACACTCAGGGGTGGTATCTCCCTATAAAAGGGATGAGGCACTCACACCCCGCCTCTTTCCACAGACCAACATCTACAGAGTGAGACAGGGTGTATCTGCAGCATCACACCGCAGCACATGGCTTAGAGCAAGGCTGGTTCAGTTAGACTGAGTTACTACATTTAGATTAGCAGAGAGTCAAACTCATTGAGAACTGTGCTAATAGTTCAATAAAACACATAGAACTCACTTCAAAGTCTGGAGCATCTTTCACTCAAAACTGCATCAAGTGGCAGCTTGCGTTATTCCAAATTACATAACACAACATTAATAATAAAGACTCACTCCACTGCACCATTGACCTTGTCCTGCTCCCCCCCCCCCCCCCCCTTGGGCTGAGCTAACATTATTCCCAGCTCCCGCTCATCCACCCACCCTGGGGGTGACAGCCTTGTCATTGTCTGGGAGGCCCACACACCTTCACAGCGCTTGCTCAACTTCTTACTTGCGTTAACAAAAAGTGTTTTATTTTTGGAAGAATTAAGTGTCCTGGGTCGTGTTAGGTACACTGGTATAACACTGGCTGCAACTGGACGCAGCATAGATCAAAAAGATACTCCAGACCTTGACGTTAGTTCAATCAGGTTTATTGAACTAATAGCACAGTTAGCACAGTTCTCTGTGAGTTTGACTCTCTGCTAACTTAAGTATGGTTACACTGTCTGACTGAACCAGACTAGCTCTTAGCCACGTAGTGGGGGGGTCAGATTGTAACAACACCCTTGACTGACTCTCTAGATGTTCATCAGTGGAAAGAGGCGGAGCGTGAGTGTCTCGTGTCTTTTATAGTCAGATCCCACCTCAAAGTGTCCTGCCTGCTTATTGGTCATGTCCTGTTCTCTGTGTCCATTAGCTGCTTGTCTGTATATCATTATGTGTGTATCCGCATATCATGACATCTCCCCTTTTTTATGTTTGGATGACATGTGAACGTAGTTACAAGAATAGGCCAATATTAACAAATATACATGCAGTGGATGTGAACATATGTACATGTGAAAACAGCTGTCTAATGCGAGAACACAGAACATAGCAAACAGAACAAATGTTCATAAGTCGAGTCTCTGTGGCTTGCGTCTGATCCTGGTCGACCGCCGGAGAGGTGGTGGTGGGGACGACAGCGCCTTGATGGGCGGGATTGAAGCCTGACTGGTGGCCTCGTGAGTCGAGGTATCAGGAGGTGGCAAAACAACAGAAGGAAACGGAGAAGAATGTGGTTGCGGGCAGGCAACTTTGCGCCGTGCCCGTCTGTTTCGTCACACAACAGAACCATCAGCCAGACGCACAACATACAAGCGGGGGGCAGCCTGTCGAACAACGACAGCTGGAGCTGACCAGCCTCCACCAGGGATCTTGACCCGAACAGTGTCTGACGGGGATAACACAGGCAAATCGGTAGCATGAGCATCATAGCCCTGTTTTTGCCAGTCTCGGAGTTGCTGCACCTTCTGCAGCACCGGGAGGTGATCCAGGTTGGGCACGTGTATGGCTGGAAGTGTCGTTCGCAGGTCCCTGTTCATCAGGAGTTGAGCCGGCGACATGCCAGTGGACAGTGGGCCGTCCTGTACGCAAGCAGTGCAAGGTGAATGTCAGACGCAGATGAGCTGTTTCACTATGTGCACCCCTTTCTCAAATTTCCGTTTGACTGCGGATAGTGTGGGCTGGAAGTGACGTGTTTGAACTGATACGACTGGGCAAACAGAGACCATTCATGGCTGCTGAAGCACGGGCCATTGTCACTCATGACAGTGAGTGGGATACCATGCCTGGAGAACGTCTCCTTACAGGCCTTGATGACGGTCCGAGAGGTGAGGTCTGAGAGCTTCACGGCTTCAGGGTAATTGGAAAATTAATCAATGATTAACACGTAATCACGCCCATTTGCATGAAAGAGGTCGATGCCAACCTTGGACCACAGAGAGGTTTCGATTTCATGCTGCTGAAGTGCCTCCTTACTCTGCGCTGGCTGGAAGCGTTGACAGGTCGCACAGTTAAGGACCATGTTCACGGTGTCCTGGCTGATCCCGGGCCAGTAGACAGCCTGCCTGGCTCTGCGACTGCACTTTTCCACACCCAGGTGGCCCTCATGGTTTTGACGGAGCACCAAGCTCTGGAGACTGTGTGGAATTACAATCCAGTCCAGTTTGAGGATGCCATCAACCACCGTCAGGTCGTCCTTTACATTGAAAAATTGAAGGCACTACCCTTTTTGCCAGCCGTTGGCTAGGTGTTGCATAACATGTTGCAAGAGGGGGTCTTTGGCTGTCTCCTCACGTCTACGAATCAGCTTCTCATCAGATGCCGGGAGGGTGCTAGCACACAGCTGCACCTGTGACCCAACCTGTGACTCAATTTGCCGGATGACGTTCGGTGGTTCACTAGGCACGGTGATGGAGCGGGACAGTGTATCGGCAATGATGAGCTCCTTGCCAGGCGTGTAGACCATGTCAAAGTCGTACCTTCTGAGTTTGAGGAGGATGCGCTGCAACCGAGGCGTCATGTCGTTAAGGTCCTTGAGGATAATGTGGACCAGGGGCCTGTGATCCATCTCGACTGTGAATGTCATCAGGCCGTAGACATAGTCGTGGAACTTGAGAATGCCAGTAAGAAAGCCCAGGCATTCCTTCTCGATTTGTGCATACCTTTGGTCGGTGGGCGTCATTGCCCTTTATGCGTAGGCAACCGGTGCCCAGGATGAGGTGTCATCGCGTTGCAGCAGGACCGCACCGATGCCATTCTGGCTCGCTTCTGTCGAGATTTTCGTTTCCCTGTCTGGGTCAATAAATGCCAATATGGGTGCAGTGGTGAGCTTGGCTTTCAACTCCAACCACTCTGTCTGATGGGCTGCCTTCCACTCGAAGGCAGTGGACTTCTTCACCAGGTTTCGTAGGGCCGTGGTGTGTGAGGCCATGTTTGGGATGAACTTGCCCAGAAAATTGACCATGCCCAGGAAGCGCAATACCACCTTCTTGTCTTCCGGGACCTTCATGGCTGCGATGGCCTTGACCTTGTCTGTGTCGGGGCACACATCCTGCTGAGAGATCTGGTCACCTAGGAACTTGAGTGTCGACATGCCAAAGCAACATTTGGCCCTGTTCAGCTTCAGGCCGTTGGCATGGACACGGCGGGATACCTGCTGGAGACGGGAAACATGCTCCTCAGGGGTCGTGGACCATATGATGACGTCGTCCACGTACACACAAACCCTTCGATGCCCTCCATCATCTGCTCCATGATGCGATTAAATATCTACGATGCCGAGACAATGCCGAACGGCATATGGTTATAGCAGTACCTGCCAAACGGTGTGTTGAAGGTGCAGAGCCTCTGCTGGACTCATCCAGCTGGATTTGCCAGAATCCATGTGACGCATCTAACTTCGTGAAAAACCTTGCATGTGCCATCTCATTGGTGAGTTCCTCCCGCTTCGGGATGGGGCAGTGTTCACGCATTATATTCTGGTTGAGATCCTTGGGATCAATGCAGATGCGCAGGTGTCCAGAGGGTTTTTTAACCACCACCATCGAGCTGACCCAGTCAGTCGGTTCGGTTACCCTGGAAATTATCCCCTGCTGCTGCAGCTCCTTGAGCTGTTCCTTCAGGCGCTCCTTCAGCAGAGCCGGGACCCGGCGTGGTGCATGGTCCACTGGCTTGGCATCAGGTTGCAGTAGGATCTTGTACTGATATGGCAAAGTGCCCATCCCGTCAAACACATCTGGATACTGAGCGAGGATGTCGTCAATGCCAGCTTGAAGATCCACGTTGGAGGATGTCGTTGAATAAACCCGCTGCACCAGGTTTAGCTTTTTGCAGGCATGCGCGCCCAGTAGGGATGCCCTGACGGCTTGACAATTTCAAACCTTAGCCGTGCATGGGTGCTCCGGTTGGAGATGAGTAGATGGCAGGATCCCAGTGCCGTGATGGCATTTCCGTTATAGTCCAGGAGCCTGCAGGCTGCTGGAAGGACCTTGGGGGGCTTCTTGATGCGTTTGAAGTCTGCCTGTGAGAGGAGGTTGGCAGAAGCAGCCGTGTCCAGCTTGAACTGGATGGAGCAGCAGTTGACCTGCATCACCGCACGCCATTCGTCCTCCGAATCCACAGAGAGGATGGACTGAATGCGAGATGAGTTAGGTGTGGCATGTTCACGTGCGGTAATGATGCCCACTCGGTAGGCGGACTCCAGTCACTCATCCTCTGGATCCGCTGTACTGCCAGGATCAGAATCCTGTAATCGTCGTTGCACATTCTGGATGTGCCGTTGTCGGAATTGGCAGTGCTGGCCTCTGACTGGTGGTGCAGACTTGCACAAGGCTGCATAGTGTCCAGGCTTTCCGCAGTTTAAACATCGCCTGCCTCTTGCAGGGCAGTGTCCCTTTAAGTGGGCGTTGCCACAGTTCGGGCACGTCATGACGTGGCGTTGTGACGCAGTGTACATCGTCGCACATGCGCAGTGCGGTCGGCAGACATCGGCACCTGCGCAGTGTGGGTGTCGACCGCATCGTTATCCCGTTCGCATCGTGCATGCGTGGGGCTCCGGGAAAAGCATGCGAGATGGCCGCTGTCTTCAATGCTGAGGTGCTGCATGCGGGAGATGGCCTGCACACTCTCTGCCTCGTGGGAGGCAAGTTTCTCATTTCCAACCGATTTGTATAGGGAATACCGATTTTCTGCGTGCTCATGCACTGTTCATGTTTCAATCACGACTGGCAGGGTCATATGCTTGATTTTTAAGAGCTGCTTTCTCAGAGGATCAGAGTGAACTCCAAACATGATTTGGTTTCTGATCATGGAGTCAGCAATATCACCAAAGTTGCAGGACAGCGCTACCAGGCGGAGGCTAGTTAAGAAGGCACTGAATGATTCATCTTTACCTTGAAGACATTGCTTCAATATGTAGCGCTCGAAGATTTCATTGGTGTCCACTTCACAGTGACTATCGAACTTGTCCAGGATGGCCTGAAACTTTGTCTTGTCCTGGCCTTCGGTGAAGTTAAAGGAGTTGAAGAGTTTGATGGCTTGATCACCCGCTGTCGAGAGGAGAAGCGCGATCTTTCTTGCATCAGGCGCACCCTCAAGGTCTAAGGCTTCGATGTACAGCAGAAACTTTTGCTTGAATACCCGCCAGTGGGCACTGAGATTGCCGGAGGTCCTGTGCTGGTGAGGAGCCTGAATCTTCTCCATGGTGCCGGGATACATTTGCTGGTCGTCACGGAACGGACTGAGGTAAGCCACCATAAATTAGTAGTCTCCTGGTATCATGTCGTGTTAGGTACACTGGTATAACACTGGCTGCAACTGGATGCAGCATAGATCAAAAAGATACTCCAGACCTTGAAGTTAGTTCAATCAGGTTTATTGAACTAATAGCACAGTTAGTACAGTTCTCTGTGAGTTCGACTCTCTGCTAACTTAAGTGTGGTTACTCTGTCTGACTGAACCAGACTAGCTCTTAGCCACGTGGTGGGGGTGTGAGATTGTAACAACACACTTGACTGACTCTCTAGATGTTCATCAGTGGAAAGAGGCAGAGTGTGAGTGCCTCGTGTGTTTTATAGTCAGATCCCACCCCTAAGTGTCCTGCCTGCTTATTGGTCATATCCTGTTCTCTGTGTCCATTAGCTGCTTGTCTGTATATCATTATGTGTGTGTCCGCATATCATGACATCCTGGAGATTGCTCTTCAATTCCTAGTTATTCTGGAGAAACGTGGGAGTTTTGAAAACCCGAGGACCTCAGTAGAGCGCAATTCAAAGGCAGGGAGCAGCTTGTGTGTTAAATACAGCAATATCACTTGTTGTGTAAAACAAAGAACAAAGAACAAAGAAATGTACAGCACAGGAACAGGCCCTTCGGCCCTCCAAGCCCGTGCCGACCATGCTGCCCGACTAAACTACAATCTTCTACACTTCCTGGGTCCGTATCCCTCTATTCCCATCCTATTCATGTATTTGTCAAGATGCCCCTTAAATGTCACTATCGTCCCTGCTTCCACCACCTCCTCCGGTAGCGAGTTCCAGGCACACACTACCCTCTGCGTAAAAAACTTGCCTCGTACATCTACTCTAAACCTTGCCCCTCTCACCTTAAACCTATGCCCCCTAGTAATTGACCCCTCTACCCCGGGGAAAAGCCTCTGACTATCCACTCTGTCTATGCCCCTCATAATTTTGTAGACCTCTATCAGGTCGCCCCTCAACCTCCTTCGTTCCAGTGAGAACAAACCGAGTTTATTCAACCGCTCCTCATAGCTAATGCCCTCCATACCAGGCAACATTCTGGTAAATCTCTTCTGCACCCTCTCTAAAGCCTCCACATCCTTCTGGTAGTGTGGCGACCAGAAGTGAACACTATACTCCAAGTGTGGCCTAACTAAGGTTCTATACAGCTGCAACATGACTTGCCAATTCTTATACTCAATGCCCCGGCCAATGAAGGCAAGCATGCCGTATGCCTTCTTGACTACCTTCTCCACCTGTGTTGCCCCTTTCAGTGACCTGTGGACCTGTACTCCTAGATCTCTTTGACTTTCAATACTCTTGAGGGTTCTACCATTCACTGTATATTCCCTACCTGCATTAGACCTTCTAAAATGCATTACCTCACATTTGTCCGGATTAAACTCCATCTGCCATCTCTCCGCCCAAGTCTCCAAACAATCTAAATCCTGCTATATCCTCTGACAGTCCTCATCGCTGTCCGCAATTCCACCAACCTTTGTGTCGTCTGCAAACTTACTAATCAGACCAGTTACATTTTCCTCCAAATCATTTATATATACTACAAACAGCAACGGTCCCAGCACTGATCCCTGTGGAACACCACTGGTCACAGCCCTCCAATTAGAAAAGCATCCTTCCATTGCTACTCTCTGCCTTCTATGACCTAGCCAGTTCTGTATCCACCTTGCCAACTACCCCTGATCCCGTGTGACTTCACCTTTTGTACTAGTCTACCATGAGGGACCTTGTCAAAGGCCTTACTGAAGTCCAGATAGACAACATCCACTGCCCTACCTGCATCAATCATCTTAGTGACCGCCTCGAAAAACTCTATCAAGTTAGTGAGACACGGCCTCCCCTTCACAAAACCATGCTGCCTCTCACTAATACGTCCATTTGCTTCCAAATGGGAGTAGATCCTGTCTCGAAGAATTCTCTCCAGTAATTTCCCCACCCCTGAAGTAAGGCTCACCGGCCTGTAGTTCCCTGGATTATCCTTGCTACCCTTCTTAAACAGAGGAACACAACATTGGCTATTCTCCAGTCCTCCGGGACATCACCTGAAGACAGTGAGGCTCCAAAGATTTCTGTCAAGGCCTCAGCAATTTCCTCTCCAGCCTCCTTCAGTATTCTGGGGTAGATCCCATCAGGCCCTGGGGACTTATCTACCTTAATATTTTTTAAGACACCCAACACCTCGTCATTTTGGATCTCAATGTGACCCAGGCTATCTACACACCCTTCTCCAGACTCAACATCTACCAATTTCTTCTCTTTGGTGAATACTGATGCAAAGTATTCATTTAGTACCTCGCCCATTTCCTCTGGCTCCACACATAGATTCCCTTGCCTATCCTTCAGTGGGCCAACCCTTTCCCTGGCTACCCTCTTGCTTTTTATGTACGTGTAAAAAGCCTTGGGATTTTCCTTAACCCTATTTGCCAATGACTTTTCATGACCCCTTCCAGCCCTCCTGACTTCTTGCTTAAGTTCCTTCCTACTTTCCTTATATTCCACACAGGCTTTGTCTGTCCCCAGCCTTTTAGCCCTGACAAATGCCTCCTCTTTCTTTTTGACGAGGCCTACAATATCTCTCGTTATCCAAGGTTCCCGAAAATTGCCGTATTTATCCTTCTTCCTGACAGGAACATGCCGGTCCTGAATTCCTTTCAACTGACACTTGAAAGCCTCCCACATGTCAGATGTTGATTTGCCCTCAAACATCCCTTAAGCACATTGATATAACACGGGCTGCAACTGGATGCAGCTATAACTGAAATATACTCCAGACCTTGAAGTTAGTTCAATTTGATTTATTGAACCTGTCACACAGTTAGCACAGTTCTCTGTGAGTTCGACTCTCTGCTAACTTAAGTGTGATTACTCTGTCTGACTGAACCAGACTAGCTCTTAGCCACGTGCTGTAGGTGTTATGTGATATATACACCGGACTCACTCTGTAGGTGTCCCCAGTGGAAAGAGGCGAAGTGTGAGTGCCTCGTGCCTTTTATAGCGGGAAACCACCCCCAAGTGTTCTGCCTGCTGATTGGTTATGTCCTGTTCTCTGTGTTTTTTAGCTGCCTGTCTGTATCTCATTATGCGCATGTCTGCATATCATGACATCACTCACAGGGGCATTAAGGGATCCTGTGGGATGTGTGATCAGGGCAAATGTAGAGCTCTTGAGTACAGTTTGAAATCTGGTATGTTATCTCTTGTTATCTCTGTCTAAATAGTGAGGCCTCCCCCCACTCTCACCCTCACTGGATACTCCCCCCGCCTCCCTGCTTGTCCAGAATGAGAAAGCAGACAAAGACTGTGAAGTCTCATCAATCTAATACTGGGTAACTGGGTGTATGCTCGGTGTTAGGAACAGGCCAGGAGGGATCCAGGATTAGGGTGCATTGAACATAAGGAGTGAAGGCTCGGTTCCTAATCAGTGGAACAGCCCAGCTTCCTGCTGATGCTCATCTTATTTTGTATGTGTGCCACCTGAGGACATGATCGCTGCAACTGCTTTTGTACTGAGAACAGCTGAGCAGTTTTTGTTCATACTCATCAAAACCTCCAAACCATCAGGGACCACAGTCGGGGCCCAGTAAAACCACGGTTGTGAAATCTGCATTGTGAAAGCACATGATTCTCTCCCTGTCACGACTGTGCCAATCCCCCCCTCTCTCTCTCACTCACCGGCTGCTGTGCCCTTCCTCCCCTCTCTCACTGGCTGCTGTGCCCTTCCTCCCCTCTCTCACTGGCTGCTGTGCCCTTCCCCCCCTCCCCTCTCTCTCTCACTGGCTGCTGTGCCCTTCCCCCTCTCCCTCACTGGCTGCTGTGCCCTTCCCCCCCTCCCCTCTCTCTCTGGCTGCTGTGCCCTTCCCCCTCTCTCTTTCTCTCTCTCTGGCTGCTGTGCCCTCCCCCCCTCCCCTCTCTCTCTCTCTCTCTCTCACTGGCTGCTGTGCCCTCCCCCCTCTCCCTCTCTCTCACTGGCTGCTGTGCCCTTCACCCCCTCTCTCTCTCTCTCTGGCTGCTGTGCCCTCCCCCCTCCCCCTCTCTCTCTCTCTCTCTCTCACTGGCTGCTGTGTCCTTCCCCCTCTCTCTTTTTCTCTCTCTGGCTGCTGTGCCCTCCCCCCTCTCCCTCTCTCTCACTGGCTGCTGTGCCCTTCCCCCTCTCTCTCTCTCACTGGCTGCTGTGCCCTCCCCCCTATCTCTCTCTCTCACTGGCTGCTGTGCCCTTCCCCCTCTCTCTCTCTCACTGGCTGCTGTGCCCTTCCCCCCCTCTCTCTCTCTCACTGGCTGCTGTGTCCTTCCCCGTCTCTCTCTCTCTCTCTGGCTGCTGTGCCCTTCCCCCCCTCTCTCTCTCTCACTTGCTGCTGTGTCCTTCCCCCCCTCTCTCTCTCTCACTTGCTGCTGTGTCCTTCCCCGTCTCTCTCTCTCTCTCTGGCTGCTATGCCCTTCCCCCCCTCTCTCTCTCTCTCTGGCTGCTGTGTCCTTCCCCGTCTCTCTCTCTCTCTCTAGCTGCTGTGCCCTTCCCCCCCTCTCTCTCTCTCACTGGCTGCTGTGCCCTTCCCCCTCTCTCTCTCTCTCACTGGCTGCTGTGCCCTTCCCCCTCTCTATCTCTCTCACTGGCTGGTGTGCCCTTCCCCCTCTCTCTCTCTCTCACTGGCTGGTGTGTCCTTCCACCTCTCTCTCTCTCACTGGCTGCTGTGCCCTTCCCCCTCTCTCTCTCTCTCACTGGCTGGTGTGTCCTTCCCCCCTCTCTCTCTCTCTCACTGGCTGGTGTGTCCTTCCCCCTCTCTCTCTCTCTCTGGCTGTTGTGCCCTTCCCCCTCTCTCTCTCTCTCACTGGCTGGTGTGCCCTTCCCCCTCTCTCTCTCTCACTGGCTGGTGTGTCCTTCCCCCCCTCTCTCTCTCTCACTGGCTGCTGTGCCCTTCCCCCTCTCTCTCTCTCTCACTGGCTGCTGTGCCCTTCCCCCTCTCTCTCTCTCACTGGCTGGTGTGCCCTTCCCCCTCTATCTCTCTCTCTGGCTGCTGTGCCCCCCCCTCTCTCTCTCTCTCTGGCTGCTGTGCCCTTCCCCCCCTCTCTCTCTCTCACTGGCTGGTGTGCCCTTCCCCCTCTCTCTCTCTCACTGGCTGGTGTGTCCTTCCCCCCCCTCTCTCTCTCTCACTGGCTGCTGTGCCCTTCCCCCTCTCTCTCTCTCTCTCTGGCTGGTGCGCCCTTCCCCCTCTCTCTCTCTCACTGGCTGCTGTGCCCATCCCCCCCCTCTCTCTCTCTCTCACTGGCTGGTGTGCCCTCCCCCCCCCCTCTCTCTCTCACCGGCTCCTGTGCCCTCCACCCCCCCCCTCTCTCTCTCTCACTGGCTGGTGTCCCCTTCCCCCTCTCTCTCTCACTGGCTGGTGTCCCCTTCCCCCCCTCTCTCTCTCTCACTGGCTGGTGTGCCCTTTCCCCTCTCTCTCTCTCTCACTGGCTGGTGTGCCCTTCCCCCCCTCTCTCTCTCACTGGCTGCTGTGCCCTTCCCCCTCTCTCTCTCTCACTGGCTGGTGTGCCCTTCCCCCTCTCTCTCTCTCACTGGCTGGTGTGCCCTTCCCCCTCTCTCTCTCTCACTGGCTGCTGTGCCCTTCCCCCTCTCTCTCTCTCTCACTGGCTGGTGTGCCCTTCCCCCTCTCTCTCTCTCACTGGCTGCTGTGCCCTTCCGCCTCTCTCTCTCTCTCACTGGCTGGTGTGCCCTTCCCCCTCTCTCTCTCTCACTGGCTGCTGTGCCCTTCCCCCTCTCTCTCTCTCTCACTGGCTGGTGTCCCCTTCCCCCTCTCTCTCTCTCACTGGCTGCTGTGCCCTTCCCCCTCTCTCTCTCTCACTGGCTGGTGTGCCCTTCCCCGTCTCTCTCTCTCTCACTGGCTGGTGTCCCCTCCCCCCTCTCTCGCTCTCTCACTGGCTGCTGTTTCCTTCCCCCTCTCTCTCTCTCACTGGCTGCTGTGCCCTTCCCCCTCTCTCTCTCTCTCACTGGCTGGTGTCCCCTCCCCCCTCTCTCTCACTGGCTGGTGTGCCCTTCCCCCCCCCTCTCTCTCACTGGCTGCTGTGCCCTTCCCCCTCTCTCTCTCTCTCACTGGCCGGTGTGCCCTTCCCCCTCTCTCTCTCTCTCTCTCACTGGCTGGTGTGCCCTTCCCCCTCTCTCTCTCTCACTGGCTGCTGTGCCCTTCCCCCTCTCTCTCTCTCTCACTGGCTGGTGTGCCCTTCCCCCTCTCTCTCTCTCACTGGCTGGTGCGCCCTTCCCCCCCTCTCTCTCGCACTGGCTGGTGTCCCCTTCCCCCTCTCTCTCTCTCACTGGCTGGTGTCCCCTTTCCCCTCTTTCTCTCTCTCACTGGCTGGTGTCCCCTTCCCCCTCTTTCTCTCTCTCACTGGCTGGTGTCCCCTTCCCCCTCTCTCTCTCTCACTGGCTGGTGTGCCCCTTCCCCCCCTCTCTCTCTCTCTCACTGGCTGGTGTGCCCTTCCACCCCTCTCTCTCTCTCTCACTGGCTGGTGTCCCCTTCCCCCTCTTTCTCTCTCTCACTGGCTGGTGTCCCCTTCCCCCTCTCTCTCTCTCTCACTGGCTGGTGTCCCCTTCCCCCTCTCTCTCTCTCTCACTGGCTGGTGTCCCCTTCCACCTCTTTCTCTCTCTCACTGGCTGGTGTCCCCTTTCCCCTCTTTCTCTCTCTCACTGGCTGGTGTCCCCTTTCCCCTCTTTCTCTCTCTCACTGGCTGGTGTCCCCTTTCCCCTCTTTCTCTGTCTCACTGGCTGGTGTCCCCTTCCCCCTCTCTCTCTCTCTCACTGGCTGGTGTCCCCTTCCCCCTCTCTCTCTCTCTCACTGGCTGGTGTCCCCTTCCACCTCTTTCTCTCTCTCACTGGCTGGTGTCCCCTTTCCCCTCTTTCTCTCTCTCACTGGCTGGTGTCCCCTTCCCCCTCTTTCTCTCTCTCACTGGCTGGTGTCCCCTTTCCCCTCTTTCTCTCTCTCACTGGCTGGTGTCCCCTTCCCCCTCTCTCTCTCTCTCACTGGCTGGTGCGTCCTTCCACCTCTTTCTCTCTCTCATTGGCTGGTGTCCCCTTTCCCCTCTTTCTCTCTCTCACTGGCTGGTGTCCCCTTCCCCCTCTTTCTCTCTCTCACTGGCTGGTGTTCCCTTCCCCCTCTCTCTCTCTCTCACTGGCTGGTGTGCCCCTTCCCCCCTCTCTCTCTCTCTCACTGGCTGGTGTGCCCCTTCCCCCCCTCTCTCTCTCTCTCACTGGCTGGTGCGCCCTTCCCCCCCTCTCTCTCTCACTGGCTGGTGCGCCCTTCCCCCTCTCTCTCTCTCACTGGCTGGTGTCCCCTTCCCCCTCTCTCTCTCTCTCACTGGCTGGTGTACCCTTCCCTCTCTCTCTCTCTCACTGGCTGGTGTGCCCTTCCCCCTCTCTCTCTCTCTCACTGGCCGGTGTGCCCTTCCCCCTCTCTCTCTCTCTCACTGGCCGGTGTGCCCTTCCCCCCCTCTCTCTCTCTCTCTGGCTGCGGTGCCCTTCCCTCTCTCTCTCTCTCACTGGCTGGTGTGCCCTTCCCCCCCTCTCTCTCTCTCACTGGCTGGTGTCCCCTTCCCCCCCTCTCTCTCTCTCACTGGCTGGTGTGTCCTTCCCCCTCTCTCTCTCTCACTGGCTGGTGTGCCCTTCCCCCTCTCTCTCTCTCTCACTGGCTGGTGTGCCCTTCCCCCCCCCCCCTCTCTCTCTCTGGCTGCTGTGCCCTTCCCCCTCTCTCTCTCTCTCACTGGCTGCTGTGCCCTTCCCCCCCTCTCTCTCTCTGGCTGCTGTGCCCTTCCCCCCCTCTCTCTCTCTCACTGGCTGCTGTGCCCTTCCCCCCCTCTCTCTCTCTCACTGGCTGCTGTCCCCTTCCCCCTCTCTCTCTCTCACTGGCTGGTGTCCCCTTTCCCCTCTTTCTCTCTCTCACTGGCTGGTGTCCCCTTCCCCCTCTTTCTCTCTCTCACTGGCTGGTGTCCCCTTCCCCCTCTCTCTCTCTCTCACTGGCTGGTGTGCCCCTTCCCCCCCTCTCTCTCTCTCTCTCACTGGCTGGTGTGCCCTTCCACCCCTCTCTCTCTCTCTCACTGGCTGGTGTCCCCTTCCCCCTCTTTCTCTCTCTCACTGGCTGGTGTCCCCTTCCCCCTCTCTCTCTCTCTCACTGGCTGGTGTCCCCTTCCCCCTCTCTATCTCTCTCACTGGCTGGTGTCCCCTTCCACCTCTTTCTCTCTCTCACTGGCTGGTGTCCCCTTTCCCCTCTTTCTCTCTCTCACTGGCTGGTGTCCCCTTTCCCCTCTTTCTCTCTCTCACTGGCTGGTGTCCCCTTTCCCCTCTTTCTCTCTCTCACTGGCTGGTGTCCCCTTCCCCCTCTCTCTCTCTCTCACTGGCTGGTGTCCCCTTCCCCCTCTCTCTCTCTCTCACTGGCTGGTGTCCCCTTCCACCTCTTTCTCTCTCTCACTGGCTGGTGTCCCCTTTCCCCTCTTTCTCTCTCTCACTGGCTGGTGTCCCCTTTCCCCTCTTTCTCTCTCTCACTGGCTGGTGTCCACTTCCCCCTCTTTCTCTCTCTCACTGGCTGGTGTCCCCTTTCCCCTCTTTCTCTCTCTCACTGGCTGGTGTCCCCTTCCCCCTCTCTCTCTCTCTCACTGGCTGGTGCGTCCTTCCACCTCTTTCTCTCTCTCACTGGCTGGTGTCCCCTTTCCCCTCTTTCTCTCTCTCACTGGCTGGTGTCCCCTTCCCCCTCTTTCTCTCTCTCACTGGCTGGTGTCCCCTTCCCCCTCTCTCTCTCTCTCACTGGCTGGTGTGCCCCTTCCCCCCCTCTCTCTCTCTCTCACTGGCTGGTGTGCCCCTTCCCCCCCTCTCTCTCTCTCTCTCACTGGCTGGTGCGCCCTTCCCCCCCTCTCTCTCTCTCTCACTGGCTGGTGCGCCCTTCCCCCTCTCTCTCTCTCACTGGCTGGTGTCCCCTTCCCCCTCTCTCTCTCTCTCACTGGCTGGTGTGCCCTTCCCTCTCTCTCTCTCTCACTGGCTGGTGTGCCCTTCCCCCTCTCTCTCTCTCTCACTGGCCGGTGTGCCCTTCCCCCTCTCTCTCTCTCTCACTGGCCGGTGAGCCCTTCCCCCCCTCTCTCTCTCTCTCTCTGGCTGCGGTGCCCTTCCCTCTCTCTCTCTCTCTCTCACTGGCTGGTGTGCCCTTCCCCCCCTCTCTCTCTCTCACTGGCTGGTGTCCCCTTCCCCCCCTCTCTCTCTCTCACTGGCTGGTGTGTCCTTCCCCCTCTCTCTCTCTCACTGGCTGGTGTGCCCTTCCCCCTCTCTCTCTCTCTCACTGGCTGGTGTGTCCTTCCCCCACTCTCTCTCTCTCTCTGGCTGCTGTGCCCTTCCCCCTCTCTCTCTCTCGCACTGGCTGGTGTGTCCTTCCCCCCCCCCCCCTCTCTCTCTCTCTCTCTGGCTGCTGTGCCCTTCCCCCTCTCTCTCTCTCTGACTGGCTGGTGTGTCCTTCCCCCCTCTCTCTCTCTCTCTGGCTGCTGTGCCCTTCCCCCTCTCTCTCTCTCTCTCACTGGCTGGTGTGCCCTTCCCCCTCTCTCTCTCTCTCACTGGCCGGTGCGCCCTTCCCCCCCTCTCTCTCTCTCTCTGGCTGCTGTGCCCTTCCCCCTCTCTCTCTCTCTCACTGGCTGCTGTGCCCTTCCCCCTCTCTCTCTCTCTGGCTGCTGTGCCCTTCCCCCCCTCTCTCTCTCTCACTGGCTGCTGTGCCCTTCCCCCTCTCTCTCTCTCTCACTGGCTGCTGTGCCCTTCCCCCCCTCTCTCTCTCTCACTGGCTGCTGTGTCCTTTCCCCTCTCTCTCTCTCACTTGCTGCTGTGTCCTTCCCCGTCTCTCTCTCTCTCTCTGGCTGCTGTGCCCTTCCCCGCCTCTCTCTCTCTCTCACTGGCTGCTGTGTCCTTCCCCCTCTCTCTCTCTCACTTGCTGCTGTGTCCTTCCCCGTCTCTCTCTCTCTCTCTGGCTGCTGAGCCCTTCCCCCCTCTCTCTCTCTCTGGCTGCTGTGCCCTTCCCCCCCCCCCCCCCCCCCAATCTCTCTCTCTCTCTCACTTGCTGCTGTGTCCTTCCCCCTCTCTCTCTCTCACTTGCTGCTGTGTCCTTCCCCCCCCCCTCTCTCTCTCTGGCTGCTGTGCCCTTCTCCCTCTCTCTCTCGCTGCTGTGCCCTTCCCCCTCTCTCTCTCGCTGCTGTGCCCTTCCCCCCCCCTCTCTCTCTCTCTGGCTGCTGTGCCCTTCTCCCTCTCTCTCTCGCTGCTGTGCCCTTCCCCCCCTCTCTCTCTCACTTGCTGCTGTCTCCTTCCTCCTCTCTCTCTCTCTCTCGCTGCTGTGCCCTTCCCCCCTCTCTCTCTCTCTGGCTGCTGTGCCCTTCTCCCTCTCTCTCTCGCTGCTGTGCCCTTCCCCCCCTCTCTCTCTCTCTGGCTGCTGTGCCCTTCTCCCTCTCTTTCTCGCTGCTGTGCCCTTCCCCCTCTCTCTCTCGCTGCTGTGCCCTTCCCCCTCTCTCTCTCTCTCACTGGCTGGTGTCCCCTTCCCCGTCTCTCTCTCTCTCACTGGCTGCTGTGCCCTTCCCCCTCTCTCTCTCTCTCACTGGCTGGTGTCCCCTTCCCCGTCTCTCTCTCTCTCACTGGCTGGTGTGCCCTTCCCTCTCTCTCTCTCTCTCTCACTGGCTGCTGTGCCCTTACCCCTCTCTCTCTCTCTCACTGGCTGCTGTGCCCTTCCCCCCCCTCTCTCTCTCTCTCTCACTGGCTGCTGTGCCCTTCCCCCTCTCTCTCTCTCACTGGCTGGTGTGCCCTTCCCCCCCTCTCTCTCTCTCTCTCTCACTGGCTGCTGTGCCCTTCCCCCTCTCTCTCTCTCACTGGCTGGTGTGCCCTTCCCCCCCCCCTCTCTCTCTCTCTCTCTCACTGGCTGGTGTGCCCTTCCCCCCCTCTCTCTCTCTCTCTCTCACTGGCTGCTGTGCCCTTCCCCCTCTCTCTCTCTCACTGGCTGGTGTCCCCTTCCCCCCCTCTCTCTCTCTCACTGGCTGGTGTCCCCTTCCCCCCCCTCTCTCTCTCTCACTGGCTGCTGTGCCCTTCCCCCCCCTCTCTCTCTCTGGCTGCTGTGCCCTTCTCCCTCTCTTTCTCGCTGCTGTGCCCTTCCCCCCCCCCCTCTCTCTCACTGGCCGGTGCGCCCTTCCCCCCCTCTCTCTCTCTCTCTGGCTGCTGTGCCCTTCCCCCTCTCTCTCTCTCTCACTGGCTGCTGTGCCCTTCCCCCTCTCTCTCTCTCTGGCTGCTGTGCCCTTCCCCCCCTCTCTCTCTCTCACTGGCTGCTGTGCCCTTCCCCCTCTCTCTCTCTCTCACTGGCTGCTGTGCCCTTCCCCCCCTCTCTCTCTCTCACTGGCTGCTGTGTCCTTTCCCCTCTCTCTCTCTCACTTGCTGCTGTGTCCTTCCCCGTCTCTCTCTCTCTCTCTGGCTGCTGTGCCCTTCCCCGCCTCTCTCTCTCTCTCACTGGCTGCTGTGTCCTTCCCCCTCTCTCTCTCTCACTTACTGCTGTGTCCTTCCCCGTCTCTCTCTCTCTCTCTGGCTGCTGTGCCCTTCCCCCCCTCTCTCTCTCTCTGGCTGCTGTGCCCTTCCCCCCCCCCCCCCCCATCTCTCTCTCTCTCTCACTTGCTGCTGTGTCCTTCCCCCTCTCTCTCACTTGCTGCTGTGTCCTTCCCCCCCCCTCTCTCTCTCTGGCTGCTGTGCCCTTCTCCCTCTCTCTCTCGCTGCTGTGCCCTTCCCCCTCTCTCTCTCGCTGCTGTGCCCTTCCCCCCCTCTCTCTCTCTCTGGCTGCTGTGCCCTTCTCCCTCTCTCTCTCGCTGCTGTGCCCTTCCCCCCCTCTCTCACTTGCTGCTGTCTCCTTCCTCCTCTCTCTCTCTCTCTCGCTGCTGTGCCCTTCCCCCCCTCTCTCTCTCTCTGGCTGCTGTGCCCTTCTCCCTCTCTCTCTCGCTGCTGTGCCCTTCCCCCCCTCTCTCTCTCTCTGGCTGCTGTGCCCTTCTCCCTCTCTTTCTCGCTGCTGTGCCCTTCCCCCTCTCTCTCTCGCTGCTGTGCCCTTCCCCCTCTCTCTCTCTCTCACTGGCTGGTGTCCCCTTCCCCGTCTCTCTCTCTCTCACTGGCTGCTGTGCCCTTCCCTCTCTCTCTCTCTCTCTCACTGGCTGCTGTGCCCTTACCCCTCTCTCTCTCTCTCACTGGCTGCTGTGCCCTTCCCCCCCCTCTCTCTCTCTCTCTCACTGGCTGCTGTGCCCTTCCCCCCCTCTCTCTCTCACTGGCTGGTGTGCCCTTCCCCCCCTCTCTCTCTCTCTCTCTTACTGGCTGGTGTGCCCTTCCCCCTCTCTTTCTCTCACTGGCTGGTGTGCCCTCCCCCCCCCCCCCTCTCTCTCTCTCACTGGCTGGTGTGCCCTTCCCCCCCCCTCTCTCTCTCTCTCTCACTGGCTGCTGTGCCCTTCCCCCTCTCTCTCTCTCACTGGCTGGTGTCCCCTTCCCCCCCTCTCTCTCTCTCACTGGCTGGTGTCCCCTTCCCCCCCTCTCTCTCTCTCACTGGCTGCTGTGCCCTTCCCCCCCCCCCTCTCTCTCTGGCTGCTGTGCCCTTCTCCCTCTCTTTCTCGCTGCTGTGCCCTTCCCCCCCCTCTCTCTCACTGGCTGCTGTGCCCTTCCCCCTCTCTCTCTCTCACTGGCTGCTGTGCCCTTCCCCCCTCTCTCTCTCTCACTGGCTGGTGTCCCCTTCCCCCTCTCTCTCTCTCTCACTGGCTGCTGTGCCCTTCCCCCTCTCTCTCTCTCACTGGCTGGTGTCCCCTCCCCCCCCCTCTCTCTCTCACTGGCTGGTGTCCCCTTCCCCCCCTCTCTCTCTCTCACTGGCTGCTGTGCCCTTCCCCCTCTCTCTCTCTCACTGGCTGGTGTCCCCTTCCCCCTCTCTCTCTCTCTCACTGGCTGGTGTCCCCTTCCCCCTCTCTCTCTCTCTCTCTCACTGGCTGGTGTCCCCTTCCCCCTCTTTCTCTCTCTCACTGGCTGGTGTGCCCTTCCCCCTCTCTCTCTCTCTCACTGGCTGGTGTCCCCTTCCCCCTCTCTCTCACTGGCTGCTGTGCCCTTCCCCCTCTCTCTCTCTCTCACTGGCTGCTGTGCCCTTCCCCCTCTCTCTCTCTCACTGGCTGGTGTGCCCTTCCCCCTCTCTCTCTCTCTCACTGGCTGCTGTGCCCTTCCCCCTCTCTCTCTCT
Source organism: Scyliorhinus torazame (assembly GCF_047496885.1). Taxonomy (NCBI): domain Eukaryota; kingdom Metazoa; phylum Chordata; class Chondrichthyes; order Carcharhiniformes; family Scyliorhinidae; genus Scyliorhinus; species Scyliorhinus torazame. The sequence continues at coordinate 160,605,609 of NC_092713.1, read as the reverse complement.
CTCACTGGCTGCTGTGCCCTTCCCCCTCTCTCTCTCTCACTGGCTGGTGTGCCGTTCCCCCTCTCTCTCTCTCTCACTGGCTGCTGTGCCCTTCCCCCTCTCTCTCTCTCTCACTGGCTGGTGTCCCCTTCCCCCTCTCTCTCTCTCTCACTGGCTGGTGTGCCCTTCCCCCCCTCTCTCTCTCTCACTGGCTGCTGTGCCCTTCCCCCCCTCTCTCTCTCACTGGCTGGTGTCCCCTTCCCCCTCTCTCTCTCTCTCACTGGCTGGTGTCCCCTTCCCTCTCTCTCTCTCTCTCACTGGCTGGTGTGCCCTTCCCCCTCTCTCTCTCTCTCACTGGCTGGTGTCCCCTTCCCCCCCTCTCTCTCTCTCACTGGCTGCTGTGCCCTTCCCCCCTCTCTCTCTCTCACTGGCTGGTGTGCCCTTCCCCCTCTTTCTCTCTCTCACTGGCCATCTGCCCTTCCCCCTCTCTCTCTCTCTCACTGGCTGGTGTGCCCTTCCCCTCCTCTCTCTCTCTCTCTCACTGGCTGGTGTCCCCTTCCCCCCCTCTCTCTCTCACTGGCTGGTGCGCCCTTCCCCCTCTCTCTCTCTCTCTCACTGGCCATGTCCCCTTCCCCCTCTCTCTCTCTCTCACTGGCCATGTCCCCTTCCCCCCCTCTCTCTCTCTCTCACTGGCTGGTGCGCCCTTCCCCCTCTCTCTCTCTCTCACTGGCTGGTGTGCCCTTCCCCCCTCTCTCTCTCTCACTGGCTGGTGCGCCCTTCCCCCCCTCTCTCACTCTCTCACTGGCTGGTGTGCCCTTCCCCCCTCTCTCTCTCACTGGCTGGTGTCCCCTTCCCCCCCTCTCTCTCTCTCACTGGCTGGTGTGTCCTTCCCCCTCTCTCTCTCTCTCACTGGCTGGTGTGTCCTTCCCCCTCTCTCTCTCTCTCACTGGCTGGTGTGCCCTTCCCCCCCTCTCTCTCTCTCTCACTGGCTGGTGTGTCCTTCCCCCTCTCTCTCTCTCTCACTGGCTGGTGTGTCCTTCCCCCTCTCTCTCTCTCTCACTGGCTGGTGTGTCCTTCCCCCTCTCTCTCTCTCTCATTGGCTGGTGTGCCCTTCCCCCTCTCTCTCTCTCACTGGCTGGTGTGTCCTTCCCCCTCTCTCTCTCTCTCACTGGCTGGTGTGCCCTTCCCCCCCTCTCTCTCTCTCACTGGCTGGTGTGTCCTTCCCCCTCTCTCTCTCTCTCACTGGCTGGTGTGCCCTTCCTCCTCTCTCTCTCTCTCTCACTGGCTGGTGTGCCCTTCCCCCTCTCTCTCTCTCTCACTGGCTGGTGTGCCCTTCCCCCTCTCTCTCTCTCACTGGCTGGTGTGCCCTTCCCCCTCTCTCTCTCTCTCACTGGCTGGTGTCCCCTTCCCCCTCTCTCACTGGCTGCTGTGCCCTTCCCCCCCCCCTCTCTCTCTCACTGGCTGGTGCGCCCTTCCCCCCTCTCTCTCTCACTGGCTGGTGTCCCCTTCCCCCCCCTCTCTCTCTCTCTCACTGGCTGGTGTCCCCTTCCGCCCCTCTCTCTCTCTCTCACTGGCTGCTGTGCCCTTCCCCCCCCCCTCTCTCTCTCACTGGCTGGTGCGCCCTTCCCCCCCCTCTCTCTCTCACTGGCTGGTGTCCCCTTCCCCCCCTCTCTCTCTCTCTCACTGGCTGGTGTGCCCTTCCACCCCCTCTCTCTCTCACTGGCTGGTGTGCCCTTCCCCCTCTCTCTCTCTCTCATTGGTTGGTGTGCCCTTCCCCCTCTCTCTCTCTCTCACTGGCTGGTGTCCCCTTCCCCCCCTCTCTCTCTCTCACTGGCTGCTGTGCCCTTCCCCCTCTCTCTCTCTCTCACTGGCTGGTGTGCCCTTCCCCCCCTCTCTCTCTCATTGGTTGGTGTGACCTTCCCCCTCTCTCTCTCTCACTGGCTGGTGTCCCCTTCCCCCTCTCTCTCTCTCTCACTGGCTGCTGTGCCCTTCCCCCCCTCTCTCTCTCTCACTGGCTGCTGTGCCCTTCCCCCCCTCTCTCTCTCTCACTGGCTGGTGTCCCCTTCCCCCTCTCTCTCTCTCTCACTGGCTGCTGTGCCCTTCCCCCCCTCTCTCTCTCTCACTGGCTGCTGTGCCCTTCCCCCTCTCTCTCTCTCTCACTGGCCATGTCCCCTTCCCCCCCTCTCTCTCTCTCTCACTGGCCATGTCCCCTTCCCCCTCTCTCTCTCTCTCACTGGCTGCTGTGCCCTTCCCCCTCTCTCTCTCTCTCTCTCACTGGCTGCTGTGCCCTCCCCCCCCTCTCTCTCTCTCACTGGCTGGTGTCCCCTTCCCCCTCTCTCTCTCTCTCACTGGCTGCTGTGCCCTTCCCCCCCTCTCTCTCTCTCACTGGCTGCTGTGCCCTTCCCCCTCTCTCTCTCTCTCACTGGCCATGTCCCCTTCCCCCACCTCTCTCTCTCTCTCACTGGCTGCTGTGCCCTTCCCCCCCTCTCTCTCTCATTGGCTGGTGTGCCCTTCCCCCTCTCTCTCTCTCTCTCACTGGTTGGTGTGCCCTTCCCCCTCTCTCTCTCTCACTGGCTGGTGTGCCCTTCCCCCTCTCTCTCTCTCTCACTGGCTGGTGTGCCCTTCCCCCTCTCTCTCTCTCTCACTGGCTGGTGTGCCCTTCCCCCTCTCTCTCTCTCACTGGCTGGTGTGCCCTTCCCCCTCTCTCTCTCTCACTGGCTGGTGTGCCCTTCCCCCTCTCTCTCTCTCACTGGTTGGTGTGCCCTTCCCCCTCTCTCTCTCTTTGGCTGGTGTGCCCTTCCCCCTCTCTCTCTCTCATTGGCTGGTGTGCCCTTCCCCCTCTCTCTCTCTCTCTCACTGGCTTCTGTGCCCTTCCCCCTCTCTCTCTCTCACTGGCTGGTGTCCCCTTCCCCCCTCTCTCTCTCTCACTGGCTGGTGTCCCCTTCCCCCTCTCTCTCTCTCTCACTGGCTGCTGTGCCCTTCCCCCCTCTCTCTCTCTCACTGGCTGCTGTGCCCTTCCCCCTCTCTCTCTCTCTCACTGGCTGGTGCCCCCTTCCCCCTCTTTCTCTCTCTCACTGGCTGCTGTGCCCTCCCCCCCCTCTCTCTCTCACTGGCTGGCGTGCCCTTCCCCCCCTCTCTCTCTCTCTCACTGGCTGGTGTGCCCTTCCCCCTCTTTCTCTCTCTCACTGGCTGCTGTGCCCTTCCCCCCCCCTCTCTCTCTCACTGGCTGGTGTGCCCTTCCCCCTCTCTCTCTCTCTCTCACTGGCTGCTGTGCCCTTCCCCCTCTCTCTCTCTCTCACTGGCTGGTGTCCCCTTCCCCCTCTTTCTCTCTCTCACTGGCTGGTGTGCCCTTCCCCCCCTCTCTCTCTCTCTCTCTCACTGGCTGGTGTCCCCTTCCCCCTCTTTCTCTCTCTCACTGGCTGGTGTGCCCTTCCCCCTCTCTCTCTCTCACTGGCTGGTGCGCCCTTCCCCCCCTCTCTCTCTCTCACTGGCTGGTGTCCCCTTCCCCCCCTCTCTCTCTCTCACTGGCTGGTGTCCCCTTCCCCCCCTCTCTCTCTCTCACTGGCTGGTGTGCCCTTCCCCCCCTCTCTCTCTCTCACTGGCTGGTGTCCCCTTCCCCCTCTTTCTCTCTCTCACTGGCCATGTGCCCTTCCCCCTCTCTCTCTCTCTCACTGGCTGGTGTCCCCTTCCCCCTCTCTCTCTCTCTCACTGGCTGGTGTGCCCTTCCCCCTCTCTCTCTCTCTCACTGGCTGGTGTGCCCTTCCCCCTCTCTCTCTCTCACACTGGCTGGTGTGCCCTTCCCCCCCCTTCTCTCTCTCTCACTGGCTGCTGTGCCCTTCCCCCTCTCTCTCTCTCTCACTGGCCATGTCCCCTTCCCCCCCTCTCTCTCTCTCTCACTGGCCATGTCCCCCTTCCCCCTCTCTCTCTCTCTCACTGGCTGCTGTGCCCTTCCCCCTCTCTCTCTCTCTCTCTCACTGGCTGCTGTGCCCTCCCCCCCCTCTCTCTCTCTCACTGGCTGGTGTCCCCTTCCCCCTCTCTCTCTCTCTCACTGGCTGCTGTGCCCTTCCCCCCCTCTCTCTCTCTCACTGGCTGCTGTGCCCTTCCCCCTCTCTCTCTCTCTCACTGGCCATGTCCCCTTCCCCCACCTCTCTCTCTCTCTCACTGGCTGCTGTGCCCTTCCCCCCCTCTCTCTCTCATTGGCTGGTGTGCCCTTCCCCCTCTCTCTCTCTCTCTCACTGGTTGGTGTGCCCTTCCCCCTCTCTCTCTCTCACTGGCTGGTGTGCCCTTCCCCCTCTCTCTCTCTCTCACTGGCTGGGTGTGCCCTTCCCCCTCTCTCTCTCTCTCACTGGCTGGTGTGCCCTTCCCCCTCTCTCTCTCTCACTGGCTGGTGTGCCCTTCCCCCTCTCTCTCTCTCACTGGCTGGTGTGCCCTTCCCCCTCTCTCTCTCTCACTGGTTGGTGTGCCCTTCCCCCTCTCTCTCTCTTTGGCTGGTGTGCCCTTCCCCCTCTCTCTCTCTCATTGGCTGGTGTGCCCTTCCCCCTCTCTCTCTCTCTCTCACTGGCTTCTGTGCCCTTCCCCCTCTCTCTCTCTCACTGGCTGGTGTCCCCTTCCCCCCTCTCTCTCTCTCACTGGCTGGTGTCCCCTTCCCCCCTCTCTCTCTCTCTCTCACTGGCTGCTGTGCCCTTCCCCCCTCTCTCTCTCTCACTGGCTGCTGTGCCCTTCCCCCTCTCTCTCTCTCTCACTGGCTGGTGCCCCCTTCCCCCTCTTTCTCTCTCTCACTGGCTGCTGTGCCCTCCCCCCCCTCTCTCTCTCACTGGCTGGCGTGCCCTTCCCCCCTCTCTCTCTCTCTCACTGGCTGGTGTGCCCTTCCCCTCTTTCTCTCTCTCACTGGCTGCTGTGCCCTTCCCCCCCTCTCTCTCTCTCACTGGCTGGTGTGCCCTTCCCCCTCTCTCTCTCTCTCTCACTGGCTGCTGTGCCCTTCCCCCTCTCTCTCTCTCTCACTGGCTGGTGTCCCCTTCCCCCTCTTTCTCTCTCTCACTGGCTGGTGTGCCCTTCCCCCCCTCTCTCTCTCTCTCTCTCACTGGCTGGTGTCCCCTTCCCCCTCTTTCTCTCTCTCACTGGCTGGTGTGCCCTTCCCCCCCTCTCTCTCTCTCACTGGCTGGTGCGCCCTTCCCCCCCTCTCTCTCTCTCACTGGCTGGTGTCCCCTTCCCCCCCTCTCTCTCTCTCACTGGCTGGTGTCCCCTTCCCCCCCTCTCTCTCTCTCACTGGCTGGTGTGCCCTTCCCCCCCTCTCTCTCTCTCACTGGCTGGTGTCCCCTTCCCCCTCTTTCTCTCTCTCACTGGCCATGTGCCCTTCCCCCTCTCTCTCTCTCTCACTGGCTGGTGTCCCCTTCCCCCTCTCTCTCTCTCTCACTGGCTGGTGTGCCCTTCCCCCTCTCTCTCTCTCTCACTGGCTGGTGTGCCCTTCCCCCTCTCTCTCTCTCACACTGGCTGGTGTGCCCTTCCCCCCCCTCTCTCTCTCTCACTGGCTGCTGTGCCCCCCCCCCCTCTCTCTCTCTCTCACTGGCTGGTGTGCCCTTCCCCCTCTCTCTCTCTCTCACACTGGCTGGTGTGCCCTTCCCCCTCTCTCTCTCTCATTGGTTGGTGTGCCCTTTCTTCTCTTTCGCTCTCTCCTCTTTCTCTCTCTGTGTGGCTGCTGTGCCCCCCCCCCCCCTCTCTCTCTCTCTCACTGGCTGGTGTGCCCTTCCCCCTCTCTCTCTCTCTCTCTCACACTGGCTGGTGTGCCCTTCCCCCTCTCTCTCTCTCTCTCTCTCTCACTGGCTGATGTGCCCTTCCCCCCACTCTCACTGGCTGCCATGATGTGGAGATGCCGGCGTTGGACTGGGGTGAGCACAGTAAAAGTCTTACACCATGTTAAAGTCCAACAGGTTTGTTTCAATCACTCGCTTTCGGAGCGCTGCTCCTTCCTCAGGTGAATGAAGAGGTCTGTTCCAAAGACATATCCCCATACGCTGCAGGAAAGGATGTCCCGAAGCGTGGTACATTGGCGAGACCATGCAGACGCTGCAACAACGAATGAACGGACATTGCGCGACAATCACCAGGCAGGAATGTTCCCTTCCAGTCGGGGAACACTTCAGCAGTCAAGGGCATTCAGCCTCTGATCTCCGGGTAAGCGTTCTCCAAGGCGGCCTTCAGGACACGCAACAACGCAGAATCGCCGAGCAGAAGCTTATAGCCAAGTTCCGCACACATGAGTGCGGCCTCAACCGGGACCTGGGATTCATGTCGCATTACATTCATCCCCCACCATCTGGCCTGCGAAATCCTACCAACTGTCCTGGCTTGACACAATTCACACCTCTTTAACCTGGGGTTACCCCATCTCTGGATCTGTAAAGATTTAATCACCTGCTAATGCTCGCATTCCAAGCATTGTCTGGCATCTTTGAATCTGTCTATATACATGTAGCCTTTTGCTGGTCGCCTGGTTCATCCCCAGGATCTCCCTCCAGCCCCTGCTGGTCCAGCGCCTCCTCATCATCCTCCTCCTCCTCGGAGGTGGCCACATGCTCCTCATCCTCCACCTCCAGAGCATTGTCCCGCTGTTGTGCCAGGCTGTGGAAGACACAGCAGACTACCACAAAGCGGCGACCCTCCAGGGGTTTGTGTTCAGTGCACCACCAGAGCGGTTAAGGCATCAGAACCGCATTTTAAGCAGTCTGATGCATCGCTCAATCACAGTCCGGGTGGCCAGTATCGGGTCTCCGCTTTGGCCTCTGTACTGGCATCATTAGCCAGGTCCTCTGCGGGTACCCTTTAGCCCCAAGAGCCAGCTGCCACCCTGGGGTGGTCCTCGAAGAGCCCGGGGATGTCCGACTGCCCCAGGGTGCAGCTGTCGTGTGCACACTCCCTGGGAAGCGTGCACACACGTGCAAGATCTTCATCTGGTGGTCACACACGAGCTGTACGTTCACGGAGTGGAACCCCTTGTTAATGTAGGCACTCCCAGATGACCCAGTGTGTGCAAGGCGACATGTGTGCCCTTTATTAGTCCCTGAACCTGTGGCATCCGGTGATGAGAATCCTCTTGCCCGGGCATCTTGTTGGGCCTGGTCCATGTCAAAGTTGATGTATTTTCCGCCCTGGCAAACAGGGCATCCATGACCAGTCGGATGCACCTGTGGGCTGTGGTCTGTGAGATGCCACACTGGTCCCCACTCGAGTCCTGGAATGATCCCGAAGTGTAGAAGTTCAGGGCTGTGGTGAGCTTGATGGCTAGAGAGAACAGGTGTCCTCCTCCTCCACGTGGTGCCAGGTCTGTGAGGACATGGTACAGGTGCTACTCCGTCTCCTTGTTGAGGCGGAGCCTCCTGTGGCACGGGCTGTTCATCATCTGTTCAAATGACCTGCGGCACCTGTACACCCTGGGCCGCCATAGGCCTCCCCCTCTGGGCCTCACCCTGGCCTGATAGGCGGCTGGTGCCTCAGGGTATGAGGCAGGGTGCGGCACATGGGCCGCCGCCTCGAGCATCTGCAGATGCTGCTGCTGCCTCCGTCTCGGGTATCTGGCCACCCGACGTACCAGCAGCACCTCTAGAGCTTGTTCTGCGGGTCCAAAATACCGTCCAGACCATTTAATGTCTGTAAGCAATTGGGAGAGGGTGTTAGACTGACAAACAGCGGTGGCTCCCTCCTCCACACCCCAAATGCCTTTCCGCAGTGCCCCCCACCCCCCGCAATGGACCCCTGGCTATGCACCTCTGACACCCACACATAACATTACCTGGACCAGGCGCTGGTCCCCTCTCCGTTGCACTCACCCACCTTCCGGCTCCCGCAGAAGCCCCCTGCCAGGTTCACGTTTTTCAAAAGGAATATTAATTGGCACCAGCTCACCACTTGCTGGGGAGGCCGATGAATCATGGGTGACCATTGGATATGGGACGACTCCCGTTAATTGTATGGAAATAAGGCTTAAGTGGTGATTATTGGTTTATTGCCATGCTGTGATGGGATCGTGATTTCACCTACAGGGGGCAGGCCAGTTGCATTGCAAACTATTTGGCGCCTGGTGCAGTTCTCATATTTGGCCTCTCCCGCTTGATATGCCATCAATTAAGACAGAAAACACAGAGTGAATTAACTATGGCTTTAATTGACTTACAACAGAGCTGGCAGCGTGCCCCAGAATGAGGCAGTGTGAGAGGTCAGCAGCTTATATACCCAGGCCCTAGGGGGAGGAGCCACGGGTAGAGCCAAAACCGTACAACATGTACTATAGTGGCAATATTGTACAACATGTAATACTGTGGCAGCACAATACAACACAGTGGTTTCACCACATTCACCCCCTGTTTAAAAAAATGTCCGGTGGGGGTGAAGTGAATAAGTTGCGTCAGAGATTGAGTCTGACGGGGGCTTTGATTGTCCGACGTGACCGCCTCAGTTCCGGCTGTGGTGTGGGTATCGAAGTCAGCTGAAGCTTTGAGGCCTGCGTGTCCAGGAGCAAGACAGCTTCTGTGTTCTCAGGCAGGTGGGCAGCAACGGGGGAAGGGGGTATAGGTCGGGTCGAGTAGTAGTGGAGAGGGGAGGAATAAAGTCGGGAGCACCGGTGACAGTCGCTGGGGAGCCTGCGGGTGCCAAATCCCGAAGGGTGACTGTGTCCTCCCGCCCGTCATGGTGAGCCACGTAGGCGTACTGGGGATTTGCATGGAGGAGAAGGACCCTTTCTACCAGAGGATCCGACTTTTGAGTCCTTATATTTCGTTGGAGGAGGACAGGCCCTGGAACCGTCAGCCAGGACGGGAGCGAGACCCCTGAGGTGGCCCTTCTGGGGAAGGCAAACATCCTCTTGTGGGGGGTCACATTAGTAGCGGTGCAGAGAAGCGACCGGGTGGATTGGAGCGCATTGGGAAGGACCTCCTGGCAGCGGGAGACTGGGAGACTTCTAGACTGTAGGGCAAGAAGGACGGCCTTCCAGACCGTCGTGTTCTCCCTCTCCACCTGCCCGTTCCCCCAGGGGTTGTACCTGGTAGTCCTGCTTGAGGCGATGCCCTTGCTAAGCAGGAACTGACGCAGCTCATCACTCATGAAGGAGGAACCCTGATCACTATGGATGTAAGTGGGGAAACCGAACAAGGTGAAGACACTGCTCAGGGCCCTGATGACTGTGGCAGAGGTCATGTCAGGGCATGGGATGGCGAAAGGGAAACGTGAGTACTCGTCAAGGATGTTGAGGAAGTACACATTACGGTCAGTGGAGGGGAGGGGGCCTTTGAAATCAATGCTGAGGCGCTCAAAGGGGCATGAGGCCTTTACCAGGCATGCTCTGTCTGGCCGATAGAAGTGTGGTTTGCACTCCACGCAGACCTGCTTTGGCAATATCTGCCTTGATGCGGTCGTAGGCCAGGCGAGCCTCAGCCGTCAAGGGAAAAACAGTGGATTTCATGAGTGGCCGGGCCTTGTCCGCATAAATGGGGACCCACTGGGCATAGTACGAAAAGAACCCCAGGCATCTCCTCAGGGCCTTGGGGCAGTGGGGGAGGGGGAGTTGCAGGAGGGGGCGCTCGGGGTCGGGCCCTAGGACTTTGTTTTCCAAGACGTAGCCAAGGATGGCTAGTTGGGTTGTGCAGAAAACACATTTCTCCTTATTATATGTCAGATTAAGGGGCTGGGCAGCGTGGAGGAATTTCTTGAGGTTAGTGTCGTGGTCCTGCTGATCATGGCCGCAGATGGTGACATTATCTAGATATAGGAACGTGGCCCGCGGCCCGTACTGGTCAACCATTCGGTCCATCGCTCGCTGGAAGACCGAGACCCCATTGGTGACGCCGAAGGGAACCCGGAGAAAGTGGTAGAGGCGGCCAGCTGCCTCGAAGGCAGTGTACTGGCGGTCCTCCGGGCGGATAGGGAGCTGGTGGTACGCGGACTTCAGGTCCACGGTGGAGAAGACCCGGTACTGCGCAATCTGATTGGCCATGACAAATAGGCGGGGAAGGGGGTACGCATCGAGCAGCATGTACCAGTTGATGGTCTGACCGTAGTCGATGACCATCCGATGCTTCTCCCCAGTCTTGACGACCACCACTTGAGCTCTCCAGGGCTGTTACTGGTCTCTTTGATCCCTTCCCGCAGGAGCCGCTGAACCTCCGACCTGATGAAGGTCATGTCCCAAGCACTGTATCGTCTGTTCTTAGTGGCGATGGGCTTACAGTCTGGAGTGAGGTTGGCGAAGAGCGAGGGACCTTAAGGGTCGAGAGGCTACAGACGGTGAGTGGGGGCAGGGGCCCATCGAACTTCAGGGTGATACTCTGGAGGTTGCACTGGAAGTCGAGACCCAGAAGAACTTCTGCGCAGAGGTGTGGGAGGACGTAGAGCCTAAAAGTTTTGAAATCTACGCCCCGCACCGTGAGAGTCACGACACAGTACCCACGGATTTGCACGGTATGCGACCCAGAGGCTTGGCAGATTCTCTGGGCTGCGGGTAAAACGGGAAGGGAGTAGCGCCGTACCGCATCCGGGTGTATGAAGCTGTCTGTGCTCCTGGAGTCAAAAAGGCAGGCCGTCTTGTGGCCGTTGATCCGGATCGCCATCATAGATTTTGCGAGATGACGAGGCCAAGACTGGTCTAGGGTGATGGAAGCGGCCACGGGACGGCGGGCGGGCTTCGGACAGCGGGCGGGCCGGTCGAGAGTAGCAGAGGCCAGCTGACGGACATGCGAGTCGGGGTTTCGGGAGGCGGTGGTGGATTTCGAAAATAACGTCGGAGATGCGGTGGCGGACTTCAAAAATGGCGTCGAAGATGGCGGTGCCCCCGATGTCCACGAGGGTGCCGCGTGGTCGGATGTATAGGCACCATGTTACGGAAGGCCACCTCCAGCGATTCAGCAAGCTGCACCGTTTCCCGGAGGTCGAGTGTCTCCCTCTCTAACAGGTGCTGGCGAACGCAGTGTGAGTCAATGCCGGCAACATAGGCGTCCCTGATCAGAAGTTTGGTGTGCTTAGTAGCCAACACCGCCTCGCAGTTGCAGACCCTGCCGAGCACCCGCAAAACGCGCAGAAATTCTGCCAGCGACTCTCCAGGGAGCTGACGCCACGTGGCAAGGAGGTGCCTGGCGAACAGTCCGTTAACCCGTTTCACATACCATCCTTTCAAGAGAATAATGGCTTTATCAAACAAGGCCGCGTACCGGAAGATGAGAAAAATTTGCGGGCTCACCCGGGAGATGAGGGCTCGCAGCTTGTGCTCCTCGGTGACGGCGGCAGAATTGATGAAAGATTCTAGACAGCGTAGCCAGTGTGCGAAGATAACATCGGCGTCGGCTGATTGGGGGTCTATCTGCAGGAGGTCCGGTTTGAGGCCCAGATCCATGTTGAACAGCTCTTTAATTTAATGTAAGTCAATTAAATTGATATGCCATCAATTAAGATGTAAAACGCAGAGTGAATTAACTATGGCTTTAATTGACTTACAACAGAGCTGCCCCAGAATGGGGCAGTGAGAGAGGTCGGCAGCTTATATACCCAGGTCCTAGGGGGAGGAGCCATGGGCAGAGCCAAAACCGTACAACATGTAATATAGTGGCAATACTGTACAGCACGTAATATGTGGCAGCACAATACAACACAATGGTTCCACCACACTGCTATTCACCGGCCTCGTCGCGCACTCGCTCGTGCAAAACAAGGCCAGAGAATCGCGCCCTCTGTCTCTGTCTCACTTTCTCACTGGCTGGAGTGCCCTGGACTCCCCTCCCTCACTCTCTCTCTGTCACTGGCTGGTGTGCTCTGCCCCCTTCTTCCCTCTATCTGTTTGTCTCTCTGTCTCTTTGTCTCTGTCTCTACTTCTCTGGCTGCAGTGCCCTGCCTCCTTCCTCGCTCTCTCTCTGCCTCTCTCTGTCACTGGCTGGTGCCCGCTGCCCCCTCACACACCCTCTCTCTCTCTCTCTCTCTCTCTCCGTCAGTGGTTGGTGTGCCCTACCCCCTCCCTCTCTTTCCCTCTCTCTCCCTGTCTCTCTCTCTCTTTCTCACTCTTTCTCTCTATTACTGGCTGGTCTGCTGTGCCCCCTCCCTCTCTCTGTCTGTCTCTCTCTTTCTCTCCCTGTCACTGGTTGATGTACCCTGCCCCTCTCTTTCTCTGTTTTCTCTCTCTCTCTCTCTCTTCCCCTCTGTCACTGGCTAGTGTGCCTTGCCCACCCCCTCCCTCTCTCTGTCTGTCTCTCTCGTTTTCTCCCTGTCACTGGCTGGTGGTTCCTGCCTCCTCACTCTCTCTCATTCCCTCTCTCTGGCTGGTCTGACCTGCCCTCTCCCCCTCTCTCTCTGTCTCTCTCTTAATAACACCTCCTCCACAATAGTATTCAATACCGGCACCCCGCAAGGCTGTGTACTTAGCCCCCTACTATACTCCTTATACACACACGACTATGTGGCAAAATTCGGCTCCAACTCCATCTACAAGTTTACTGATGACACGATCGTAGTGGATTGCATCTCGAACAACGATGAGTCAGAATACAGGAGGGAGACCGAGAAGTTAGTGGCATGGTGTAATGACAACAATCTCGCCCTCAATGTCAGCAAAACCTAGGAGTTGGTCATTGACTTCAGGAAGCAAAGTGTTGAACACGCCCCTGTCTGCATCAATGGGGCCAAGAGGGAGATAATAATCTTTTATTGTCACAAGTAGGCTTACCTTAACACTGCAATGAAGTTATTGTGAAAAGCCCCTAGTTGCCACATTCCAGCGCCTGTTCGGGTACACGGAGGGAGAATTCAGAATTCTCAGCCGGTACGGGAATTGAACCCACCCTGCTGGCCTTGTTCTGCATCACAAACCAGCTGGCTAGCCCACTGAGCTAAACCAGCCTGTGATGGTTGACAGCTTCAATTTCTTTTTACATTTAGAGTATCCAATTCTGCTTTTTCCAATTAAGGGGCAATTTAGCGTGGCCAATCCACCTACCCTACATATCTTTGGGTTTTGGGGGTGAGACCCACGCAGTCACGGGGAGAATGCGCAAACTCCACACGGACAGTAACCGGGGCCGGGATCGAACCTGCGTCCTCAGCGCCGTGAGGTAGCAGTGCTAACCACTACTTCCATGCCACCCTGACAGCATCAAATCCCTAGGTGAAAACATCACCAACAATCTGTCCTGGTCCATCCACATCGACGCCATGACCAAGAAAGCACAATAGCACATACACTCCCTCAGGAATCTAAGGAAATTCGGCATGTCCACATTAACTCTTATCAATTTTTACAGATGTACCATATAAAGCATCCTATCTGGCTGCATCACAGCCTGCTATGGCAACTGTTCTGCCCAAGCCCACAAGAAACTACAGAGTCGTGAACACAGCCTAGTCCATCACACAAACCTGCCTCCCATCCATTTACTCCATTTACACCTCTCGCTGCCTATGGAAAGTGGGCAGCATAATCAAAGACCCCTCCCACCCAGGTTATTCTCTCTTCCAACCTCTTCCATCGGGCAGAAGATACAAAACTCTGATAACACACACTAACAGGTTCAAAAACAGCTTCTTCCCCGCTGTTACCAGATTCCTAAATGACTCTTTTATGGATTGAACTGATCTCTTCACACATCTTCTCTACTGAATAGTACTACATAGATGCATAGAAGATAGGAGCGGGAGGAGGCCTTTTGGTCCTTCGAGCCTGCTCCGCTATTCATCACGATCATGGCTGATCATCCAACTCAATAGCCTAATCCTGCTTTCTCCTCATAGCCTACACTCCATATGCACACCCAATGTCTAAGTCTATGTATTTACATTGTGTATTTATACATGTCCTATGTTTTTCATGTATGGAACGATCTGTCTGGACTGTACACAGAACAATACTTTCCACTGTACCACAGTACACGTGACAATAAATCTGGCGGGTGTGCACTGCCCTTTCCCTTCCTCCCTCCCTCACTCTCTCTCCCTCACTGTCTCTCTCTCCCTCTCTCCCTGTCACTGGTTGGTATGTCCTGCCTCCTCCCTCTCTCTGTCATTGGCTGGTGCTGTCCGTCCGCCCGCTCACACTCGCTCTCTTTCTCTCTCTCACTCTCTCTGTTTCTATCTGGTGTGTCCTGCCCCTTCCCTCTCTCTCTCCTCTCTCTGTCACTGGCTGGTGTGCCCTGTACCATCCCTCTCTTTCTCTGGGTGCGATTTAACCAAATGGGAACTAAGTCCCATAGCGAGCGCATTTAGCTGTGTGATTCCCGGCGCTCACAGAGCCGAAACACAATGCTATATTATGTAACCCTGGTCAGATATGGTGCCTCAACGGCCGAGACCATACTTAGTCCCGTTTCCTACACTGAGGAGCCCTGCCAGCCCAAACTCTTCCGTGCAGGGAGAAATCGTGATGCCGTTTTAAAATGGCATCCCGATCTCGCGAGCCCCAACGCGACCGTCGAACTACCCCTCCCCCCAAGCCCCAACTCACTTTAAGGGACTTCCTGGGCCCCCCTCACCTGTGCAGAGCACACCCGATCACTGCTGTGCAAAAAATGCCAGCTTGGCAGTGCCAGCCTGGCACCTTGACAGTGCCCCTGTCAGCTGGCAATGCCACCTAGGCAACTTTATAGTGCCAGGCTGATGCCCAGGTGGTACACACACAACAGCCAACATCCGAATACCCAGGGGATGGGACACAGCTCTGTGGACATGTCCACAGCTGGAGGGTGGATAGTGCCACGGGGAGGGAGCGGGGGAGATACCTGGAGAGCTGGGCCAAGGGTTCAGAGGTCCGCGCTCACTGTGGTAGAAGGTGATAGAGACATCATACTAGTTTTGCGCAAAGGTGTTTACAAATACCCACCCTCCCGATGGTGCTACCCCCTCCTCCACCCCCCTCTCCCGGTGCACTCAGTAATCCTTGATGTTTTCCTCGCTCTGTCTTAAGTGTGGCCCAGGATGCACATCTGAGGTGGAGGCAGCCAGCTGCTTACGTCATCCCGTGGCCTTCGATGCCCCTGGCTTGCGTCCTCTGGGGCCAGGGGCCCCGGCTCACTTGTCGACAACAGACGCACAGCCGTGCCGCCCTGTCCCGCATGCTGGCTGTGAGACACGGCCTCATCAGAGTGGTGGAACTGCCACCTCCCCCTCTCTCAGTGTCACTGGCTGCTGTGCCCTCTTCACTATTTCGTCCCCTCTCTGTCCCTGGCTGCCAATGCAATACTGATAGAGTGCTGCATTGTCAGAGATGCTGGGCGGGATTCTCCGACCCCCCTGCTGGGTTGGAGAATCGTCGGGGGGGGGGGGGGGGGGGGGGGGGGCGTGAATCCGACCCCCACCGGCTGCCGAATTCTCCGGCGCAGGGAATTTGGCGGGGGCGGGAATCGTGCCGCGTGGTCGGTGACTGCTGGCAGCGCCCCCCCCCCGGCGATTCTCCGGCCCGCGATGGGCCGAGTGGCCGCCCGTTTTAGGCCGGTCCCGCCGGCGTATATTACACTAGGTATTTGCCGGCGGGACCTGGCTGCGCGGGCGGCCTCCGGGGTCCTCTGGGGGGGGGGGGGGGGGTGGAGCGGGGGGATGTGGCCCCGGGAGGTGCCCCGACGGTGGCCTGGCCCGCGATAGGGGCCCACTGATCCGCGGGCGGGCCTGTGCCGTGCGGGCACTCTATTCTTCCGCGCCGGCTGCTGTGGTCCTCCGCGATGGCCGACTCGGAGAGGAACCGCCCCCTGCGCATGAGCTGGGACGACGCCAGCACACGCTGGAGCTCCTGTGCATGTGCCAACTCGCGCCTGCCGGCGGAGGCCCTTTGGCGCCGTTTGGCGTGGCCAAGCCCCTTCCCCGCTGGCCGGCGCAGCGCAAACTATTCCGGCACCGGCCTTCGGGGTGGCCCGACGCCGGAGTGGTTCCCACCACTCCTTCCCGCCGGAGTTGCCCGCCCTGCCGATTCCCGCAGAATTCCGCCCGCTGTGTTTCACATGACAACGTTAAACTGTCACCTTATCTACCCTAAAAAGAAACGCCTACAGCACTATCAGAAGAAGGGGGTGGCACAGTGGTCAGCACCTCAGTACCAGGGACCCGGGTTCAACTCCAGCCTTGGGTGACTATCTGTGAAGTTTACACTTTTTCCCCGTGTCTGTGTGGGCTACCTCTGGGTGCTCTGGTTTCGTCCCACAGGTTAGGTGGATTGGCCACGCTATATTGCTCCTTGGTGTCCAAAGATTAGGTGGCGTGGCAAGGGAGTGGGCCTATGCAAGATGCTGTTTCGGAGAGCCGGTGCAGACTCAATGGGCCGAACGGCATCTTACTGCACTGTAGGAGTTCTATGGTTCTAACAGAGATAAACAGTACCTCATGACTGTCAAGCTCTTTGGGATGTCCTCAGGTCAGGAAGGGTGCTACAGAAATGCAAGTCTTTCCTTTCACTGTGACTGATGTTCTCCGGGAGTATGTAGTCGAGGTCTTTAAAATTATGAAAGGTTTTATTAGAATGTACCCAGAGAGAACATCCTCTCTTGTGGGAAGAAATCCGATAAGGAATTCAGAAAAAAACTCCTTCACTCAGAGAGTGGTGAGAATGTGGAACTCGCTCCCACATGAAGTGGTTGAAGTGAATGGTATAGATGTATTTTAGGGGAATCTCGAGAGGGATCTAGAGAGAAGGGACTATTATATAAGATCGATTTAGGTGCGGAAGAAAGGAGGAGGGTCAAATGCAGCATAAACACCGGCATAGACTGGTTATGCCGTATAACCTATTTAATGCTAAAGTTCAAATCGTAGATCAAACGCGAGATATGAGGTGGGTGGGGGGGAAGTGATTCAGAAAATAAAAAGGCAGCTCTAACTCTCTCACTGTTGAGCATGCTGCCAAAGAGCTCCCCCCGATGGCTAAAGTAGCTTTGACGAGAAGGATGGGTGGGCAGGGTTTATGCTGAAGAGGCAGTGCGATCAGCTTCATGAACCCGGCAAAGTGTGCCACCAGCAGGTGGGAGGTTGGTCATGCAGGGTTGGTTAGGCTGCGACACCCCTCTTGATCAAATAGCTGATTGAAACCACAAAGCAGAGTTCTCAACAGTCACATGCTCGGAGATAGTTTCTTGGCACCCGCCCCAGAACCCACAACCACCATCCTCCGCCCCTCTCCCCGACTTGATTGAACAGTCAGGCTTGATTTGACTTCAGGATGATTTGAAACCGAGTGATGCAGGGCGAGTGTGACACTGAGCTCCGATCTCTGGGCTCCTACACAAAAGAATGGCCACTCCTAGGGAACTAATGGAGTTTGTGCTGAGGCTTGGGGTTTTGGAGAGAGAGGAAGAGGCAGGGTCTTTGCCTTGGTCCTAAGATAGTCCTCCAGTCCCTAGGAACAAAAGATTAAGCTCCCGGCAACCCTGGAGGAAGATCAAAACAAAGATAAATTAAAAGTGGTACTTTTCGGGCGGCACATGGCGCAGTGGTTAGCACTGCTGCCTACAGCGCTGAGGACCCAGATTCGAATCCCGGCCCTGGGTCACTGTCCGTGTGGAGTTTGCACATTCTCCCCGTGATCTGTGCGGGTTTCACCCCCACAACCCAAAGATGTGCAGGTTAGGGTGGAGTGGCCATGCTAAATTGCCCCTCAATTGAAAGAAAAATAATTGGGTACCCTAAATTTTTTTTAAATGGTGCTTTTCACTCATTTCCCTTTGAACCGTTTTCTTCACTAGTTTTAACACATTCAGACTTGTGAATAAATAACGGACAGTCCAATTAGGTAACGAGTATCCAGTTCTGAAGAAGTCTTGCTGGACTTGAAACATTGGCTGGATTTTTCCGATATCCCAATCGCGTGTTTCCCAACGGCATGTCATTTGCTGGCGGCGGGATTCAATCTTCCCACCACTTGTCAATGGGATTTCGTATTGAAACCACCCCAGGCTGCCAGGAAATCCACGGGCGGGGGTGGGCCGGCTGCGGACAAAGAGAATCCCAAAGGCCGGAGAATCCGGCCATTAACTGTGTTTCTCTCTCTCTCCACAGGTGTTGCCAGACCGGCTGAGTTGATCCAGAATTTTCTGTCTCTGTTTCAGATTTCCAGAATCCACAGTATTGTACTTTCATTTGAGAGTTTAATTCACTTTCACTTCTTTTCCAAGAATGCCTACCCTGAAGAAGTTCTGCTCTTCAATGGAATTTCTGTTTGCCTCTTTAATAACATTGTCTCCACTCTCTTTGTCTTGTGCTCCATGTCATCTTTGTCATTTCACATCTCTCCTGTTCTCTAACCCAGTGATGGGCAACCTGCTGTGTTATGTAATTTGGAATAACGCAAGCTGCCACTTGATGCAGTTTTGAGTAAAAGATGCTCCGGACTTTGAAGTGAGTTCTATGTGTTTTATTGAACTATTAGCACAGTTCTCAATGAGTTCGACTCTTTGCTAATCTAAATGTAGTAACTCAGTCCAACTGAACTAGCCTTGCTCTAAGCCACGTGCTGGGGTGTGATGCTGAGGATACATCCTGTCTCACTCTGTAGATGTTGGTCTGTGGAAAGAGGCAGGATGTGAGTGCCTCATCCCTTTTATAGTGAGATACCACTCCTGAGTGTCCTGACTGCTCATTGGTCGTGTCCTATTCTATGTGTTCATTAGCTGCATGTTTACATATCATGACAACTCCCCTTTTTTTAATGTTTAGTTGGCTTATGTGAAGGTATTTACATGTGAATGAGTCTGTCTAACGTGACTGACGGAGGACAACAGAACAGAGCAAACAAAACAAATGTTCACAAGTCCAGTCTCAGAGGCTTGCGTCTGATCCTGGTTGACCGCCGCAGAGGTGGCAGAGGGGACGACGGCGCCTTGACACGCGGGATGGAAGCCTGACTGGTGGCCTCGTGGTGCAAGGTATCAGGAGGTGGCAATGCAACATATGGAAATGGAGGAGAAAGTGGTTGCGGGAAGGCAACTTTGCGCAGTGCCCGTCGATTCCTTTGCACGATGGAGCCATCAGCCATACGTACAACATAAGAGCGGGGCACGGCCTGTCGAACAACGACAGCCGGGGCAGACCACCATCCGGTATCTGGATCCTGACAGTGTCTGCCGGGGATAGCACAGCCAGATCAGTGGAATGGGCATCATAGCCCTGCTTTTGACGGTCTCTGAGCTGCTGTATCTTCTGCAGCACCGGGAGGTGATCCAGGTTGGGCAGGTGTATGGCTGGAAGCGTCGCCTGCAGGTCTCTGTTCATCAGGAGTTGATCCGGCGACATGCCAGTGGACAATGGAGTCGCCCTGTACGCAAGCAGCGCAAGGTGTATGTTGGAAGCTGTTCTCTTTATATATTAACGATCTAGATGACGGGACTGGGGGCATTCTGGCTAAGTTTGCCGATGATACAAAGATAGGTGGAGGGGCAGGTAGTATTGAGGAGGTGGGGAGGCTGCAGAAAGATTTAGACAGCTTAGGAGAGTGGTCCAAGAAATGGCTGATGAAATTCAACGTGGGCAAGTGCGAGGTCTTGCACTTTGGAAAAAAGAATAGAGGCATGGACTATTTTCTAAACGGTGACAAAATTCATAATGCTGAAGTGCAAAGGGACTTGGGAGTCCTAGTCCAGGATTCTCTAAAGGTAAACTTGCAGGTTGAGTCCGTAATTAAGAAAGCAAATGCAATGTTGTCATTTATCTCAAGTGGCTTGGAATATAAAAGCAGGGATGTACTTCTGAAGCTTTATAAAGCACTAGTTCGGCCCCATTTAGAATACTGTGAGCAATTTTGGGCCCCACACCTCAGGAGGACATACTGGCATTGGAGCGGGTCCAGCGGAGATTCACACGGATGATCCCAGGAATGGTCGGCCTAACATACGATGAACGTCTGAGGATCCTGGGATTATATTCATTGGAGTTTAGGAGGTTGAGGGGAGATCTAATAGAAACTTACAAGATAATGAATGGCTTAGATAGGGTGGACGTAGGGAAGTTGTTTCCATTAGCAGGGGAGACTAGGACCCGGGGGCACAGCCTTAGAATAAAAGGGAATCACTTTAGAACAGAGATGAGGAGAAATTTCTTCAGCCAGAGAGTGGTGGGTCTGTGGAATTCATTGCCACAAAGGGCGGTGGAGGCCGGGACGTTGAGTGTCTTTAAGACAGAAGTTGATAAATTCTTGATTTCTCGAGGAATTAAGGGCTATGTAGAGAGAGCGGGTAAATGGAGTTGAAATCAGCCATGATTGAATGGTGGAGTGGACTCGATGGGCCGAATGGCCTTACTTCCGCTCCTATGTCTTATGGAAGCAGAGTCCACGGACTTGCAGGTGAGCTGTTTCACAATGTGCACTCCTTTCTCGACTTTTCCATTGGACTGCGGATAGTGCGGACTGGAGGTGACCTGCTGGGAATTGTATGACCTGGCAAACGTGGACCATTCTCGACTGGTAAAGCACGGGCCATTGTCGCTCATGACGGTGATTGGGATGGCATGCCTTGAGAATGTCTCCTTACAGGCTTTAAAAAAAACAACTTAGAATACCCAATTAATTTTTCCAATTAAGGGGCAATTTAGTGTGGCCAATTGACCTATCCTGCACATCTTTGGGTTGTGGGGGCAAAACCCACGCAAACACGGGGAGAATGTGCAAACTCCACACGGACAGTGACCCAGAGCCGGGATCGAACCTGGAACCTCGGCGCCGTGAGGCAGCAGGGCTAACCCACTGCGCCACCGTGCTGCCCTCTCCTTACAGGCTTTGATGACGGTCCGAGAGGTGAGGTCCAGGAGCTTCAGCACCTCAGGGTAATTCGAGAAATAGACGATGATCAATACGTATTCACGACCATTCGCATGAAAGAAGTCGATGCCAACCTTGGACCACGGAAGGTCACTGTGTCATGCTGTTGGAGCGTCTCCTTGTTCTGCGCTGGCTGGAACCGCTGACAGGTAGCACAGTTCAGGACCATGTTCGTGATGTCCTGGCTGATGCTGGGTCAGTAGACAGCTTGCCGGGCTCTGCGTCTGCCTTCTCGCCACCCAGGTGTCCCTCATGAATCTGGCACAGTACTAAGCTCTGGAGACTGAGCGGAATGACAATCCTGTCCACCTTGAGGAGGACACCATCAATCACCGTCAGGTTATCCTTCACATTGTAAAATTGTGGGCACAGCTCTTTCTGCCAGCCATTGGTGAGGTTGTGGATGACGCGCTGCAAGAGGGGGTCTTTGGCTGCCTCATCACGGATGAGAACTACCTTCTCATCTGTCTCCGGGAGAGTGCTGGCAGACAGCTGCACCTGCGATTCGATGTACCGGATGATCTCCAGCGGCTCACTGGGCGAGATGACGGAGCGGGACAATGCATCAGCGATGATGAGCTCCTTGCCAGGTGTGTACACCAAGTTGAAGTCATACCTCCTACGTTTAAGCAGGATTCTCTGCAACCGAGGTGTCATGTCGTTCAGGTCCTTGTGGATGATGTGGACCAGAGGCCTATCATCCGTCTTGATGGTGAATGTTGGCAGGCCATAGACATAATCATGAAATTTGAGGATGCCGGTGAGAAGACCCAAGCACTCCTTCTCAATCTGTGCATATCTGGTTTCAGTGGGCATCATCGCCCTTGATGCGTAGGCTACTAGTGCCCAGGGTGATGTGTCATCTCGTTGAAGCAACCCCGCACCGATGCCATCCTGACTCGCATCTGTGGATATCTTTGTCTCCCAGTCCGGGTCGAAGAATGCCAGGACTGGTGCAGTGGTGAGCTTGGCTTTCAGCTCCAGCCACTCTGTCTGGTGTGCCGCCTTCCACTCAAGGGCAATTGACTTTTTCACCAGGTTGTATAGGGCCGTGGTGTGTGTGGCCATGTTTAGAATGAACTTGCCCAGAAAATTGACCATACCCAAGAAGCGCAGCACCGCCTTTTTGTCCTCAGGGACCTTCATCGCCTCGATGGCCTTGATTTTGTCTGTGTCCGGGCGCACACCATGCTGTGAGATTGCTGTGAGAAACAACATTTGGACCTCTTTAGCTTTACGCTGTTGGCATGTACACGGCGGAATACCTTCTGAAGACGGGACACATGTTCTTCAGGAGTCGTGGACCATATGATGATGTCGTCCACGTACACACGAACCCTTTCAGTGCCTTCCATCATCTGCTCCATGATGCAATGGAATATCTCCGATGCCAAATGGCATGCGATTGTAGCAGTATCTGCCAAAAGGCGTGTTGAAGGTGCAGAGCCTTCTGCTGGACTCTTCCAGCTGGATTTGCCAAAATCCCTGTGATGCATCCAATTTGGTGAAGAAGCGCGCGTGTGCCATCTCACTCGTGAGTTCCTCCCGCTTCGGGATGGGGTAGTGTTCCCACATGATATTCTTATTGAGATCCTTGGGATCAATGCAGATGTGCAGGTCCCCCGAAGGCTTCTTTACGCGCACCATCGTGCTGACCCAGTTAGTCGGTTCGGTGACCTTGGATATGCTGCCTTTTTGCTGAAGATCCTTGAGCTGTGCCTTCAGGCACTTTCTCGGTGGAGCAGGGACTTGTCGTCGTGCGTGGACCATTGGCTTGGCATCAAGCCGTAGCAGAACCTTGTATCGATACGGCAGCATGCCCATCCCATTGAACACATCTGGATACTGGGCGAGGATGTCGTCGATGCTGGCCTGAAGATCCACAATGGGAGAATGTTGTGGTGTAAACCCTTTGAATGAGGTTCAGCTGCTTGCAGGCGAGCGCACCTCGTAGGGATGCCCTGTCCGGCTTAACAATTTCAAAGCGTAACTGTACTTGTGTGTGTCGGTTGGATATGTGCAGATGGCAGGATCCCAGTGCCGTGATGGCATTCCCGTTGTAATCCAGGAGCTTGCAGGCAGCTGGAAGGGGCTTCTTAATGCACCTGAAGTCTGCCTGCGAGAGGAGGTTGGCAGAGGCACCTGTGTTCAGCTTGAACTGGATGGGGCAGTGGTTGACCTTCATCACTGCTCGCCATTCGTCCTTGGAATCCACAGCGAGGATCGATTGGACTTGCGATGTGTCTGGTGTGGCATATTCACACTTTGTAATAATGCCCACACAGTAGGCGTTGTCCAGGCATTCAGCATCTGGATCCGTTGCACTGCCGGGATCAGAATCCTGCAGGCGTTGTTGCACACTCCGGATGCGCCGTCGTCGGAATTGGGAGCGCTGACTCCTGACTGGTGGTGCAGATCTGCACAGGGCTGCATAGTGGCCTGGCTTCCTGCAGTTTAAACAGCGTCTGCCTCTTGCAGGGCAGTGTTTCTTTAAATGGGTGGTGCCACAGTTCGAACACATTGGCGTCCTGACGTTCCGTGCGTCGTTGCAGGTGCGCAGTGCGGTTCTCAGACGACTGCACCTGCGCAGTGCGGGTTTCGGCCGCTTCGTTATCCCGTTTGCATCACGCGTGCGTCGCGCCCTGGGACGAGCGCGCAAAATGGCCGCTTTCATCAATGTTGAGGTGCTGCATCCGGGAGATAGCCTGCACATTCTTCACCTCGTGGGAGGCTAGTCTATCATTTCCTGCCGTTTTGTAGTGGGAATAGTGATTTTTAGCGTGCTCATGCACTGTGCATGTTTCAATCGCGACTGGCAGGGTCATATGCTTGATCTTCAGTAACTGCTCTCTCAGAGGATCAGAATGAACTCCAAAAACGATTTGGTTTCTGATCATGGAGTCAGTGATATCACCGAAGTTGCAGGATTGCGCTCGCAGTCTAAGGTTAGTTAAATATGAGGTGAAGGATTTGTCTTTACCTTGCAATCGCTGCTTGAATATGTAGCGCGCGGGCAGCACGGTGGCGCAGTGGGTTAGCCCTGCAGCCTCATGGCGCCGAGGTCCCATGTTCGATCCCGGCTCTGTCCGTGTGGAGTTTGCACATTCTCCCCATGTTCGCGTGGGTTTTGCTAAATTGCCCCTTAATTGGAAAAAATGAATTTGGTACTCTAAATTGAAAAAAAAAGAATATGTAGCATTCAATGATTTTGTTGGTGTGCATCTCACAGTGGCTGTCAAACTTGTCCAGGATGGTCTGAAACTTTGTCTTGTACTGGTCTTCGGTGAAGTGAAAGGAGTTGAATATTTCCAAGGCGTCATCATCCTCTGTGGTGAGGAGAAGAGCTATCTTCCGTGCATCAGACGCATCATTGAGGTCTGATGCTTCGACGTGAAGCTGAAATTTCTGCTTGAATGTCCGCCAGTTGGCACTGAGATTGCCGGAGGTCCTGAGCTGGTGAGGAGCCTGAATCTTGTCCATTGTGCCGGTATACATTCGCTGGTCGTCATGGATCTTGCTGATTTGAACTAACAAAATTTTAACAGATTCCTGGTATCATGTTGTGTTATGTAATTTGGATTAACACAAGCTGCCATTTGATGCAGCTTTGAGTAAAAGATGCTCCAGACTTTGAAGTGAGTTCAATGTGTTTTATTGAACTATTAGCACAGTTCTCAATGAGTTTGACTCTTTGCTAATCTAAATGTAGTAACTCAGTCTAACTGAACCAGCCTTGCTCTAAGCCAAGTGCTGGGGTGTGATGCTGAGGATACATCCTGTCTCACTCTGTAGATGTTGGTCTGTGGAAAAAGGTGGGGTGTGAGTGCCTTATCCCTTTTATAGTGAGATACCACCCCTGAGTGTCCTGACTGCTCATTGGTCGTATCCTATTCTGTGTTCATTAGCTGCATGTTTGCATATCATGACACAACCGAGGCCCCTAGGTGGGCCACATGAGCCGCAAGATTGAAATCGGACTTGTTCACTCACTGTGACCCCATGAATAAAATCGAATACATTTAGCACACGCTGAATATTTCATAATGAGTCATGGAAAATGCTTCATCGTTTATCTATTAATAGAAATGTCATCAACTTCAAATGGTAAAACCAAAATAAATATTTACACTTTGGACACTGAGGGAGCGCACGGCTCTCACAGCCAATGTTGTGAGCAATCAGCACTTTTCTCGCCCTTGCTTTACGTGGGAATTACTTCAGCCATACCGGTCGGGAAAAGAATCACGTGGATGTAAATCAGCAAAATGTGGCAACCCTACGCATGGGCAATGGTCAACAAAATGTCTCATGAGCTGCAATCAAAATTGGATTGGATTGGATTTGTTTATTGTCACGTGTACCGAGGTACAGTGAAAAGTATTTTTCTGCGAGCAGCTCAACAGATCATTAACTACATGGGAAGAAAAGGGAATAAAAGAAAATACATAATAGGGCAACCCAGATGGGCCGCATGTGGTCACCCAGGCCGCAGGTCTAACCTATCCCTGACCTTCTGTTTTGCTCCATCTGCCCCTTCCTGCATTTTCAATAACATAAAACCCATGACTCTCTCTCTTTGGCTGTAAGAAGAGCTATATGGGACTCGAAATGTTAACTCTGTTTCTCTTTCACAGGCACTGCCAAACTGGCTGAGTTCACCCCCCTCCCTTCCCCCCGCAGCTTTCTGTTTTAATATCGATAATGAGTATATTCGGTAGCGCAGTGGTTAGCACTGTTGCTTCACAGCGCCAGGGTCCCAGGTTTGATTCCCGGCTTGAGTCACTATCTGTGTGGAGTCTGCACGTTCTCCCCATGTTTGCGTGGGTTTCCTCCGGGTGCTCCGGTTTCCTCCCACAGTCCAAAGCCATGCTGTTAGGTGAATTGGACATTCTGAATTCTCCCTCTGTGTACCCGAACAGGCGTCAGAATGTAGCGGCTAGGGGATTTTCCCAGTAACTTCATTGCAGTGTTAATGTAAGCCTACTTGTGACACTAAAGATTATTATTGTTATTATTCATGTTCCATTTGTCCATGAGGAAATAGGGTACAACGAGGATACCTGCTTGTTTCACAACCGAGTACTGGTTGAACCTCTAATACTGCTGATAAATGGAGCAAGCCTTTTGAGCAAAGCGAGGCTGTGAATAGGGATAGTGATAATCAAGCTGAACTCTCCACTTCCTCCTGCTGGAGAACAGCCTCTCATTTCCTGCAAATTGTTGCCAGACTGGTTTTTGTGCTCTTTTGAGTGTACCAATGAACAGATGAACTAATAATCACATTAACTACTTAACACCTTAAAGGAGCACCAAAATGAGAAAAGACAAAACATCAAAGGAAACTTAACAAATTAATGTTTCGGGGCCGATGATGCACTTCAGTCCCTACGCTGTCCGCCTCCAGGCACACACCCAGAACATAGCCAGTGTGAGAGTCACTCGGGTTAAATGGCGCCCCTCGACTTCCCGCTGCCTGAATCTACTTTGGCCGGGGCCCAAGTGGGTTTTATTGGTTTGTCAGCGAGTGTGCTGTGACATTGACACCCAACCAAAAACTCTGGCCTGCTGATTTGGGGTGTGAGTACCCAGCAAAAGCATCCCGGAGTCAAATAGACAACCATCATGCATAGAATTACATTGTATTAACCACACAGGCACAGGCCATCCAGCCTGATACTGATCCATGTCTGTGTAGATGTTCTAGGTGAGCCTGCTCCCATGTTGTTTCACCTCAACCCTTCAACAAACCCTGTAGTTGTGCTACTTGCCTCACCTGTTCAATGTGACAGAGTCTCATCTTCTCACCATTCTCTGTAAAGTAATGTAGGAGAGATGAATGTGTAGTGGAATGTCACTGGACATGTAATCCAGAGGCCCAGGCTAAAGCTCTGGAGACACAGGCTCAAATCCCACCATGGCAGCTGGTGGAGTTTAAATTCAATTAATTAATACATCTAGAGATCTAGTAATGCTAACTATAAAACTGTCATCCATTGTCACAAAACCCCCAACTGGTTCACCAACCTTACTGTGGGAGGAAACCAGAGCACCCGGACAAAACCTAAGCAGACATGGGGAGAATTTGCAAACTCCACACAGTCATCCAAGGCTGCCATTGAACCCATGTCCCTGGCGCTGTGAGGCAGCGGTGCTAACCACTGTGCCACCGTGCTGCCCTCTGCCATCCTTACCCAGTCTGTCCTACATGTGACTCCAGATCCGTAGCAATGCGGTGTACTCTGAAATGGCCACTCAGTTGTATCAAACTGTTAACAAAAAGGAATAACATTGGACGGATGCAATATGGACAGTAACAGTTCAAGACTTTAGCTCACCCTTCATTAGCGATGGCCTTTCCAATGGTGCCCAGATCCCACTGAAAGAATTAAGAAAAAATTCTCCTGAATTCCTTATTGTACTGATTAGTGACTATATCATATTTATGACACCTGGTTTTGGATTCCTCCCACATGCCCTTCAGAGTTCACAAAGCCTCTTTCGGGTCATTCCTCAATCTTCTCTTTTCCTCACAGTCACTTAGGAAGAACACCCAAGATTGAAAAGAGGGTTTCAAATATGATGACAATTTTTGAGAGAGTGAATCGTCAATGATTTATTTTCTCCTGTTGGGAAGCCAGTGGCAAGGAATCATCAAGGGGGCAGCACGATAGCACAGTGGTTAACACTGTTGCTTCACAACGCCAGGGACCCAGATTTGTTTCCCGCTTAGGTCACTATCTGTGTGGAGTCTGCATGTTCTCCCCGTGTCTGCCTAAACAGGCGCCATAGAGTTGGGACTCGGGGATTTTCACAGTAACTTCTTTGCAGTGTTAATGGAAGCCTACTTGTGACAATAAAGATTATTATTAAATTTCTCACTGCGAGTGAGGAGAAGAGGTTAGGAGAGATTTCTTACGCAGAGGTTTATTGAATCATGGAGTGGTTTGCCAGCCAGAGAGACTGGCTGAGGTAGTGGGTTTTGTTTAGGTAAAATTGGGGAACAAAGGAAGAAAAGAGCACACTAGTGAGATTGGCTTTGTATTGCTCTTGCAAAGTGCAGAGACAGACACGAAGGCCTCCATCTGTAGTGAAGGGGAAGTTGCCAGCTGAAGAAGCATTAAAATTCCACTTCTACTCTCACTTCTGCTTACAAGACTCGGCCTAGCAACATTTCCACTCCATATTGCTGTAAAAACCCGGACTTTGTGACAGCCACACTCAGGGGAGCAGCAAGTGAGTCATTTCAGGAAGTCCAGGGGAAAAAAATGAACTGGTGCATAAAATAGCAAGGTTTTTTTTTTACTCAGTCAGTGATTTGATTTCCTCTTCAATTTCTGGTTATACAAAACCTGTTTTAACACACAAGATGTTACAGAAAGACGCCCTAATGCTATGTGGGCTTTTCTGAATGCCACAAACTCTGCTGTCTTTGACCTTCTATCCCTCATCTCAAAATCCCAACCCACGGTCCTTTAATGAATTCTTGACCTTTGATCCAAACATGATTGATTAGTTGGCAAATCAACTCTGATTGGCTTAAGTGTTGTCATGGAGAAAGGAATAGGAACTATAAGAGTCCAAACTCCCAGGTAACGGGCGAGGCTTGAACATACTCCTTTGTCTGGAAAAAGACAGGTTCCTATTTGTGAATTAGGTCACTTCTCGCAAGTGTAAATGAGCCACGTTATGTGCTCAGCTGATTATCTTAAATTGGTTGTTAGTGTAGTTATTAGCGCACTCAAGATTGTTCAGAAAGTGCTGCCCAATCTCAGAATCACATTTTTTTAAGCAAAAGGATTTATCTGCATTCAGTATTTGCATTTCTTTAAAAAAAAAATTTTATTCAGGCATTATCATAAAAAACAAACCAAAACAGAAGTAAAATTATACAATAATCAGCACCCACTCCCCCTCCTCCCGTCCTGCATTCCTCATTTTAACCCCCTTATCTCCCCCCTCCTCCCCCTTTTGCTGACACCTCAATCCTCCTTAAAGTAGTCAATCAACGGCTTCCATCTCCGAGTGAACCCATCAACTGACCCCCCTCAGGACGAACTTGACCTCCAGCCGCAGGATTTTGGCCGGTTGCTCACCCACTCCCCGCTTTTGTTGGATCCGAGTCCCTCCATCAAAGTAAAATATGTCTCTGGACGATCAGGGAGTCAAAGGCTAAGACATTGCCCATCTTGCCCCCTGAACTCCCAGATCTTCCGACACCCCAAATATCGCTACCGCTGGACTCGTGGCCATCCTTACCCCAACATCTCGGACATTACAGCTACAAACCCCTGCCGGAACCATTTTAGCTTCGGACCTGGCCAAAACTGTTGTTTTCTGAGAGATGGCTGTTGTAATGAGATACACAGAACTAGTTGTTCAACTAGAAAGATGATTTATTAACAAACATGTGGAAAGAAAGGAGGAGGAGGCCTCGGTGGAGGAGCTGAAAGGTAAGTGGGAGGAGGAGTTGGGGGAGGAGATCGAGGTGGGGACATTGTCAGATGCCCTAGGGAGGGTGAACTCTTCCTCTTCGTGTGCGAGGCTCAGCCTCATACAGTTTAAGCTGCTGCACAGGGCACACATGACTGGGACAAGGATGAGCCATTTTTTTGGGGGTGAGGACAGGTGTGTTAGGTGCTCAGGGAGCCCAGCAAACCACACCCATATGTTCCGGGCATGCCCAGAACTGGAGGAATTTTGGAAGGGCGTAGCAAGGACGGTGTTGAGGGGGGTAGGATCCAGGGTTAAACCGGGCCGGGGGCTCGCAATATTTGGGATTGCAGAGGAGCCGGGAGTGCAGGAGGCGAAAGAGGCCGGTATTCTGGCCTTTGCGTCCCTGGTAGCCCGGCGGAGGATTCTTCTTCAGTGGAAGGATGCGAGGCCCCCAAGCGTGGAATCCTGGATCAACGATATGGCGGGGTTCATTAAATTGGAGAGGGTGAAATTCACCTTGAGAGGGTCAGTACAAGGGGTTTTCAGGCGGTGGCAACCGTTCTTAAAGCTCCTGGCAGAACGGTAGACAATGGTCAGCAGCAACCGGGGGGGGGGGGGGGTTCTACTTTATTTTTGTTTGTCTATACTGGGGGATCTGAGGGCGTGTGTATATTTGCTATGTTTGCTATGTGTTTTGGCGGGTGTTAATTTATTATGTATGTATAGGGGGGAGGGGGGCACTGGGTTGTTTTGTTTTGTATTTAATTCTATTGGGTTCCTTTTACATTTTGTTGTTGATATTTTGTGAAAACTTTAATTAAAATTTTTTTTTTTAAAAACATGTGGAAAGATAACTACCAGATAACTATACAGACAATAACTACAAAATGAATTCGGTGAATTCTACTGGAACTACTCTAAGTGCAACTACCCTCTTGTTCGTCCTACTACCAACTGGCGGGTATCTCAAGTCACGTGAAGGATATCTGGCGTCACCAGCTGGTTGGAGGTCGCATCACTATCTACAAAACTGTGCACAGGCATATCACCACAAAAACATGTGGATATGATTCGCGGGGCTCCCCCGCGCACTGCCCACACCTATCCTCTACTCCCTCAAATAACCTACTATGCGCGCAACCATCATATGCACTCTGTGAATTACTTTAAACTGAATAAGGCTTAGCCTCGCACACATTGAGGATGTAGTCACCTTCCACAGGGCCTCCTCCCACGTTCCGGCATCCACCTCACCACCCAACTCTTCTTCACGCTTCTGCTTTCTGTCCCCCACCAGGGCCCCCTCCCAATCCATCAGCTCCTTATAGAGCTCAGACACCTTCCCCTCCTCTAACTCCTCCTTCGACAACACCTTGTCTTGCATCCCCAAGCGTAGCAACCCGGGAAAGGAAGGCACCTCTCTCCTCACAAAATCTCGAACCTCCAAGTACCTGAAACACATTCCCGCTGGGCAGCTCATGCTCCTCTTCCAGGTCCTCTGATTTCTCAAAGCTGCCCTCTACAAACAGCTCTCCAAATCGCTAAATCTCTCCCCAGCACCACCCAGACCTAGCATACAGCACCCCCTGGTGAAAACCTATGATTATCACAGATCAGTGTCCACACCAAAGCACCTTCCAGTCTTAAATGCTGCCTCCACAGCCCCATGCCCTCGAGCAACGGGGAGAGCAGGAACCCCTGCCTCGTCCCATAATACAGCCTGAAATATCCCGAATTCACCCGGTTCGTCCACACACTTGCGACCGGTGCCTTGTACAGCAACCGGACCCAACCCACAAACCTCTCGGTTCACTTGCAAATCCATCCAGTGCGGCGCGGGGTCAGAGCCCACAATCACTGAGTACTCCGAGTTGACCACCGCCCACTAGCAACACCTTCTCCAACACGAAAAAGCCAATCTGGAAGGTCAATCTGGGAGAAATATGAGAATTCCTTCACCCTCGACTTGCCTAGGGTCCACCCCACCAGTCGCTCCATAAACCCCTTCAGCTCACTCTCCACTGCCGACACCTTCCCCGACCTAGGGCTCGGCCGGTCCAAGCTTGGCTCAATGACAATATTGAAGTCCCTTCCAATAATCAACCGGTGCGAGTCCAGGTCAGGAACCTTCTCCAGCACCCACCTCATAAAATCCACATCATGCCAATTAGACAGAAGCACCAGCATCTCCTCAGCTTCCCACTAACCATTATGCACCTCACCCCCCGAATCGGCCACATTGTTCCCCACCTCGAATGCCACCCGCCTCTTCACCAGCACCACACTCGTCCTAATGTCCAGTCCCGAATGGAACACCTGCCCTACCCATCCTTTCCTCAACCTTGTCTGATCCCTTTTCTTTAAGTGCGTCTCCTGCAAAAAGGCCACGTCCGTCTTCAGACTCCTCAGGTGTCCGAACACAAGTGACCGTTTGACCGGCCCATTCAGCCCCCTCACGTTCCATGTGACCAGCCTGGTCGGGGGTGGGGAGGCTCCCCATCCCCCCTCCCCTGCCGATGAACCATATTCCTTTTTGGGCCAACCCCCGGCCATGACAAGTGACCCACCAGGCCCACCCTTGGATGTCCACCGTCATCACTCCTTTTCCAACTGCGCCACAGCAACCACATCCTTGTCAGCAACCCCCTCTCCCAAACAAAACAACAACCCCATCTCCCTCCCCTGCGCCTACCTCTGACCACCCTGCACTGCACTCCCATTAACAAGCCCGCCCAACTAGCATGGCAGCCCCCGCTCAAGCCCTCCAAACCCCCTGCTCCCCCAATTCCCCTCCCGCCCCCGTCCAAACTCCCCCAAAAAACAAAGAAACAGAAAAAGGTGCACTCACCCTTGATATTTCCGCCCGCCCCAGAGGGACCTGCCCTCCAAACACCCCGTCACTAAACCCAAAAGCACATTTCAAGGGGAAAAGTTTCCCAAGAACAAATAAACCTCCTCACAACTACTCCAAAGTTCAATGTCCTCCTTCTCCTGCCAGTCCATTGTCCCTGAAAAACCCAATTGCCTCTTCTGGCGTACCAAAATAATATTCCCGTTTCTGGAGGCAGGCCGGGTGCAGCACTCCAAACATCACCCGCTTCTTGGAGAGGGCAGCCATGACCCGATTAAACTCGGCCCTCCTCTTCACCAGCTCTGCAACCAGGTTTTAATACACCTGCAGTGCATTCTCTCCCCAGGTGCATTTCCTCATCCGCCTCGCCCACCGAAGAATCTTCTCTTTGTCCAAGAAGCGGTGCAGCCACACCATCATTGCCCTTGGCGGCTTGCCCGCCTGTGGCCTCCTCATCAGTGCTCAGTGTGCTCGATCGACCTACAGGGGCCAGTCAAAGGCCCCCTCGCCCATCAACTTCACCAACATTTTGGCCTCACACGTGCCGGCATCCGCTCCTTCGATGCCTTCAGGCATCCCCACGATCCTCAAATTCGGCCTTCTGGAGCGGTTCTCCGGATCCTCCACCTTCTTCCCCCACCCCGCACCCTCCACCCACCCCCGGTCACCAATGAGACGAGCTGCTCCTTGTGCTCCCCCACCACCTCCTCCACTTTCTGGATCGCCCAGCCCTCGGGCTCCAGCCTTGCTCCACTCTCCCAATAACTGCTTTAACCGACTCCACCACCTTGGCCAGGTACTCCAGGGCCTCCCTCCTCTGCTGGCTGAACATAGCATTTAGAAATTCCACCAGCTGCTCTGTTCACCACTGGGTGGGCAGGACAGGCCCTTTGTCCTCCACCATCTTACCCCCGTGGCATACCTGAAGACTCTCCTGCTCCAACGGCTCCTTTCTTCTCGACCCATTTCTAGTTTGTGGATCCATTCACCAGCCACACTAGAGTTACACCTTCTCCTGGCACTCCTACACCTCTTTCCATCCAAAAATGTCATCCCTCAGACAGGGAAAGGACCGAGAAATACCACCTTGAGTGGGAGCTACCGAATGTGCGACCGCTGTCTCCATGGCTGCCACTGGATGTCAGTCCTCAGAATCACATTTAGCAGGAGATGTTTTCTTTGGGGTTTTGCAGGCCCAGGCTGATTGAGTACGGTCTATTGCAAACAACCAAAGGAACATGCTGTTTGATTTAACCAGCCAATGACTGCGACGGACACTAACAATCAATTTAGGACAATCAGTCGAGCTCGTAATGTGGCTCATTTACACTTGCTTGAAGCAACATATATTTAGACACAGGGACCTGTTCTCTGCAAACAAAATGAATATGTTCAAGCCACACACTTGTTAAAAATTACTTGGGAGTTTGGTGAGCCTATTGCTCTGTGTGTCTTTCTCCATGGCAATGCCTCCACCAATCAAAGCCGTCTTGCCAAACAATCAGCATCCTGTTTTCCTTCAGTATAAATCATTATGGGTCGTTTGAAATTCTTGTGTTTGTCCCGATGATTGTCAGATGAAAATATTCGGGAAACATGTTCTGCAATGCCAAGATATCCAGCCTGAAGATCATGACCAGGTTCACTGTGTTTGCAATCTCTGGCACACCACTTGTTCTCCTGAATGCTCAGGGAGAAAGTGCAGGAGGATTGATTCAATGGTGAAGAAGCATAGCCTGCACAGGCATTAGCACTTTGCTGTTGGTGGGTGCTTGCTGTGCAAAAATTGGCTGCTGCGTTTCCTACGTTACAACAGTGACGCCACTTCAAAAAAGTCCTTTGTTGGCTGTAAGGTGCTCTGGGATGTCTTGAGATTGTGAAAGGTGTGAGATGGCTTCCTTTTTCTTTCCATCATGTCAGTAGTGAAAACCCACTATTAAACTGATGGAAATAAAGATATGATAGGTGAGGACCTTGAGATGATTGTAATCACTAAGGAGGCAGTATTGGGCAAGCTAATGGGGCTAAAGGTAGACAAGTCTCCTGGCCCTGATGGGATGCATCCCAGAGTGTTAAAAGAGATGGCTAGGGAAATTGTAAACGCACTAGTAATAATTTATCAAAATTAACTAGACTCTGGGGTGGTCCCAGAGGATTGGAAAGTAGCAAACGTGAAACCACTGTTTAAAAAAGGAGGTCGGCAGAAAGCGGGTAATTATAGGCCGGTAAGCTTAACTTCGGTTGTAGGGAAAATGCTGGAATCTATCATTAAGGAGGAAATAGCGGGGCACCTGGAGGGAAATTGTCCCATTGGGCAGACGCAGCATGGGTTCACAAAGGGTAGGTCGTGTCTGACTAATTTGGTAGAATTTTTTGAGGACGTTACCAGTGCAGTAGATAATGGGGAGCCAATGGATGTGGTATATCTGGATTTCCAGAAAGCTTTTGACAAGGTGCCACACAAAAGGTTGCTGCATAAACTAAAGATGCATGGCATTGAGGGTAAAGTGGTAGCATGGGTAGAGGATTGGTTAACTAACAGAAAGCAGAGAGTGGGGATAAATGGGTGTTTCTCTGGTTGGCAACCTGTAACTAGTGGGGTCCCTCAAGGATCAGTGTTGGGCCCGCAGTTGTTCACAATTTACATAGACGATTTGGAGTTGGGGACCAAGTGCAATGTGTCAAAGTTTGCAGACGACACTAAGATGAGTGGTAAAGCGAAAAGTGCAGAGGATACCGGAAGTCTGCAGAAGGATTTGGATAGGTTAAGTGAATGGGCTAGGGTCTGGCAGATGGAATTCAATGTTGCCAAGTGTGAGGCTATCCATTTTGGGAGGAATAACAGCAGAATGGATTATTATTTAAACGGTGAGATGTTAAAACATGCTGCTGTGCAGAGAGACCTGGGTGTGCTGGTGCACGAGTCGCAAAAAGTTGGTGTGCAGGTGCAACAGGTGATTAAGAAGGCTAATCGAGTTTTGTCTTTCATTGCTAGAGGGATGGAGTTCAAGACTAGGGAGGTTATGCTGCAATTGTATAGGGTGTTGGTGAGGCCGCATCTGGAGTATTGTGTTCAGTTTTGGTCTCCTTACCTGAGAAAGGACATATTGGCACTGGAGGGAGTGCAGAGGAGATTCACTAGGTTAATCCCAGAGTTGAGGGGATTAGATTATGACGAGAGGTTGAGTAGACTGGGACTGTACTCATTGGAGTTTAGAAGGATGCGGGGGGATCTTATTGAAACATATAAAATTATGAAGGGAATAGATAGGATAGATGCGGGCAGGTTGTTTCCACTGGTCAGGGAAAGCAGAACGAGGGGGCATAGCCTCAAAATAAGGGGAAGTAGATTTAGGACGGAGTGTAGGAGGAACTTCTTCACCCAAAGGGTTGTGAATCTCTGGAATTCCTTGCCCAGTGAAGCAGTTGAGGCTCCTTCTTTAAACGTTTTTAAGAAAAAAATAGATACCTTTCTAAAGAATAAAGGGATTCGGGGATATGGTGTACGGGCCGGAGAGTGGAGCTGAGTCCACAAAGATCAGCCATGATCTCATTAAATGGCGGAGCAGGCTCGAGGGGTCAGATGGCCTACTCCTGTTCCTAGTTCTTATGTTCTTATGTTTCATTGGGATATAGGGCAGATTCTGCTGACCTGTAGTTTTCTGCTTTCCATCTCCTTCCTTTCTGGAATAGAAGTGTTATATTTGCTCGATTCCAATCATCTGGGACTTTTCCAGAATCTAAGGAACTTTGGACGATCCCAACCAATGCATCCACTATCTCTGCAGCCACAGACCCTTGGATGCAAGTCACCAAGTCCAGGGATTTGTTAGCTTTTAGTTCCAATAATTTTCTCAGTATCCTTTCCCTTGTGATTGTTTCACCTTCCTCCCACTCTTTTACCCCTTGATTTTCAAGTATTCTCACGATGTTCTTTGTGTCTCTTACACTGAAGCACAGAGGGCTGCATTCTCTATTTGAGGGACTGAGTGCTGATGCCGGGACTGAATGGGGGGTGTTGCACTGTCCCGATGGGGGTGCGATTACCGGAGTCATTTAGGACATACAAATGTGCCAACACTGGTGCCACGTGGAACTAGTGCAATTCCAACACATACTGCCGTGCGATTCTCCTGAGATATTTCTGGATGCTGTGAAAGAGAGGCGGGACACCCTGTTCCCCGGGGTGGGAAAGAAGCTGCCACACACTGACGTCAAATGGGCCTGGGCGGAGGTGGCAGAGGCTGTGAGCGCCGTGGTCCCCACTGCGCAGACCGGGCAGCAATGCCATAAAAAGCTGCACCCATCACCCCCCACCCCCCCATGTGGCCCACCACCAGACGGACTGGTAGACAGTGCTGGGTGAGGATGTACCCCCCCCCCCCCCCCCCCCCGGCCAGCCAGGTTGAGTTACCAGCTCCGTGCCCTGGCATCACCCTCTCTCCCCTACACCCATCCCCCCTCCTAGAGGGCGACCAAACCTCACCCAACAATAGTCCACGCGTACCCCACCCTGCAGCACATGCCAACACCCATACTGTCCCGCCATGGCCGGGTGCCCTGTACACACAGGCCACCGGCTGTGCTGCCTGCGTCTGAGTGTCTCACACTGCATTGTCTGTCCCCTCAGGAGAAGGCGGCCCACAACTGGCAAGAGTGGGAGAAGACCGCAGGGGCCCCGTCAGACCTACGGCCCCTCACCATCACAGAGCAGAGGGCGATGGACCTGGTCGGTGCAGTCGGAGAGCGGGAGGTCTCAGAGGTGAAGCTCAGCATGGGACAACCAATTAACCCCCAAAGCGTTACGATGTCCCTGTGACACCTGATTCACCCCTCCCCCCCACACCATGCCTACCCGCAATCTCACCATGCGTCTTGTCTTGTGTTTTGCAGGGTCACCTTCTGATGAGGTGTGATCAGCTGGTGTCCCTCGCACCCCCCCCCACCCCTGCCTCAACCCCGCGGCTCACCAGGTGGCAAGGTGGGTCCGTCCGGGGCCCATCTCTCCCAGCCCCAACCCTGCAATACCCTGTCAGGGGAAGACCCTGACTTCTCATCACTGTTGTCAACGGCAACTTCCACCATCCCAGAGCCACTCACCTTGGTTGGGTACTTTAGTGAAGAGGCTTCTGGGTATTATCTGGTGTACATGACACAAATGCAGTGGTGCATCAGGTGGAGGTAGGAATCCTAGAGGAGGCAGACAGTCTGAGGGCGGCCCAACCCCAGGAACTAGCTACCGCTCGGTCAGGTCCAACGGTTCTAGAAAGGGCAGTCCCATCGATAGTGGAGATGCAGGTACAGAGCTGGGGACTATATGAAAGAGTGTCAGCAACCATCCAGTGCCTGGAGGTGTAGTGGAGGAGACCAACCACCTGCAGGAGCAGGAGGCGGTGCCGACGTGCGTGCCACATTGGCCAACGCTGCATGGGTGGCATCCATGGTGGAGGGTCACAGCCATGGGTAAGCCTGCCAGCCATGGCCTGGGGCGCATTGTGCAGTCAATGACTGATGTGTAGGACAGGGCAGCCCTGTTACAAGCAGCCACGTACCAGGGCCACATGGACATTGCTGCAGCACTCCAGAGATTGGCCTAGTCACAATGAGCCATGGCTGAGGATGTCAAGAGCATTGGCCTGGCAGTGGCTGATCTGAGCCACAAAATAGGAATGATCACTGAGTGACGTGGCACAGTCCCAGACGGACGTGGCACATACCCTATGCAGCATGGTGAGCATTGAGACCCTGGTCAAGATGGGAGCGGGCCTCCGCAACTGGCAGTGCCAGGTGATGGCGGAGCCCCTGGAGCTCCCATTTAATGTCAATGAGTGATAACCTCTTTCCCACCCCGGGGAACAGGGTATCCCACCTCTCCTCCACGGCATCCAGAAATATATCAAGCAAATCACACAACAGCAAGCGTTGGAATTGCACCCCTGTCTCAAGGAGTAGCCCGATGGCTATCGGGCACTTGTGTTCCAGAATCTGCCACACCCCTAGCCAAGCTGCTTCAGTACAGCTACAACACTGACATCTACCCGGCAATGTGGAAAGTTGCCCAGGTATGTCCTGTACACAATAAACAGGACAAATCCAACCCAGCCAATTACCACCCTATCAGTCTATTCTCCATCATCAGCAAAGTGATGGAAGGGGTCATCAACAGTGCTATCAAGTGGTATGTACTCAACCAACACCATGCTTGGTGGCACGCGTGCGTGCTGGCCCAATGGTTGGGGCTGGGTGATGGGAGTGGACACCCTTTGGGACCGTGTCTATGACTTGCCAAGGGCTCTCTTTGCATCGCACGGGTTGTGCCTACTTGTCCAGTGGCAAGATGGATGGTAGCAGGGGCACAGTGGACAGGCGGGGCTTGGTGACGGCCAGTGGTCCCGCGGGTGGGATAGCCTGATAGTGCAACTGCTGGGGCATCTGCCGTGAGCGGGGCACTGTGCCAGGGTGGGTGACAAAAGCCATGGTGTATGTGTCCGCTGTTCGAAGTGCGCTCTGCTCTTCCCCTGTTGCCCTGCAGTGGGGCAGCACCTCGGATGGGTGCGTGGAGGAGTGCCAACACCTGTTAGGCTACTGGCTGTGCTGGACCACACTCTTCCCCTTGATGGATTGGCAGGTTTCCTAGGTGGGTGGCCGGAGGGTGGGTGGGGGGAGGGGGAGCACACATAAGGCCGGTGGCGCTCTGCATATTTACGGGTCACAGTGGGCAGTCAGTGGAGCCGTAGCAATGGTGGTCCATGCTCGGACACCGGGGGGTGGGGGGGGGGGGTACCCCTGACCATGGCCCTTCCCCTGATTGCCCCCCCGCTACACCCCCCCCCCCCCCCACCCCCAACCCCCCCGCAACCATGGCAGACGACCTCCAGATGGCGGCACAACTGTCAGCAACATTGTGTGCTAGAAACCATAACTCATCTCCCTCGCTCAGCAGCCAAGGTACCCAGTCCCCTTTTATCAATACCACAGGTGAGCCATGCAGAGGCAGAGCATCAAGGGAGGCCGGAAATTACCGAGTGGGGCCCATTAATGATATGGTAACAAATGTTATTTTCAATTTTCTGGGGGCGTGAAATGCATTCACTTTGCCATCGAGGCACCAGAGTGGCGCTCTCTTCGGCACCTGGCACCGACGCCCAATCCTCCGCCCCAACCTCCGCCCAATCCTCCGCCCAATCCTCCGCCCCAACCTCCGCCCAAACCTCCGCCCAATCCTCCGCCCAATCCTCCGTCCCAACCTCTTCCCAATCCTCCGCCCAATCCTCCGCCCCAACCTTCGCCCAAACCTCCGCCCAATCCTCCGTCCAAACCTCCGCCCAATCCTCCGCCCAATACTCCGCCCAATCCTCCGCCCAATCCTCCGCCCAATCCTCCGCCCAAACCTCCGCCCAAACCTCTGCCCAATCCTCCGCCCAATCCTCCGTCCAAACCTCCGCCCAAACCTCAGCCCAATCCTCCGCCCAATCCTCCGCCCAATCCTCCGCCCAATCCTCCGCCCAATCCTCCGTCCAATCCTCCGCCCAATCCTCCGCCCAATCCTCCGCCCAAACCTCTGCCCAATCCTCCGCCCAATCCTCCGCCCAATCCTCCGCCCAATCATCCGCCCAATCCTCCGCCCAAACCTCCGCCCAAACCTCCGCCCAATCCTCCGCCCCAACCTCCGCCCAAACCTCCGCCCAATCCTCCGCCTAATCCTCCGCCCAATCCTCCGCCCAATACTCCACCCAATCCTCCGCCCAATCCTCCGCCCAAACCTCCGCCCAATCCTCCGCCTAATCCTCCGCCCAATCCTCCGCCCAATACTCCGCCCAATCCTCCGCCCAAACCTCCGCCCAAACCTCCGTCCAATCCTCCGCCCAATCCTCCGCCCAAACCTCCGCCCAATCCTCCGCCCAATCCTCAGCCCAATCCTCCGCCCAAACCTCCGCCCAAACCTCCGCCCAATCCTCCGCCTAATTCTCCGCCCAAACCTCCGCCCAAACCTCAGCCCAATCCTCCGCCCAATCCTCCGTCCAAACCTCCGCCCAAACCTCCGCCCAAACCTCAGCCCAATCCTCCGCCCAATCCTCCGCCCAATCCTCCGCCCAATCCTCCACCCAAACCTCCGCCCAATCCTCCGCCCAATCCTCAGCCCAATCCTCCGCCCAAACCTCCGCCCAAACCTCCGCCCAAACGTCCGCCCAATCCTCCGCCCAAACCTCCGCCCAAACGTCCGCCCAATCCTCCGCCCAAACATCCGTCCAATCCTCCACCAATCCTCCGCCCAAACCTCCGCCAATCCTCCGCCCAATCCTCCGCCCAATCCTCCGCCCAAACCTCCGCCCAATCCTCCGCCCAATCCTCCGCCCAAACATCCGCCCAATCCTCCGCCCAAACCTCCGCCCAAATCACCGTCCAATCCTCCGTCCAAACCTCCGCCCAAACCTCCGCCCAAACCTCCGCCCCAACCTCCGCCCAAACCTCCGCCCAAACCTCAGCCCAATCCTCCGCCCCAACATCCGCCCAATCCTCCACCCAAACCTCAGCCCAATCCTCCGCCCAATCCTCCGCCCAATCCTCCGCCCAATCCTCCGCCCAATCCTCCGCCCAAATCTCCGCCCAATCCTCCGCCCAAACCTCCGCCCAAATCTCCGCCCAATCCTCCGCCCAAACCTCCGCCCAATCCTCCGCAATTCGCAATTCTGGCCTCACTGGAAGGGGAATCCACCCCAGATTACCTGTTCAAAATCTCCTCCATTTATTCGTTTCCCAATATCAGCTCCACAGTCTCACCCTCTCAGAGAATGGCCACTTTAGTTACTCTTTTCCTTTGAAAGCACTTGGAGAAACTCTTACTGATTCTAGATTTCTAGCCAGCTTTCTCTTACACTCTATTTTTATTCCTTCACAGGATGTGGGTTTCACTGGCTAGGCCACAATTTGTTCCATTCCAATTCTCTTCCGGCACCTAATTGTCACTAAGGGAGACTTCCGCCTGTTTCCATTGCTAGTTATTCCTGTAAACAAGTCGTTAGTCTGTTGCCAGGGGCTTGTAGCTTGTGGGCCTCACTCCACATCAAGTGGCTGACCAAGAGTCTCTCCCGCTCTTGCCACCAGGCATTGGTGTATTTGGAAGGGTTTGCAGGTTGACGCACTCAACTTGTTGGCCATGTTATGAACACCTCCCCTGGCCATCAAGTCCTAGGGTGGGACTCGAAACTTGAGTTACGAAATATCTCCTTAAACCTTTGCCACTGCTTCTCTACTGTCCTGCTTTTTAACCTATTTTCCCCATTAATTTTAGTCAGCTCTGTCTTCATACCCTTGCAATTGCCTTTATTTATGATCAAGATACCAATCTTAGAGCCACACTTCTCACCCTCAAACTAAATGTGAAATTCCATTATGTAGGAGCCTCGAGGCTCCTTTATTATGATGCCATTAATTAACCCTGTCTCATTGCGCATTACAGGTCTAAAATAGCTTATTCCCTGGTTGGTACGAGAATGTGATGCTGTAAGAAATTGTCCCAAATACACATTATGAACCCATCTTCCAGGTAACCTTTGACAATCTTTCACAGGATGTGGGCATCACTGGCTAGGCCAGCATTTGTTGCCCATCCCAAATTTCCCTTGAGAAAATGGTGGTGTGCCACCTTCTTGAACCGCTGCAGTCCATATGGTGCTACACTCAGAATGCTGTTAGGGACAGAGTTCCAGGATTTTGACTGAGCAACAGTGAAGGATATAGTTCCAAATCAGGATGGTGTGTGACTTGGAGGGGAATTTGCATGTAGTGGTGTCCCCAATACATCTGCTACCCTTGCTCTTCCAGGTGTTAGAGGTTGCCAGTTGGAAGTTGCTGATGAAGGAGCCTTGATGAGTTATTGAATACACTGCTGCCAATGTGCCACAGTAGTGGAGATACTGAATGTCCAAGATGGTGGATGGGGCTCTAATCAATCAGGCTGCTTTGTGCAATGGTGTCAAGCTTATTGGAATTGTACTCATCCAGGCAAGTGGGTGTATTCCATCAAACGTCTGACTTGTGCTTTGTAGATGGTGGACAGGCTTTGGGGAGTCAGGAGGTGAGTTACTCACCACAGGATTCCCAGCCTCTGACCAGCCCTCTTAGCCACAGTGTTCATATGGCTAGTCCAGTTCAGTTTCTGGTAATCCCCCAGGATTTTATAATGGGGGATTCAGTGATGGTAATGCCATAATATGTCAAGGAGTGATGGTTAGGTTCTCTCATGTTGGAGAAGGTCATTGCTTACCTCTAGCATGGTGTGGACTTTACTTGCCACTTATCAGTCCAAGCCTGAATGTTAATCCAGGTCTTGCCGTTACTTAAGACACGGACTGAGTATATCTGGGGAGTTGTAAATGGTACTGAACACTGTGCAATCATCAGGGAACATCCCCACTTCTGCTCTTATGATGGAGATAAGGTCATTGATAAAGCAGCTGATGATCGGTGGGCCTCAGACACTATCCTGAGGAACTCCTGCAGTGATGACCAGGGACTGAGATGATTGACCTCCAATAACCACAACCATCTTCCTTTGTGCTGGGTATGACTTCAACCAATGGAGAGTTCTTCCCAGGTTCGCACTGGCTTCAATTTTTCCAGGGTTCCTTGATGCCACAGTGGTTTGCCATTGCGTCTGCAGAATGACCGGGAATGGCCTAGATGCTCCTTCAGTTAGATCTTATTGGTTCATTGCTAGCAAAACTCCAGGCAATGTTCTTTTGTTAGATAACTTTACCAAATGGATAGAGGATTTTCCTTGCCTCAATAATACTGCCTTGATTGTAGCCAAAATATTATTGATTGAAGTGATACACACGTGCAAAGTGCTCGAGCAGGTAGATAGTGATCAAGTATCACAATTAACAGGAACTTTTTTTTACAGAAATTGATGGGAATTAAATATACAGATACTTTAACGGTGTTCAAAAGGCTTTACGGCAAATACATGGATAGGATGGTACAGAGGGATACGGCACTAGGAAGTGCTACGGGTTTTGGCCAAGGGTGGTATGATGACCGGTACAGGCTTGGCGGGCCGAAGGGCCTGTTCCTTTGCTGTATTGTTCTTTGTTCTTAAACAGAAATTGCACATATCCCATTACCCTCAATCATCTGTATCATGTAATCTACTATTTAATGTAACAAAGTGTACTCCACTGACTATATAATGTAACCATGCATTTGTTACTGATTGTATAATGTAGCCATGTGTGTTCTACTAATTATTGGATTCATGTGAGTAATTCACATTCTAATGTAACAAATTGTAATGCCTATTTCTTGTGGATGCAGATCATCTGCTGTAGCACCTCACTCAATGCCATAGTAATAATTTGATGATGTGGAGATGCCGGCGTTGGACTGGGGTGAGCTCAGTACGAAGTCTTACAACACCCAGGTTTAAGTCCAACAGGTTTGTTTCGATATCACTAGCTTTCGGAGCTCTGCTCCTTCCTCAGGTGAATGAAGAGGTATGTTCCAGAAACACATATATAGACAAATTCAAAGATGCCAAACAATGCTTGGAATGCGACCATTAGCAGGTGATTAAATCTTTACAGATCCAGAGATGGGGTAACCCCAGGTTAAAGAGGTGTGAATTGTACCAAGCCAGGACAGTTGGTAGGATTTTGCAGGCCAGATGGTGGGGGATGAATGTAATGTGACATGAATCCCAGGTCCCGGTTGAGGCCGCACTCATGTGTGCGGAACTTGGCTATAAGTTTCTGCTCGGCGATTCTGCGTTGTCGCGCGTCCTGAAGGCCGCCTTGGAGAACGCTTACCTAGAGATCAGTGGCTGAATGCCCTTGACTGCTGAAGTG
Source organism: Scyliorhinus torazame (assembly GCF_047496885.1). Lineage (NCBI taxonomy): Eukaryota > Metazoa > Chordata > Chondrichthyes > Carcharhiniformes > Scyliorhinidae > Scyliorhinus > Scyliorhinus torazame. The sequence goes on along the minus strand of NC_092713.1, from coordinate 160,561,748 downwards.
TTCCCCGACTGGTATACACAGGATCTGCTCAGACGAGGAGGAGCGTAACAGACATCTACAGACGTTGAAAGATGCCCTCGTACGAACGGGATATGGCACTCGACTCATTGATCGACAGTTCCAACGCGCCACAGCGAAAAACCGCACCGACCTCCTCAGAAGACAAACATGGGACACAACCGACAGAATACCCTTCGTTGTCCAGTACTTCCCCGGAGCGGAGAAACTACGTCATCTTCTTCACAGCCTTCAACACGTCATTGATGACGATGAACATCTTGCCAAGGTCATCCCCTCACCCCCACTTGCCTTCAAACAACCGTGCAACCTCAATCGAACCATTGTTTGCAGCAAACTACCCAGTCTTCAGAACAGTGACCACGACACCACACAACCCTCAACCGGGACCTGGGATTCATGTCACATTACATTCATCCCCCACCATCTGGCCTGCGAAATCCTACCAACTGTCCTGGCTTGACACAATTCACACCTCTTTAACCGAGGTTACCCCATCTCTGGATCTGTAAAGATTTAATCACCTGCTAATGGTCGCATTCCAAGCATTGTCTGGCATCTTTGAATTTGTCTATATATGTGTTTCTGGAACAGACCTCTTCATTCACCTGAGGAAGGAGCAGCGCTCCGAAAGCGAGTGACATCGAAACAAACCTGTTGGACTTTAACCTGGTGTTGTAAGACTTCGTACTGTAATAATTTGATGTGTGTGCCCTATTCTTGTTGTTGGTGGATATTGTACATTACTGAACGGAATGCTTTTCAGTGGCATGTTTCACTCGCAATGAGACGTTCAACTGATGGACAGTCAGTGCAACAAAGGTGACATCTAGTGTTTGCCGTAGGTAATGCAATCACTGGTTGCTTTTCCATTCAGGCTGCGTTGCGTTGATTTCTATTGGACATGGCTGGATTCTCTGCCCCGCCACGCCGGTTCAGCACGCTGGCGGGATGCTCCATTACGCTGGCTGATCAATGGGGTTTCTCATTGTGGGGCAGCCCCACGCCGTCGGGAAAGCCCCAGGCTGCCGGCAAAACGGAGAATCCCGCCGGCGGAGAATCCAGCCCTCGGTCTCATTCAGAATCATAGAATCTCTACAGTGCAGAAGAAGGCCATTCAGCCTATAGAGTCTGCACCAACCCTCCGAAAGGGCACCCTACCTAGGCACTCCCCTGCCCTACCCCCGTAGCCCCACCTAACCTTTGGCCACTAAGAGCAATTTAAAAACAAAAGTAGAGTACCCAATTTTCTTTTCCAATTATGGGACAATTTAGCATGGCCAATCCACATACCCTGCACATCTTTTGGGTTGTGGGGACGAAAACCACGCAGAGACAGGAAGAATGCACAAACTCCATACAGACAGTGACCCGAGGCCGGGATCGAGCCTGGGTCCTCAGCGCCGTGAGGCAGCAGTGCTAACTGCTGTGCCACCGTGTCATCTACGTGCCATTTTCAGAATCCTCGGCATCTCAATCCCCCCATCATGGAGTCAATGGGACGAGCAGGTTACAGCTGGGACCACAAGCAATCCTGGAGAGGCGTTTCCCCCCGTCCACAATTATGAGCCTTACAATAGTGGGTAATCTTTCATTTTAGTTGTTCTCAGGGCGCTTCAAGTGACACCTCCATTTTGAGTGCCCTCGCAATCTCCTACCGACTGCAGCAGTGTTTTCTCTCCCAGTGGTGCTCTCAGTCGGACTTTGCTGTGGGTCCTCCTGAGATGAATGTAGGAATTTCAGGTATATTGTATTATATGTATTTGGTACAGTAAGGGTTAAACGCCTGGGTTAGTGTTATTAAAAATCCTGGTTTAAGAGACAACTATGTTTTTGGGAGCCAGGGGTGCAATTAAAGCACCATAAAAACTTGGGGTAATGGATTTTGTTTAGATTAAGGCGGTCCCCTGTTGAGTAGTTAATCAGATACACTGTGTTTCAGCTTGGTAAGGTGATGTAACTAATGGAAGGAGTTAGAGTATTCGGCATTTTAGCAGAGATTGCTCAGTTTTTCCTGAAAGTCTAACCACGAAGACAGTTTTGAAAGACTTCAGCTAGAGATCCTGCATTGTTCTGACATGATTCAGGTCTATCTCTTAAAACATTCTCAAAGAACATCTCTTACGCAAGTATGCCTGGGTCTGCTAACTGTATTTGGAAGTGGTTTGGAGCTGAGGTGGTTTTGTTGTTTGAGTGGAAACAAAGACAGCAGTTAAGGTTTGTTGTGTCACTGTACTGATTAGCATTGTTTAAGGGGTAATTCATTGTAAGCTATTTTCTTGTGTGATGTTAAAGATATTTTAATACTATGGGTGAGATATACCGACTACCCCACCGCGTATTTTTTGGTGGGGGAGGCAGCCCGTCAGTGAGATCTACTGGCCCGCAGTTGTCAACAGGATGTCCCGTTGACAGCAACCCTCGCCGCAAAGAAACCCGTACGCCGGCGTGAGACCGGAATTTCTGACCCACGTACACTTGGGACTTGCAAATGGTCCCAATGTTTGAAATCTTTCAAAAGGCACATGATTCCATGCTATGTGGTTAAAAGGGTTCGATAAGACTTCCGGTTGCGGCCATGTCTGAGTAGGTCGCACGGTCGGCAGCTCCCGCTGAGAACAGATTTTTGGGCCCTTTTAAGGAGCTCCAGCGGCACTTGGATGACGATTCCCGGCATGGGAAGGAAGCAGTGAGGTTCCCCCAGCGCTGTATGGAGTGGACCAGGAGCGGAGTGGTCAAAAAAGTGGCTTTAGAGAAGAGAGGAGAACGGGCGCGAAAAAGCAAGATGGCGGTGGGTGGGGACCAGGCAGCGTGGGCCCAGTAGTCCCGGGAGCAGCAGGAGTTTTTGAGAAGCTGCTTTGCGGAATTGAAGGTGGAGATGTTGGCCCCTATGACGGCGTCGATTGAAAGGCTGGTGGAGACCCAGAAGATGCAGGGGACGGCGATAAAGGAGGTGCAGCAGAAGGCCTCTGATAATGAGGATGAGATCCTGGGCCTGGCCGTCAAAGTGGAAGCGCACGAGGCGCTGCATAAAAAATGGCAGGAGAAGTTCGAGGACCTGGAGAATAGGTCGAGGAGGAAGAACCTGCGAATTCTGGGTCTCCCTGAGGATGTGGAGGGGTCGAATGCTGGGATGTATGTGGCTACGATGCTGAGTACGCTGATGGGCGCGGGAGCCTTCCCAAGGCCCCTGGAGCTGGATGGGGCACACAGGGTCCTGGCGAGGAGGCCGAGGGCGAATGAGCCGCCGAGGGCCATGGTGGTGAGGTTTCACCCCTTCACCGACAGGGAGTGTGTCCTACGATGGGCGAAGAAGGAGCGGAGCAGTAGGTGGGCGAATGCCGAAATCCGTATCTATCAGGACTAAAGTGCAGAGCTGGCCAAGAAGCGGGCCAATGCGGTTCCCCACGGAAAGGGGGTGAAGTTCGGGCTGTTACAGCCAGCGCAGCTGTGGGTCACGTATCAGGACCGTCACCACTATTTTGATATGCCGGATGAGGCGTGGACCTTTATCAAAAATGAGAGGTTGGACTCAAATTAATGGTTTGTAGCATGTTATGGAGGATGCTGGGGAGTGGGAGGGGGCGATGGTTTTTCTTTATGTGGGCTTGTTTGGGGGCTGTTGTCCCCCATGTTTTCTTGGGGTTGTGTGGACCTGTGGCCCTGGGCCTTCGGGGATTGGGATGAGGCTGCAGGTGGAAGGAGCTGCGCCACAGGGGGCGGGGTCGGCCCAGGCAGGGTGTGCGGGTTTTTTCCCGCGAAAAGGGGGGAGCGGAGCCCGAGGCGGGGGGGCGGTACTGGCTTGGTGTCCACATTGGTGTATAGGGGGAGTAGAGAGGGGGACTTTGGCCACCCCACTTTAGTGGGGGGAGGGCTGGAGACTTCGAGAGGGAATCCAATAGGGGGATTGGAGACAGAGGCGGGAGCGGCTGGGGTCAGCTGACTTACGGGAGTGCAATGGGGGGAGCAAGGGGGTTAGGCAGTTGCTTGGCCGGGTCGGGGGGGGGACTGGGTTGCTGCTGTGCTGACTGAGGGGGAGTTGAAGGTAAGAGGGAGAGTCGGGGCGGGGAGCCTCCTCCTGGTGTGCTGGAGAGTGCGGGAGGCGTGGGCACGTGGCTGGCCGAAAAAAGGAGATGGCTAGTCGGCGGGGGGGGGGGCGGTTAGTCCCCCGATCCGGCTGATCACGTGGAACGTGAGAGGCTTGAATGGGCCGGTCAAGAGGGCCTGGGTGTTTGCGCACTTAAAGGGGCTAAAGGCAGACGTAGCCATGTTACAGGAGACGCACCTGAAGATCGCGGATCAGACCAGGCTGAGGAAGGGATGGGTGGGACAAGTTTTTCACTCTGGGTTGGACGCGAATAACAGGGGGGTCGCAATCCTGGTGAGTAAGCGGGTGGCATTTGAGGCGGTGGGTATTGTGGCGGATAAAACGGGTCGATATGTTATGGTGAGTGGCAGGCTGCAGGGGGCCCAGGTGGTGCTGGTGAATGTGTATGCCCCAAACTGGGACGATGCAGGTTCATGAAGCGGATGTTGAGTCAGATCCCGGATTTGGAGGCAGATAATCTGATAATGTGGGGGACTTCAATACGGTACAGGACCCGGCACTAGATCGGTCTAGGTCGAGGTCGGGTAAGAGGTCGGCAGCGGCCAAGGTCCTGAGGGGGTTTATGGATCCGTGGAGATTTGCCAGGCCAAGGGCGAGGGAGTTCTCCTTCTTCTCCCATGTGCACAAGGCCTACTTGCAAATAGACTTTTTTGTGGTAAGCAGGGCACTGATCCCGAGAGTGGAGGGGACGGAGTATTCGGCCATAGTGATTTCGGATCACGCCCGCACTGGGTGGAGCTGGAGTTGGGGGAGGAGAGGGGCCAGCGCCCGTTGTGGCGAATGGACGTGGGATTGTTGGCAGATGAGGAGGTTTGTGGGCGGGTTCGGGGGTGCATCCAAAGATATGTGGAGGACAATGATAATGGGGAGGTGTCGGTGAGTGTGGTCTGGGAGGCGCTGAAGGCAGTGGTCAGGGGGGAGCTAATCTCAATCAGGGCTCACAGGGAGATGAGGGAGGGGATGGAGAGGGAGAGATTGGTGGGGGAGATACTGAGGGTGGATAGGAGATACGCGGAGTCCCCCGAAGAGGGGCTGCTGAGGGAGCGCCAGAGCTTCCAAACGGAGTTTGACTTGCTCACCACGGGGAAAGCTGAGGCCCAGTGGAGGAGGGTACAGGGAGCAGTGTATGAGTATGGGGAGAAGGCGAGTTGGATGTTGGCGCATCAGCTGCGGAGGAGGGAGGCGGCTAGGGAGATTGGGGGAGTCAGAGTTAGAGGGGGGAACACGGTGCGGAGTCCAGCTAAAATAAACAAGGTTTTTAGGGTCTTTTATGGTAAGTTGTACAAGTCAGAACCCCCAGTGGGGGTGGGGGGGGAGGGGGGGGGGGGGGGGGGGATGCGGCAGTTCCTGGACCAACTGAAGTTCCCAAAGGTGGAGGAAGGGCGGGTCGAGGGTTTGGAGGCTCCGATCGAGATGGAGGAGCGAGTTAAGGGGTTGGGGAGTATGCAGGCGGGCAAGGCCCCGGGGCCGTATGGGTTCCCGGTTGAGCTCTATAGGAAGTTCTCGGAGCTGTTGGGCCCGTTGTTGCTGAGAACCTTTAATGAGGCGAAGGAAAAGGGAATCCTTCCCCCGACGATGTCGCAGGCTTTGATCTCGCTTATCCTCAAGCGGGATAAGGACCCGCTGCAGTGTGGCTCTTATACCGTCCGGGAACCTCGCGTGGTGGTTGCGGCTCAGTCTAGGGCTTCCACAGTCGGGGGAGGGCCAATCCGCAGGCAGGGGTGGCTTCATTCGGGGCCGGGGCACTGTGGGCGGGCGGTCTGGGCACACGAGCGGCCAAAGGGGGGCACTATTTTTGCAGTCCGGGTCTGCAGGCTGAGTCCGCCAAGGAGCAGGGCATGGCCACTGCGGGCCACCGCCGTGCGCATAGAACATAGAACTGTACAGCACAGTACAGGCCCTTCGGCCCACGATGTTGTGCTGAACTAGTCTGAAACATACTCCCAATCTACTCAATCTACTCAACCTACTCCCAATCATTCTAGTGCACTCCACATGCCTATCCAATAACCGCTTGAAAGTTTCTTAAGTGTCCAACTCCACTACCATAGCTGGGAGTGCGTTCCACGCCCCAACCACTCTCTGAGTAAAGAACCTACCTCTGACATCCCTCCTATATCTTCCACCTTGAACCTTATAGTTATGCCTCTTTGTAACAGCTACATCCACCCAAGGAAAAAGTCGCTGAACGTCCACTCTATCTATCCCTCTCATTATTTTATAAACCTCTATTAAGTCACCTCTCATCCTCCTTCGCTCCAATGAGAAAAGCCCCAGCTCCCTCAACCTTTCCTCATCCGACCTACCCTCCAATCCAGGCAGCATCCTGGTAAATCTCCTTTGCACCCTTTCCAATGCTTCCACATCCTTCCTATAATGTGACCAGAACTGCACACAATACTCCAAATGTGGTCTAACCAAGGTCTTGTACAGTTGCAGCATAACCTCACGGCTCTTAAACTCAATCCCCACGTTAATAAATGCTAACACACTATAGGCTTTCTTCACTTGGGTGGCAACTTTCAGAGATCTATTGCCATGAACTCCGAGATCTCTCTGCTCCTTCACATTCTTCAGAACCCTGCTGTTAACCCTGTAATCCACATTCAAATTTGTCCTACCAAAATGAATCACCTCACACTTATCAGGGTTAAACCTCATCTGCCACTTTTCAGCCCAGCTCTGCATCCTATCAATGTCTCTTTGCAGCCTACAACAGCCGTCCACATTATCCACTACTCCACCAATCTTGGTGTAATCAGCAAATTTACTAACCCAACCTTCAACCCCATCATCCAAGTCATTGATAAAAATCACAAATAGCAGAGGACCCAGCACTGATCCCTGTGGTACACCGCTGGTGACTGGGCTCCAGGATGAAAATTTACCATCGACCACCACCCTCTGTCTTCTATGATAGCCAGTTACTGATCCAGTTGGCCACATTTCCCTCTATGCCATGCCTCCTTACTTTCTGCATGAGCCGACGTGGGGCACCTTATCAAACGGCGTACTAAAATCCATGTATACGACATCAACTGCTCTACCTTCATCTATGTACTTAGTTACCTCCTCAAAAAATACAATCAAACTTGTGAGGCAAGACTTACCCCTCACAAATCCGTGCTGACTATCCTGGAGTAAGCTGTATCTTTCCAAATGATCATAAATCCTGTCCCTCAGGACCCTTCCCAATAATTTACCTATGACCTTGACCGTGCTGACCTCCAGTATCTTCCAATCCAGAAATGCTTCACAAGAAACCGAAGCAGGAGCAGCCCATTAAGCCCATCGAGTCTGCTCCAGCATGTGATAAGATCTGAGTGGCATGGTGGCACAATGGTTAGCACTGTTGTCTGCAGCACCAGGGACCTGTGTTGGTTCCAGCTTTGGGTGACTGTGTAGAGTTTGCACATTCTCCCTGTGTCTGCGCGGGTTTCCTTCGGGTGCTCCGGTTTTCCTCCAGTCAAAAGTTTTTCAGGTTAGGTGGGTTGGCCATGCTGAATTGCCCCTTAGTGTCCAGGGATCTTCAGGTTAGGTTACAGGGAAAGAGTGGGGTGGACGGGGGAGTGGACCTGGGCAGAGTGCTCTTTTGGAGGATCAATGCAGACACGATGGGCTGAATGGCCCCTTTCTGCACTGGAGGGATTCTATGATTTTTCTATGACTGTAGCCTCAGCTCCACTTTCCTGCCTGCCGTTCATAACTCTCGAGCTCTTTGTGAACAAAAATCTATCTAACTTGACTTCCGGTGGCGGCCATGGAGTGAGTGGTCACACATTGGGCAACTCCGCTCAAGGCGGTTTTTTCGGTCCTTCTCCCCATGTACCAAGCGGATGTTTTGGTGGAAAAAGGTGTAGAGGTGCCGGAGGAAATGTATACTCCACTGGTGGAGTCAGTAGATGGGTCCGCGGACCAGAAGTGGGTGGGAAAGGAAGGAGCTGCTGAAGCAAGAAACTCTTCGTGTGACATAGGGGAAGATGGCGGAGGGTAAAGGGTCGGCCCTACCAACCCAATGGTCGATGGAACAGCTGGCAGGCTTACTTAACGAGAAGTTTAGCCAGCAGAGATGTGAGGCTCAGGAGGACCTGGCGAAGAGGAGGATCTGCTAAAAGTGGGGCATGATCGGATGGTGCAAAGGTTGGAGACCCAAAGCCAGGCGATCCAGAAGGTGGAGGAGGCAGTGGGGGAGCACGAGGAGCAGCTTACCTCGTTGGTGGCCCAGATTGGAACGACGCGCAAGACTCAGAAGCGGCTAAAGGGGAAGGTGGAAGATCTGGAGAACCACTCTCACAGACAAAATTTAAGAATTGTTGGGATACTAGAGAGCATCGAGGGAGCGGACGCTGGCTCATATGTAGCCAAAATGTTGGAGCACCTGTGGGGGAGGGGCCTTCGATCGGCCTCTGGAGATCAACCAGGCGCACAGGGCACTGATGAGGAAGCCGCAGACGAATGAGCTGCCGAGGGCGATAGTGGTGAGGCTACATTGATTCCTGGATAAAGAGAAGATCTTGCGGTGGGTCAGGTAGATGAGATGTACCGGGGAGGGTAATGAGCTACGGGTATACCAGGACCTGAGTGCGGAACTGGCCAAGAAGAGAGTGGGATTCAACCGAGTCAAGGCAGTCCTCTATAAGAAGGGGGTGAAGTTCGGGATACTGTACCCGGCACACCTCTGCGTGATTTACAATGGCCGCAAGCATTATTTTGGGTCACCAGAGGAGGCATCGGATTTTTAAAGAGACAATGAACTGGCAGGGGGGGAGAACATTGAACATTGGAGGAAATGTGAGGAGATGGGGATTTTCTCTGCTCTTTCTTGATCTACTGTTTTTTAAGGGTATAGTTGGGGGAGAACCCCTCTTCTTTGAGGTGTTTTGGTGGGGTTCTGTGGAGGGAAGTTGAAGGAAAATGGAGTGTGGGTGCACCTTTTTCTTACTTTATTGTTGTTTGTTGTTTGCCCTACGGATGCGGGGGGGGGGGAGAGGAATCAATGGGGTGTAGGATGTTTGGCACCATGGGCGGGGGCTGCCAGGCTAGTTGGGAGGGCTAGTTAACAGAAGCAGTGGGGGGTGAGCAAGTGGCTAGAGTGTTAGAGGGAGATGGGATTGTTGTTATGTTTGTGGGAGTGGGGGGGACTGCTGACAAGGGTGAGGTTGTTGTGGTGTTGCGAGGAGGGGGTTGGTGATGGTGGACGTCCGAGGGCAGACCTGGAGGGTTGCGTGACATGGGCCTGGGGGTTGATCGGCAGGGGAGGGGTGCCCCCCCCGACCAGATTGGTTACATGGAATGTGAGAGGGCTGAATGGGCCAGTCAAATGGCTGTGCTTGCGTGCGCACTTGAGGAGCTTGAAGGCGGATGTGGCCTTATTGCAAGAAACACATTTGAAGATCGGGGGCCAGATCAAACAAAGGAAAGGGTGGGTAGGGCAAGTCTTCCATTCAGGTTTCGATATGAAGACTTGGGGGGGGGGGTAACATTTGAGGTGTAAGCGGGTAACATTTGAGGTGGGGAATATAGTGGCGGATCCGGGGGGGGGGATATTTGTTTTTTTTCAAATGTATTTTATTGCAAACATATATAAAAAATTACAACACATAAACAATTCGGGAAACAGGCTTCCCAACAAACGACTATACAGTTTGTACAAAGTTTTACCCTTTTTCACCCTCTCCCCCCGCCCCACACCCACGACGAACAACTCCTCAAACAGGGTCACGAACATCCCCCACCTTGCCTCAAACCCCTCCACTGAACCCCTTAACTCGTATTTTAACTTTTCCAGCCGAAGAAAATCATACAGGTGACCCAGCCAGACCGCTACCCCCGGTGGCCTGGCCGACTGCCACGGCAATAAAATTCATCGCCGGGCAATCAGTGAAGCAAAGGTCACAACATCGGCCTTCTTCCCGTCCATCAGCTCCGGCTTCTCCAATACCCCAAATATCGCAACCAAAGGGTCCGTCTCCGCCTCCTCCCCCACTACCCTTGTTAGAACCGCAAACACGGGGGACTTCCGCTGGCGGCTATGAAGGAGTAAGTTTATTATATGGGTTAGCTTTTCGAGTAGTGTTGCTAGGGGGAGGGGTTCTGCTGACGAGGGAGGGACTTCGGTGGAGGGACAGAGAGGAGGTCGGTGGCGGTGGCCGCCGGGGACGGGCCGGAGGAGGCACGGTGCATGGGCTGGAGGTGGGCCCAAGAACGGGGATGGCTGATCGGCGCAGGGGGCACTTTGCCCCCCAACTAGGCTGATCACTTGGAATGTTCGAGGGTTAAATGGGCCGTTTAAGAGGGCACGTGTGTTCGCGCACCTGAGGGGACTGAAGGCAGACATGGTAATGCTGCAGGAGACGCACCTTAGAGTAGTGGACCAGGTTAGATTGAGGAAAGGCTGGGTCAGTCAGGTTTTCCACTCGGGGCTGGCTACAAAGACTAGAGGGGTTGCGATCTTGATTAATAAGCGGGTGATATTTGAGGTGGGTAGAATAGTTTCGGTACGGGGGGTCGATATATTATGGTTAGTGGTAAGCTGGAGGGGTTGAAGGTAGTGCTGGTGAATGTGTATGCGTCAAATTGGGATGACGTGGAATTTATAAAGAGGATGTTGGGGAAGATACCGGACCTGGACTCGCACAAACTGATCATGGGAGGGAACTTTAATACAGTTATTGATCCCGGCCTGGATCAGTCATGCTCGAAAACAACAAGAGTGCCAGCAATGGCAAAGGAACTGAAAGGGTTCATGGAGCAGACGGGGGGGGGGGGGGCGGGATCCATGGCGACTTAGGCAGCCGATCGTGAAGGAGTTTTCCTTCTACTCCCACGGACATAAGGTATACTCTCGGATCGATTTCTTTGTTTTGGGTAGGGCCTTGCTAGCAGGGGTGGTGGACATGGGGTACTCGGTGATTATGATCTCGGACCACGCTCCACACCGAGTTGACCTGCAGGTTAGTATAAATAGCAATCAGCGCCCGCAATGGAGGTTGGATGTAGGGCTATTGGTGGACGAAGCGGTGTGCGAGAGGCTGAGGAAATGCATACAGAATAACCTGCAGGTAAACGATATGGGGGAGGTCGCAGCAGCGGTGGTCTGGGAAGCGCTGAAGGCAGTGGTAAGAGGAGAGCTGATCTCAATCCGGGCGCACAGGGACAGGACGGATAGGGCAGAGACGGACCGACTGGTAAAAGAGATTCTACAAGTCGGCAGGAGGTACGCGGAGACTCCAGAGATGGGGCTTTTAAGGGAACGGCGGAGGCTACAGGCGGAGTTTGGCTTGTTAACCAAAGGGAGGGCAATGGAACAGCTCAGAAAGGCGAGGGGGGCATTTCCGAGCATGGTGAGAAGGCCAGCAGGATGCTTGCACAGCTCAGAAAGAGGGAGGCAGCTAGAGAAATAAGAAAAGTTATTGGCGGGAATGGGAACTTGGTTGGGGATTCGGCAGGGGTGAGTCAGGGTTTTCAGGATTTTTACAGCAGGTTGTACAGGTCGGAACCCCCTGCGGGGACGGAGGGGATGAGGCACTTCCTGAAGGGGCTGACTTTCCCGAAGGTGGACGGGGAGCTGGTAGAAGGGCTGGGGGCCCCGATTGGGATGGAGGAGATAGTGGAGGGCTTGAAGGCCATGCAGTCGGGTAAGGCCCCGGGGCCAGACGGGTACCCAGCGGAGTTCTATAAAAAGTTCTCCGGGATATTGGGACCGGTGCTGATGAAGGTGTTTAATGAGGCAAGGGAAAGGGGGATTCTGTCCCAGACGATGTCACAGGCCATGATTTCGCTTATCCTGAAACGGGACAAGAACCTGGAGCTATGTGGGTCTTACAGGCCGATTTCCCTGTTGAACGTAGATGCCAAACTGCTGGCCAAAATTTTGTCCTCCAGGATTGAGGATTGTGTGCCGAATGTCAGACGGGGTTCGTTAAGGGCAGGCAGCTGGTGGCCAATGTAAGGAGGCTGTTAAACGTGATCATGATGCCCCCGGAAAGTAGGGAGGTGGAGGTAGTGGTCGCGATGGATGCGGAGAAAGCTTTTGACCGGGTTGAGTGGGATTATTTATGGGAGGTTCTAGGGCGGTTCGGATTTGGGAGGGGCTTTATTGACTGGGTCAGGTTGCTGTACAAGGCTCCTGTGGCAAGTGTACGGACGAACAGGACGACTTCGGACTATTTTTGACTGCACCGGGGGACGAGACAGGGATGCTCCCTCTCCCCTCAGCTGTTTGCGCTGGATGTTGAGCCGCTGGCAATTGCTCTGAGGGCCTCAAGGTGCTGGTTCGGGGGGGGTGGAGCACAGAGTCTCGCTGTATGCTGACAACCTGCTTTTGTACGCTTCGGATCCAATTGAGGGGATGGAAGAAATTATAGGAATTCTAGGGGTTTTCGGGGTATAAGCTTAATATGAGGAAGAGCGAGATGTTTATGGTCCAGGCGAGGGGTCAGGAGAGGCGACTGGGGGAACTGCCGTTTAGATTGGTAGGGGACAGTTTCAGGTAACTAGGTATCCAAGTGGCGCGGGATTGGTACCGGCTACATAAATTGAACTTGGCCCAGTTGGTGGTCCAGATGGAGGAATGATTTCTGGAGATGGGATGTGCTCCTGTTATCTCTGGCGGGCAGAGTCCAAATGGTGAAAATGACGGTCCTCCCGAGATTCCTGTTTGTATTTCAATGTCTCCCCATCTTCATTCCGCGGTTCTTTTTTATAGCGGGCTTCGTATGGGGGGGCAAGTCCCCACGAGTGAGGAGGGTAATGCTTGAGCGGAGTCGGGCGGGAGGGCGGGCTGGCGCTCCCGAACTTTAGCAATTATTACTGGGCGGCTAACATAGCCATGATTAGGAAGTGGCTGGTGGGGGGGGGGGGGGGGGGGGGGGTCGGCATGGGTGCGTGTGGAGGCGGCTTCTTGCATGGGCACAAGTTTGGGGGCGCTGGTAACTGCGCCTCTGCCATTCCCGCCGGCGCGGTACTCCACCAGCCCCGTGGTGGTGGCGGCCTTGAGAGTCTGGGGGCAATGGAGGAGACATGTGGGAGCAGAGGGAGCATCGGTCTGGTCCCCAATCTACGATAATCATTGGTTTGCCCCGGGGAGAATGGACGGGGGGTTCCGAATATGGCAGAGAGTGGGGATTGAGATATGGGGGACTTGTTTATAGAGGGGGGCTTTCCGAGTATGAGGGTGCTGGAAGAGAAGTTTGCATTGGTGGGGGAAAACAAATTTCGATATCTGCAGGTGCAGGATGGATAGGTGAGGGGAGCGTTTCTGACATTTATAAGGAGCTTATGGGATCAGAGGAGATGCAGACCGAGGAGCTGAAGCAAAAGTGGGAGGAGGAGCTGAGAGGAGAGATAGAGGAGGGCCTTTGGGCGGACACGTTGAGTAGAGTCAACGTGACCGCGACTTGTACCAGACTCAGCCTGATTCAATTCAAGGTCGTGCTCACATGACAGTCGCCTGGATGAGCAGATTCTTTGAGGTGGAGGATAGGTGTGGAAAGTGTGCGGGAGGACCAGCGAACCATGTTCACATGTTCTGGGCATGTCCAAAGCTGAGAGGATTTTGGCAGGGGTTTGCTGATGTCATGTCCAAGGTATTAAATACAAGGGTGGCAATGAGTCCAGAGGTGGCGATTTTCGGGGTGTCGCAGGATCCGGGAATCCAGGAGAAAGAGGCAGAAGTTCTGGTCTTTGCTTCCCTGGTAGCCCGGAGGCGGATATTACTAGCATGGAGGGACTCAAGGCCCCGAAGTCGGGGACCTGGCTTTCGGACATGGCTAGCTTTCTCTGCCTGGAGAAAATTAAGTTCGCCTTGAGAGGGTCATTGTTAGGGTTCGCCCGGAGGTGGCAACCATTCATCGACTTCTTCGCAGAGAATTAATTGTCAGCAGAATGTGGGGGGGGGGTTAGGTTAGCGTAGATTAGGGCGTTAATTAATGGTGGGACCTGTGAGGGAGGGAGATGGTATTTGTACTATGTTTATATATTTTTATGTACATTGTTTGTATTGCTGCTGTTCCAATGCCAAAAAATACCTCAATAAAATGTTTATTAAAAAAAAAGAACCGCAAACACTCCCGCCCAGAATCTCTCCAACTTTTCGCAGCCCCAGAACATATGTGCGTGATTTGCTGGTCCTCGCCCACACTTCTCACACTCATCTGCCATCCCCTGGAAGAACCCACTCATTCTTGCCCGAGTCATATGTACCCTGTGTACGACCTTGACCTGTATCAGGCTCATCTTTGCGCACGGGGAGATCGCGTTTACCCGTCGCAGTGCCTCACTCCATACTCCTCAATTTATTTCCCCTCCTCGCTCACCTTCCCATTTTTCCTTATTCTTCACCACCCGCTCCCCTCCCTGCTCTCCCAGCCACCTGTATATATCTCCAATTCTACCCTCCCCTTTCACAGCCGGAAGCACAGTCACTCCAGCAGAGTGTACCTCGGCAACCTAGGGAACTACTTCCAAACCTTCCGTGCGATGTCCCTTACCTGCACTCACTCCCTCTCAGGAGCTCTACCCTCTCCCTCAATTCCTCCAGACTGGTAAACCCTTCCTCCAGATACAAATCCCTCATCTTAACCAGCCCCACTTCTCTCCAGGGAGAGATGGAGGGGATACATGCCATCCATCCACCCCGACTCAAACCCATGGTTCTCACACAACGGCGTTAACAGACATCCCCTCCATCCCAAAATACCTTCTCAACTGGTTCCTGACCTTCACCATGGACTGCCCCACCATGCTCCCTGAGTATCTGCTCGGCGCCATTGGCAACACTGCCGTCACCATAGCCCTTAAGCTGGACCCCTTACAGGATTCCTCTCCATCCTAACCCATTCTACCCCCTCTCCTTCCCACCATCGCCTCACCTTCTCTGCCCAATAGTAATAAAGCAGGTTCGGCAACACCAACCCTCCCTGCTGCCTCTGCCTCTGTAGTAGGGTCCTCCTAACCCTTGGCACCTTCCCTGCCTAAACAAAGTCTGAAATTATTGTGTCCAGTTTCCGAAATCGGCCTTCGGAACAAAGATCGGGAGTGTCTGGAAAATGAACAGGAACCTTGGCAGAATGTTCATCTTCACCACGAGGACCCTCCCCACCAAACTCAATTGCAACGTATCCCACCTCTTGAGATCCTCCCTGGCCTTCTCCACCAGCTTTATTTAATTCCACTTGTGAAGCATCGCCCATTCCCTCGCTACCTGAATGCTCAGAGTTCGGTACCTGTCACTAGCCACCTTAAATGGCATCCCCCCCTAAATTGGCTCGCCGTCCCAACTCATTCACCGGGAACACTTCGCTTTTCCCTACATTCAACTTATATCTCGAGAACGCCCCAAACCTCCCAATAGGCTCATGATTCTCTTCATGCTCTCCAGCGGGTCTGAAACTAGGTCGTCAGCCGAGAGCAACACCCGATGCTCCCTCCATCCTCATAATCCTGCCACTCTGTCGAACCCCTAAGAGCCATTGCCAGGCCCTGTAGCCAGTGCAAACAGCAACGGTGACAATGGGCACCCCTGCCTTGTTCCACTATGCAATTTGAAGTTCCGTGAGTCCATGCCATTAGTCCGCATGCTCGTCCTCAGTGCCACATACAACAAGCGCACCCATGCCTCAAACCTTGCACCAAACCCAAACCTTCCCAGGATCTCAAACAGGTACCTCCACTCCACCCGGTGGAATGCCTTCTCCGCATCCGTGGACACCACCATCTCCGGTACCTTTGCTCACGACGGGGTCATAATTACATTAATGGCCTCCTTATATTACTAGAAAGCTGCCTGCCCTTTACGAAGCCTGTTTGGTCCTCCGCAACCACCCCAGGGACACAACCTTCCATCCTTCCTGCCAATAGCTTAGCCAGCACTTTCAAGTCTGTGTTTAACAGCGATATGGGCCTATAGGACCCATAACTCTTGGCACCAGATCCTTCCCCTTTATCGGGATTAACGTGATCACTGCCTGCGTCATCGTCTTCGGCAGCTCCCCCTTCTCCAACACCTTATTAAACGCCCCAAGAGATGTGGTGCCAGGTCCGTTGCGAACTCCTTGTAAAATTCCTCCAGATATCCATCAGGTCCCGGAGCCTTCCCTGACTTCATACCCCTTATATTGTCCAATACTTCCCTCAGCTCCAGGGGCTTCTCTAGTGCCTGCCTCTCCTCTTCCTCCAACTGTGGAAACTCCAGTTTGTCTAAAATCCATCCAATGTCCCCCTCTTCACTCCTGCAGGCCCGCCCTGTACAGCTCCTTATAATAATCCCTAAACACCTTGTTTATCTTCCCCGGCTCCGACACCACATCCCCTGTCCCAGTCCATATCCTCAATATTTCCCTGGAGGCGGCCTGCCATTGTAGCTGATGTGCTAACATTCGTCTCGCCTTCTCTCTGTATTCATACTGCACTCCTCTTGCCCTCGCAACTGTCCTACCACTCTCACCGTTGTCAGCCTTTCAAATTGCCCCTGTAATTATTTCCTCCTCGCCAATCTCTCCATGGTGGGCATCCTCGAGTACTTCCTAGCTACCTCAACTATCTTGTTCATGAGCCAGACATATTCCTCTCTCCTTTTCCTATCTGCATATGCCTTGAACGAGATAATCTCCCCCGGACCACCGCTTTTAGTGCTTCCCAAAATGTGGCCACCGACATCTTTCCGTTTTGGTTCAATTCTACATAATCTTTAATCATAACCTGCACTTTGTCACAAAACCCTCTATCTGCCAACAACCCCGAATCGAGGCTTCACCCCGGCCTCTGCTCCCGTCACGAATTAAGTCGAATCTCCAACCAATTGAAGATTGGTCGAAGATTACTGTCCCAGCGTACTCTGTCCCCTCCACCCCAACCAAAACCTCCCAGCTCACCACAAAAAGTCAATTCTGGAATACAACTTATAAACATGTGAGAAAAAGGAATACTCCCTTCCCCCTGGGTTCTTGAAGCGCCACGGGTCCACCATAACCATCTTTTCCATAAGCCCACCCAGCTCCTTTGCCATTCGTATCCTACACTTTGACCTGGGGCTCGACCTATTCATCCTCGGCTCTCGGGCACAATTAAAATCTCCTCCCATGATCAACTGGTGCGTGGCCAAGTCCAGGATTGCAGCCAGCAACCCCCTCATAAAGCCCACATCATCCCAATTCGGTGCATACACATTCACTAACACAACCGGCATCCCTTCTAATACGCCACTCACAATCATCTATCTCCCTCCCGGGTCCCTCACTATCTTCGTGCTCACAATCCCCGTTTTCTTACTCATTAAAATTGCCACTCCCCGCGACTTTGAATCAAACCCCGAGTAGAAAACCTGACCAATCCACCCCTTCCTTAGTCTAATCTGGTCCTTCACATGGAGGTGTGTCTCCTGCAGAATGATCACCTCCACTTTTAAGCTCCTGAGGTGTGCAAAAATCCGAGATCTTTTAACTGGTCCATTGAGCCCTCGCACGTTCCATGTTGTCAGTATTACCAGAAGCTTACTCTTCCATTCCTCTCTACCATATGTCATCCTCCCCTTTTGGCTCCAGTTCCGTTGATTCCACCCTGCACCTGCACCTCCCACCTCACCTCGTCACCCACCCTATTCCCCCCCCCCCCCCCCCCCCCCCCCCCCGCCCTCCCCCCCCCCCCCCCCCCCCCCACCCCCCCCCCCCCCCCCCCCCCTCCATGGGACACCTGTCTCGGCCTTCTCCTCCACCTCACTTCCATTCACCAGCATTACTTGCTAGCGTGGCAGCCCATGCCCAAAGACTCCTCCCACTGACCTCCCCCCCCACCCCTCTACTCAGTGAAGAAGGCACCCTGCTGACCTTATCCTCCCCCACCCAAACAAAGACTCATCCTGAACTCTAGGTCACCTCGCCCAAGAGCAAGCAAACAAGATAAAACACACACCGCCCCAGGAAATAGGAGAGGTGGATGCGGACATCCACCCGCGCATAAACCTTTCACCCGTTATACTTTGTCAACCCAACAGTAAATATCAAACACGAAAAAGAACCTCCTCCAGATCGGAGGAAAAGAAAACCCCCCACTCCACCCATTTTCCCAATCATTTCAAAGTGCCAGCACCTCAGTTCCAGAATTGTTCAATTACGTTCTCCCCAAGTTTATGCTCCTTGATGAAATTTTCGGCCGCTTCTGGGGTCTCAAAGTAATATTCCCGGCCTTCATACATCATTTCGCCAGGTAGAGCAACCCAAACCTGATCTGCTGCCGATACAGCACCGCCTTGGCCTTGTTGAACCCTGCTCGCCGTTTCACCAGCTCAGCTCCAATGTCCTGATATGTTCGGACCTTGTCCCCCTCCCATTCACAGTTGCGTTTCTCCCTGGCCCACCGCAAGATCTTAATAATAATAATAATCACTTATTGTCAGAAGTAGGCTTCAATGAAGTTACTGTGAAAAGCCCCGAGTCGCCACATTCCGGCGCCTGTTCGGGGAGGCCGGTACGGGAATTGAACCTGCGCTGCTGGCATTGCTCTGCATTACAAGCCAGCTGTTTAACCCACTGTGCTAAACCAGCCCCAAAAAGAGAAGAGAAATCTTCTCTTTCTCCACGTACTTATGTAGTCTCACGATCACCGCTCACGGTGGCTCCTCTGCTCTCGGCTTCTGCCTCAGAGACCTGTGCACTCAGTTCACTTCAGGGGCCTTATCCAGCTCCCTCTCCGCCACCAGCATCCTTGACACGTACCTCGTGGCACTAGCACATTCCACTCCCTCCGGCAGGGTCACTATCCGCAGGTTCTGCTTCCTTGACCTGTTTTCTTGCTCGTCCACCGTTGCTCTCAATGTCCTGCAAAGATCTCCTAAGAGCCCCACCTTCACCTCCAATGCCACCACCCGATCGCTGTGGTCCGACATCACCCTCTTAATCTCTCGGATCTGCGACCCCTGTGCCTCCAAAGACTTCTCCACCCACTCCATCGAGCCCTTCAGGGGTTCCACAGCCCCTTTGATGGCCTTTGGTCGATTCTCCTGCATCTCCTCCCTCTGCTGGCAGAACTCTTCCTTAATAAAAGCCATCAACTGTTCCATCTGGGGCTTTGCTACTTGCACTGACTCTTGCCCCTCCGTCATCCTTCCACTGGCTGCTGCGCCACATGTCTCTTCCAACTCTTTGACCAGGTCTTTCACCTTCTGCCAGGTTTGGTAACCAGCAGACATACCACTCCCGGGGGGAAACTATCCTCCGACCTTCAATTAGACCTTTCTGTCGAAGTTGCACCCAATTTTGGTAAAACAAACTCTTTTCTATGCCTTCAAGCAGGAGCTGCCCTGTGTGCAGCCACTCACACCATGGCCACCACCTGAAGTCTCCGGGGGAAAGTTTGTGATGATGAACGGGAAATTGGAGGGGATGTCAGTGGTTTTGGTGAACGTTTATGCCCCAAATTGGGACGATGTTGAATTAATATTTTTTCTTATAAATTTAGAGTACCCAATTCATTTTTCCAATTAAGGGGCAATTTAGCATGGCCAATCCACCTACCCTGCACATCTTTGGGTTGTGGGGGCGAAACCCACGCAAAGTGACCCAGAGCCGGGATCGAACCTGGGACCTCAGCGCCGTGAGGCTGCAGTGATACCCACTGCGCCATCTGCTGCCCTTATGTTGAATTCATGAAGCGGGTGTTGGGGAAGATCCCGGACCTCGACTCACACCGGATGATTGGGGGGGACGGGACTTTGATATGGTCATTGAGTCAGGGTTGGACCGTTTGAGTCCGCGGTCGGTGAGGGTGTTGGCGGTGGCAAAGGAGCTGAGAGGGTTCATGGAGTTTATGGGTTGGGTAAATCCATGGAGGTTTGGGAGGGTGTACTCGCGGATCAAGTACTTTGTGGCGGATACGACTCTGCTGGCGGGGTTGGTTGACTCGAGGTATTCGGCGATCGTGGTTTCAGATCACATGCCCCACTGGGTGGATTTGCAAGTAGACGGGGGGGGGGCGCAGCGCCCGCAGTGGAATTGGATGTGGGGTTGATAGCAGATGAGGAAGCGGCCGCTATTCGAGGGTGTGTGGAGCTGAATGACACGGGGAAGGCTTTGGCCGTCTGTGGTAGTCTGTGTAGAGGTATTACGGTACCGGGTAATGCTGGAACACCATTGGTAGATATTGTATGTTTCCTATTGGTCAAGCTGTATGGTAGCTCTGCCCTGCAAGGCGGGGTATAAGAGCCCGTGCCGCCCCAGTAGCCTTCTTTCTGTACCTGAGCTGCTGGGGGAAACATCTAGCTTATTAAAGCCTTCAGTTGGACTACAACCTTGCTTTAGTGGTCATTGATCGTGCATCACCGTCATGTTATGGGAAGCACTCAAGGCCGTAGTCAGGAGGGAGTTTATATCGATACGGGTGCATAGGGATAAGACGGAGCAGGCAGAGAGGTTAGGTTGGTGGAGGAGATTCTGCAGGTTGACAGGAGGTATTCGGAGGCCTTGGAGGCAGGGCTGTTGAAGGAATTCCAAATGGAGTTTGGGCTGGTGTCTACGGGTAAGGCAGTGGGGCAGTTGTGGAGGGTCAGTGTATGAGTATGGTGAGAAGGCGAACAGGATGTTGGCCCATCAACTCAGGAAGCAGGTTGCGGCGAGGGAGATCGGAATGGTGAAACATGGGAGAAGAGTGGTGCTGGACCCGGTGGGGGTGAATGGGGTCTTCGAGGAATTTTATAAGAGGCTCTATCAATCGGAGACCCCGGCCAGGGGGGGGGCAGCAGCGATTCCTAGACGGGTTAGAGTTCCCCAAGGTTAGCACTGCGGCCGCACGGCGCCGAGGTCCCAGGTTCGATCCCGGCTCTGGGTCACTGTCCGCGTGGAGTTTGCACATTCGCCCCGTGTTTGCGTGGGTTTCGTTCCCACAACCCAAAAATGTGCAGGGTAGGCGGATTGGCCACACTAAATTGCCCCTTAATTGGAAAAAATGAATTGGGTACTCTAAAAAAATGTTTCTTTTAACTGAAAATGACGCTGCTGCCGAGGCTCTTATTTGTTTCCCAGAACCTCCCGATCTTTGTTCCAAAGTCTTTCTTCAGGAAAATTAATGCTTAGATTTCAGGGTTTGTGTGGGCGGGGAAATCTCCACGAGTAAAGAAGGGGAGTAAGTTGCAGGAGGGGACCCGGGGGTTGGCAGGCTGGCCTTGCCAAATATACTAAACTATTACTGGGCAGCGAATATACTCATGGTTAGGTAGTGGGGGAGGGGTTGGCATGGGAGCGGATGGAGGCAGCCTCTTGTAAGGGCACATGCTTAGGGGCATTGTTGACGGCTCCTCTGCCCTTCTCGCCGGCCAAGTACTCCACGAGCCCCGTGATGCTGGCGGCCCTGAGGGTGTGGTGACAGTGGCGGAGGGTGCTTCGTGGGCAGCGATCTACGGGAATCATAAATTTGCACCGGGGGGGCTAAGACCTGGGGTTGCGAGGGTGGCAGCGGGCAGGGATCGAGCTGTTTGGGGACCTTTTTGTGGGGGCAGCTTTTTGAGTTTGAGGAACTGGATGAGGAGTATGAGCTGCCCAGCGGGAATGGGTTCCGGTACTCACAGGTGCGGGATTATGTGAGGAAGCAGGTGTCATCCTTTCCCGACCTCCTGCCCCTGGGACAGGATAAGGTGGTTTCGAAAGCAGGAGTGGGTGGGGGCAAGGTATCCGAGATTTACAAGGAGCTAATGGACTGGGAGGGAGCCCCGATAGGAGGTTAAACGGATGTGGGAGGCGGATTGGGGGGCGAATGGAGGCTAGGTTGTGGGAGGGAAAATACATCTTCTTTGTGTGCTAGGCTTAGCCTTATTAAATTTAAGGTAGTGCATATGGCACATATGATGGTGGCTAGGATGAGCAGGTTCTTTGAGGGGGTGGAGGACAGGTGTGGACGGTGCGCGGGGAGGCCTGTGAACCATGTTCATATGTTTTGGGCATGTCCGGAGCTGAAGGGGTTCTGGCAGTGATTCGCGGACGTAATGTCCGAGGTGCTGAAGGTGGCCCCAAGTCCAGAAGTGGCGATATTTGGAGTGTCGGAAGACCCGGGAGTCCAGGGGGTGAGAGAGGTCGGTGTTTTGGCCTTTGTAATGGAGGGATATTTTTAAAATAATCTGTCTAACTCAGCTTTGAATATATTTGGGGCACGGTGCCACAGTGGTTGGCACTGCCACCTCACAGCACCAGGGACCTGCGTTTGATTCTGTCCTCGGAGTTTGCATTCTCCCCGTGTCTGCGTGGGTTTCCTCCGGGTGCTCCGGTTTCCTCCCGCAGTCCAAAGATGTGCAAGTGAGGTGGATTGGCTATGCTAAATTGCCCCTTCTTGTCCAAAAGGTTAGGTGGGATTATTGGGATAGGGTGCTCTTTCAGAGGTTCGGTGCAGACATGATGGGCCGAATGGCCTCCTTCTGCACTGTTGTGATTCTGATTCAAGGACCCAACCTCCACTGCTCTCTGGGGAATTTTTAAATTCTGGGGTGGGATTCTCCCCTACCGGGCGGGGCGGGGGGACCGGCGGGATGGAGTGGTGGGAACCACTCCAGCGACTGGGCCGCCCCAAAGGTGCGGATTTCTCCGCACCTTTAAGGGCCAAGCCCTCACCTTGAGGGGCTAGGCCCGCGCCGGCGTGGTTGGCACTCTGCCGGCCGGTGGGAAAGGCCTTTGGTGCCACGCCAGACGGGGCCAAAAGGTCTTCGCCGGCCGGCGGAAGTCCGCGCATGCGCAGGAGCGTGAGCGGCTGCTGACGTCATCCCCGCACATGCGCAGGGGGGGTGTCCCTTCCGCATCGGCCATGTGAAAACTGCGGCCGAGGCAGAGGGAAAAGAGTGCCCCCATGGCACAGGCCTGCCCGCCGATCGATGGGCCCCGATCGCGGGCCAGGCCACCGTGGGGGCACGCCCCGGGGCCAGATCGCCCCACGCCCCCCCCCCCCCCCAGGACCCCGGAGCCCGCTCCCGCTGCCTTGTCCTGCAGGTAAGAAAGGTGATTTAATCCACGCCGGCGGGACAGGCATTCCAGCAGCGGGACTTCAGCCCATCGCGGGCCGGAGAATCGCCGGGGGTGGGGACGCCGACCGGCGCGATTCCCGCCCCCGCCGAATATCTGGTGCCGGAGAATTCACCAACTGACGGGGGCGGGATTCACGCCAGCCCCCGGCGATTCTCCGACCCAGCGGGGGTGGGGGGGGGTCGGAGAATCCCACCCCTTATCTTTGTTTTCAAATTTTTTTATGGCCTTCCCTATTTCTGTAACATCCTCTTGCCTTACAAGTTTTCACAAACTCCTCCAATTCTGTCATGGTTTTCAATAGTTTTTATATTTTTATAGTTCCTCCATTGGTGACTGTGCCTTCAGCTGCCTGTGTCCCAAACCCAGGAATTCTCTCCCTAAACTTCTGTGCCCCTCCACCTCTCTCCCTCCTTCAACGTGGTCATTAAAATCTGCTTTTAGAAATAATGAGGAATGAGACATAGAATTTACAGTGCAGGCCATTCGGCCCATCAAGTTTGCACCGGCCCTTGGAAAGAGCACCCCACTTAAGCCCCACACCTCCACCCTATCCTTGTAATCCTAGTAACCCCACTGAACCTTATTGGACACTAAGGACAATTTAGCATGGCCAATCCACCTAACCTGCACATCTTTGGACTGTAGGAGGAAACGGAGCACCTGGAGGATACCCACGCAGATACGAGAACATGCAGACTCCGCACAGACAGTGACCCAAGCTGGGAATCGAACCTTGGCCCCTGGTGCTGTGAAGTAACATTTGTGACCTTTCCTACTATTTCCTTATATGAGGTGTCAAATTTTGTTTGAAAGTAACATTTGTGAAACATATGGGGATGTTTGACTATGTTAAACGTACTATTTAAATGTAAATTATTGTAGATCACTCCCAAGTCTAAAAGTATACCTTAGAACCTGACATTTTTAAAATCCTGATAAGATTCACAAACTTCCTGCTTTCTTCTGGTTTTAGGTCTCCGTTTTCTGTTGAAATTTACCATAGGAAATGATGGCATCAAAATTTCTCATTCAATTTTTTCCATGTCAACACTCACGGTGTAGCTGCAGACTCTGGCTATTAGGTGGCGTAGTGGAGGGATTTTTTTTTCCTGAGTTCTCTCTCTTTTTAATCCCAACTTGTGTGTAAAAAAATAAAATGTACTCACCAACTGACCGTGAGCAATGCCACGGACAATTTACTCACTTTCAAAGCTTTTTGAAATTTATGTCGCGAATACACCATTCTTTGTACATCTTCCTTTACTATAACTTACGGAATAACTTACTACATAGAGTGGATTCAGGAATTCTACTTGTAATCAGATGCTTGGGCCAGTTACAACTAAGCTGCAAGAGTAAAACAGGGTTGCGATGGGGATGAAACCTTGCTGCTAGTACGTTTGACTCTCCCCTCTCTCTGCTGCGAGGGAGGGAGTAGCTGCGTACTACTTTTACAGATCCACACAACCATGGTGTTCCTCTCAAGTCTGGTGCTTCAAGTATTTCCTCAGGATTAGTGGAATGTCCAGTTGGTCAATGGAATGCAGGCCGCTTAACAGTTTGAGGGACTTGCGGATGGCCATTCTGGTGAGAGACATCAAACATCTTGGCTGAGCTGGAAAATCAAATAGACATGAGTAAGTAAGTAGGTTACACACTGACAAGACTATTTTGGTCACGGTTTGACAGGCATAACAGTGCAGTTCCACCTGGAAGTAGATGGGCTTCTCCCGGTCTTTCAGGTGTTCATTATAACAGTGGCTGAGTTCAGATCAGGAATTGAGCAGAATTGCCTATCTTCCTTTAATCATAGAATCCTGACAGTGATGAACATAGAACATAGAACATAGAAAATACAGCACAGAACAGGCCCTTCGGCCCACAATGTTGTGCCGAACCTTTGTCCTAGATTAATCATAGATTATCATTGAATTTACAGTGCAGAAGGAGGCCATTCGGCCCCTTGAGTCTGCACCAGCTCTTGGAAAGAGCACCCTACCCAAACTCAACACCTCCACCCACCACCAAGGGCAATTTGGACATTAAGGGCAATTTATCATTGGCCAATTCACCTAACCCGCACATCTTTGGACTGTGGGAGGAAACCGGAGCACCCGGAGGAAACCCACGCAGACACGGGGAGGACGTGCAGACTCCGCACAGACAATGACCCAAGCTGGAATCGAACCTGGGACCATGGATCTGTGAAGCAATTGTGCTATCCACAATGCTACCGTGCTGCCCTTAAGAACAAATAAATCTACACTATATCATTTTCCCGTAATCCATGTACCTATCCAACAGCTGCTTGAAGGTCCCTAATGTTTCCGACTCAACTACTTCCACAGGCAGTGCATTCCATGCCCCCACTACTCTCTGGGTAAAGAACCTACCTCTGATATCCCTCCTATATCTTCCACCTTTCACCTTAAATTTATGTCCCCTTGTAATGGTGTGTTCCACCTGGGGAAAAAGTCTCTGACTGTCTACTCTATCTATTCCCCTGATCATCTTATAAACCTCTATCAAGTCGCCCCTCATCCTTCTCCGCTCTAATGAGAAAAGACCTAGCACCCTCAACCTTTCCTCGTAAGACCTACTCTCCATTCCAGGCAACATCCTGGTAAATCTTCTTTGCACCTTTTCCAGAGCTTCCACATCCTTCCTAAAATGAGGCGACCAGAACTGTACACAGTACTCCAAATGTGGCCTTACCAAGGTTTTGTACAGCTGCATCATTACCTCATGGCTCTTAAATTCAATCCCTCTGTTAATGAACGCGAGCACACCATAGGCCTTCTTCACAGCTCTATCCACTTGAGTGGCAACTTTCAAAGATGTATGAACATAGACCCCAAGGTCTCTCTGCTCCTCCACAATGCCAAGAACTCTACCGTTAACCCTGTATTCCGCATTCATATTTGTCCTTCCAAAATGGACAACCTCACACATGAAGGAGTCCATTCGGCCCATCGAGCCCACACTGACCCTCTTAAAGAGCACCCCCTCCCCCCAAGGCCCATTCCCCCGCTCAACCCCACCCAACCTTTTTTGAGCACAGTACAAAGTCTTACAACACCAGGTTAAAGTCCAACAGGTTTGTTTCGATGTCACTAGCTTTCGGAGCGCTGCTCCTTCCTCAGGTGAATGAAGAGGTATGTTCCAGAAACATATATACAGACAAATTCAAAGATGCCAAACAATGCTTGGAATGCGACCATTAGCAGGTGATTAAATCTTTACAGATCCAGAGATGGGGTAACCCCAGGTTAAAGAGGTGTGAATTGTCTCAAGCCAGGACAGTTGGTAGGATTTTGCAGGCCAGATGGCCTTTTTTGACACTAAGGGGTAGTTTAGCATGGACAATCCATCTAACCTGCACACCTTTGGACTGTGGGAGGAAACCGGAGCGCCTGGAGGAAACCCACAGATACGGGGAAAATATGCAAACTGCACACAGGCAGTCACCAAAGGTCGGAATCAAACCTGGGTCCCTGATGCTGTGAGGCAACAGTGCTAATCACTGTGCCACCGCCACCCTTTTAAGTTTGTCTTTCCTGCTCCCCGATGGTGTTGACTCTTACTGAGATATGGTTTGACAGGCGTCAGAATGCCTCAGAAACCTTGCTCAACTCGGTCTTAGAAGCTGGTTTACTCATTCAACCAAAGGAGATAACGTTAAGAAATAGGAGCAGTAACAGACCATACAGCCCATCTTTCCTGTTGTACCATTCAATATGATGAACGTTTGCCTCAATTCCTTTCTCCCGTTTGCTCCCCAAATGCCCTGATTCCCTGAGTGACCAAGAATCTGAACATCTCAGCCTTAAATATATTTAACAATGGAACATCCTCAAATCTCTGGCATGGAGAAGTCCAAAGATTTACAACCACCTGAGTGAAGAAATTTCTCTTGATCTCAGTCTGAAATGATTGGTCCATTATCTTTTTATTTTTTTTAAATAAGTTTTCATAAAATATCAATAACAAAATGAGAAAGAAAAAAAGAACCCAACAGGGGTAAGTACAAAACACAACCTAAAAAAGCAACCCCCCAAACCCCTCCCCCCCGTACCTAAATAATAAATTAACATTAACACCCCGACTTAAGACAACAGGTGTGTACACCCCCTCAGACCCTTCCAGTGTAAATAACATAAACAAAAATAAAGTAAACCCCCCCCACCCCGCGCTGCTGCTGCTATTGACCAATGTCTAGCGTTCTGCCAGAAAGTCTAAGAACGGTTGCCACCGCCTAAAGAACCCTTGTCCCGACCCTCTCAAGGCGAATTTCACCCTCTCCAATTTAATGAACCCTGCCATATCGCTGATCCAGGATTCCACACTTGGGGGCCTCGTATCTTTCCACTGAAGGAGAATCCTCCGCCGGGCTACCAGGGACGCAAAGGCCAGAATTCCAGCCTCTTTCGCCTCCTGCACTCCCGGCTCCTCTGCCACCCCAAATATTGCGAGCTCCCAGCCCGGTTTGACCCTGGATCCTACCACCCTCGACACCGTCCTCGCTACGCCCTTCCAAAATTCCTCCAGCGCTGGGCATGCCCAGAACATATGGGTGTGATTTGCTGGGCTCCCTGAGCACCTAACACACCTGTCCTCACCCCCAAAGAACCTGCTCATCCTTGTCCCAGTCATGTATGCCCTGTGCAGCACCTTAAACTGTATGAGGCTGAGCCTTGCGCATGAAGAGGAAGAGTTCACCCTCCCTAGGGCATCTGCCCACGTCCCCTCTTCGATCTCCTCTCCCAACTCCTCCTCCCACTTACCTTTCAACTCCACCACCGAGGCCTCCTCCTGCATCCCCTGGTAAGTTTCCGAGATCTTCCCCAATCCCACCCACCCCCCCGAGAGCACCCTGTCCTGTACTGTGTGTGGCAGTAGCCGTGGGAATTCCACCACCTGCCGTCTGGCAAACGCCCTTACCTGTAAGTACCTGAAGGTGTTCCCCGGGGGGGAGCCCGTACTTCTCCTCCAGCTCACCCAAGCTCGCGAACTTCCCGTCCACAAACAGGTCCCCTAACGTTCGTATGCCTGCCGTGTGCCACCCCGAAAACCCTCCACCTGTTCTTCCTGGGGCGAACCGGTGGTTCCCCCCGTAATGGGGTCCACGCCGAGGCCCTAACTTCCCCCCTATGCCGCCTCCACTGCCCCCAAATTTTGAGGGCCGCCACCACCACCGGGCTCGTGGTATACCTCCTTGGAGGGAGCGGCAGCGGCGCCGTTGCCAGCGCCCCCAGACTCGTACCCACACAGGACGCCGTCTCCAGCCTCTTCCATGCAGCCCCCTCCCCCTCCATCACCCACTTGCGCACCATTGTCGCATTGGCGGCCCAGTAGTACCCACAGAGGTTGGGCAGCGCCAGCCCCCCCCTATCTCTACTCCGCTCCAGGAACACCCTTCTCACCCTCGGAGTCCCTCGCGCCCACACAAACCCCATTATACTCCTGTTAACCCGCCTGAAAAAAGCCTTCGGGATAAACACGGGGAGGCACTGGAACAGGAAAACCTTGGGAGCACCGTCATTTTGATTGACTGCACCCTACCCGCCAGGGACAGCGGCAACGCGTCCCACCTCTTGAACTCCTCCATTTGCTCCACCAGCCTTGTAAAATTAAGCCTATGCAGGGCCCCCCAGCTCCTGGCCACTTGGACCCCCAAATATCTGAAATTCCTCTCCGCCCTTTTTAGTGGGAGCTCGCCAATTCCCCTCTCCTGGTCCCCTAGCTGAACTACGAACAGCTCGCTCTTCCCCATATTGAGCTTGTACCCCGAAAAGTCCCCGAATTCCCTAAGCATCATTACCTCTGGCATTCCTCCCACCGGGTCCGCCACATACAGCAGCAGGTCGTCCGTATAAAGCGACACCCTGCGCTCCTCCCCACCCCGCACCAACCCCCTCCAGTTCCTCGACTCTCTCAGTGCCATAGCCAGGGGTTCAATCGCCAGTGCGAAGAGCAGGGGGGACAGGGGACACCCCTGTCTCGACCCTCGGTGCAACCGAAAGTACTCGGACCTCCTCCTATTTGTTGCCACACTCGCCATCGGGACCTCGTACAACAGCCTAACCCACCTGACAAACCCCTCCCCAAACCCGAACCGCTTCAGCACCTCCCACAGGTACCCCCACTCTACCCTATCGAAGGCTTTCTCAGCGTCCATCGCCACCACTATCTCCGCCTCCCCCTCCCTCGCCGGCATCATGATAACGTTCAAAAGCCTCCGCACATTCGCGTTCAACTGTCTCCCCTTCACAAACCCCGTCTGGTCTTCATGGATGATCTGCGGCACACAATCCTCAATCCTCGTGGCTAAGATCTTCGCCAGCACCTTGGCATCTACATTTAGCAAGGAAATCGGTCTGTAAGACCCACATTGCAGGGGATCCTTGTCCCGCTTCAGGATCAAGGAGATCAGTGCCCGGGACATCGTCGGGGGTAATGCCCCCCCCCCTCCCTTGCCTCATTAAAGGTCCTAACTAACAGCGGGCCCAACAGGTCCATATATTTTTTATAGAACTCGACCGGGAAACCATCCGGCCTGGTGCCTTCCCCGCCTGCATGCTTCCTATCCCTTTGATCGGCTCCTCCAGCCCAATCGGGACCCCTAGTCCCGCCACCAGTCCCTCTTCCACCTTTGGAAACCTCAATTGGTCCAGGAAACGGCCCATCCCTCCCTCCTCCTGTGGGGGCTCGGATCGGTACAATTCCTCGTAAAAGTCCCCGAAGACCCCATTGATGCCAACCCCACTCCGCACCACGCTCCCTCCCCTGTCCTTAACTCCCCCGATCTCCCTAGCTATGTCCCGCTTCCGAAGCTGATGCGCCAGCATCCGGCTTGCCTTTTCCCCATACTCGTAGACCGCCCCCTGGGCCTTCCTCCACTGCACCTCCGCCTTCCTGGTGGTCACCAGGTCGAATTCGGCCTGGAGGCTGCGCCTCTTCCTCAACAATCCTTCCTCAGGTTCTTCCG
Source organism: Scyliorhinus torazame (assembly GCF_047496885.1). NCBI lineage: Eukaryota > Metazoa > Chordata > Chondrichthyes > Carcharhiniformes > Scyliorhinidae > Scyliorhinus > Scyliorhinus torazame. The sequence goes on along the minus strand of NC_092713.1, from coordinate 160,531,639 downwards.
CATACCTCCTGTCTACCCTCACCATCTCCCCCACCAGCCTCTCCCTCTCCCCCCGCTCCCTCCGCTCCTTGTGGGCCCTGATGGAGATCAGCTCTCCCCTCACCACCGCCTTCAGTGCCTCCCATACCATCCCCACTCGGACCTCCCTGTTGTCGTTGATCTCCAAGTACCTCTCTATACTTCCTCGGACCCGCTCGCTCACCTCCTCGTCCGCTAACAGCCCCACCTCCAAGCGCCACAGCGGGCGCTGGTCCCTCTCCTCCCCCATCTCCAAGTCCACCCAATGCGGGGCGTGGTCCGAAATGGCTATTGCTGAATACTCGGTATCCTCTACTCTCGCTATCAGCGCCCTACTCAAAACGAAAAAGTCGATTCGAGAATAAGCCTGATGGACATGTGAGAAGAATGAAAATTCCCTAGCCCCCAGCCTTGCAAATCTCCAAGTGTCCACCCCTCCCATTTGGTCCATAAATCCCTCAACACTCTAGCCGCCGCCGGCTTCCTACCGGTCCTAGACCTGGAGCGATCCAGTGCCGGATCCAACACCGTGTTAAAGTCTCCCCCCATTATCAGGCCCCCCACTTCCAAGTCTGGGATCCGACCCAACATACGCCGCATAAAACCCGCATCGTCCCAGTTCGGAGCCTACACATTGACCAGTACCACCCTCTCTCCCTGCAACTTACCACTTACCATTATGTACCTACCGCCATTATCTGCCACAATGCTCGACGCCTCGAATAACACCTTCTTTCCCACCAAGATCGCCACCCCTCGATTTTTGGCATCTAGCCCCGAGTGAAACACCTGACCTACCCACCCTTTCCTTAGTCTTACCTGGTCTGCCACCTTTAGGTGTGTCTCCTGGAGCATAACCACATCCGCCTTGAGCCCCTTCAGGTGCGCGAACACGCGGGCCCGCTTAACCGGCCCATTCAGTCCCCTTACATTCCAGGTTATCAGCCCGATTAGGGGGCTACCCGCCCCCCTCCCCTGCCGACTAGCCATGACCCCCTCCTCGGCCAGCCACGCGCCCGCACCCCACACCCGGCCCGTTCCCCACAGCGGCATACCCCCGTCTCGACCCACCCCACTCGCTCCAGCTCCTCCTTGATCTTAGCAGCAGCAACTCGATTCCCCCCCCGGCTAGGACCCATCCTAGCTGGTTTACTCCACCCATTGCACTTCCGCAAGTCAGCTGACTCCTGCTGACCCCGGCCACTCCCGCCTCCCCTTCGACTCCTCCCATTGTGTGGCACACCCTCCTCTCCCGCTCCCCATTCACAGGCCCTCCCCCTCCGTTCTAAGCGCGGGAAACAATCCTCGCTTCCCCGCCCCGGTCCAGTCCCCCCCAGTCTTCGGCGCGGGAAAAAAATCCCGCGCTCTCCACCTACCAGGCCCCGCCACCAACCAAAACAGTGCCCAACCCGCCCCATCCACCCTCCCCAACCCGAAAGAGAAAAACACAGAGAAAAATAAACCCAAAACAATGCAAAGGCCCCCCCCACCCCGAACCAAAAATAGGCATAACATATCCACCGCAGTCCCCAATCGCCCATCCCGACCCTCAGTCTGTGTCCAGCTTCTCGGCCTGAACAAAGGCCCACGCCTCCTCCGGAGACTCAAAATAATGGTGCCGGTCCTTGTAGGTAACCCACAATCGTGTCGGCTGCAACATGCCAAACTTCACCCCCTTCCTGTGCAGCACCGCCTTCACTCGATTGTACCCGGCCCTCCTCTTCGCCACCTCCGCACTCCAGTCCTGATATATCCGAACCTCCGCGTTCTCCCACCTGCTGCTCCTCTCCTTCTTGGCCCACCTGAGCACACACTCCCGATCGACGAACAGATGGAACCGCACCAGCACTGCCCGCGGAGGCTCGTTAGCCTTGGGCCTCCTCGCCAACACACTATGGGCCCCTTCCAGCTCCAGGGGCCCCTGGAAGGACCCCGCTCCCATCAGCGAGTTTAACATGGTGACCACATAGGCCCCCACGTCCGGCTCTCCAGGAGGCCCAGAATCCGCAGATTCTTCCGCCTCGACCGATTCTCCATCTCCTCGAACCGCTCCTGCCATTTCTTGTGGAGCGCCTCGTGCGCCTCCACCTTTACCGCCAGGACTAAGATCTCGTCTTCATTGACAGAGATCTTTTGTTGAGCCTCTCGGATCGCCACCCCCTGGGCCGTGTGTCTCCAGCAGCTTATCAATAGAAGCCTTCATTGGCTCTAGCAGGTCCTTTTTAATCTCTCTGAGGCAGCGCTGGATACCCTCCTGTTGCTCCTCCGCCCACTGCCTCCACGCTGCCTGGTCTCCGCCCGCCGCCATTTTGTCCTTCTTCCCTCCCTTCTTCTGGTCCACCACCACCTTTTTTGTCACCCCGCTCCTAGTTAAAGCCATATACTGACGGGGAACTATTATTAACTCCTTCCCACACCGGGAAACGTCGAAAAAGTGCCCTTGGGGGCCCTGAAAAGAGCCCAAAAGCCTCGAGAGGGAATCCTTTTGGCAGTGTTCGCTTCACCAATCTGCCCCAAAATGTCCGTGGAAACTCCTGAAAAAGGTCTAAGTGTCCGTTCCAGATGGGAGCTGCCGAATGCGTGACCTACTCCTCCATGGCCGCCACCGGAAGCCTCGTCCCCGCTTCTTCAGTGGCCCTGGTGAGATCTTTTCATAGTTGTTCCCTCTGCTGTTAGAATTCACTTTTGATAAAGGTCCTCAGGACTGCAGCTTTAAGCTTGCCCTTCCCCCGCTGGCATGCTGCAAACTGCTGCAAATGCTGTTTATCCTGTTGCAGCCAAATCTTCCACTGCTTCTGCCGGGCCTGGCAGCCAAAAGACACAACACTCCTGGGGGACACCATCAGGGGAGTATTGCAGTCCTCTTGCCACTCCGGGAAATGTCAAACAAATGCCGTGGGGGCCCTGTAAAAGAGCCCAAAAGTCCGTTCCAAGCGGGAGCTACCAAATATGTGACCTAGCTCTGCATAGCCGCACCCGGAAGTCGATTGGTCCATTATCCTGAGACTGTCACCACGTGTTCTAGATTCCCCGACTAGCGGGAAACAGCCTCTAGGTGTCTTGCCTGTCAAACCTCTTCAGAATCTTGTACGTTTCAATGAGATCACCTCTCACACTTCTAAAATCCAGAGAATACAGACCCAATTGACATCAGAGGCGAATCCTCTCATCCCAGGAACCAATCCAGTGAACCTTCACTTTACCGCCTCCAATTCAAGCATATCCTTCCTTAAAAATGAAGACAAAACGGCACACAGTATTTTAGGTGTGGTCTCACCAAAGTGCAATTGTTGCAAAGCTTCCATATTCATACTCCAATAACCTTGCAATAAAGGCCAACAAGCCATTTTTTCTTCCTAATTGTTTGCTGTATCTGCACGCTACATTTCTGTGTTTCATATATGAGTACACCCAAGTCTTTCTTTGAACCTCAATATTTACAGGTTTCATACCTTTAACAAAAGTTCTGCTTTTCTATTCTTATTGCCAACATGAAAAATCTCACACTTACCCCTCATTATACTCCATCTACCACCATGTTACCCACTCACTTAACCTGTTGAGATCTCTTTGCAGCTTCTCTTTGTCCTCCCCACAGCTTCGATTGCCACTGAGCTTTGTATCATCAGCCTATTTAGGTATATTATTCACCCCTATACTTATCTAAACCATTTATATAGGCTGTACATGGCTGAGAGTCCAGCATTGATCCTTGTGGCATTCCACTAGTTACACCTTGCAACTTGAAAGTGCCCCATTTATTCGTACTCTTTGCTTCCTGTCCATTACCAAATCCCCTATCCGTGCTAATATATTACCCCTAACTCACGAATGCTTATCATAGAATCCCTAAGTGCAGAAGGAGGCCGTTCGGCTCATCGAGTCTGCACCGACCCTTCGAATGTGCAGTATACCCATGTCCACCCCGCTCTATCCCAATAACCTAACCTGCATATCCCTGAACACGAAGGAGCAATTTAACATGGCCAATCCACCTAACCTGCACATCTTTGGACTGTCGGAGGAAACCAGAACACCTGGAGGAAACCTACGCAGACACAGGGAGAATGTAGAAACTCCACACAGTTAGTGATCCAAGACCGGAATTGAACCTGGGTCCCTGGTGCTGTTAGGCAGCAGTGCTAACCACTGAGCCACCGTGCAGTCCCCTCTGGTGAGTAAACCTTTTGTGGCACCTTATCAAATGCCTTTTGTAAATCCAAGTTTACAACATATACTGGTTATCCTTTGTCTACCATACTAGTTACATCCTCAAAAAAGAAATAAATTTGACAAACAGGATTTCTCTTCATAGAACCATGCTGACGTTGTCTGCATAAAGGAATTTCCCAGTGGGTGGCCACTGGAGAGTGGAAGGAGAGAAATCTCTGTCTGATTTTTCTCCTTTATTTCAAAACAGGCCAGTGCAGTCAATTGTTGCACTGAATTGCTGTCCAACCAAGGAACGTAGAAAGAGGAGGCCATTCAGTGCCTTGGTCTTGTTCCACTATTCAATTAGCATGTCTGCATCTTAACTCCATCCACCGACTTTGGTTCCACAGCCCCTTAGTACTGCAAAATTTATCAATCTGTTTCTAAATTTTCAATTGACAGAGCCCATGCCGAGCCCCCAGCCTCAGCTTTTTGGAGACAAGGGCTCCAAGATTTCGCTACCTCCCATCCCCAATCGGACCCCTCTACAACTGGATTTCCCCTGCTTGCAAACAGACCCCCTTGACCACCACTCATCTATTACCCAGAGCTCTCCCACCCCATTCCCCACACTCCCATTAGATCCAACTGCTCTCTCAGCCTGTGACTTTGTAGTGCAGGCTCTCCCACCCCAAAGGCAGCCAACCTGTCAATCAGGCTAGACGCAATAAAATTTAGAAACTGCAAGCCATTCGGGGAACCCATATTTTTTGTTTTCCTAACCTCAAAACAGATTCCTTGGTCTTGCCTCACCTCCAGGGTTACATTTGGCCGTATCTCCTTTTCTTTATTTTTTCATGGGATATGGACATTGTTGGCAAGGCCAGCATTGTTGCCCATCCCTGATTGCCTTTAAACAGACCCTGCTAGGCCATTTCAGAGGGCAGTTAAGCATTAAGCCACATTGCTGTGAGTCTGGAGTCACAAATAGGCCAGTCCAGATAGTACATTAATGAACCAAATGGGTTTTCACAACGAGATAGCTTTGTGATGATAGTTTCATGGTGACCATTACTGAGACTAGCTTTATATTCCAGATTTGTTAATTGAATTTAAATTCCACCAGTTGCATGGTGGGATTTGAACCCATGTCCTCAGGGCATTATCCTGAGTCTCTGGATTACTAGCTCAGCAACATTACCACAACACCACTGTTTCCTCTCTTACCTGTGGCTCGGGCTAGGAGTTCTGCTGCTTTGTTCTGCTGTGTATTTTTTACTTGGGTTTGGCCTGGTAGGTAAAGGTTTGCTCCAAAGTCTATGAGTAGCTGGATGTACTGAGGCCCACAACCGTACCTGAGGCACATCTCCAGGACTGTTTTTGGTTGTTTGATCCTTGCTAAGAGTCTCTGCTCTGTACAGTTGAAGTTGGGGTCCGCCCCATACAAGAGAAGCAGCCGAAAGCAGTCATAATGCCTGTACACTGAAGCAAGGTAGAGTGGGCCGCTGCAGGCACAGGCATTGGATGCCCACTCTGGCACCTTGGATCGCACATTGACTTCAGCTCCGTACTCCAGCAACGCTCGCAAAATGTCCACATCCCCTTCCCTGGCAGCGGTTAGTACAGGTGAGCAGTTGTTGTAGATGCTACCATTTGGGTTGGCCCCTGCTCTGAGAAGAGAGCGGACACACTGCAAGTGCCTGCCACTCACAGCCGTGAACAAAGGGGTTTGGGCTTTCACATCCAAACTATCTACTTCGGCACCGTGGTTCAAGAGGACCTCCAGGCAGTTCAGGTGGCCCTTGGAGGCTGCCAAACGCAAGGGGGTACCCGGGACCCCCCAGCCACTCCGGTTATTGATGAACTGAGTGTACCTCTCCTGGGACAAGAGCTCAGCCAAAAGTTTAGCATCATTTCTGGAGACAGCTTGGTTGATTTGATTGACCTCAGCGTTGTCATCTTGATTTCTAGGCTGGAGCATCGAGAAGATCTTACTGATGTCCACCAAGCTCATCTTCATCGGGCTCATGATCTGGTCCACTTTCAGCATGCTGTTGGATTCTCTATCAGGCCAGTATCACACAGAGGCATTCATGATGTTACTCGTTACGCCTGCAGGCTACGCTGACATTGTCCATGATGCAACATAGTGACGATTATGAGGTCAGGAAAGCAGAGTGTTGCATTGTCCCACTTCATTGGTTGGGTCGTGCAGAGCAAGAAGAAAGCACTTGTAATGCACAACCACGACAAAATTTGAATTGTCCCAGGTCCCATAAGAACTGGGCTGGCACTAAATCTGTCTGAATTTAGTTCTCAAGTATGTTTCTCCTTATGTGCTCTTGGATATCCGATTACGGAGGGTAAATTCCAGAGGCAAAAATGCATTTGCCAATGGTTATACTTGGCAGTATTGTGAAAGTATTGTGGGCAGCACAGTGGGCAGCACGGTAGCACAAGTGGCTAACACTGTGGCTTCAAAGGTCCCCAGTTCGATTCCCTGCTGGGTCACTGTCTGTGCGGAGTCTGCGTGGGTTTCCTCTGGCTGCTGTGGTTTCCTCCCATAGTCCAAAGATGTGCAGGTTAGGTAGATTGGCCATGCTAAATTGCCCTTAGCGTCCAAAAAGGTTAGGAGGGGTTATTGGGTTACGGGGATAGAGTGGAAGTGAGGGCTTAAGTGGTTCGGTGTAGACTCGATGGGCCGAATGGCCTCCTTCTGCACTGTATGTTCTATGAAATGGTGGTGCAAGGGTTATTGTACCAACAGCAATCCACTGGCTATCAGATAGAGATATGACAGTACAGATGGCAACAAAATAAAAGTTATCAATAAATTCTTCAAAGCATCTTTTTACTGAGTTACTAATGGCTCCTCATGTCTGTCAACCAGCCCAAGGAAAAGGTGTTCCAGCCACCCGTTTACATATACTGAATCACAGCCCCAGTGCTACGAGCATATTGGATTTTGCGGAGTATTCCACATTTATGATGTCACTGGGGGGAAAAAAGTGAAAATGCCACAAATGGAACACGCTTGTTTCAGTGTGATGAACTCAATACTTGGGAAAGAAAAAAGCTTGCATTTGTGGAGATATCCCTTTACACCAAAATAAAACTAAAGAGAGTACTGAAAAGAGGGGTAACTGGAGTGCCTACCTATGCCACCGTTTCTGGCTGAAATTGCTGTGGGGATGAAAGTCAGGTTAAAAACAAAGACAAGACAGACACTATTTGGGGATTTCAAGTTACAGCTTGTGGTCAGCAGCAAAACACAAAGGAGAAGAAGCAAATCTCCCTCAGGAAGAAGTCAGATTTTCTGTTTGGCAGAAAAAGAGACAGGAACTCTTTCTTGGAGGCAATGTGTGAGCTGGCTAAAATGGTCTAAAACCTCAAAAGATATGTGAATGACTTGGAGGTGCTAAAGAGCTGGCTGTTTTTTTAAAAACCACTGCAAACTGGGGTGTTATTGCCTGGTTGGTTTATTAACAGAATTCTGGAAAACTACAATATTACAATATTAGGTTGGCCGTGACCCGAGGTAGAGAGTGAGCATTGACATGCCCCTTGCTGATGATAATCATACCCATGAGACTCAAAGGTGAAAGCTGTTGTTGGATAGGACTCCTGACCTATCCTGTATGAATAAAAAACAGCCTATTGTGGAACTGTGCTGCCATGCCAGCCATGCTGAAAGGAAATGCACATACTTCGGTGTGACATATCTTTATTGTATCAAATGTTTTTAGTGAAATTCATCATTTCGATTGAAATGCCATTAATTTGTTAATGTATGCTTAAATTTATGTTGATTTTGGATTTGACTGTCACAGTAAAAGCTTTAAAAAGTGTAATTTTGTCCATCAACCCCTTCAGGGTTGTTTTGAGATTCTATTATTTTCAGGTTATTTGGTCGCTACGGGAATAGTAGCAGCTGATGCTCATGGAGGCATGGGATCTTAGCACTGGCATATGGAGCTATTTCCTGCTGGGCAGGTAACATTGAAATGCACCCCAAGTCCCCTTTTGGTTCCATAGCTCCAAAGATGGTTTAGCCTTGTCCAGTATTTATGTTTTCCAATTAGCATCCTAGTATTGGGTGGAAAATAACTGGACAAAAAAAGTGCAATAGAGCGTTTGGACGTGGGAATTATAAGTGTCATTTCAAAATTTGCAAGATGCACTAAATTGCAGGTGGCAGGATGTAATTAATACTGAGATGGACTGCAACAAAATACAAGCTGACATTAATAAATTTACAGAGCAGATGTGTAATTGGAAAATGTATTTCAATATAAATAAGAGTGAGTTGACAACTGATGCAAGAGGAGCTGTCACACGTGGTTGGAATCAGAAGGGGATGCTGCTGGACTTTCCCAAGGATTAAATGGATTTTGAAGCCTCTGAGCAGAACTCATGAGGGCTACATTTGCAGTTTCTATAGAGAGAAGGCAACAGAGACGGGAAACTAAGTAGGACGTGAAATAGGAGGAAGAAGAGAAGGAGGCAGACGAGGAAGAGGAAGTTGAATGGAGGAGGCATTTGGGACATCATCACTCTGGATGGGTGCTTCATCAGGCTATGGTTTCTCTGAAAATATCACTCACCATGGCTATTGCTGACCATAGCAGTGCCCTCTTACCCAAAATCCTGAAATAAAAGACAGCACAACAAAAAACATCTATTAACAACTTTGTGGTGAACCTCTGTAATAGGAGATGTAAGGTAGGACCTGCACTACAGGTTCGCCGGTAGCTCCTGCCGGCTGGCTCCGCCCACAGAGAACTGTATAAATATGCATGACCTCCAGTGCCCTGCCATTTCGCCAGCTGCAGCAGGAGGCCACGCATCTGACTGTAATAAAGCCACAGTTGTACCCAACTTTAGTCTTTGTGCAATTGATCGTGCATCAAACTTTATCCAACAACTTTACCCAATAATACGTACCTGTTTGAAATATTTAACTTTGTGCACTCCTTTACTGCCCGTCTTGCAGGCTCCTTTGTCTGTCCTAGTGTTGCTATAAGCAGTGCTAACCCAAGTCGCTGCAGCATGTCGCTGAAGGAAGATTGTTGACTTGCACTGGGGAGACTGCAGACGGACTTGTAAGATGACATCTAGCACCTGTGAATCATGAGGGCCCAACTTTGGATTGCAGCACATCAAGTCATCTGGGCTGCGTGGCAGAGAGGCCTCGCCAAGGGCATGAGCCAACTGGTAGTGTAAGGCATGAATGCTGCCTTTGTGAGAGCAGTCAACGGAGTTACACCACAGTGGCACTGGCACTCCCCCAGGGCCCATCTCAATCCTAGTGATCTGCTGGAGCACAGATAATTGGACAGCTGAGAGAGCCTACATGCTCCTTTGAGTGTTAGGGGCTGGTTTAGCACAGTGGGCTAAACAGCTGGCTTGTAATGCAGAACAAGGTCAGCAGCGCGGGTTCAATTCCCATACCGGCATCCCCGAACAGGCACTGGAATGTGGCGACTAGGGGTTTTTCACAGTAACTTCATTGAAGCCTATTTGTGACAATAAGTGATTATTATCGTGCCCGCAGCCATGGCACCAAGCTGGACTTGAACGCTAATGGGCATGAACTTCATGATCTTGTTCTGAGCTTCCGCTGCAATACACAGACAATGTCTACCTGCTCGACCACTTCCTGCACTCCAATGGAAACGGAGACATCAGCCTATGGAAGGTGAGCCATGGCAAGGTCCTCAAGTGCCGCCAGAGCTGGTTGCCATTTCAACGCTCCAGTCTCTGCCGGAAGCCCTGTGCCAAACGAAATGCTTCCTCCTCCGTGTTCGACAGTGACAGCAGGCCCAATGCACCAGGCATCTTTGAGTGCACACCCATCAGCCCTTTACTGTAGGCTATCCCATCAAAACCCTCAGAGGATTGGTGCAGCCAAATGGCGTCCTTCTGCACTGTAGGAATTCTATCCAAGTCCTCCGCAGCAGAATCATAGAATTATTACAGCGCAGGAGACCATTCGGCCCATCACATCTGCACCGGCTCTCCAAATGAGCATCATGACTTAGTATCATTCTCCTGCCTTTTCCCGGAACCCTGAACATTGTTTATATTCAAGTAATCATCTTGTTTATATTCAAGTAATCATCTAATGTCCTCCTGATTGAACTTGCTTGTGCCACACTTCCAGGTCGTCCATTTCAGGGCCAAACCACTTGCTCTGTGAAAAGGTTTTCATCACATCACATCTCGGGTGCAACCTCACCCTCCATCGAGTTGGCACCTGCACTGCACTTTCCCTCTGGCCTGGCTCATCAGGTGCTGATCCTGTCTTGATACTACCCTGTAAAGGCCACAGTGCCAGCGGCTGAGCTGGTGCCGCAATTGTTAGATGGTTCTTCTTCCTGAGATGTCGACTCTGGCTAGATGCTGCACTGACTGGCCATTCTATTGTTCTTGAAAGCAGAAACTCGGGGTTGGGTGAGCGAAAGGGAGTTGAGTGGAAAGCATGGTCCATGGTCACACCATGTACAACCTGCACCTCACGCCAGATTGTGGGATAAGGGTCAGGTGGGATTTGAGGAGGTGCATAGCAGGAATAAACTGTCAGCCTGGATGTTCTTGGCAACGCTGGCCCAATAATTTGCAGTGTCGTCATGTCCAAGAGTCTCAGGTGCAGACGTTCTTCCCTGCCGGTTCTTTGCTGCTCCCTCCTATTATGTGCAATCTTGTCTTGCAAGAGGAGTGCAGTGAGGGTGTTGCAGTTTGTTTGGGTGATTTGCCTGGCAAAGCTGGAAGTATGTACAAACTGTAAATTCTGGGGCTTCCAGGATTACGAAGTACGTGAAGGTGAGGTTGGAGCATCAAAATGTTTGGCAGAAGTCCTGATTGCTGATTGGGGGCCATCATGCATTGTGTAGTGTGTGATGTTTGTGGTGCAGTGGTTATTGTATGACATGTGAAGATGTATTCACGGACCTTGATGGACCCATGTCAAGTTCATTGGAACTTCATCTTGCATTGCAACCAGGTCCTCAGGGACAGACTCCATGAGTTGATCTCTGTGGTTGGTTAAGTGTTCTCATAGACATAGACACCCTACAGTGCAGGAGGCCATTCAGCCCATCGAGTCTGCACTGGACCTTGGAAAGAGCACCCTACTTATGCCCATGCCTCCACCCTATCCCCATAACCCAGTCACCCTGCCTAGGCTTTTGGACACTACGGAGCAATTTAGCATAGCCAAACCACCTAACCTGCACATCATTGGACTGAGAGAGGAAACCGGAGCACCCGGAGGAAACCCATGCAGACACTGGGAGAAAGTGAAAACTCCACGCAGTCACCTGAGACCTGAATTGAACCCGGATCCCTGGAGCTGTGAGGCAGCACTGCTAACCACTGTGCTGCCCCTTTTGCAATGTGTGCCTGATGGTCTCCTGGCCTATGGAAACATGACCTCTCTCCTCCTTTCCATCTCCTGGAACAAGGCCCCCACTGTTGCATCAGAGAAACCGGAAGCCCTCTATATGGTCTGTTCCTCCATGGTCTGTCCCATTCCTTTTCTGAAATGCTTTCACAAACAGTTCCACATAATAAAATAAAGAATAAGGACAGAGAATGTGGAGTCAGTGGACAAGTGATAGGCTTGCTAGCTGGCTTCAGGGCAGAAAGCAGAGAGTCAGAGACGCTTGGAAGGTGTGGTCTAAAGAGCATTGGTGAGTTGCTGCAGTGCGTCCTGTAGACGCTACACACTGCTGCTGCTGTGCGTTGGTGGTGGAGGAAGTGAATGCTTGTGGATGGGGTGCCAATCAAGCGGGCTGCTTTGTCCTACATGGTGTTGAGCTTCTTGAGTGTTGTTGAAACTGTACTCATCCAGGCAAGTGAAGAGTATTCCATTACATTCTTGACTTTTGCCTTGTAGATGGTGGACAGGATTTGGGGAGTCAGGCGAGATACTCACCTCAGGATTCCATACCTCCGACCTGCTCTCGTAGCCACAGTATTTATATGGCTCGTCCAGTTCAGTTTCTGGCCAATGGTAACCCACAGGATGTTTATAGTGGGGGATTCAGCGATGGTCATGCCATTTTCCCATCTGCTCTTCCTTAATTCCCAAGAGACCAAAAATCTATGGCAGCCTGAAATATATTCAACAATGGAGCATCCGAGACCTCTGGGGTTGAGAATTCCAAAGATTCAGAACCCTTTGAGTGAATTGAGTAAGGAGGGTAAGGGATAGGATGGGTGAGTGAAGGAGTATGGTCAGTAAGGGGGTATGGTGGATGAGGGGGAAGGGTAGGTTAGGGGTGACCAGGTGGGGTGGGTGAAGGGGGTAGAGTGGGTGAGGTGAGATTCGGTGGAAGTTGGGGTGGTCAGGAAGAATTTTGGGGGTCAGAGGAAAATGTTGGGATATGGGGAGTTGGGGTGTCAGGGAAGAGTTGGGATGTCATGGGGAGTTGGGTGGTCAGGGGATTTGAGACGGTCAAGGGGACTTGGGGGTTCAGGGGGATCGACAGGGTCAGGGAGAGTTGGGGGATCAGGGGAAATTGGGGGAGGTCAGAGGAATTGGAGGGGTCAGGGGAATTGAAGGGGTCAGGTGGAATTGGAGGGTCGGGGGAGTTGGGGGGTCGGGGGAGTTGGAGGATCAGGGGGAATTGGGGTGGGTCAGAGGTGAGTTGGGATGGGTTCAGAGGTAAGTCGGAGGGGCAGGCGGAATTGGGGATGCCAGAAAGGGTTGGGGGCTCAGCAGAAGCTGGGGGGCTCAGGGTGGTTGGGGGAAGCTGGCGAGGGGGGGGTCGGGTCAGATGGAGGTAAGAGGGTGAATTGGGGGTCGGGTGGGTGGTTGGGGGGGGGGGGGGTGGGATTGGGGTCGGGGGGTGTTTGGGGGTCGGGGGAAGTGGTTGGGAGTTGGGGAGGGGTTAGGGGTGTTTGGGGGTAGGGGGGTGGTTGGGAGTCGGGGAAGGGTTGGGGGGTGGTTGGGAGTCGGGGAGGGGTCGGGGGTGTTTGGGGGTCGGTTGAGTGTTGGGAGTGGTTGGGGGGGGGATTGGGATCGGGGGGTGTTTGGGGTCGGGGGAGTGTTGGGAGTCAGGGAGGGGTTGGGGGTAGGGGGGGTGGTTGAGAGTCGGGGAGGGGTCGGGGGTGTTTGGGGGTCGGGGGGTGGTTGGGAGTCGGGGAGGGGTTGGGGGTGTTTGGGAGTCGGGGAGGGGTTGGGGGTGTTTGGGGGTCGGGGGTGTTTGGGGTCAGGTGGGTGGTTGGGGGGGATTGGGGTCGGGGGTGTTTGGGGGTCGGGGGTGTTTGGGGGTCGGGGGAGTGTTGGGAGTCGGGGAGGGGTTGGGGGTGTTTGGGGGTCGGTTGGGAGTCGGGGAGGGGATGGGGGTGTTTGGGGGTCGGGGAGGGGTTGGGGGTGTTTGGGGGTCGGTTGGGAGTCGGGGAGGGGTTGGGGGTGTTTGGGGGTCGGGGAGGGGTTGGGGGTGTTTGGGGGTCGGTTGGGAGTCGGGGAGGGGTTGGGGGTGTTTGGGGGTCGGGGAGGGGTTGGGGGTGTTTGGGGGTCGGTTGGGAGTCGGGGAGGGGTTGGGGTGTTTGGGAGTCGGGGAGGGGGGTGTTTGGGGGTCGGGGAGGGGGGTGTTTGGGAGTCGGGGTTGGGGGTGTTTGGGGGCGGGGGGGGTGTTTGGGGGCCGGGGGGGGTGTTTGGGGGCCGGGGGGGGGGGTGTTTGGGGGTCGGGGAGGGAGAGTTGCGGGGGGGAACACCGAGGTTTCCCTGGTGACCGTTGTTCCTGTCTGGCTCAGGCTGGGCTCCGATTGGCGGTTTAGACAGAGGGTCACGTGGTCCAGGCGTGCGCTGTCCCGCGAGGTCCGATCAGGCGCGCGCATGCGCGGACATGGCGGCGGCAGCGAGGGCCGTGTGGGGCCGAGCTTCAGGCCTGTTGCAAGGAGCTGGACGGCAGGTGAATGAGCCGAGAGTGCGGGTCGGGGAGGAGGGTTACCGATCACAGACCTGGCCGTCTCCCGGGGAACACTCTCCTCACAGTCACCAAATGCTGGCGTCAAATCCTATTGCAGCAGAATCCCAACCCACTGCAGTGCTGAGGAAGTGCTGCACTGTCAGAGGGTCAGTACTGAGGGAGTGCTGCACTGTCAGAGGGTCAGTACTGAGGGAGTGCTGCACTGTCAGAGGGTCAGTACTGAGGGAGTGCTGCACTGTCAGAGGGTCAGTACTGAGGGAGTGCTGCACTGTCAGAGGGTCAGTACTGAGGGAGTGCTGCACTGTCAGAGAGTCAGTACTGAGGGAGTGCTGCACAGCACTGTCAGAGGGTCAGGACTGAGGGAATGCTGCACTGACAGGGTCAGCACTGAGGGAGTGCTGCACTGTCAGAGGGTCAGTACTGAGGGACCGCTGCACTGACAGGGTCAGTACTGAGGGAGTGCTGCACTGTCAGAGGGTCAGTACTGATAGTGCTACACTGTCAGAAGGGCAGCACTGAGGGAGTGCTGCACTGTCAGAGGGTCAGTACTGAGGGAGTGCTGCACTGTCAGAGGGTCAGTACTGAGGGAGTGCTGCACTGTCAGAAGGGCAGCACTGAGGGAGTGCTGCACTGTCAGAGGGTCAGTACTGAGGGAGTGCTGCACTGTCAGAGGGTCAGTACTGGGGGAATGCTGCTCTCAGAGGGTCAGTACTGAGTGAGTGCCGCACTGTCAGAGAGTCCGTGCTGAGGGAGTGCTGCACTGTCAGAGAGTCAGTACTGAGGGAGTGCTGCACTGTCAGAGAGTCAGTACTGAGGGATTGCTGCACTGTCAGAGAGTCAGTACTGAGGGAGTGCTGCACTGTCAGAGGGTAAGTACTGAGGGACTGCTGCACTGACCGGGTCAGTACTGAGGAAGTGCAGCACTGTCAGAGGGTCAGTACTGAGGGAATGCTGCACTGACAGGGTCAGTACTGAGGGAGTGCTGCACTGTCAGAGAGTCAGTACTGAAGGAATGCTGCACTGACAGGGTCAGTTCTGAGGGAGTGCTGCACTGTCAGAGGGGTACCACTGAGGGAGTGCTGCACTGTCAGAGGGTCAGTACTGATAGTGCTACACTGTCAGAAGGTCAGTACGGAGTGCTACACTGTCAGAAGGTCAGCACGGAGGGAGTGCTGCACTGTCAGAAGGGCAGCACTGAGGGAGTGCTGCACTGTCAGAGGGTCAGTACTGAGGGAATGCTGCTCTCAGAGGGTCAGTACTGAGTGAGTGCCGCACTGTCAGAGAGTCCGTGCTGAGGGAGTGCTGCACTGTCAGAGAGTCAGTACTGAGGGAGTGCTGCACTGTCAGAGAGTCAGTACTGAGGGATTGCTGCACTGTCAGAGAGTCAGTACTGAGGGAGTGCTGCACTGTCAGAGGGTAAGTACTGAGGGACTGCTGCACTGACCGGGTCAGTACTGAGGAAGTGCAGCACTGTCAGAGGGTCAGTACTGAGGGAATGCTGCACTGACAGGGTCAGTACTGAGGGAGTGCTGCACTGTCAGAGAGTCAGTACTGAAGGAATGCTGCACTGACACGGTCAGTTCTGAGGGAGTGCTGCACTGTCAGAGGGGTACCACTGAGGGAGTGCTGCACTGTCAGAGGGTCAGTACTGATAGTGCTACACTGTCAGAAGGTCAGTACGGAGTGCTACACTGTCAGAAGGTCAGCACGGAGGGAGTGCTGCACTGTCAGAAGGGCAGCACTGAGGGAGTGCTGCACTGTCAGAGGGTCAGTACTGAGGGAGTGCTGCACTGTCAGAGGATCAGCACTGAGGGAGTGCTGCACTGTCAGAGGGTCAGTACTGAGGTAGTGCTGCACTGTCAGATGGGCATCACTGAAGGATGGAGGTGGCGAGGGAGATTGGTCGAGTGAAGGACGGGACAGGGAGGTGATGCTGGAAGCGGTGGAGGGGAATTGGGTCTTTGAGGCTTTTTATAGGAGGTTGTTTGAGTCGGAGCCCCCGGCCAGGGGGGAAGGACTGCGGCGGCTCCTGGTTGGGGTGGAGTTTCCCAGTGTGGACGAGCGGTTGGTGCAGGGTTTGGGGGCCCTTATTGGGTTGAGGGAGGTGATGGAGAGTATGGGGGCAATGCAGGCAGGGAAGGCTGATGCCCGGATGGGTTCCAGGTGGAATTTATGAAAAGTTTGGGGAGGACTTGGGGCTGTTGCTGGTGAAGGCATACAATGAGGCTAGGGAGAGGGGGTAACTCCCCCTTACACTGTCGCAGGCATCCATTTCCCTGATATTGAAAAAAGTCAATGATCCGGAGCAGTGTGGATCGTACCTTCCGATATTGTTGATAAATGTGGATGCTAAGTTGTTGGTGAAGGTGTCGGCTTCGCGAATTGAGAACTGCGTCCTGGGGGGTGATAGGCGAGGACCAAACAGAATTTGTGAAAGGGAGACAGTTGTCGGCAAATGTAAGGAGTCTGCTTAATATGATTATGATGCCTCTGGAGGGACAGGAAGTGGCAGTGGAGAGGGACACAGAGAAGGCTTTCGACTGAGTGGAGTATCTGTTGGAGGTGCTGGGGCGGTTCGGGCAGGGATTTGTGGGCTGGGTCCGGTTGCTGAATGGGGCACCGATCACAAGTGTGCGGACAAACCGGGTGAGCTTGGGATATTTCTGGATAAGGCAGGGGTGCCCGCTCTCCCCGTTGCTTTTTGCCTTGGCTAAAGAGCCATTGGCAATGGCGCTTAGAGCGTTGAGGGATTGGAGAGGGATTGTGAGGGAGGGGCATCGAGCACAGGGTTTCTCTGTATGCGGATGACCTGTATATTTCAGACTCGCTGGGGGGTATTATGGGAATTTTGGAGGACTTTGGCCGGTTCTCCGGGTACAAGTTGAACATCCTTAAAGAGCGAGATATTCCCAATTGAGACCAAAGGGCAGGAGAGGAGGTTGGGGTAGCTGCCATGTAAGGTGGTGGCGTGTTTTTGATATCTGGGCATCAGGTGACGCAGGGTTGGGCGCAGTTACATAAGTTAAATTTGACTCGTCTGGTGAAACAGATGAAAGGGGACTTATAATAATCTTTAATAGGTAGAACAGTGCAGACAGTAAAAATGGCAGTGCTGCCAAGGTTCTGTTTGTATTTCAGAAACTCCCGATCTTTGCCCCAAAGTCGTTCTTTAAAAGGTTTAACGTGCTGATCTCAGAGTTTGTATGGGCGGAAAACCACGCGGATCAAAAGGGCTTTTTTGGAGCTGGGGTGAGGAGGGGGTGGTTGGCGTAGCCAAATATAATGAAGACTGGGCGGCAAATATGGTTAGGAAATGGGTAGTGGGAGGGGGGTCGGTATGGGGGCAGCTGGAGGCGGCCTCTTTTAGGGGAACGAGCTTCAGGGTATTGCCAACTTCACCTCTGCTGTTCTCGCCGGCCAGGTACTCTGCGAGCCCAGTGGTGGTGCTGGCCTGGTACCATTGACAGATTTCCTTCCCAACAAGGCATTCATCAACCAGATGCATTTCAAGGTTTCATGGTCACCATCACTGAGACAAGCTTTGTATTTATCAGTTGAATTTAAATTCCACCAGCTACCATGATCTATCGCTATGGGATTGAACCAATGTCAGTGGGCCTCTGGATTAATAGTCCAGCAACATCACCACTATGCCACCGTATCCTCCATTACCTGCTCGTGGCATCCTGCTGTTTGTGGGAACTTGCTGTGCTCATGGTGGCTGCTACATTTCCCACATTCCCATGGTGCAGGCTCTTTAAAAACAATTTCACTGGCTCTAAAGCGCTTTAAAATCTGAAGATGACGAGAGGTGTTATATAAATTTGGTCTCCTTTTTTTGGACTCTTGTCACATATAATTCGTCTCATCTTCTGGTCCCTTATTGGTTTTGTCCCTCCCCACCTCTGTGAACCCCTGGAGGTCAGTGTCACTGTGAAAACTGTCCTCTCCAACACAGGCCTATTTATCATCCCCTCCTTTCTCCCTTTACCCATTGCCCACTCCTTAAGCCCTCCATCTGTGTTCACACGGCTTTCTCTTCTCCACTCATGCTTTTAATTCCTCCTCTCTTTTTAACTTTCCACCTTCTTTGCTCAGTGTTCACTGGTATCCACCTCCTGCAACACTCTGAGCTGTCCATTGGGCGAGTGGTGTACGAAGGGAAGTTAAAAGTGTGCATGACTGCATTTTCATCAAGTGAGTGAATTAATTAGCAGCAGTTCTTTCACGTCCCAGTTCTGTTGGATCCTGTCAAAGGTGGAGCTAACATTTGCCAGTGGCTGGTGTCTGCTGTGTGGTTCCTGTAGCTTGTCAGTGAATTTATTTTGCATTGATGTCTTTCTCGTGGATGCAGTTTACCCTTTAATTGCTGTTACCTGTTGTACAGCACTGACACATGAATTCACTCTTTGAGAACCATACAGCACAGAAGAAGGCCATTCAGCCGATCATGCCTGTGCTGCCCTTACAAATGAGGTATTCAGTTGGTTCCACCCCCTCCACCCTTTCCCCACAATCTGAAAATTATTTCTTAATATGACTGATTTGAAGATTGCATCCATATGAAAATGTTATGCAGATCAGATTAATGTACTCTTCCAATTGTGCGGAATTGATTTGAAACGTTTTAATCAAAGTTCGAATAAACATGGTTCCACGACACATCATTTGCTACAAATCAATCTTACTCGGGCAACGGGATGTGAGAAAATGTTTGTTAAAAAGACTGCTGCAGTAGGGAATGCTCATGTATGTCTGGTGGAATGGCATGGAGCCCACTCTTCAACAGCCCCTTCTAAACTCAAGCTCTTTCGCCCAGAAGAAGAAGGAAAGAAGACATAACTTGCCATCTTCAACTTCTCCTCCAAACCACACAGCATCCTGACTTGGAACGATATCGTCGTTGCTTCATTGTCTCTGGTTCCAAATCCTGAAACACCCATCTAACAGCACCAAGGGTGGACTGCAATGGTTTAAAAAGGCAGCTTCAGCACCACTTTCTCGAGGGTAATTGGGGTTGGGTAACAATTTCTTTTTAATTTCTAGGGATGTGGGCTTCGCCTGCTAGGCCAGCATTCAATGACTAGGCCAGCTGGTGTTGCCAGTGATGCTCATACCGCATAAACATATGAAACAAACCATGCTATGCTGGCTTAGGGGAACTTGATTTGGGAAGTGTTCTGTACCCAGTGCTAGTTTTCTTCACTTCGGTGTGTTCTGAAGAATGCGGAGGGACCCTGTGCATTTGAGGGCGTGGAATGAGTATATACACAAGTAGTTTGTCAGGTGTGTTTATTCAGTGGTGTTTTCCAGCATATGTAATGCTAGTGTGGTTGTAACTTTTCTTTTAACAACTTCTTGTATTTATCCTTTTGCAGCTGTTGTCGTGGATCCCAGGAGGGAATGGGGGACCAACTCGAAATTACTACGTGGACTGGCGGATGCTTCGGGATGTGAAAAGGAGGAAAATGGCCTTTGAGTTTGCGGATGAGAGACGGCGACTTAATGCGATCCGGAAAAATACCATCTTGCCGAAGGAGCTGCAGGTATGGACAGCCGAAGTAGGCGGTGGGTGCAGAGATGAGTATTGTGAATTATGTTCTGCTCTTAGGACTAAAACCCCCTTTGCCAAGGACCGGGCGTCTACTCTGTACTTTGAATTTTGAGGCCAGAAACTGTTGGGAGTAGCAAATACTACAGTGCAATTCGTACTTAATATTGAGTTGAAGCCAAGGGGACATTGCATGATCTTAACTCGCGCAACGCCACATCAGAATGGTGTTCAGTGGTTATTGCTTAAAACAGCGGGTCAATCTTGTGATGACGGATGCAAGGCAGGCCTTAAATGCCCATCCCTAGTTATTGTGAAAATGCTTTTTTAGCTGCTTCATTCCTCACACCGATGCTGCTTCCACAGCCGTGTTAGGTGAAAAGTTCCAGGATTCTAAACCAGGATGAATGAACAGTGATATATATGTGTTCAGAATAGGATGAGGTTTGACTTGCACTTCATGTTCCCAAGACCGTGTTTCTCTCCGTATTAAAGTTATCAGGGTCGGGAGGTGCTGTTGAAGGGAGTTTCACAGTTCAAATGGACATAATAGAGTCATACAGCACAGAAACAGGC
This sequence comes from Scyliorhinus torazame, assembly GCF_047496885.1. Classification (NCBI taxonomy): domain Eukaryota; kingdom Metazoa; phylum Chordata; class Chondrichthyes; order Carcharhiniformes; family Scyliorhinidae; genus Scyliorhinus; species Scyliorhinus torazame. The sequence goes on along the minus strand of NC_092713.1, from coordinate 160,511,404 downwards.
CCTTTGGACCATGCCAACCATCAAATACCAATCTATACTAATCCCATTTACCAGCACTTGCTCAGTGGCCTACTATGCCTTGGTGATTTCAGTGCTCGTCCAGATGTTCCTTAAATGTTGCGAGAGTACCTTCTACCACCACCTGGGTGAAAAGATGTTTCTTCAGGTCCTCTCTAAACCACTTACTCCTCCCCTTAAACCTCTGTCCTCGGGTCTTTCATACCTCTGCCATAGGGAAAAGATTCTTATGATTTACCCTATCTATGTCTCTCATAATTTTGTACACCTCTATCGGATATCCCCTCAGCCTCCTCTGCTCCAGGGAAAACAAACCCAGCTTATCCAGTCTCTCCTTATAGCTGGAACTTTTCATCCCAGGCAACACCCTGGCAAATCTCCACTGCTAAGGTGTCTAGTTGAACCATGAAAAAACTCTCTGGGCAGCCCATCAAATTTGAATTGTTTCTTGAGGGGTATTACCATTAGGAGCCAACATTGCTGGTTTCAGGGCTATGTCTATGGATCCGAGCTGTTTGGGATAATGCACTAAGAACACCACAGATTGTTAAAGTATATTGACTGAAGTGGGATTTCTTTCTTTGGCTGCATTTTTCAATCATCTGAGTTCCTACACATGCAGGAATGCTTCACCACGCTTGAATCTCTGAACCGAATCACGGAGTTATCCACATGCATGCTATACTTGGAGCAGAGGAGACCATGATGGGACACGATTGAGATGTATAAAAGTATGAGGGACATAGATAGAGCAGACAGGAAGAAACTTTTCCTCTTGGAAGAGGGATCACTGACCAGGGGCATTGATTTAAGGTAAAGGGCAGGAGGTTTCGAGAGGATGTGAGGGGAATCCACAGGGGTAGAGAGAGTATAGGGGGGAAAAAACACTGCTTACATTGCCAGAAACTGCCTGTCCGTGTCCTGTACCCATTGCAGTAACTGCTGCCCCTGCATTCCCAATTGGCATGCAGGATAGTACCTACATGATGCCAGAAGAGGTCAGTATTTACCAAATGAGGTTGCACGCTGATTGAGTTTGTAACGCTTGCACCAAATCTATAGCAATGTTTGAGTGAATGTAGGTAATATAGAGTCACAGAGGTCTGCAGCACAGTAAAAGCCCTTCAGCCCATCGCATCTACGCTGGTCAAAAACATGTAAAAATTAACCCCCGAAGTATTCTAATCCTATTTTCCAGCACTTGTCCCATAGCCTTGTATGCCTTGGCATCACAAGTGCACATCCAAATACTTCTTAAATGTTATGAGGGTCTCTGGCTCCACCACCTTTTCAGGCAGACAGTTCCAGACTCACACCACCCTCTGGGTTATAAAGATTCCCCTCACATCCTCTCGAAACCTCCTGCCCCTTACCTTAAATCAATGCCCCTGGTCAGTGATCCCTCTTCCAAGAGGAAAAGTTTCTTCCTGTCTGCTCTATCTATGTCCCTCATACTTTTATACATCTCAATCGTGTCCCATCATGGTCTCCTCTGCTCCAAGTAAAGCAACACCAGTCTATCCAATCTCTCTTCACAGCTAAAACGCTCCAGCCCATGCACCCTTTCCAGTGCTATAAAATCTCTCCTCTAATGTGGATTCCCGAACTGCTAGTCTGTAGGAGCTGGTCAAATGCTTAAGGCTAGTTTGCAGGAGCTGATGATAGTGCTTCAGGTTAGTTTGCAGGAGCTGGTGATGGTGCTTCAGGTTAGTCTGCAGGAGCTGGTGACGGTGTTTCAGGTTAGTCTGCAGGAGCTAATGATAGTGCTTCAGGTTAGTTTGCAGGAGCTGGTGACGGTGTTTCAGGTTAGTTTGCAGGAGCTGGTGATGGTGCTTCAGGTTAGTTTGCAGGAGCTGGTGACTGTGTTTCAGGTTAGTTTGCAGGAGCTGATGATAGTGCTTCAGGTTAGTCTGCAGGAGCTGGTGATGGTGCTTCAGGTTAGTTTGCAGGAGCTGGTGACGGTGTTTCAGGTTAGTTTGCAGGAGCTGGTGATGGTGCTTCAGGTTAGTTTGCAGGAGTTGGTGACTGTGTTTCAGGTTAGTTTGCAGGAGCTGATGATAGTGCTTCAGGTTAGTCTGCAGGAGCTGGTGATGGTGCTTCAGGTTAGTTTGCAGGAGCTGGTGATGGTGCTTCAGGTTAGTTTGCAGGAGCTGGTGATGGTGCTTCAGGTTAGTTTGCAGGAGCTGGTGATGGTGCTTCAGGTTAGTTTGCAGGAGCTGGTGACGGTGTTTCAGGTTAGTCTGCAGGAGCTGGTGATGGTGCTTCAGGTTAGTTTGCAGGAGCTGGTGATGGTGCTTCAGGTTAGTTTGCAGGAGCTGATGATGGTGCTTCAGGTTAGTCTGCAGGAGCTGGTGACGGTGTTTCAGGTTAGTTTGCAGGAGCTGATGATAGTGCTTCAGGTTAGTCTGCAGGAGCTGGTGATGGTGCTTCAGGTTGGTCTGCAGGAGCTGGTGATGGTGCTTCAGGTTAGTTTGCAGGAGCTGGTGATGGTGCTTCAGGTTAGTCTGCAGGAGCTGGTGATGGTGCTTCAGGTTAGTTTGCAGGAGCTGGTGACGGTGTTTCAGGTTAGTTTGCAGGAGCTGGTGACGGTGTTTCAGGTTAGTTTGCAGGAGCTGGTGATGGTGCTTCAGGTTAGTTTGCAGGAGCTGGTGACGGTGTTTCAGGTTAGTTTGCAGGAGCTGGTGATGGTGCTTCAGGTTAGTCTGCAGGAGCTGATGATGGTGCTTCAGGTTAGTTTGCAGGAGCTGGTGATGGTGCTTCAGGTTAGTCTGCAGGAGCTGGTGACGGTGCTTCAGGTTAGTCTGCAGGAGCTGATGATAGTGCTTCAGGTTAGTCTGCAGGAGCTGGTGATGGTGCTTCACGTTAGTCTGCAGGAGCTGGTGACGGTGCTTCAGGTTAGTCTGCAGGAGCTGGTGATGGTGCTTCACGTTAGTCTGCAGGAGCTGGTGATGGTGCTTCACGTTAGTCTGCAGGAGCTGGTGACGGTGCTTCAGGTTAGTCTGCAGGAGCTGGTGATGGTGCTTCAGGTTAGTCTGCAGGAGCTGGTGACGGTGTTTCAGGTTAGTCTGCAGGAGCTGGTGATGGTGCTTCACGTTAGTCTGCAGGAGCTGGTGACGGTGTTTCAGGTTAGTCTGCAGGAGCTGGTGATGGTGCTTCACGTTAGTCTGCAGGAGCTGGTGATGGTGCTTCACGTTAGTCTGCAGGAGCTGGTGACGGTGCTTCAGGTTAGTCTGCAGGAGCTGGTGATGGTGCTTCAGGTTAGTCTGCAGGAGCTGGTGACGGTGTTTCAGGTTAGTCTGCAGGAGCTGGTGATGGTGCTTCACGTTAGTCTGCAGGAGCTGGTGACGGTGTTTCAGGTTAGTTTGCAGGAGCTGGTGATGGTGCTTCAGGTTAGTTTGCAGGAGCTGGTGATGGTGCTTCAGGTTAGTTTGCAGGAGCTGGTGATGGTGCTTCAGGTTAGTCTGCAGGAGCTGGTGACGGTGTTTCAGGTTAGTCTGCAGGAGCTGGTGATGGTGCTTCACGTTAGTCTGCAGGAGCTGGTGATGGTGTTTCAGGTTAGTTTGCAGGAGCTGGTGATGGTGCTTCAGGTTAGTTTGCAGGAGCTGGTGATGGTGCTTCAGGTTAGTCTGCAGGAGCTGGTGATGGTGCTTCAGACTAGTCTGCAGGAACTGGAGCACAGATGGTCTGTTGCAAAGGGCTATTTGCAGCCAAGCTTTCCCCTGTACAGGCAAAGAGCTGAATTGTAAATTTGAAGTGTTGGATATAAAAGGTAAAATATCACTGAAGAATTTAGCTTAAAAAGTAGTCGAACTCATGGAATTTCTTCCTTCTGATGGGGGTGTCCAGAACAAGGGGATTTAACTTTAACGTTAGAGCCTGGTCATTCAGGGATATAGTTAGAGGGCACCTCTTTGTAGGTTCAAAACCTAGTGCAGTGTTGAGAGCCGAGGAGATGCAATCCCTATCATTGAGTGGGAATGGTTCTCGCAGTCAGCCACTGGACAGAAGTCCCAGCAATTTGTCAGTTTAACCATGGTTGGCTGTGGCGTGGGATATTGCAGCAGGTGAGTGGGAGAATCCTTTGTGATGATCTGGCTGATGAGTTCACGGGGTGTCCTGGTCAATGTTCCTCTTTCAAACAGCACATCTATAAACATGCTAATTGGTTGTTTATCCAATTTGTTGATTGTGGCACCTTGAATTTACAAATCGGCTGCCGTGACTGCACTTAAAAGTAATCAGCCTCTTGTGAAGTATTTCCCGATGTTCTGGGGTCACACGGAAACCAGTAATATTGTGAAAGATGAGGGGGATAGTGACAGAAATCAAGAGGACATAGACAGGCTGATGGAATGGGTGACAGAGGACATTTCATACACAGAGAAGTGTGAAATTATTCATTTTGGTCAGAAGAAGAAAGAGGAACAGTATAAAATCAAGGGTGCAATTGTAAAGGGTGTGGAGGAGTAGAGGGACCTAGTGGGTATATGCACGCAAATCATTGAAGGAGGCAAGGCAGGTTGAGAAAGTGGTTACAATGGCATTGGGATCCTGGGCTTTATAAATAGAGAAAGACCAAAGCAAGTCATATTAAACTTATATGAAGCATTGGTTCTGCCTCTGGTTTCTGCTGGTCCCTGGAGTATTGTGTCCAGTTCTGGACAACACACTTTTGGAAGGATGTGCAGACATGAGAGAGGGTGCAGAAACAAATTTGCAAAAACTCTTCCAAAGTTGAGCGATTTCAGTTCCATGGATAGATTGGAGAAGCTAGGGCTGTTCTTCTTGGACAAGAGGACGCCAAGAGGAGATTTGATGGAGGTATTCGGAATCATGAAGGCTCTGGACATAGATAGTGTCCCCAGTGGCAAAGAGGCCAAGAAGCAGAGGACACAGATTTAAGATGAATGAACCAACAGCAACGCGACAAAAAGGTTTCTAATGCAGTGCCTGGTTAGGAGCCGGGATGCCCTGTTTGAGAGGGAATTGGAGGCAGATTCAGTTTTGCCTTTCAAAAAGGTATTGAATGAGCACCTGAAAAAAACTGCAGGGTAATAGGGCAGGAGGTGTTTGGCTAGCAAAGACACAGTGGGTTGAATGGCCTTCTGTGCTGTAACCATTCTATGATGACGTGATTGATCTTGATCAATCTCTCTGTGCACTGGAGGGGTGCAGAGGAGATTCACCAGGATGTTGCCTGGGATGAAAGATTTAAGTTATGAAGAGAGGTTGGATAGGCTTGGGTTGTTTTCGTTGGAGCAGAGAAGACTAGTGTGACCTTATCGAGGTGTACACGATTATGACGGACATGTACAAGGTGGATAGGGAGCAGCTGTTCACCTTAGTTGAAGGGTCAGTTACGCAGGGATACAAGTCCAAGGTGAGGGGCAGGAGGTTTAGGGGGATTTGAGGAAAGAGTTTTCTTACCCAGGGAATAGTGATAGTCTGGAATGCACTGCCTGGGAGGGTGGTTGAAGCAGGTTATCTCACATCCTTTAAAACGTACCTGGATGAGCACTTGGCATGTCATAACATTCAAGGCTGTGGATCAAGTGCTGGCAAATGGGATTAGGTAGGCAGGTCAGGTGTCTTTCATCTGTTGGTGCAGACTCGATGGGCCGAAGGGTCTCTTCTGCACTGTGCGATTGATTTTATCTTTCTCTCCCTCACTTCAGATGGCATAATGAAAATGGTCAAAACGTAAACACCGATCTTAGATGCAGAAACAATCCTGACGCTCACAAATAAAAGAGAGAGTTACTTTTTCATGGCAGAAAAAACACCTCGAACACGTTCGTTTCTTTAATAGGAACTTGCATTTGTCTAGCACCCTTATTGTAATAAAACATCCCAAGGCATTTTCATAGGAAGTTTATCGAACAGAAAACTGACACACGGACATATTAGGGCAGATGACCAAAAGCTTGGTTGAAGAGGGAGGTTTTCAGGAGAAGGAGAGATTAAAGGAGGGAAATCCAGAACCATGGTTGGCAATGGGACAAAAGAAATTGGGGTTATAGATGCAGCCAGAATGTTAGAGCGACACAATGGTTAGCACTGCTGCCTCACAGCGGCAATTCCACAGTTCAATTCCAGCCTCAGGTGACTGTGTGGAGTTTGCACTTTCTCCTCGTGTCTGCCTGAGTTTCCTCCGGATGCTCTGGTTTCCTCCCACTGTCCAAAGATGTGCAGGTTAGGTGGATTGGCTATGCTAAATTGTCCCTTGGTGCCCAAAGATGTACAGGTTAAGTGGGATTACAGGGATAGGGTGGGGAAGTGAGCCTAGATGGGATGCTCTTTCGGAGGGTTGGTGCAGACGTGATGGGCTGAATGGCCTCCTTCTGCAGTGCGAAGGTACAATGGAGGAGTGCAGGGTCTCAGAGAGGGGAGCGGTTGAGTGTTGGGATAGAGGAAGATATGGAGAGAGGGAGGACAAGGTCATGGGAAGGACTTGAACATGAGCATTGCAAGCTAACTGTAGGCCATGAGCTGGCCTTATCTTAAATTTCAGTAAGTGCCAAATGCCTCTTTACTCATCGCAATATTGTCTTCCATACAGGAAGTTGCCGACCAGGAGATTGCAAGCCTGCCAAGAGACAGCTGCCCTGTTCGGATCCGCAATCGCTGTGTCCTCACCTCTCGGCCGCGGGGTGTCAAACGCAGGTGGCGTCTCAGCCGGATTGTGTTCCGCCACCTTGCTGACCACAACCAGATGTCTGGGATCCAGCGTGCCATGTGGTAGCACCACACCTGTTTGTGGGAGAGTGGATTTTTGCTTGAGTGACCCACTCCCACTGTGGGACGAGTGTGAAGGGCATTTGTAACAAGCACTGGATCACAGAGCAACCTTTCTCGATATGAATGTTCTCTTTGGGGGGGGGGGGGGGGGGGGGGGGGGGGGCGGTTGGGAACACATTACTCCTACATTACTCCAGCACCTACACATCAGAAGTAGTTCATTGACTCTGGAGTGCTTTGAAATACACTACGGTTGTGAAAGGAACTGTATAAATGCTGCAATGAGGGAGATGCTTGCCCCTGTTTATTCTGCCTAACCTCCCTTCTCTTTGAGAAACTGACTCTCACAAAGGTGCAGGTCCATGGGCATGGACAGTACCAGCTTACCCTACTGGCTACTCTCTATGAGCCTGGGCAGTGAGCACTGGCAAAGGGAGCTAGCAGCAGGCACGGTAAGATGGGCTGTGAGAAACCAACAGCATTGGGAAGCTGTTTCTCTGAGGGGCATTGCAGTTGTGCCTCTACCCGAGCTCGTTCTGATGCTTCATTCCAGCTTGTCCATCCAGGAAATACAGGGAATATCCTGCTACCCGCTATTTCTAGCATTTTCTCATTTTATTTCAGATTTCCGTAACCAAATGTTTGGTGTGAGCTTTTATTTTTAATTTCCCCATTTTCAAAGAAGTTTTGCTCTGTAACGAAGCACCAGGAGTCTATTGCCACAATCAGATGTGTTTTATGGTGACACAGTGGTTAGCACTGCTGCCCCACAGCGGCAGGGACCCGGGATCAATTCCAGCCTTGGGTGGCTGAATGTCTGTGTGGAGTTTGCACTTTCTCCCCGTGTCTGCGTGGGTTTCCTCTGAGTGTTCCGGGTTCCTCCCACAGCCCAAATATGTGCACGTTAGGTGGAATGGCCATGCTAAATTGCGCCTTTGTGTCCAAAGATGTGCAGGTTAGGTGGGATTATGGGATTAAAGAGTGGGCCTGGGTAGGGTGCTCTTTCAGCAGCTCAGTGCAGACTTAATGCCAAATGGCCTCCTTCTGCACTGTAGGAATCTATGATTCTATGTGTGTCAATACATGAATGTGGCTGTAATGAGTTTTCAAGGAGCTGTATTCAAATGATCAAAGGGAAATGTGCAGTCTGCTGTACAGCATTAAAATCTGCAAAACTACGAGTTAAAGGGCAAGCTGTTTGGTACAGTTTTTGGGGGAGTGTGGGAAGGAGAGATGAGCAGTATTGTTAACCATAACATCATGTGCGTTTGATGCAATATGTTTGCGTGTACTCTAAATCATGTTTGGTAGGTAATATTTTGTTTGTACAAGAGCACTTCCAACCTTCTAAAAAAAATAAATTAATGTGGTGTGCCTGTTTAATGGTCTACCTTGAATATCTTGCACAGTACGAAGTCTTACAACACCAGGTTAAAGTCCAACAGGTTTGTTTCGATGTCACTAGCTTTCGGAGCGCTGCTCCTTCCTCAGGTGAATGAAGAGGTCTGTTCCAGAAACACATATATAGACAAATTCAAAGATGCCAAACAATGCTAGGAATGCGAGCATTAGCAGGTGATTAAATCTTTACAAATCTTTACATCTTGAATATCTTGGGGTTGGCATTGTACTCAGCCATCTCCCTTGGCTGCACGATGAAGCATGTAACAGGGCGAGTTGCTACATTTAAATTGCAAATATTTGCTCTTTGCCTTTGTCCAAAGATCAATTTTGTGTAATGCCCTGAAGAACACATGGTAATGATGTGACTTTGAAACCACTTTTTTCAATTGCACTCAATAAAGCTCATTTCAAGGACTTTGCAAGCTTAATTCACTTAACGATTACTGCCTTTGTTCCGTCACACGGGACAAATAATAAAAACGATTCCTTTGCCCCTTTCCTCTGGCAACTTTTATGGAGGACAGGAGACAAGTGTTTCTCTATTTCTCTGAGTGTTGGTTAACATTAATTAATTGACTGATATTTATTGTCACATGTACCGAAGTACAGTGTAAAGTATTTTTCTGCGGCCAAGGGAACGTACACAGTACGTGCATAGTAGACAAAAGAATAATCGACAGAGTACATTGACAAATGTACATCAAATAGTGATTGGAAAGCAGCATCGGGCGTCGTGAATAGTGTTCTCACAGGGAACAGATCAGTCCGAGGGAGAATCGTTGAGCAGTCTAGTAGCTGTGGGCAAGAAGCTGTTCCTATGTCTGGATGTGTGGGTCTTCAGGTGTCTGTTATCTCCTGCCTGATGGAAGGGTCTGGAAGAGGTCAAAGCCTGGGTGTGAGGGGTCTCTGACAATGCTGTCTGCCTTCTGGAGGTGTAGACTTCAGACTGACGCGTTTTCCTTGCTTCCTGGGTCGGCGGCTGCTCTTGGATGGGAGGGATGGATTTCCGTAAGGTAGGTGGCTGCGTTCGGAGGGGTTGTATGGTACCTATTGTTCTTGATCAAAAGGCAGTAAGATGGTGTTTACTTTTTACTTGATGTCTTTGTTCTTGAGGCCCTTTCAGACTCCATGAATCATTTGCGGTGCACAGTTTAGCCTCCTTTACGTTGATGGTAAGAGATGGGTGAAAGTTGGAGCATATTTTATTATTTTACTTATATCTGTTCCCTTTAACCTCTTGAAGACTTTGACCAGACCACCCGTCAACTTTCTAAATTTCAGGAAATAAAACCCGAGATTGTGAATGCTGAAGTACAGAGGGATCTGGGTGTCTATGTACGTCAATCACAAAGTTCATATGCTGGTACAGCAAGTATATAGGAAAGCAGATGTTGAACTTTATTGAAAGTGGCTTGGAACATAAAAGTAACTCTTACCTGTTCTGTAAACATTTGTTCTTGCATATTTATTTGTTTTTGCATATTTGTGTGCTTTTTCTTTTGGTTTTCTAATGTCTCTTACCACTTTGGATGTCCAGGGCTGTCATTTTTGAAAAGTAATGGGCAGCACGGTGGCGCAGTGGGTTACCCCTGTTGCCTCACGGCGCTGAGGTCCCAGGTTCGATCCTGGCTCTGGGTCACTGTCCGTGTGGAGTTTGCACATTCTCCCCGTGTTTGCGTGGGTTTCGCCCCCAAACCCCAAAAAGATGTGCAGGGTAGGTGAATTGGCCACGGTAAATTGCCCCTTGATTGGAAAAAATGAATTGGGTACTCTAAATTTAAAAAATAAATTAAAATTTTTTAAAGTAGAGTTCGTGCTCCTTCAGGAATATGCTCGGTCTGTAACATCATGTTCTTTTTGAACACCTACAACTGATCTTCTGCTACTTTAATCATTAATAGATTTATCCATTTCACTGTGGACAGTCTCTGTCATCCTATTGACGTCAGCACTGAGGATTCTATCATTCTAAGGCCAAGAGGGAACAATCCTACCTCGGGTATCACACTGATTTACTAAAAGAGTAACTCCTTACAAGGATAAATATAGCCCGCTACACATGACTTTAAACTGCACTCAAATAAACTGCCACTTGTAACAAAATACCGTTCTTTGACACTTGAGTTCTCCGTTCTCCGCAATCCCTTTCTCAATTGTGGCGAACGAACCAGCTTATCCCAGAATCCTCCTCAGTCACTTCTTATTGATGCCCTGTGTTGGATGCCTTGGTAATATTCTGAGCTGGATTGAGAACTGGCTGGAAAGGATTTACACATGGATTTGGACCTGTTTGGAGATGATGGGAGAAGGTGATGGCCTAGTGGCAATGTCGCTGGGTTAGCAATCCGGAGGCTCAGGCTCTCAGGACACAGGTTCCAATCCTGCCTTGGCAGATGGTGGAATTTAAATTCAATTAATTAATCCGTACTGGTAACCAATGTCATCAATTGTTGTAGTTAATATATGTTTCATTAATATCTTTTTTTTTTGACAGACCATTGCATACCAATCTACTTACCATTACCCATTCTAGTCTCAGAAACTAGACAGCAACTTTTAAAACTGCAAGAGATGTTGAACAATGTGCACAATAAAAATGCAGATACAGAATTGCTAAGTTTACAGTTGGCACAACAAGTTCGTATCCAGGACCCCCACTGAAGGTACATGGCAACCAGCCGAGGTGACAAAGATTTGTTTGGAACGTCCTATGAAGGTATAGCATATCAGGTACTGAACCCGATACGCACATTGCCCTCTCCTCCTGTGAACCTGATCAAAGGTAAGCGATCATGGCATGTGTCCAAAGGTCGACCAGCATGGATCATGAAGTTCGGCTGGTGTGGGTCGTGAAGGTTGGCAGATGTGGTTCGCAAAGGTCAGCAGGTGCAGGCTGCAAAGGTGGGCCGGCGTGGGTCGTGAAAGTTGGCTGGTTGGCAAACGTGGGTCAGGGGAAAAAAATTGTGCTAAATACTGGGCGCAATCTAACCGAATTGCAACAGAGTCGCGTTGAACCAGGTGTTTTCCGACGTTTCCGGCACCGAGAAACACCACCTTATCGAACGGGACTTTGTTGCAGTCTGGGGCCTCAGCGGGTAATGCCCAGCCAAGGCCATACTTAGTTCAATTTCCTGCTCTGCAAAGCTCCTCCGTGCAGGAGATCGGGACATCATTTTTAAATGGCGTCTCCAATCTCTCAACCTCTCTGACATGAACCCTGGACTCCCCCAATGTCCCAACACACCTATAAGGGAGCTGGCAGTGCCAGGATGGCAGTGCCAAAGTACACAGCTGGCACCACCGGGCCAGTGTGCCACCCTGCCCGGAGATCAATCATCCAGGGGCCTCCCATCACTTAGGAGAACCCCCCCCCCCCTCCAAGTGCCGTTACGCCTGGTCCCCATTTGTGGGGACCAGTATTGAACGCTGCTCGCCTAGGGTCTCTGAGATGAATAATATCTTTTGTGTTGTATTGTTCTTTGTTCTTTAGGTTTTTGGCCAAGGGTGGGTATCATGACCGGTACAGGCTTGGAGGGTTGATGGGCCTGTTCCTGCGCTGTATTGTTCTTTGTTCTTTGACAGTATCCTCCTACAGGTACCGCTGCTCGAACCCTTTTGCCTTTACTATATTTCTTAATGATCTAGATGTAGGTGTTTGGGGCTCAATCTCAAAATTATGCCAAGAATTGTGGAGTGCCGACTTGGGGCTGCATTACAATGCTAAAGTGGAAGTTCGGTGACTGAGGGAGTTTGATGAGTAGGGAGCAAAGTGCTCCTTTCATTTCCTACATTTCCTCAAAGAGCGTGAGGGGAGCCGGGAGTTTACAAAGAGTACAGCTGACTGGGAGCAGAGTCGGAGGGTGAAGTTCCAGCTGATTCACAGGGCAGAATCTCAGCTACATTCTGTAGGGTAAGACTTGGTTTTAAAAAAAAAAAAATTTTATTGTTTTTTTGGGGGGAGCAAGCTATATCTGTAACATTCAGCAGAATAACCAATTTTAGAGGGTTCACTTTAGAGTAGCAGCAGTATATATATATTTTTTTAAGGGCCTAACAGGTGCCTAATCTTTAATTTTTTTCCCTTTTAAATCTCTTTGGGAATTCAGATCAGAAGGGATAGAAGATAGGGCAGTTGCATGTTCCTCCTGTAGGATGTGGGTGGTGAGAGACACCACTAGTGTCCCCACCGACTACATCTGTGGGAAGTGCTGCCAACTCCAGCTCCACGGAGACCGCATTAGGGAACTGGAGCTGGATGAACTTCAGATCATCCGGGCGGTAGGGGGTAATAGGAGTTACAGGGCGGTAGCCACACCCAAGGTTCAGGACAAGAGTAGCTGGGTTACAGTCAGGGGAAGGAAAGGGAATGGGCAGACAGTGCAGGGATCCCCCGTAGCCGTTCCCCTTCAAAAACAAGTATACCTTTTGTATGCTGTCGGGAGGGGCGACCTACCTGGGGGGAGACCCTAGCGGCCAGGTCTCTGGCACTGAGCCTGGTTCTGTTGCTCAGAAGGGAAGGGGAAGAATAGAAAAGCAATAGTGATTGGAGACTCAATGGTTAGGGGAAGGGATAGGAGATTCTGTGGTCGCAAGCGAGACTCCCGGAAGGTATGTTGCCTCCCGGGTGCCAGGGTCAGTGATGTCTCGGATCGAGTCTACAGGATTCTTTTTTTTTTAATAAACATTTTATTGAGGTATTTTTGCTATTATAACAACATAATAAACAATCTACATGGAATTATAAACATTGTGCAAATGCCGTCTCCCTCCCTTACAGGTCCCCACCTTTATTAACCCCCTACTCTAAGCTTAACCGCCCCCCCCCCCCCCCCCCCTTCTGCTGATGATTAATTTTCCGCGAAGAAGCCGACAAACGGCTGCCACCTCCAGGTGAACCCTAACAGTGACCCTCTCAAGGCACTTGATTTTCTCCAAACAGAGAAAGCCAGCCATGTCCGATAGCCAGGTCTCCGACTTCGGGGGCTTTGAGTCCTTCCAAGCTAATAGAATCCGTCTCCGGGCAAAGGCCAGAACGTCTGCCTCTTTCTCCTGGATTCCCGGGCCTTCCGACACCCCGAAAATCGCCACTTCTGGACTCAACGCCACCCTTGTTTTTAACACCGTGGACAGGACATCTGCAAACCCCTGCCAAAATCCCCTAAGCTTCGGACATGCCCAGAACATGTGGACATGGTTCGCTGGTCCTCCCAAACATTTTGTACACCTGTCTTCCACCCCAAAGAATCTGCTCATCTGGGCCACTGTCATGTGAGCTGCGGTGAACGACCTTGAATTGTATCAGGCTGAGCCTGGCACATGTTGCGGACACGTTGATTCTACTCAACGCGTCCGCCCATAGACCATCCTCTATCTCTCCTCCCAGCTCCTCCCACTTGCACTTCAGCTCCTCGGTCTGCGTTTCCTCTGACCCCATAAGTTCCTTGTAAATGCCTGAGACGGTCCCTTCTCCTACCCACACTCTGGAAACTACCCTGTCCTGAATCCCCTTAGCGGTAGGAGCGGGAAGGTTGACACCTGTTTACGTAGGAAGTCCCACACCTGCAGGTACCTGAATTTGTTTCCCCTCGCCAACCCAAACCTCTCCTCCAGCGCCCTCGTACTCGGAAAGTTCCCTTCTATAAATATATCCCCCATCCTCTCAATCCCTGTTCTCCGCCATATCCGGAACCCCCCATCCATACTTCCTGGGGCAAACTGGTGATTATTACAGATAGGGGACTAGACTGATGCTCCCTCTGCTCCCATATGTCTCCTCCATTGCCCCTAGACTCTCAGGGCCGCCACAACCACGGGACTGATGGAGTACCGTGCCGGTGGGAATGGCAGAGGCGTAGTTACCAATGCCCCCAAACTGGTGCCTTTGCATGAAACCGCCTCCATACGCTCCCATGCCGACCCTCCCCTACCACCCAGTTCCTGATCATGGCTCTACTCGCCGTCCAGTAATAGTTACTAAAATTTGGCAGCGCCAGCCCGCCCTTTCCCTGACTCCGCTCAAGCATTGCCTTCCTTACCTGCGGGGTCTTGCCCGTCCAAACAAAGCCAGAGATCACTTTGTTGACCCATATAAAAAAGGACCATGTAATAAAGACGGGGAGACATTGAAACATGAACAGGAATCGCGGGAGGACGGTCAACTTCACCGTCTGCACCCTCCCAGCTAATGACAACGGGAGCGCATCCGATCTCCGAAAATCGTCCTTCATTTGGTCGACTAGCCGGGCCAGATTTAATTTATGCAGCCGGTCCCATTCCCGCGCCACTTGAATGCCTAGGCACCTAAAGCTTCCCCCCTACTAATCTGAACGGCAGCTCCCCAATCGCCTCCCCCGTCCCCTCGCCTGGATCGCAAACATCTCAATTTTCCCCATATTTAGCTAATACACCGAAAACCGGCCAAATTCCCCTAGAATCCTCATGATTTCTTCCATCCCCTCTAATGGGTCCGATACATACAGAAGCAGGTCGTCTGCATAGAGCGAGACCCTGTGCCTCCCCCCCCCCCCCCCCCCCCCCGGACCAGGCCCTTGAGGCTTTCAGAGCAATTGCCAACGGCTCTATAGCTAACGCGAACAACAGTGGGGAGAGGGGGCATCCCCGTCCCGTCCCCCGATGCAGTCTAAAATAGTCCGATGTTGTCCTATTCATCCGTACACTTGTTGCAGGAGCCTGATACAGCAACCTGACCCAGTCAATAAAGCCCCGCCCAAATCTGAACCGTCCCAGTATCTCCCACAGATCATCTCATTCTACCCGATTAAAAGCCTTTTCTGCATCCATTGCGATCACTACCTCCACCTCCCTACCTTCCGGGGGCATCATGATCACACTGAACAGCCTTCTTACATTGGCCACCAACTGCCTGTCCTTACCAAACCCCGTCTGGTCCTCCCCAATAACGTCTGGAACACAATCCTCAATCCTGGAGGACAAAATTTTGGCAGTTTGGTGTCCACATTCAACAGGGATATTGGCCTATAGGACCCACACAGCTCCGGGTTCTTGTCCCGCTTCAGAATCAGCGAAATCGTGGCCTGTGACATCGTCGGGGGCAGCACCCCTCTTTCCCTTGAACATCCTCATCAACACCGGCCCCAATATCCCAGAGAACATTTTGTAAAACTCCACTGGGTACCCGTCCGGCCCCAGGGCTTTACCCGCCTGCATGGCCTTCAGACCTTCCACGATCTCTTCCAACCTGATCGGGGCCCCCAGCCCTTCTACCAGCTCCCCGTCCACTTTTGGGAAATTCAGCCCCCCCAAGAAGTGCCTCACCCCCTCCGGCCCTGTAGAAATCCCTAAATGCCTGCTGAATCTCCAACCAGGTTCCCACCTCCGTCATTTACTTTCCCTATCTCCCTGGCTGCCTCCCTCTTTCTAAGCTGCTGTGCAAGCATTCTGCTGGCCTCTCCATACTCATAGATCGCCCCCCTCGCCTTTCTCAGCTGCTCCACCGCCCTCCCTGTGGTTAACAAGCCAAACTCCGCCTGTAGCCTGCGCCGTTCCTTTAAAAGCCCTGCCTCTGGGGTCTCCGCATACCTCCAATCGATCTGTAGTATCTCCTTAACCAGTCGGTCCGTTTCTGCCCTGTCCACCTTCTCCCTATGGGCCCATAGTGAGATCAGCTCCCCTCTGACCACCACCTTCAGTGCTTCCCAGACCATCACTGCTGAAATTTCCCCCGTGTCGTTGACCTGCAGGTAGTTCTGAATATATTTCCTCAGTCGCTCGCACACCCCTTCGTCAGCCAAAAGTCCCACATCTAACCTCCAGTGCGGGCGCTGGTTACTGTCTTTACTAACCTGCAGGTCAACCCAGTGCGGGGCTTAGTCTGAGATTGTGATCGCCAAGTACCCCATGTCCATCACCCCTGCCAGTAAGGCCCTGCTCAAAATGATGAAATCGATCCGAGATTACACTTTATGCATGTGTGAGTAGAAGGAGAACTCCTTCACCTTCGGCTGCCCAAACCTCCATGGATCACCCCCCCCCCCCCCCCCCCCCCCAACTGCTCCATGAATCCCCCTAGTTTCCTTGCCATTACTGGGACCCTGCCCGTTTTCGAGCTTGACCGGCCCAAGCCAGGGTCAATAACTGTGTTGAAGTCCCCTCCCATGACCAACCTGTGTGAGTCCAGGTCTGGTATCTTCCCCAGCGTCCTCTTTATAAACTCCACATCATCCCAATTTGGCGCATACACATTTACTAATACCACCTGAACCCCCTCCAGTTTCCCACTGACCATAATGTACTGACCTCCCACATCCGAAACTATTCTACCTAGCCTCAAACACCACCCGCTTATTGATCAGGATCGCGACCCCTCTAGTCTTTGAGTCTAGTCCCGAGTGAAAGACCTGACTGACCCAGCCTTTCCTCAAAGTAATCTGGTCAGTTACTCTAAGGTGCGTCTCCTGCAACATTACCACATCCGCCTTCAGTCCCCTAAGATGCGCGAACACAAGTGCCTTCTTGACCGGCCCATTTAACCCTCGAACATTCCAGGTGATCAGCTTAGTTGGGGGCTCATTGCCCCCCCCCACCCCTTCGCCGATCAGCCATCCCCTTTTTTGGGCCCGCCTCCAGCCCATGCTGGAGCCCAGCCCAGCACCAAGCTAGCTTGGTGGCCCCCAAGCCTGGCGCCAGATCGTCTCCCACCTATTGTTTCCCCCCCCCCCCCCCCTCGCGCTCATGCAAACATACTCCAACATCAAACAATCCCCACACAATTGCCCAACAAAAAAACACCAAAATCTAAACAAGCAGACCTCCATCCCCCAACAGTGCAAATGAAAACCTTAACTCACTCAGCTCTGCCACTGGTCCCAAGTCAACAGCTTCCACAAAACAAAAAATGAGAAACTTTTTAAAAAAGGAACAGAAACAAAAAGAACATGAACGCTGCAACAAAGCTCAAAAGTTCTCAGTCCACCACCAGTCCTTTCCTTTTCACGAAGTCCAGCGCATCCTCAGGCGACTCAAAATAAAAGTGCTATTCCTCGTGCGTGATCCAGAGACGGGCCGGATACAACAGTCCGAACTTCACCTTTTTCTTAAAAAGGATCGACCAAATCTGGTTGAAGCCTGCTCTTCTCCTGGCCACCTCCACACTCGGGTCTTGGTAGACCCGCAGGATACTATTGTCCCACTTACAGCTCCGTGTCTGCTTGGCCCACTGTAGAATGCGCTCCTTATCCAAGTATCTGTGGAATTTCACCACCATTGCCCTCGATGGGGTCTCCCGTTCGCGGCTTCCTCGCGAGTGTTCTGTGAGCCTTGTCCACCTCCAAGGGTCTGGAGAATGCCCCATCCCCCATCAGCTTCTCTGACATCTGCGATGTATGCCCCAGCGTCCGCTCCTTCGGACCCCTCCGGGAGCCCAACAATTCTCAAGTTCTGCCGGCGGGACCTCTTCTCTAGTTCCTCCACCTTCTCCAGGAGCTTCCTCTGCTGGTCTCTCAGCATCCCCACCTCCAACTCCACTGCAGTTTGAGGCTCCTCCTGCTCAGCCAGCGCCTTCTCCACCTTCTGGATCGCTCGATCTTGGGCATCCAATCTAAGCTCAATCGACTCTTATCGAGCCCAAGCAGTCCCGTTTCTGCTTAGCAAAGCCTTCCTGAATAACTTGCATCAGCTGCTCCGTTGACCGCTGGGTCGACAAACCAGAGATCCGGTCCTCTGCCATACTGTCTCCCGCTGCAGCTTCAGCCTAAGCCTTCTCTGTCTTTCTGTTTCTGCCTTTACGAGCACTGCTAGTCCTTCTCTCCATGCACCGATGTGGGAATTCAGTACACAATTGCCTCTGTCATCAGTTTTACAGTTCAAGTCCGTTAGAAAGTCAGGGGAAAAGGTCCAAAAGTCTGACCCGAGCATGAGCCACCAAATGTGCGACTTACTCCTTCATAGCCGCCACTGGAAGTCCGAGTCTACAGGATTCTTAAGGGGGAGGGGGAGCAACCAGACGTCTTGGTGCACATAGGCACCAACAACATAGCTAAGAAAAGGGATGAGGATCTAAAAAGTGATTTTAGGGAGTTAGGTTGGAAGCTGAAGAGCAGGACAAGCAGAGTAGTAATCTCAGGATTGCTACCAGTGCCACGTGCAAGTGAGCCAAAGAACAGAGAGCGAGTGCAGCTGAACGTGTGGCTACAGGGCTGGTGCAGGAGGGAAGGTTTCAGATATGTAGATCATTGGGATACCTTCTGGGGAAGGTGGGACCTGTACATGAAGGACAGGTTGCACCTAAACTGGAGGGGCACCAATATCCTGGGCGGGAGGTTTGCTGGAACTCTTCGGGTGGGTTTAAACATTAGCTTGGCAGGGGAATGGGAACCAGAGCTACGGATCAGAGGACAGGGCAACTGTTGAAGAGGCAGAAATAGTATTCAGCGAGTCTGTGAGGAAGGATAGACAGTTGATAGAACAAAGTTGCACTCAATGGGATGGGTTAAAGTGTGTCTGTTTCAATGCAAGGAGTGTCAGGAATAAGGGAGATGAACTTAGATCATGGATCAGTACTTGGAATAACGATGTTGTGGCCATTACAGAGACTTGGATTTCACAGGGGCAGGAATGGTTGTTAGATGTTCCGGGGTTAAGATGTTTTCAGAAGAATAGAGAGGGAGGTAAAAGAGGACGGGGAGTGGCACTGATAATTAGGGAATGCATCATAGCTGCAGAAAAGGAGGTAGTCGAGGAGGGTTTGTCTACTGAGTCAGTATGGGTGGAAGTCAGAAACAAGAAAGGAGCAGTCACTTTATTGGGAGTTTTCTATAGACCCCCCAGTAGCAGCAGAGAGATAGAGGAACAGATTGGGCGGCAGATCTTGAAAAGGTGCAGAAGTAACAGAGTTGTAGTCATGGATGACTTCAACTTCCCTGATACTGACTGGAACCTCCTTACTGCAAATGGTTTGGATGGAGAAGATCTTGTCAGGTGTGTCCGGGATGGATTCCTGACTCAATATGTAGATAGGCCAACTAGGGGGAAGGCCATATTGGATTTGGTACTTGGCAACGAACCAGGCCAGGTGTCAGATGTCTTGGTGGGAGAGAATTTTGGTGACTGACCACATGTCCTTGACCTTTACCATAGTCATGGAGAAGGATAGGAATAGACAGTATAGGAAGGTCTTTAATTGGGGGAGGGGAAATTATACTGCTATTAGACAGGAGCTGAGGAGCATAAAGTGGGAGCAGTTGTTCTTGGGGAAATGCACAACAGTAATGTGGGGGTTGTTTAAGGAGCACGTGCTGCGTGTGCTGGATAGTTTTGTCCCACTGAGACAAGGAAGGAATGGTAAGGTGAAGAAGCCTTGGATGTCAAGAGAAGTGGAGCTTCTAGTCAAGAGCAAGAAAGCTTACGTAAGGTTGAGGAAGCAAGGATCTGCATGGCTCTAAAGGGTTACAAGGTAGTCAGGAAGGAACTCTAAAATGAACTTGGGAGAGCTAGAAGGGGGCATGAAAAAGCCCTGGCGGGAAGGATTAGGGAAAACCCCAAGGCGTTCTACACTTATGTGAGAAATAAAAGGATGATCAGAGTGAGAGTAGGGCTGATCAGGGATAGTGGAGGGAACTTGTGCCTAGAATCTGAGGATGTAGGTGAGGCCCTAAATGAATATTTTGCTTCAGTATTCACTAGAGAGAGGGACCTTGTTGCTCGTGAGAACAGCGTGAACCAGGTTAATAGGCTCGAACAGGTTGATATTAAGAAGGAGGATGTGTTGGAAATTTTGAAAAGCATCAGGATAGATAAGTCCCCTGGGCCAGACAGGATACACCCAAGGTTGCTACGGGAAGCGAGGGAGGGGATTGCTGCGCCATTGGAGATGATCTTTGCATCCTCACTCTCCACTGGAGTAGTACCGGATGATTGAAGGGAGGCGAATGTTGTCCCCCTGTTCAAAGAGGGAATAGGGAAATCCCTGGGAATTACAGACCCAGTCTCATGTCTTTTGCGAGCAAAATACTGGAAAGGATTTTGAGAGATAGGGGCGGGATTCCCCACTCCCACGCCGAAGTGGCCGCGCCGCCGTGAACGCCGTTGAGGTTCACGATGGCGCGGAACTGCCCCGGTCCCGACCGATTCAGGCCCTGACAATGGGCCAGTATCGGGGCCGCGTCATCTACCCGCGCAGGCCTTGTCGCCCGCGTAAAAGCGGCGCCGCATAGATGACATGGCAGGCGCCGCATAATGGACGTCATCCGCGCATGCGCGGTTTGGCCGGCGCCAACCCGCGCATGCGTGGTTGCCGTCCTCTCTAAGTCCGCCCCGCAAGAAGATGGCGGACGGATCTTGCGGGGCCGCGGAAGGAAGGAGGTCCTCCTTCAGAGAGGACGGCCCGACGATCGGTGGGCACCGATCGCGGGCCACCCCACATTTGAGGTACCCCCCGGTGCAGGATCCCCCCTCGCCCCCCCACAGGCCGACCCCCCCCCCCCAGCATTCATGCACCGCCCACGACTGCAGCGACCAGGTGTGGACGGCGCCGGGGGGAACCCGCCGTTTTGGCTTGGCCCATCCGGGCCTCAGAATAGCGGGGGTGCCGGAGAATTGCCATTTTCGGTGTCTCCGCCGATTCTCCGGCCTGCGGCCCGCGAAACTCGACCGGGCCGTTCCCGCCGCTTGGGAGAATCGCGGGAGGGCGTTGGACCGGCGTCCCCGGAAATTTTGGCGGCCCAGGCGATTCTCCCAACCGGCGTGGGAGTGGAGAATCGCGCCCAGTATTTATGATTATTTAGAAAAACATAGTTTGATTAAAGAAAATCAGCATGGCGTTGTGAGGGACAGATCATGCCTCACAAGCCTCATTTAATTCTTTGAGGATGTGACGAGACACATTGGTGAAGGTCGGGCAGTGGATGTGGTGTATATGGATTTCAGTAAGGCATTTGATAAGGTTCCCCATGGTAGGCTCATTGAGAAAGTCAGGGAGCATTAGATACAGGGAAATTTGGCTGCCTGGATACAGAATTGGCTGGCCGAAAGAAGACAGCGAGTGGTAGTGGATGGAAAGTATTCTGCCTGGAGGTCGACCCATAGTGTCCCGAAGGGATCTGTTCTGGAACCTCTGCTCTCTGTGGTTTTTATAAATGACTTGGATGAGGAAGTGGAAGGGTGTGTTAGTGAGTTTGCCGATGACACGAAGGTTGGTGGAGTTATAGAAGGCTGTTGACAGGATGCAGAGCTGGGCTGAGAAGTGGCAGATGGAGTTCAACCTAGATAAATGTGAAGTGATTCATTTTGGAAGGTCAAATTTGAATGCTGAATACAGTGTTAAAGGCAGGATTCTTGGAAGTGTGGAGGAACAGAAGGATCTTGGGTCCACCTACATAGATCCCTCAAAGTTGCCACCCAGGTTGATAGAGTTGTTAAGAAGGCGTATGGTGTGTTGGTTTTCATTAATGGAAGGATTGACTTTAAGAGTTTTGCTGCAGCTTTATAAAACTCTGGTTCAACCACACTTGAAATATTGTGTCCTGTTCTGGTCGCCTCATTATAGGAAGGGTGTGGATGCTTTGGAGAGGGTGCAGAGGAGATTTACCACGTTGCAGCCTGGACTAGAGGTCATGTCTTATGAAGAAAGGTTGAGGGAGCTCGGACTTTTCTCGCTGGAGCGAAGAAGAAAGAGAGGTGACTTGATAGAGGTGTACAAGGTGATGTTTAGCATGGATAGAGTGGATAGCCAGAGACTTTTTCCCAGGGCGGAAATGGCTGTCACGAGGGGACATATTTTTAAGGTGATTGGAGGAAGGTATAGGGGAGATCTCAGAGGTAGGTTCTTTACACAGAGAGTGGTGGGTGTGTGAAATGCACTGTCAGTGGAGGTAGTGGAGTCAGAGTCATTAGAGACATTTAAGCGACTCTTGGACAGGCACATGGACAGCAGTAAATTGAAGGGGTGTAGGTTCGGTTGATACAGGGATACTCTTCCAACTTCTTCCATCGGGCAGGAGATACAGAAGTCTGAGAACACGCACGAACAGACTCAAAAACAGCTTCTTCCCCACTGTCACCAGACTCCTAAATGACCCTCTTATGGACTGATTTCATTAACACTACACCCTGTATGCTTCATCCGTGCCAGTGCTTATGTAGTTACATTGTATATGTTGTGTTGCCCTATTATGTATTTTCTTTTATTCCCTTTTCTTCTCATGTACTTAATGATCTGTTGAGCTGCTCGCAGAAAAATACTTTTCACTGTACCTCGGTACACGTAACAATAAACAAATCCAATCCAATCCAATCCAATCTTCGATTCGGATAAATGGTCGGCACAACATCGTGGGACGAAGGACCTGTACTGTGATGTTTATTCTATGTTCTAAAGTCAGGACTTTAAAGGATATGTTTGCCATGTATTTTGTCCCAAGGAAGGGCCGAGTCAGCCAAAGCCTGAAGAGGAGGAATGGGACGATGGCAAACACGAGGAGAGAGTCGGAGCTGGCCACACGCCGAAACCGATACCGGACTAACTACCGATAAGCGAGTGGATGGACTTCCTGACTCAGTTCCAGAAACACATCAAACTGGAAATGAGCAATAGTGAAGGGGACGGACACCCTGGCCCCCTTCAAGGTGGCGTTGGAGAAATCAGAGCGATGATTGGAAGCACAGGAGGCAACAATCAGGGACCAAGAAAAAGTGGTGACTGATCAGAGTGCCCGAATCGCCTCGCTGAAAACAGAAGTGGCAAGGTTAGTGGCAACACAAGGACACTGAAGGGGAAGATGGAGGCCCAGGAGAGCTGGTCGCCCCGCCAGAATCTCTATTGTGGGCTTACTAGAGGGCATCGAGAGCAGAAACCCTGCAGAATATGAGGCCCAGATGCTGGGAAACCTGGTCGAAAGGGAGAGCTTCCTAACCCCTGGAGATGGACAGCGCCCACAGGTCACTCTGAACAAAACCTAAAGTGAGGGAGCAGCGAAGGGCTGTAATAGCAAAGCTGCACCGATATCAGGATCGAAAGAAGATCCAGAACTGGGTAAGGCACACTCGGTCCTGCCAGTGGGAAGGCAATTCACTCCTATTTTACCAAGACGTTGGGGTAGACCTGGCCAAGCGCCGTGCTGAATTTAATACCGCCAAGTCGGCGCTATACAAGATTGGGGTTCGATTTGGGATGCTGTAACCAGCCAAACTGTGGGTAACCTTCCAAGGGAAGGAATACTACTTCACTGCACCGGCCAAGGCGGATGGGTTTGTGCACAGGCATGAGCTGGGAAGCAGCGCCGACAGTAATGACAAAGAAAGCCATTTGCGCGGGCCAGAACTGCCTCACTTTCGACCTAGCTTTAAGTACCAGGAAAGAGGGGTGAGAGTGGAGCGATTCAGAAACAGGTGAGGGGGAGGGAAGGGGAAGAACGCAACAGGTGGGGGAAGACAGGGTTCGCTCCCAGGCGGGGGGTGGACACACACACACCATACTAGCGAGCAAGCTCATCAGGGAAGTATGGGCGAAGGGGAACCGCAGCATAGTTCTCGACGTGGAGAGAGTGCCGGGGTGGGGGGGGGGCAGGGGGCGGGTGATATAGCGCTAGAAAGTGGGTGGAAGAAGGGGAAAGACAGGAAGGGAAAAAGGGGGGAGATGAACAGAGGGAGGGACAGACCCAAGAAGGGGAACCAAGGGTGAAGGGGGAGGGGTGTATAAAATGCTGGCTACAAGAGGTCGCACAGGGTGGCAGCGAAAACACAGACACCAAGAGTGGCCATCTTTTCAATATACTTATCACTTACATTGATTAAGTTATAATTAGTGAATTGAAGTTTGTTACTTTATGATCATCTGTTTCATAACTGACTTTTGATCCAAAATCAAATGTTATGTAGTTAATAAAAAGAAACTCAGAATGTGAAATGGTTGCTGAAAGGCATATGTTAGTTTTTAAATGGCTTCCTTGACCTTGTTACTTATAACAATGAGTGAAGTATGAAAATGATTGATTTTTAAAACTAAAATTAATTACCCAGGTTTGCCTACAATTTCCTAGTTTGAGGATGAAAAATATTGGCAATATGTTGATCCGTCGTTACTTTTTATTACAATTAGAAAAGCTATTCCCTATCTGAAGTCGGAGGTATGCCTTTGCAGTCTTGCTGTGAACACCCGTCAAGTAGCAGATAATGAAAATAACGACAATTGACTTCCTCATTCACCATCTTTAACCTCTTCAAAAATACACAATTTGTCAGATATTACCTTTCTTTGAAACTATGTTGAGTGTCTCCCTCTATTCCAGTAATTGGATAATGCACCCCAAATGGTTCCCTGCAGCATCTTCCCTATTACTGTTGTCACACTAATGGACCTTATAGTTAACCTGGCCTGTCTTATCTCCTCTGTTTAATGTTAATGTGGCAATGCTGCCTTTGGACTGGGGTGGGCACAGTAAGAAGTCTTGCAACACCAGGTTAAGTCCAACAGGTTTATTTGGAATCTCTAGCTTTTGGAGCCCAGCTCCTTCAAGCTAGTGATTCCAAATCAACCTGTTGGACTTTAACCTGGTGTTGTAAGACTTTTTAATGATGGTGACAACATTAGCTTTCTTCCACTCTAAGTGAACAGTCCCACAGCGCAGTGAGCTATTACAATATGGGCAAGAGGCTCTCCCAATATGAGTCCAATCTCACCAAGGTGACTTGGTCGGTATCATCCAGCCTGGTTGCTCTATCTATTTTCAGGTTCCTAAATCTAACAAAAGCAATATATTCCATGTTAATATTTAGTTTTATTATTAACAACATCACTAAATTCTATTACTTGAGTTTCATTTTTAAGAATCACACTCAATGGGGATAATTTTAATCTAATCTGGTTTTATACGCTGCTCAATTATTATTCTCTACTGACTTCAACGGGAAGCAGTATTGGGCAGGGCGGGGTAATGGAGCATTGTTGCGCAGAGCGGAGTGTATAACCAAACCCACATTAAATTCTGCTCATTCCTCGATGGACAGGTTAGGTAAAAATTGCAACGAGTATCCTCAGCTGAAATCTACCTTGATGCAAGGCATTGCTTTGTCATTGTCTGTCTTCACTGAGGAAAATAAATCCCTTAGAATTAGAGATACGAGGGAGAATGTGGAGCTGAAGGAAATTAGTATGAGTAAGAAAGTTGTATTGCAGAAATTAATGGGACTGAGTTGATAAGACCTCGCAACCTGCTATTCTACATCCCAGACTGTTGAAAGAGGTAGCAATGGATGCATTGGTGATCAATTACTTTCGGTTGCATCGAGGGACGAGGCAGGGGTGTCCCCTGTCCCCCCTGCTCTTCGCACTGGTGATTGAACCCCTGGCTATGGCACTGAGGGAGTTGAGGAACTGGAGGGTGCTGGTGCAGGGCGGGGAGGAGCATAGGGTGTCGCTGTATGCGGACGACTTGCTGCTATATGTGGCAGACCCGGTGGGGGGAATGCCGGAGGTAATGAGGATCCTCAGGGAGTTCGGGGATTTCTCAGGGTACACGTTCAACATGGGGAAGAGCGAGTTGTTCGTGGTTCACCCAGGGGACCAGGAGAGGGGGATTGGCGAGCTCCCACTAAAAAGGGCAGAGAGGAGCTTCAGGTACTTGGGGATCCAGGTGGCCAGGAGCTGGGGGGCCCTGCATAGACTTAATTTCACGAGGCTGGTGGAGCAAATGGAGGAGGAGTTCAAAAGGTGGGACGCGTTGCCGCTGTCCCTGGCGGGTAGGGTGCAGTCAGTTAATATGATGGTGCTCCCAAGATTCTTGTTCTTGTTCCAGTGCCTCCCCATGTTTATCCCGAAGGCCTTCTTTAGGCGGGTCAACAGGAGCATAACGCGAGGGACTCCGAGGGTGAGAAGGGTGTTCCTGGAGCGGAGTAGGGATGGGGAGGGGGTGGTTGGCACTGCCCAACCTCTGTGGGTACTACTGGGCCGCCAATGCGGCGATGGTGTGCAAGTGGGTGATGGAGGGGGTGGGGCTGCATGGAAGAGGCTGGAGACGGCGTCTTGTGAGAGTACGAGTCTGGAGGCGCTGGCAACTGCGCCGCTGCCGCTCCCTCCAATGAGGTATACCACGAGCCCGGTAGTGGGGGCTGCCCTCAAAATCTGGGGGCAGTGGAGGCGGCAAAGGGGGGAAGTTGGGGCCTCGGTGTGGACCCCAATATGGGGGAACCATCGGTTTGTCCCAGGGAGAATAGATGGAGGGTTTTTGGGGTGGCACAGGGCAGGGATAAGAAGGTTAGGGGACCTGTTTGTGGACGGGAAGTTTGCGAGCCTGGGTGAACTGGAGGAGAAGTATGGGCTCCCCCCGGGGAACACCTTCAGATATTTACAGGTAAGGGCGTTTGCCAGGCGGCATGTGGTGGAATTCCCGCGACTGCTGCCACGCAGAGTACAGGACAGGGTGCTCTTGAGGGGGGCGGGGGGGGGGGCGGTTGGAGTGGGGAAGATCTCGGAAACTTACCAAGTGATGCAGGAGGAGGAGGAGGCCTCGATGGTGGAGTTGAAAGGTAAGTGGGAAGAGGAGTTGGGAGAGGAGATCGAAGAGGGGACATTGGCAGATGCCCTAGGGAGGGTGAACTCTTCCTCTTCGTGTGCGAGGCTCAGCCTCATACAGTTTAAGGGGCTGCACAGGGCACACATGACCGTGACAAGGATGAGCCGGTTCTTTGGGTGCGAGGACAGGTGTGTTAGGTGCTCAGGGAGCCCAGCAAATCGCACCCATATGTTCTGGGCATGCCCAGCGCTGGAGGAATTTTGGAAGGGAGTAGCAAGGACGGTGTCGAGGGTGGTAGGATCCAGGGTCAAGCCCGGGCTGGGGGCTCACAATATTTGGGGTTGCAGGGGAGCCGGGGGTGCAGGAGGCGAAAGAGGCCGGTATTCTGGCCTTTGCCTGGTAGCCTGGCGAAGGATTCTTCTTCAGTGGAGGGATGCGAGACCCCCAAGCGTGGAATCCTGGATCAACGATGTGGTGGGGTTTATTAAATTGGAGAGGGTGAAATTCGCCTGAAGGGGATCGGTACAAGGCTTCTTTAGGCGGTGGCAAAGGTTCTTGGACTTCCTGGCAGAACGGTAGACAATGGTCAGCAGCAACAGCAACCCAGGGGGGGGGGGGGGGTGGGGGCGGGTTCTATTTTATTTTTGTTTATTTACCCTGGGGGATCTGAGGGGGTGTATATATTTGCTATGTTTGCTTTGTGTTAACTCGGGGTGTTAATTTATTATTTTGTATAGGGGGAGGGGGGCACGGGGGTTGTTTTACTTTGTTCTGTATTTAATTCTATTGGGTTTCTTTTCCAGTCTGTTGTTGATATTTTGTGAAAATCCGCATAAAAAATTATTTTTAAAAAAACAATAGTTTGGGACAAAATCAATAGGCATTTAGACAAGTGTGGGATAATTAAGGAAAGTCAGCATGGATTCACTAAGGGAAAATCATGTTTAATTAACTTGCTGGAGCTTGCTGAGGGCAATGCTGGTGATGTGTATATGGATTTTCAAAAGGCATTTCATTTAGTGACCCACGCAGACCTGTGAGCAAAATTCTAGCTCATGGTATAAAAAGGAAATTAGGCCCCCAAAAAGATGTAAGTACATTCCAAGCACTAAGTGCATTCCAATCACTCAAGCATGTGATTTCACTGCACTTACCTTTCCTTGATGTGGTCAATGTTTACAAACATTTGGGTTTCACCACTTAAGCCACTGAAGCGTGAAAGGATATGAATGGATCACCGCTGCAGATGGTTTTTACAAGCTGTCAATCGCAGATCACTACTCAAAAGCTATGAATGGCTTGCAGATAATGGATCAGTGGGAACCAGGCGCAGGCATAGGTGCTCTCCTTTGAGAAATGGACATGTGGAACTGCAAGGTAAGTATGACAGCTATAATGCTTCCCACTGCCCTGTCTGGACAGCTCTCTAGCTTCCAGGCAGGGGCCTCTTTTCTGTGGGGGTGGGGGTCTGTGGATGGGGTTCCTTTAGGCAGGGGGTCCCTGTGGGTGGTCTCTATTATAGGGGTTCCTGTGGGAGGGTCCCCCTATGATAACTGTCCCTGTGGGTGTCTCCTATTGCAGGGGTCCCTGTGGGGAGCCCTATTATAGGGGCCCCTGTAGTGGGGGGTGGTGTGGATAGAGGTGGCATGGGCAGGCAGTGCATTGTTGGAGGAGGGGTGGCCCTTGTATGGGCTCGGATGGGCTCTACCAGCATGGTCCTGGCGTGGTGGACCTCGCAGTGGTCCATAGGGGGCAACCGTGGTGTCCACCATGTCAGGTTCACGATTGCTGAGACAACAAATGATCTGCGCTCATGTGATTCCCGCCTGCGGACAATCACGGGAGGCCGGAACACGGTGCCAGGCATTAAGACCCATTTGCATTTATTTACATCCCCCTGCTGGAGCGCATCGTGGAACTCATTCACGCTGCCAGTGGGGGGGGGGGGGGGGGGGGTGCGGTCGGAGCATTGCGTTCGGATTGGCGCTAATCCCAATTTTACCCCAATGCCCAATTCTCCGCCCATCAGGTAAGGCATTCCGGGCACCTGGGACAGAGAATCCCAACCCCGCTGTGATTTGAGGAAGTGGCACAACTCTTTTACCCAGGTGGCTATGGAAGCTCTGTCATGGAGTATGTTTAATATAGAGATTGACAGACTTCTAAATACCAAAAACGTAATGCGATCTGTGGATAGTGTGGGGAAAAAGACATTGAAGTGGGAGATCAACCATCTGATTGTATTGAATGGTGGAACAGGCTCGATGGTTGAATGGTCAACTCCTGCACCCATGTTCCTCCGCCAGTGATGTGAGATTTCCTGCACATGTTTCATGGCTACGTTTTGAAAAATAAATTTCGAGTACCCAATTCATTTTTTTCCAATTAAGGGGCAATTTAACATGGCCAATCCACCTACCCTGCACATATTTGGGTTGTGGGGGTGAAACCCACGCAAACACGGGGAGAATGTGTAAACTTCACACGGACAGTGGCCCAGAGTCGGGATTGAGCCTGGGATCTTGGCGCTGCGAGGCAGCTGTGCGAACCACCACGCCACCGTGCTGCCCTTATGGCTACATTTTTGACCAGATAGTTTGTAGTTTAAGAAAAGTCTATGATTTTTCTTCTGGGTCAGTTTTCTCCTCTCCTCATTCACACGGTGCTATTATGCCTTGGTACCAAATAATCATTCTTTGTGTGATTGCATAAGTGCTCTTCGGCCATGAAGGGGGCCAGGTGTGTCCTTTTACGTTTGCTGTTGGGGCTACTGGACAGAGCTAAGTGCAGGAAACTTGGTTAAATCTTCCTCCGCCATATTGCCTAATTGTAGACCGGTTCCAATTACTGCAGCAGCTCAGACCAGTACAGGCCAAGAATCTAACTGGAGGCTTTCTGATGTGTATTTCTCAATCAATGCCATGAGGTCAGTATAGGATCTTGGATGCTAAAGCCCTCTAACTGCATTGGCCGTCCCGCATTGTGCATATTATGATTTAGGATGGTAGATGTGACACTAATGTTAGATGCGAGGGTAGGTCTGACATTCGTGCCACATTGACTTCACTTTGGCGTATCCTTTCGGCTTGTCAGCTCTTCATTTTAGGAAGTAGCTGCTCATCCAAACTGACATTTTCAGCCAAAACCCAAAGTTCACATCATTGATCTAAAGGAAGCTTTCTGCTTCGCTAATCAGCCGTCCGCATGGACAAATCTGCTCTTAATGCTCGCCTACAAAAAGCAACCTTCACCTTTGTCTCTCTGAATGGTTTACTGACCAATTTCCTTCTCTATCGGAATTATGCACAAAAATCCATGCGTTTAGAAGATTTCAGAAAGTTCACTTGGCAGCACCTTGAACGCTCGGCCCTCTGTGCTTATATTCAATCACTGCCAGCTTCTTGCTGGAAATAACATTTTACAGTTGGTAGTTTAACTCCTGGAAAAGGCGGAAGGTGGAATACAGATTTACTTTTATTGTCCAGAGGAAGTAGCTAAGAGCAAATGCCCTTCTGGAAATCCAATGCTTTTTATCTAGAAACTGGGCTGCAGAGGCTCTTTGTTAATTCGCAAACACTTGAGGGTTAAATCCATGACTTGTGCCACACTAGCAGAACATAGTGAGGGGTGTTGGCTGGTATAATTGGCCTCAGTGCCTCAGAAAGATAGGCAAAAGACTTGAACTTGGTTTTACATTCCTTGTCATCAAAAATAATACTGCTTTTTCTGCACTGTGGTCAATGGCTCGTCCTCAGGCTCTTTCATTGACATTCAGGAACAACTATAATTTTGCTCACCCTTCTCTTCAAATCAGTGACCTCCTTTAAACATCAACCAACCCAATTCATTCTCTCCCAGGGTCACCAACCCTCTGGGGTTGGTCTGGAGTCTCCAGGAATCGAGGACCAAGCTGTGAGCAACCCTGAAAAAAAATCATTGGGACATTAATCATTTTTTTTGTGTCAGCTTCTTTGAACTTTTCTCTTTACGAGATATAAAAATATTGAAAATGCCGGACATTAGCTGTGAGGAGCGGTTGAATAAACTCGGTTTGTTCTCACTGGAACGACGGAGGTTGAGGGATGACCTAATAGAGGTCTACAAAATTATGAGGGGCATAGACAGAGTGGATAGTCAGAGGCTTTTTCCCAGGGTAGAGGGGTCAATTGCTAGGAGGCAGAGTATTGTGTTCAGTTTTGGTCTCCTTACCTGAGAAAGGACATATTGGCACTGGAGGGAGATTCACTAGGTTGATCCCAGAGTTGAGGGGATTAGATTATGACAAGAGGTTGAGTAGACTGGGACTGTACTCATTGGAGTTTAGAAGGATGCGGGGGGATCTTATTGAAACATATAAAATTATGAAGGGAATAGATAGGATAGATGTGGGCAGGTTGTTTCCACTGGTCGGGGAAAGCAGAACTAGGGGGCATAGCCTCAAAATAAAGGGAAGTAGATTTAGGACGGAGTGTAGGAGGAACTTCTTCACCCAAAGGGCTGTGAATCTCTGGAATTCTTTGCCCAGTGAAGCAGTTGAGGCTCCTTTAAAAATTTTCAAGAAAAAGATAGATACCTTTCTAAAGAATAAAGGGATTCGGGGATATGGTGTACGGGCCGGAGAGTGGAGCTGAGTCCACAAAGATCAGCCATGATCTCATTAAATGGCGGAGCAGGCTCGAGGGGCCAGATGGCCTACTCCTGTTCCTAGTTCTTATGTTCTACACTTCCTGGGTCTGCATCCCTCTATTCCCATCCTATTCATGTATTTGTCAAAATGCCCCTTAAATGTCACTATCATCCCTGCTTCCACCACCACCTCCGGCAGCGAGTTTCAGGCACCCACTACCATCTGTGTAAAAGAACCTGCCTCGTACATCTCTAAATCTTGCCCCTCGCACCTTAAACCTATGCCCCCTAGTAATTGACCCCTCTACCCTGGGAAAAAGCCTCTGACTATCCACTCTGTCTATGCCCCTCATTATTTTGTAGACCTCTATCAGGTCGCCCCTCAACCTCCTTCGTTCCAGTGAGAACAAACCGAGTTTATTCAACCGCTCCTCATAGCTAATGCCCTCCATACCAGGCAACATCCTGGTAAATCTCTTTTGCACCCTCTCCAAAGCCTCCACATCCTTCTGGTAGTGTGGCGACCAGAATTGAACACTATACTCTAAGTGTGGCCTAACTAAGGTCCTATAGCTGCAACATGACTTGCCAATTCTTATACTCAATGCCCCGGCCAATGCAGGCAAGCGTGTCATATGCCTTCTTGACTACCTTCTCCACCTGTGTTGCCCCTTTCAGTGGCCTGTGGACTTGTACACTTAGATCTCTCTGACTTTCAATACTCTTGAGGGTTCTACCATTCACTGTATATTCCCTACCTGCATTAGACCTTCCAAAATGCATTACCTCACATTTGTCCGGATTAAACTTCATCTGCCATCTCTCCGCCCAAGTCCCCAAACGATCTAAATCCTGCTGTATCCTCTGACAGTCCTCATCACTATCCGCAATTCCACCAACCTTTGTGTCGTCTGCAAACTTACTGATCACACCAGTTACATTTTCCTCCAAATCATTTATATATACTGCGAACAGCAAAGGTCCCAGCACTGATCCCTTGCTAAGCAGGAACTGATGCAACTCGTCACTCATGAAGGAGGAACCCCGATCGCTATGGATGTAGGTGGGGAACCCGAACAAGGTGAAGAGACTGTGCAGGGCCTTGATGACGGTGGCAGAGGTCATGTCAGGGCATGGGATGGCAAAGGGGAATCTTGAGTATTCGTCAACAATGTTGAGGAAGTACACGTTACGATCAGTGTAGGGGAGGGGCCCTTTGAAGTTGATGCTGAGGCGCTCAAAGGGGCGAGAGGCCTTTACCAGGTGTGCTCTGTCTGGCCTATAGAAGTGCGGTTTGCACTCCGCGCAGACCTGGCAGTCTCTGGTCACTGTCCTGACCTCCTCGATGGAGTAAGGCAGGTTGCGAGCCTTGATAAAGTGAAAAAAACGGGTGACAGAGGTCATTGTGGAGGGCCCGAAGTCGGTCTACTTGTGCACTGGCACACGTACCGAGGGATAGGGCATTTGGGGGCTCATTGAGCTTCCCCGGTCGGTACAAGATCTCGTAGTTGTAGCTCGATCCTCCACCTCAGAATCCTGTCCTTGATTTTGCCCCACTGTGCATTGTTAAACATGAAGGCAACCGACCGTTGGTCAGTGAGGAGAGTGAATCGCCTGCCGGCCAGGTAATGCCTCCAATGTAGCACAGCCTCTACAATGGCTTGGGCTTTCTTTTCGATGGAGGAGTGTCGAATTTCGGAGGCATAGAGGGTACGGGAGAAGAAAGCCACGGGCCTGCCCGCCTGGTTGAGGGTAGGGGATGGAGCAAAGTCCGACGCATCGCTCTCCACCTGGAACGGAATGGACTTGTCCACAGCGTGGATCGCGGGTTTGGCAATATCTGCCTTAATGCGGTTGAAGGCCAGGCGGGCCTCAGCCATCAGGGGAAAAATGGTGGATTTAATAAGTGGACAGGCCTTGTCCGCATAATTGGGGACCCACTGGGCATAGTAAGCGAAGAACCCCAGGCATCTCTTCAGGCCTTGGGGCAATGGGGAGGGGGAGTTCCAGGAGGGGGCGCATGCAGTCGGCGTCGGGCCCTAGGACTCCGTTTTCCACCACGTAGCCAAGGATGGCTAGGCGGGTTGTGCGGAAAATGTATTTTTCCTTATTGTAGGTGAGGTTCAGGAGTTTGGCGGTGTGGAGGAAGTGACGGAGGTTTTCATCATGGTCCTGCTGGTCATGGCCGCAGATTGTGACATTATCTAAGTATGGGAACGTGGCCCGCAGCCCGGACTGGTCAACCATTTGGTCCATTTCTCGTTGGAAGACCGAGACCCCATTGGTGACGCCGAAGGGAACCCTGAAGAAGGTAGAGGCGGTCATCTGCCTCAAAATCAGTGTATTGGCGGTCCTCCGGGCAGATAGGGAGCTGGTGGTACGCGGACTTCAAGTCAACTGTGGAGAAGACTCAATACTGCGCAATCTGGTTGACCATGTCAGATATGCGGGGGAGGGAGTGCCCATCGAGCTGTGTGTACCTGTTGATGGTCTGATTGTAGTCGATGACCATCCGGTGCTTCT
The DNA here is from genome assembly GCF_047496885.1 of Scyliorhinus torazame. Taxonomy (NCBI): domain Eukaryota; kingdom Metazoa; phylum Chordata; class Chondrichthyes; order Carcharhiniformes; family Scyliorhinidae; genus Scyliorhinus; species Scyliorhinus torazame. Next base: position 160,477,610 of record NC_092713.1, on the reverse strand, counting down.
CCCCAGTCTTGATGACCACCAATTGCGCTCTCCAGGGGCTGGTACTAGCCTCAATGATCTCCTCTCGTAGGAGTCGCTGGACCAACGACCTGATAAAGGTCCTATCCCGGGCACTGTATCGTCTGCTCCCAGTAGCGACGGGCTTACAGTCCGGTGTGAGGTTAGCGAAGTGTGAGGGTGGGGCGACCTTAAGGGTCGCGAGGCTACAGACAGTGAGGGGGGGGCAGGGGTCCTCCGAACTTTAAAGTAAGGCTCTGGAGGTGGCACTGGACATCGAGCCCCAGTAATAGGGCAGCGCAGAGATGGGGAAGGACGTAGAGCTTAAAGTTAGTGTACTCTATGCCTTGTACAGTAAGGGTCACGACACAGTACCCCCGGATTTCTACTGAATGTGATCCGGAAGCCAGGAAGATTTTCTGGGTCGCGGGTAATATTGGGAGGGAGCAACGCCTTACCGTATCTGGGTGTATGAAGCTGTCTGTGCTCCCGGAGTCGAAAAGGCAGCCGTCTCGTGCCCTTTGATCCGGACGGTCAACGTAGATTTAGTGAGGTGATGAGGCGGGACTGGTCGAGCGTGATGGAGGCGAGCTTCGGAAGGTGATGGGTAGGCCAGTCGGAGGTAGCGGCGGCCAGCGTACGACCGGGTGAGCAGGGCTCCCGGGAGGCTGCGGAGTGGTCCCAAGATGGCGGCCCCCATGGGTCGCGCGTGGCGGGTGGCATCGGAGATGGTGTCAAAGATGGCGGCCCCCATGGGTCGCGCGTGGCGGGCGAAATCGAGGATGGCGGTGAAGATGGCGGCGCCCACGGGTCGCACATGCCGGGTGGCACGGCAGTTGGGGGCGACCCCGACAGGCAGCAGGCAGCGCTCCTGGGCCTAGGAGTTTTAGGGAGAGATCGGACCTGGCAGGCTTTCGCAAAGTGGCCATTCCTCCCACACCCGTTGCAAGTCGCGTTCCGCGCAGGGCAGCGTTGTCTGGGATGATTACCCTGGCCGCAAACGTAGCACATCGGGCTTCCGGCGTTGGCGGGCTGCTGCATAGCACAGGCTTGCGCTGCACTCGAGTTGGATGATGGCGGCGCCCACGAGGTCCACGAGGGTGCCGTGTGGTCGGAGGTGTAGGCCTCCATGTTCTGGAAGGCCACCTCCAGCGAGTTAGAGAGCTGCACTGTCTCTGGGAGGCCGAGTGTACCCCCTTCTAGCAATCGCTGGCGGATGTACTTCGATTTAATGCCTGCGACATAGGCGTCCCTGATCAACAGCTCCGTGTGTTGGGTAGCCGATACCGCCTGGCAAGCACAGTTCTGGCCAAGTACCCGCAAGGCACGCAGGAATTCGGCTTGTGATTCCCCAGGGCGTTGTCACCTCATGTCAAGAAGGTGCCTAGCATACACCTCGTTTACTGACTTTACATATTCTCCCTTCGGCAGCAATATCGCCTCTGTATACGAGGGGGCGTCCCTGATGAGAAGGAAAACTTGCGGGCTCACACGTGCATTGAGTATCTGCTGCTTTTGGAGGTCGGTGAAGTCTTCGGTGGAGGATCCGAGGTACGCTTCGAAGCAGCTTAGCCAGTGCTCGAATATTGCAGTGGCGTCGGCTGCCTGTGGGTCCAGCTCCAGGCGATCAGGCTTGAGCGATGAATTCACCTTAGAAGTTTAGCTTATTAAATTGATATGCCATCAATGAACACAAAACGAGTGGTGAACGTAACTGAGGCTTTAATAAACTAAACAGAAAGCCTCCTGGCCTCCGATCCTGAACTGGGTCAGAGGCGGAGACCAGCCACCTTCATACCGAGCCCGAGGGGAGGCGGAGCCATCAGGCAGTGGTTTACCACATTACATATAATACAGTAACAGTCACAATACACATAATATACTACAGTGGTTTACCACAATTTGTTTAGCCAGGCTCAAACTGTTACAACATTGCATTAGCTTCCTTTCAGCCAGCAGGCAAAACGGCTTTTAATATCGATTAACTAAATCACTGATTAAATCATTTTTAATCATAGCTCTAGCAGACATACTGTCTGTAAGTATTTTAGCCTAGGTTTTAATAATATTACTGCAAAAATACAAGTAAAGTATGCCAATTTCATTATGTTCATCACACTCTTACCAACACATAGAACATAGAACATAGAAAATACAGCACAGAACAGGCCCTTCGGCCCACGATGTTGTTCCGAACCTTTGTCCTAGATTAATCATAGATTATCATTGAATTTACAGTGCAGAAGGAGGCCATTCGGCCCTTTGAGTCTGCACCGGCTCTTGGAAAGAGCACCCTACCCAAACTCAACACCTCCACCCAACACCAAGGGCAATTTGGACATTAAGGGCAATTTATCATTGGCCAATTCACCTAACCCGCACATCTTTGGACTGTGGGAGGAAACTGGAGCACCCGGAGGAAACCCACGCAGACACGGGGAGGACGTGCAGACTCCGCACAGACAATGACCCAAGCCGGAATCGAACCTGGGACCATGGAGCTGTGAAGCAATTGTGCTATCCACAATGCTACCGTGCTGCCCTTAAGAACAAATAAATCTACACTATATAATTTTACCGTAATCCATGTACCTATCCAATAGCTGCTTGAAGGTCCCTAATGTTTCCGACTCAACTACTTCCACAGGCAGTGCATTCCATGCCCCAACAACTCTCTGGGTAAAGAACCTACCTCTGATTTCCCTCTTATATCTTCCACCTTTCACCTTAAATTTATGTCCCCTTGTAATGGTTTGTTCCACCCGGGGAAAAAATCTCTGACTATCTACTCTATCTATTCCCCTGATCATCTTATAAACCTCTATCAAGTCGCCCCTCATCCTTCTCCGCTCTAACGAGAAAAGGCCTAGCACCCTCAACCTTTCCTCGTAAGACCTACTCTCCATTCCAGGCAACATCCTGGTAAATCTTCTTTGCACCTTTTCCAGAGCTTCCACATCTTCCTAAAATGAGGCGACCAGAACTGTACACACTACTCCAAATGTGGCCTTACCAAAGTTTTGTACAGCTGCATCATCACCTCACGGCTCTTAAATTCAATCCCTCTGTTAATGAATGCGAGCACACCATAGGCCTTCTTCACAGCTCTATCCACTTGAGTGGCAACTTTCAAAGATGTATGAACATAGACCCCAAGATCTCTCTGCTCCTCCACATTGCCAAGAACTCTACCGTTAACCCTGTATTCCACATTCATATTTGTCCTTCCAAAATGGACAACCTCACACTTTTCAGGGTTAAATTCCATCTGCCACTTCTCAGCCCAGCTCTGCATCCTATCTATGTCTCTTTGCAGCCGTCAACAGCCCTCCTTACTATCCACAACTCCACCAATCTTCGTATCGTCTGCAAATTTACTGACCCACCCTTCAACTCCCTCATCCAAGTCATTAATGAAAATCACAAACAGCAGAGGACCCAGAACTGATCCCTGCGGTACGCCACTGGTAACTGGATCCAGGCTGAATATTTGCCATCCACCACCACTCTCTGACTTCTATCGGTTAGCCAGTTCGTTATCCAACTGGCCAAATTTCCCACTATCCCATACCTCCTAACTTTCTGCAGAAGCCTACCATGGGGAACTTTATCAAATGCCTTACTAAAATCCATGTACACTACATCCACTGCTTTACCTTCATCCACATGCTTGGTCACCTCCTCAAAGAATTCAATAAGACTTGTAAGGCAAGACCTACCCCTCACAAATCCGTGCTGACTATCCCTAATCAAGCAGTGTCTTTCCAGATGCTCAGAAATCCTATCCTTCAGTACCCTTTCCATTACTTTGCCTACCACCGAAGTAAGACTAACTGGCCTGTAATTCCCAGGGTTATCCCTAGTTCCTTTTTTGAACAGGGGCACGACATTCGCCACTCTCCAATCCCCTGGTACCACCCCTGTTGACAGTGAGGACGAAAAGATCATTGCCAACGGCTCTGCAATTTCATCTCTTGCTTCCCATAGAATCCTTGGATATATCCCGTCAGGCCCGGGGGACTTGTCTATCCTCAAGTTTTTCAAAATGCCCAACACATCTTCCTTCCTAACAAGTATTTCCTCGAGCTTACCAATCTGTTTCACACTGTCCTCTCCAACAATATCGCCCCTCTCATTTGTAAATACAGAAGAAAAGTACTCGTTCAAGACCTCTCCTATCTCTTCAGACTCAATACACAATCTCCCGCTACTGTCCTTGATCGGACCTACCCTCGCTCTAGTCATTCTCATATTTCTCACATATGTGTAAAAGGCCTTGGGGTTTTCCTTGATCCTACCCGCCAAAGATTGTTCATGCCCTCTCTTAGCTCTCCTAATCCCTTTCTTCAGTTCCCTCCTGGCTATCTTGTATCCCTCCAATGCCCTGTCTGAACCTTGTTTCCTCAGCCTTACATAAGTCACCTTTTTCCTCTTAACAAGACATTCAACCTCTCTTGTCAACCATGGTTCCCTCACTCGACCGTCTCTTCCCTGCCTGACAGGGACATACATATCAAGGACACGTAGCACCTGTTCCTTGAACAAGTTCCACATTTCACTTGTGTCCTTCCCTGCCAGCCTATGCTCCCAACTTATGCACTTCAATTCTTGTCTGACAACATCGTATTTACCCTTCCCCCAACTGTAAACCTTGCCCTGTTGCACGTACCTATCCCTCTCCATTACTAAAGTGAAAGTCACAGAATTGTGGTCACTATCTCCAAAATGCTCCCCCACTAACAAATCTATCACTTGCCCTGGTTCATTACCCAGTACTAAATCCAATATTGCCCCTCCTCTGGTCGGACAATCTACATACTGTGTTAGAAAAGCTTCCTGGACACACTGCACAAACACCACCCCATCCAAACTATTTGATCTAAAGAGTTTCCACTCAATATTTGGGAAGTTAAAGTCGCCCATGACTACTACCCTATGACTTCTGCACCTTTCCAAAATCTGTTTCCCAATCTGTTCCTCCACATCTCTGTTACTATTGGGGGGCCTATAGAAAACTCCTAACAAGGTGACTGCTCCTTTCCTATTTCTGACTTCAACCCATACTACCTCAATAGGGTGATACTCCTCGAACTGCCTTTCTGCAGCTGTTATACTATCTCTAATTAATAATGCCACCCCCCCCCACCTCTTTTACCACCCTCCCTAATCTTATTGAAACATCTATAACCAGGGACCTCCAACAACCATTTCTGCCCCTCTTCTATCCAGGTTTCCGTGATGGCCACCACATCGTAGTCCCAAGTACCGATCCATGCATTAAGTTCACCCACCTTATTCCTGATGCTTCTTGCGTTGAAGGAAACACACTTCAACCCATCTCCGTGCCTGCAAGTACTCTCCTTTGTCAGTGTTCCCTTCCCCACTGCCTCATTACATGCTTTGGCGTCCTGAATATCGGCTACCTTAGTTGCTGGACTACAAATCCGGTTCCCATTCCCCAGCCAAATTAGTTTAAACCCTCCCGAAGAGTACTAGAAAACCTCCCTCCCAGGATATTGGTGCCCCTCTGGTTCAGATGCAACCCGTCCTGCTTGTACAGGTCCCACCTTCTCCAGAATGCGCTCCAATTATCCAAATACCTGAAGCCCTCCCTCCTACACCATTCCTGCAGCCACGTGTTCAACTGCACTCTCTCCCTATTCCTAGCCTCGCTGTCACGTGGCACCGGCAACAAACCAGAGATGACAACTCTGTCTGTCCTGGCTTTCAACTTCCAGCCTAACTCCCTAAACTTGTTTATTACCTCCACACCCCTTTTCCTACCTATGTCGTTGGTACCAATGTGCACCACGACTTCTGGCTGCTCCCCCTCCCCCTTAAGGATCCTGAAGACACGATCCGAGACATCCCTGGCCTGGCACCCGGGAGGCAACATACCTTCCGGGAGTCTCGCTCACGACCACAGAATCTCCTATTTATTCCCCTAACCATTGAATCTCCTACAACTATTGCTTTTCTATTCTCCCCCCTTCCCTTCTGAGCTCCAGAGCCAGACTCAGTGCCAGAGACCTGGCCGCTAGGGCCTTCCCCCGGTAGGTCATCCCCCCCAACAGCATCCAAAACGGTATACTTGTTTTGAAGGGGAACGGCCACGAGGGATCCCTGCACTGTCTGCCTGTTTGTTTTTTTCCCCCTGACTGTAACCCAGCTATTCTTGTCCTGTACCTTGGGTGTGGTTACCTCCCTGTAACTCTTCTCAATCACCCCCTCTGCCTCCCGGATGATCCGAAGTTCATCCAGCTTCAGCTCCAGTTCCCTAACACGGTCTTTGAGGAGCTGAAGTTGGGTGCACTTCCCGCAGGTATAGTCAGTGGGGACACCGGTGGTATCCCTCACCACCCACATCCTACAGGAGGAGCATGCAACTGGCCTAGCCTCCATCCCCTCTTACCTTACAGAATATAGCTGCCGTGTGGACTAACTAGATCTCCGCCCTCCGACTCTGCTCCCAGTCAGCTACACTTCCTGTAAACTCCTGGCTCTCTTCGCACTCTTTGCGGAAATGTCGGAAACAAAATGAAAGGAGCACCTTACTCCCTCCTCACCTAACTCCCTCGGTCACCAAACTCTCACTATCGCACTCAAAAAGCACCAAATTCAGCACTCAGTGCAAACACAGTCATGGACAGGTGCATCTGGGACAGATAGAGTGGCAGGGGCAGTTTGAGTGGCAGGGGCAGATTTACACTGAAACACAAATTCCAAACTGCCTCGGTCCTCTGAAGGGTATGAGGGCTGGGCTGGGCTGGGTGCAGAGGGTGGGGGCACTGGTGTGGGTTGTGGGCATTGGAGATGGATACCAGCCAGGGCCCCCAGCGCAGTTGGGGCCACCCCCGGTGTCACTCCAGACCCCGTCACCATCTCCGCCACCCGAGCTCATTGCAGAGTGGGTCATCATCATTCTCCATTCCATGGACCAGACCCGCTGATTCTGCCAACCCAGGACCAGCCGCCCTGTAGTGAAGGAGGTAGGACGCACGGAGGAGAGTGCGGGGGAGGATGGGCAGGGTAGAGGGTGATTGGTGGGTGGGGGGGGGGGGGGGGTTAGGGGGCGGTCGTGCAGTCGCCGGCCAGACCCCCTCGTCGGCGAACCTGGCGGTGTTAAATTGTCACATGCATGCCGACTCTGCAACACACATTGTGCAGCCTCCTGTGGTTGCCTAGCACCCATGCCCTGCTCATCCTGGCCCTCCTCTGCACGTTCCTTGTCGGGTGAGGCCTGGCGTTCTTCCTCCTCCAGGATGTCACCCTTCTGCTGCGCGATGCTCTGGAGGATGCAGCAGGCCACTACGATGTGTGATACTCTCCTGGGGCTGTACTGGAGGCCCCCACCAGAGTGGTCCAGGCACCTGAACTGGCATATAGGGCCTCCATGATGGCGCAGATGCACCTGTGCACCGAGGTCTAGGAGATGCTCGACAGATCCCCACTTGGCACCTGGAAGGACCCCAATACATAAAGGTTCAGGGTGACCATCATCTTGACAACCACTGGGAGCGGGTATCCTCCCCCATACCCCGGCAGTTCCAGTGCGCCATGATCTGGTAGATATGCTGTACGGTCTCCCTGTTCAGCCGGAGTCTTTAATGACATTCTCAGTCCGGCAGGTCCTCGAATGACAGGTGCTGCCGGTACACCTGGGGCCAGATTAAGTGCCGCCTTTCCAACTCCTCTTCAGTCTGTTGAATGGCTGGCTCTCCATCCTCACCAGCTGGCTCCTGCTCCTCTGGGGCAGACTCCGCTGTTGCAGGGCCATCCCTGAATAGCTCCTGCTCGTACAGCCGCAGGGCATCCCCCAGTGCTGCAGCGGCAAGGCTGATGCCAACCACTTCTGTTTGGATATTTAATTCCATTCTCTGCAGGTAGTAAATGGCAGACATGTTGACAAGGCAGTTACCTTTGTGGCCAAGCACATCTGGCGGGCTGCACGGTGGCCCCAGCCTTCACTGCAGTCCCTGCCCATGCATGTTCCCTCACCCACCCTGGGCCATTCCCCCTGACGCTTTTCCCTCCGCACAACACACCTGGCCCCATATTGTGAGGGTGGGGAAGAGAGAGCATGTGAGTGTGATGAATGATAACTGTACCTTTAATGTCATGATCCCTTTAAGACCGGGTTCAGAACCCTGGGGGACTCCGCCTCCCACTCCCCCCCCCCCCCCCCCCCCCGGGAGCCATATATAAGGTAATGTTCAGTGGGCAGCGTGCAGTGAGCACACTTCTCGGCAGCCTTTGTATTACCAATCATTTCTCTCGAGTTGTAATTGAGGGTATCTCAGTGAGGGTGGGGAAGTGAGAGTGTGAGGAGGTGGCAGAAGAGAGGGAATGTGAGAGGGATGGGGAAGATAGAATGAGTGTAAGGGCTGGGGGAGAGAGTGTGTGTGAGGGGTGGGAGAGAGAGAAAGTGTGAAGGTGGGAAAGAGAGAGTGGGCTGAATTCTCCATCCCGTGATGTCCTGATGGGACGGAGAATTGGGCGTTGGGGGAATCAAAGAGAGGTAAGTGCATTCCAATCACTAAGTGCATTCCAATCACTCAAGCGACTGGAATCACTCACTCTTTTTGTGTGGTCAATGTTTGTAAACATTGGGGCTTTACCACTCAGAGTCACTGGTCCATAAAGGGAGATGAATGGATCAAGGCTGCAGATGGTTTGTGGTAGCTGGCAAACACAGCCCACGACTAGAAAGTTATGAATGGTTTGCAGCTCATGGATCTGTGGGATTGAAATACAGGTCACAGCTGTTCTCCATCCTTCAATGAACATGTGCAGCCTCCAGGTATGTGTAACAGCTGTAATTCTTCTCACTGCCCCTGTCTGTAATGCTCTCTAACTTCCAGACAGGAGTCTCTTTTCCTGAGGGGGGGGAGTGTTCTGTGGGTGGGTAGCCCTTTAGTCAGGGGGTTCCTTTAGTCAGGGATCTCTGTGCGGGTCCCTCTTGTATGGGGTCCCTGTGAGGGGTTTCCTTCAATTAGGAGTTCCTGGGGGGGTCTCCCTATTAAGGGGGTCCCTGGGGGCGTCTCACTATTAAGGGGATTTCTGGGGGGGGGGTGCCTCCCTATATTTTTTAAAATTTAGAGTACCCAATTCATTTTTTTCCAATTAAGGGGCAATTTAGCGTGGCCAGTCCACCTACCTTGCACATCTTTGGATTGTGGGGGCGAAACCCACGCAAACACGGTGAGAATGTGCAAACTCCACACGGACAGAGACCCAGAGCCGGGACCGAACCTGGGACCTCGGCGCCGTGAGGCAGCAGGGCTAACCCACAGCGCCACCATGCTGCCTGTGTCTCCCTATTAAGGGGGAGCCGGGAGGAGGGGCACAGGGGGATCTAGTAGAGGAGGGGTGGGCAGGCAGTGCATTGTAGGGGGGGGGGGGGAGGGTGGCCTACGAATGGACTCTGGGGCAACTCTCCTCAGGGGTTACCCCATTGGTCCACCATGAGGTCCACCACGCCAAGGCCATACTAGTAGAGACCACAAGTGATCCCCACCCACATGATGCCCGGCCCTGGGGACCGGAGAACCATGGAAGGCCAGAGATTAGGGTGCCGAGCCTGCTGAAAGATGCAAATGGTTCATAAAGACCGATTTGCATTCATTTACATTCTCCTGCTGGTGCAGTGTCATCACCCACGATTCTGGTGCCAACGGGGGGGTCGGAGAATTGTGTTCGGATCGGCGCCTGGCACAGATCCCAATTTTGCGATTCTCTGCCAAATCGTGGACCCCAATACCAACGTCGGCCGATGGAGGATCCAGCCCACAGTCTCCCAAATGGAGTTTCAAGCCCAGTCTGTACGGGTGGGGAAAGACAATGTGTATGAGTGGTGGGGGGGGTGAGGGACAGTGTGTGTAAGGGTGGGGGGGAGAGTGTATGTGAGGGGTGGGGAATGTGTGAGGGGTGGGGGGGAGAGTGTGTAAGGGGTGGGGGAGGGGAGAGTGTGTGAGGGTTGGGGGGAGAGAGTGTGTGAGGGGTGGGGGAGGGGTGTGTGTGAAGGTTGGGGGGAGAGAGTGTGAGGGGTGGGGTGAGAGCGTGTATGAGGAGTGGGGGGAGAGTGTGTGTGAGGGGTGGGGGGAGAGTGTGTGTGGGGTGGGGGAAAGAGAGGGTGTGATGGGTGGGTGGGGGAGAGTGTGTGAGGGGTGGGTGGGGGGAGAGTGTGAGGGATGGGTGGGGGGAGGGTGTGTGAGGGGTGGGGGAGAGAGTGTGTGTGAGGGGTGGGGGAGAGGGTGTGGGGTGGGGGGAGTGCGTGAGGGGTGGGGGGGAGAGTGTGTATGAGGAGTGGGGGAGAGCGTGTGTGAGGGGTGGGGGGGAGAGTGTGTGTGGGGTGGGGGAGATAGTGTGTTTATGAGGCGGGGAGAGTGTGTGAGGGGTGGGGGAAAGTGAGTGAGGGGTGGGGGGGAGAGTGTGAGGGGTGGGGGGAGAGTGTGTGTAAGGGGTGGGGGGGAGAGAGTGTGTGTGAGGGGTGGGGTGGCGAGATTGTGTGAGGGGTGGGGGGAGAGCGCATGTGAGGGGTGGGGGGAGAGTGTGTGTGAGGGGTGGGGGGAAAGTGTGTGTGAGGGGTGGGGGGAGCGTGTGTGAGGGGTGGGGGCAAGTGGTGCGGTAGGGTGGGGGAGAGGGTGGTGGAGAGAGTGTGTGAAGGGCGGGGGAGGGTATGTGAGGGGTGGGGGGAGCGTGTGAGGGCTGGGGGGAGGATGTGAGAGGGGTGCGGGGAGTGTGTGAGGGGTGGGGGAAGGATGTGAGAGGGGTGCGGGGGGAGAGTGTGTTTGAGGGGTGGGAGGGAGTGTGTATGAGGGGTGGGGGGAGTGTGTGAGGGGTGGGGGGAGAGTGTATGTGAGGGGTGGGGGGAGTGTGTGTGGGTGAGGGTGTGTGTGCGTGAGGGGTGGGGAGTGGGGGTGAGGGGTGGGGGTGGGGAGTGTGTCTGAGGGGGGGTGAGTTTGTGTGAGGGGTTGGGGTGGGGAGTGTGTGTGAGGGGTGGGGGGGAGTGTGTGAGCGGTGGGGCGGAGTGTGTGAGGGGTGGGGGGGAGAGTGTATGTGAGGGGTGGGGGGTGTGTGTGTGAGGGTTGGGGGGTGAGTGTGTGTGAGGGGTGGGGGGGTGAGTGTGTGTGAGGGGTGGGGGTGAGTGTGTGTGAGGGGTGGGGGTGGGTGAGTGTGTGTGAGGGGGGTGGGGAGTGTGTGTGAGGGGTGGGGTTGGTGAGTGTGTGAGGGGTAGGGGGAGTGTGTGAGGGGTGGGGGGGAGTATGTGAGGGGTGAGGGAGTGTATGTGGGGTGGGGGGAGTGTGTGTGAGGGGTGGGGGGTTGAGTGTGTGTGAGGGATGGGGGGTGAGTGTGTGAGGGGTGGGGGGGAGTGTGTGAGGGGTGGTGGTGGGGAGTGTGTGTGAGGGGTGGGGGAGTGTGTGTGAGTGGTGGGGGGAGTGTGGGTGAGGGGTTGAGTGTGGCTGAGGGGTGGGGAGGAGTGTGTGAGGGGTGGGGGGTAAGTGTGTGAGGGGTGGACGGAGTGTGTGAGGGGTGGGGGAGTGTGTGTGAGGGGTGGGGGGGACTGTGGGTGAGGGGTAGTGGTGGGGAGTGTGTGTGAGGGGTGGGGGAGTGTGTGTGAGGGGTGGGGGGGAGTGTGTGTGAGGGGTGGGGGGAGTGTGTGTGAGGGGTGGGGGAGTGTGTGTGAGGGGTGGGGGTGTGAGTGTGTGTGAGGGGTGGGGGGGTGAGTGTGTGTGAGGGGTGGGGGGGAGTGTGTGTGAGGGGGGCGTTGAGTGTGTGTGAGGGGTGGGGGGGAGTGTGTGAGGGGTTGGGGTTGAGTGTGTGTGAGGTGCGGGGGGAGTGTGTGTGAGGGGTGGGAGTTGAGTGTGTGTGAGGGTGGGGAGTGTGTGTGAGGGATGTGGGGGTGAGTGTGTGTGAGGGGTGGGGCGTGAGTGTGTGTGAGGAGTGGGGGGAGTGTGTGAGGGGTGGGGGTTGAGTGTGTGTGAGGTGCGGGGGGGAGTGTGTGTGAGGGGTGGGGGGGAGTGTGTGTGAGGGGTGGGGGGGAGTGTGTGTGAGGGATGGGGGGTCAGTGTGTGAGGGGTGGGGGGTTCAGTGTGTGTGAGGGGTGGGGGTGAGTGTGTGTGAGGGTGGGGAGTGTGTGTGAGGGATGGGGGGTGAGTGTGTGTGAGGGGTGGGGGGGTGAGTGTGAGGGGTGGGGGGTGAGTGTGTGTGAGGCGTGGGGGTGGGGAGTGTGTGTGAGGGGTGGAGGGGTGAGTGTGTGTGAGGCGTGGGGGTGGGGAGTGCGTGTGAGGGGTGGGGTGGGGTGAGTGTGTGTGAGGCGTGGGGGTGGGGAGTGTGTGTGAGGGGGTGAGTGTGTGTGAGGGTGGGGTGTGAGTGTGTGAGTGGGGAGTGTGTGTGAGGGGTGGGGGGGTGGGTGTGTGTGAGGGGTGAGTTTGTGAGTGGTGGTGGGGGAGTGTGTGTGAGGGGTGGGGGGTTGAGTGTGTGTGAGGGGGGCGGTGGGGTGTGTGTGAGGGGGGGGGGAGTGTGTGTGAGGTCTGGGGGTGAGTGTGTGTGAGGGGGTGAGTGTGTGTGAGGGCTGGGGGGTCAGTGTGTGAGGGGCGGGGGGGTTGAGGGTGTATGAGGGGGGTTGAGTGTGTGTGAGGGGGGAGTGTGTGTGAGGTCTGGGGGTGGGGAGTGTGTGTGAGGGGTGGGGGGAGTGTGTGTGAGGGGGGGGAAGTATGTGTGTGAGATCTGGGGGTGGGGAGTGTGTGTGAGGGGGGGTGAGTGTGTGTGAGGGGTGGGGGGTCAGTGTGTGTGAGGTGTGGGGGGGTGAGTGTGTGTGAGGGGGGGCGGTGAGTGTGTGTGAGGTCTGGGGGTGGGGAGTGTGTGTGAGGGGTGGGGGGGTCAGTGTGTGAGGGGTGGGGGGTTGAGTGTGTGAGGGGTGGGGGGTGAGTGTGTGTGAGGGGTGAGTGTGTGTGAGGGGGGGTGGGAAGTGTGTGTGAGGTCTGGGGGTGGGGAGTGTGTGTGAGGGGTGGGGGAGTGTGTGTGAGGGGGGAGTGTGTGTGAGGGGTGGGGGGTTGAGTGTGTGTGAGGGGTGGGGGGTGAGTGTGTGTGAGGGGGGGGAGTGTGTGTGAGGTCTGGGGGTGGGGAGTGTGTGTGAGGGGTGGGGGGAGTGTGTGTGAAGAGGGGGGGAGTGTGTGTGAGGGGGGGAGTGTGTGTGAGGGGGGGGGAGTGTGTGTGAGGGGGGGGAGTGTGTGTGAGGGGGGGGAGTGTGTTTGAGGGGGGGGGGGGAGTGTGTGTGAGGGGGGGGGGGAGTGTGTGTGAGGGGGGGGGAGTGTGTGTGAGGGATGGGCTTCTGCCTTTCAATCCCAGGGGTGGGGCAGGGGCTGAAAGTGCAGCTGAACCCAGGGCCCCACACCCTGTGAATCCACCTCATTTGTCTCCATCCTCTAACACCTTGTTATTAAATAAAAGCAAATTACTACGGATGCTGGAATCTGAAACGAAATAGAAAATGCTGGAAAATCTCAGCAAATTTTCCAGCACCTTGTTATTAAAGCCAATTCCCCTCAGTCACACCGCTGGCACTGCTGAACAAGTTCAGGAGCAGATTGCAGTTTAAACCTGACTGCAGGGGGGAGCTTCAGGGTGCAAGGTGAGGTTTAGACAGGGAGGTTTGAACAGGGAGGAGGAGCTCCAGCCTTCAAACCCCGCCCCCATCCCAATGGCCACGCCCTCCATGCTACTGACCCCGACCCCTCCTCGTTTGGTCTACAGGTTACATTTTAGGTCCGGGGCTGCGCAATCAGCCTGGAGAGTGCAACAGGAGAGATTAGGATCGTGTCCCAGGGGGATGTCTCTGCAGCCTGGGCTCTGGATGCAGCTGGTTTCCCCCCGGAGGAAGCAGTAAGCCTGGCAAAGCTGCAGTATTGGCAGAGAGAAGCTGGCGACCTGGTCCTGGGTGAGGCACATTGACAAGCAACTGCATTTTGGAAATTGTTTCTATGTTGATTCCACCTGGACTGCCCGCCACCCGCTTACTGTGTCAGCAACAAACCTGCTCCCCCCTCCCCCATGCCCTTTTGAAATGCAACTTACAATCTGATGCCCCTCATTCTGAAACTTGATTTTTCATTTACAAAATCACGCTTTCTGAAGGTGCTTGAGCTGTTTCAAGGAAAGCAAACCAACTTTGACACAGTTAACACAGAGCTGATGGAGAGGATTCAGACCTACATTCAGCCTTTACTTGGCTGAAATTTTGCCCATTCTGTTGGGCACCTTGGTCTGTGTGCCCTTCCCGCCTGCTCAATACCACCCCACGCACCCCCCTCTCCACTCCATTGGACTATCTAGCCCCAAAGGAGAAACCAGTAACGGATCGCAAGGTCGATTCCCAGTCTGTACTGAACAAGCTGACGTTAGTTGGAGCGACACAGGGCACTGCGGTTTGAAGCTGCCACCATTAGCCTCAGTATCCCTACACGAGAGAGGGGTGTGACGGTGATAGAGCGATCCAACTGCAACCAGCTGGAGTGTATATATGGAATTTAATAGATGCCATCTCGTGAGCTGAACGTCTCTTGGGTGACCATCTGTGAGGAGTTTGTACATTGCGTGGGTTTCCTCCGGGTGCTCCAGTTTCCTCCCACAATCCAAAAATGTGCAGGTTAGGTGGATTGGCCATTTCAAATTGCCCCTTAGTTCCAAATGTTGGGTGGGGTTATGGGGATAGGGCGTAGGTGTTGTTCTAGGTAAAATTCTCTTTCAGAGGGTTGGTGCAGACTCGATGGGCCGAATGAATTTCTTCTGCACTGTAGGGATTCTATGATAGAGATTGGCCAAACTGGAGGGTTCATTATGAGGACTGGTTGCATAATCTGAGTTTGTCTTCACATGACTACAGAAGAGTGATCAAATGGAAGTGTTTAACTTGATTGAAGAATTTTATAGGAGCGATAGAGAGGAACTATTTTTCCTGGTTGGGGTGGGAAGTCCAGAACAAAGAGGCATAAACTGAAAGTTAGAACTTGGTCATTCAGAGGTGCTGTCAGGAAGAACTACTTTGAACAAAGGAGTGTGAGAATCGAGCTCCCTCCCTCTAAAAGCTGCATATGTTGGAGATTTCGAGATTGTGGGGAAATATATAACAAAGACAGGCAAATGGAAGGAAGATACAGATTAGTCATGGTCTGATAGATAGGTGAAACTGGATCAAGTGGCTGAATGGCCTCCACCCATCTCTAATATTCCACACCATTCTCCAAGTAGAATAAAGTGAATGAGGAAGGGAGGCTGACTCCAACCAGGGCTGGGCGGCTCAATAAGTTGTGAGGAATTCAGAATTAGGGGGCAAGAAGAATTGTCAGCGTTAAATCCTCAAAGGAATTCCGGGTGAAACATCTTTTAAAAAAATAAGTTCAGAGTACCCAACTCTGTTTTTTTCCAATTAAGCGGCAATCTAGCGTGGCCGATCTACCTACCCTGCACATCATTTTATGTTGTGGGGGTGAGACCCACGCAGTCATGGGGAGAATGTGCAAACTCCACAAGGACAGTGACCCAGGGCCAGGATCGAACCCAGGTCCTCGGTGCTGTGAGGCAGCAGTGCTAACCACTGTGCCGCCCTAGGGGAAAACATTTTTAACTAGAACGTAGAACTGACCATCACAAATAGTTGAGGTCAATAGTCTGGATGTATTCCTGGGGAACCTGGATAAGCACATAGGAGAGAAAGGAATAGGAAGAAAAATTGATGGAGTGAGATAAAATAAGGTACAAAGTCTTACAACACCAGGTTAAAGTCCAACAGGTTTGTTTCGATGTCACTAGCTTTCGGAGCACTGCTCCTTCCTCAGGTGAATGAAGAGGTCTGTTCCAGAAACACATATATAGACAAATTCAAAGATGCCAAACAATGCTAGGAATGCGAGCATTAGCAGGTGATTAAATCTTTACAGATCCAGAGATGGGGTAACCCCAGGTTAAAGAGGTGTGAATTGTATCAAGCCAGGACAGTTGGTAGGATTTCGCAGGCCAGATGGTGGGGGATGAATGTAATGAGACATGAATCCCAGGTCCCGGTTGAGGCCGCACTCATGTGTGCGGAACTTGGCTATAAGTTTCTGCTCAGCGATTCTGCGTTGTCGCAGAATGGACTACTCCATGGACACACCATGGACTACTCTCCAAAATCAGTTGCATTCTTGGACACACTCGTCTCCATCAAGGACGGTCACCTCAGCACTTCGCTTTACCGCAAACCCACGGATAACCTCATGATGCTCCACTTCTCCAGCTTCCACCCTAAACACATTGAAGAAGCCATCCCCTATGGACAAGCGCTCTGTATACACAGGATCTGCTCAGACGAGGAGGAGCGTAACAGACATCTACAGACGTTGAAAGATGCCCTCGTACGAACGGGATATGGCACTCGACTCATCGAGCGACAGTTCCAACGCGCCACAGCGAAAAACCGCACCGACCTCCTCAGAAGACAAACATGGGACACAACCGACAGAATACCCTTCGTCGTCCAGTACTTCCCCGGAGCGGAGAAACTACGTCATCTTCTTCACAGCCTTCAACACGTCATTGATAACGATGAACATCTTGCCAAGGTCATCCCCACACCCCCACTACTTGCCTTCAAACAACCGCGCAACCTCAAACGAACCATTGTTTGCAGCAAACTACCCAGTCTTCAGAACAGTGACCACGACACCACACAACCCTGCCATGGCAATCTCTGCAAGACGTGCCAGATCATCGACATGGATACCACTATTACACGTGAGAACACCACCCACCAGGTACGCGGTATATACTCGTGCGACTTGGCCAACGTTGTCTACCTCATACGCTGCAGGAAAGGATGTCTCGAAGCGTGGTACATTGGCGAGACCATGCAGACGCTGCGACAACGAATGAACGGACATCGCGCAACAATCACCAGGCAGGAATGTTCCCTTCCAGTCGGGGAACACTTCAGCAGTCAAGGGCATTCAGCCTCTGATCTCCGGGTAAGCGTTCTCCAAGGCGGCCTTCAGGACCCGCGACAACGCAGAATCGCTGAGCAGAAACTTATAGCCAAGTTCCGCACACATGAGTGCGGCCTCAACCGGGACCTGGGATTCACGTCACATTACATTCATCCCCCACCATCTGGCCTGCAAAATCCTACCAACTGTCCTGGCTTGATACAATTCACACCTCTTTAACCTGGGGTTACCCCATCTCTGGATCTGTAAAGATTTAATCACCTGCTAATGCTCGCATTCCTAGCATTGTTTGGCATCTTTGAATTTGTCTATATATGTGTTTCTGGAACAGACCTCTTCATTCACCTGAGGAAGGAGCAGCGCTCCGAAAGCTAGTGACATCGAAACAAACCTGTTGGACTTTAACCTGGTGTTGTAAGACTTCGTACTGTAAGAAGAACTAGGGGAGGAGATAGAGGAGGGTATGTGGGCTGATGCCCTAAGCAGGGTAAATTCCTCTTCCTCATGCGCCAGGCTTAGCCTGATTCAATTTAAGGTGCTACATAGAGCACACATAACGGGAGCAAGATTGAGCAGGTTCTTTGGAGTGGAGGACAAATGTGGGAGGTGTGGCGGGAGCCCGGCAAACCACGCACATATGTTTTGGGCGTGCCCGGCACTGGAAGGGTATTGGAAGGGAGTGACGGGAGTGATTTCGCGGGTGGTGAAGGCCCGGGTCAAACCAGGCTGGGGGTTAGCTCTATTTGGAGTTGCGGAAGAGCCGGGAGTGCAGGAGGCGAAAGAGGCCGACGTTGTGGCCTTTGCGTCCCTAGTAGCCCGGCGCAGGATCCTACTCATGTGGAAGGAGGCGAAACCCCCCGGACTGGAGGCCTGGGTAAATGATATGGCGGGGTTCATTAAACTGGAGCAGATAAAGTTTGCCCTGAGAGGATCGGCTCAAGGGTTCACCAGGCGGTGGCAGCCATTTCTCGACTACCTAGGGGAACGTTAGAGGGAAGACAGATGACCAGCAGCAGCAACCCAGGGGGAAGGGGGGGGGGGGGGAGGGGGGAGGGGTTTAGTTTAGTTTAGGTCAAAGATAAAGGGGTTTTGTTACTTGTGTATTGTTAAAAATTTCTGTATTATTGTTGCGTTTGCTTTGTAAGAGGGGAAAAATTGTTGTTTGGGAAATAAATTTCAATAAAACATATTTTTAAAAAAAGACTTCGTACTGTGCTCACCCCAGTCCAACGCCGGCATCTTCACATCATAAAATAAGGTGGAGGCTTCTGTGGGGAAGATGGGGCGAGTGGCTTATTTCTGTGCTTTAGATTCTATGTATTCTGTATAATGCGCTGCATTTCATAGGGTCTAGCAGACTCAATTGGGGTTGCCTTCTGGAGCAGTGGGAAGTGTCCCTGCCTCTGAGCTAGAAGCTCCAGGTTTGAGTCCCAGCCCAGGTCTTGATGATCAAGGAAGGTGTGTTCATAACCCGGCCAAACAAGTTGAGTGTGTCAACCTGAAAAATCCTTCCAAACGCACCAATGGCTGGTGGTAGGAGCTGGAGAGACTTCTGGTCAGCCACATTTGCTGTGGAGTGGCACCCCTCAAGCTGTAGGCCTCTAATGACAGACTAGTGACCCGGTCCAGGAATAGCTAACTGTGGAAACAGACGGAAGTCTGCCTCAGTGACCATTAGGTGTGGGAGGAGAATTGGAATGAAACTGGCGCAATTAAGGGAAAATTAAACTGATGACCAATCTGATCTTTTTCAAGGGCACTTCGTCAATGACAAGCTGATAGGATTTGTTTGTGGGACCCGCTCACTCGCTGACCACCTTACGGAGAGGTCCATGGAAGTCCATGAATCTGCAGGAACCACCGTCTGTATTCACTCAGTTTGCGTTGATGAGGCTTGGCGACGCCGAGGGGTTGTTTGTGTTGGGCTCACAGCTGGCAGGGGGGAAAGGAAGTTTGCTGCATTGGATCTGAATGCCCCCCCTCCCCCCCTCTGCAAGCCAGTAAGGAGAAGTAAGTCAGCTCTATGACTTCCATGGGAAAGGTGTAAGTTTCTGGATATATTGAGAAGTGTGTCAAATGTGATGCAAAATGCAGTCAAATAGATCAGTGCAACTCGACTTCCAGGTTGACCCATGGTGAATGGCCATTCAGCAGCTGTGGAGCTGCTGTTTTTGTGGTACTTCCTTCAGAAGGTAATGCGGTTTCATTTTTGAATAGACTTGTCGAATAATCACAGAATTGTTATGATGCAAGAGGCCATTCGGCCCATCATGAACACACTAGTTCTCCAAATCAGTACTGATTTGCTGCCATTTCCCTGCCTTTCCCCGCACCCCTGCACATTGTTGCGTTACACCAGGGGTTATGGGAAGATGGCAGGAGAATGGGGATGAAACAAGTATCAGCCATGATACATGAAGGTTCAGGATTTTGTGAAGACAGAGGTGCCGTCCTTCCCGGGGCTGCTGCCTCCGATGTTGCAGGACAAGCTGTTGTCGGAGGACTAAATATCTATTAAGAAATTGATGGAGAGGGAAGGCACCCTGGTGGAGCCATGATTGAATAGCGGAGCAGACTCGATGGGCCGATTGGCCTAATTCTGCTATGTCTTATTGGACGTGATTCACAGCCACCTTGCGCACACCGCTCAAACCTATCCACCCCCACAAAGAACCTGCTCGCCCTCACTATCGTCAAGTGCACCCTATGCCTAGAAACTGGATGAGGCTTAATCAATCTGGGAATACATCCGATACACATGGGAAAAGTATGACAACTCCTTCGCCCTCAGTGTCCCAAATCTCCATGTGTTCACCCCCCACCCCCCATGTGTTCCATGAATCCCTCAGCTCCCTAGCCACCGCCAACACCCTCGACGACTTAAGACTCGACCGGTCCAGGCTCGGGTCCAGGATCATATTGAAATAACACCCTCTAATTAACCGATGCGTGTCCAGGTCTGGAATCTTCGCCAATGCCTGCGCCATAAAATCCACATCCCAAGTTGGGGCATAAATGTATACAAGGACTCCCAGCATTCCCTCCAGCTTCCTCCTGACCATCACATATCTATGCCCCCGGACCGGCCACACTGCTCCCACCTCAAACGCCACCCTCTTATTAACCAACACCGCCAATCCCCTCGTCTTTATATCCAGCCCCAAATGGAATACCTGCCCTTCCGAAGCCTCATCTGATCTCCCAACGTCAGGTGTGTCTTCTGAGATGCGTGAACACACGCCACCGTCTAACCGACCTTTTGGAGGGCATTTTCTGATACTGGACTATGATATAAATTATAGGTGGCCCTGTAACAAAAGGTACTCATTGGCTTAGATGCCTGTTTAGAAGAGGCAATTTATAGAAATAGATAGTGTATACACAATGCTGTTAATATCAGAAAAGACACAAAATGGCTGTTAGCTAGTTTGTGATATTAAAGACACAAAATGGCTGAACAAGCCACATTCCCTGTAAAATGTCTCATGAGAACCAACCGTGGGTATGTATAGGGAGTATCCCAAGAACCGCTGATAACAGCTTCACAGAACAAGACATGCAATATATCCTTGATAAAGCACAAGGTCCACAGCTGTAGACAGGACATATCCTTGTGTTAGTTTTGAATGACTTCTGTATGAAGTTAGGGGCGGGTAAGACAACACCCACTTTAACCATATATGTGATAACTGGGATATAAGAAAATTGATTGACTGCATGTAATGAAGTGTGACGTGAATATAGTTGATTGATTCTATGTAAATAAGAATCCGCCACATGAATCTGTATATTATCCCGTGTGAGCCTTAGCTCAAGTGAGAAAAACTGCTGTCAATAAGCAGCGGAGTCTCAGGCCTTCTCTCCCAGAATTCTGACATCATAAACTGCTTTTTTTTACTTATACTCAGGCCTTCGTGTGAATATTTTCACCTCATTTATCCCTCTTACATGGATGTGAAACGGGCGAGGATGAGGTCCTTCCTGGCCCGCCGGGCTTGCCTGACCCTTACTGCTGCCGTATGTCCTCCATCCTCCTGCTGGTCCTGCAGGTCCTCTCTGGGCTCGTCCTCCAGCCCCTCCTCGTCCAAAGCCTCCTTGTCCTCCTCCTCAGAGATGGCCGCATATTTCTTCCCCTGCACCTGCAGCACATCACCCCACTGCTGTGCTATGTTGTGGAGCATGAAGCAGGTGTTCCTCTGGGAGGTGGACTGCAGTGCACCACCAGAGCTGTCGAGGCATCGGAACCGCATTTTGATGAGTCCGGTGCATCTGCTCAATGACAGCCCGATACAATGTGGCCACATGGGCCTCATTGTATTTGGTCTCCACAACAGTCACCGGCCTCCGTACTAGCGTCATTAGCCTGGTCCTCAGCAGGTACTCTTTATTCCCCCAAGAGCCAACTGGCCATTCTGGGGTGGTCCTCAAAGAGGCCGGGGATGTATGACTGCCGCAGGATGTAGCTGTCATGCACACTCCCTGGGAAGTGTGCACACACATGCATGATCTTCATGTGGTGGTTGCACACGAGCTGGACTCGGTGAGTGGAACCCCTTCCTGTTGATGTAGAAGAAGTTAAATACAAAGGTGTTCCAAAAACAGGCTGGAAGTGGTGATTATTAGTTCCTCGCCATACCGTGGCAGGATCCTGATTTTGCCAATGGTAGCGGGCCGGTTAGACAGTAAACCAATCAGTGCCGGCGCGGTTCCCGATTTTGGCCTGTCCTGCAATTTAACGGCCGCGTTGCACTCTTGCTCAAGCACGACACGGATGCTACCTCTGCAGAAAGTGCACCCAACTGCGGCTCCTCACAGACCGCATGGTTCGGTTGGAGCAGCAGTTGGATGCACTTAGGAGCATGCAAGTGGTGTAAAGACCATAAAACATAGGAGCAGAATTAGGCCACTTGGCCCATCGAGTCTGCTTTGCCATTCAATCATGGCTGATATTTTCTCATCCCCATTCCCCTGCCTTCTCCCCATAACCCCTATCTATCCATGTCTTAAAGTCACTCAGTGGTTTGGCCTCCACATCCTTCTACGGCAAAGAGTTCCACAGATTCACCACTCTCTGGCTGAAGAAATTCCTTCTCATCTCTGTTTTAAAGCATCGTTCCTTTAGTCAGAGATGGTGTCCTCTGCTTCCAGTTTTTCCCACAAGTGGAAACATCCTCTCCAATTCACTCTATCCAGGCCTCGCAGTATCCTGTAAGTAATAAGATCCCCCCTCCTCCTTCTAAACTCCAACGAGTACAGACCCAGATTCCTCAAGAGTTATAGATAGCAGTTATGGAGATGTGGTCACACCCAAGGTGCAGGCAGAGAGATGGGTGACCACCAGAAGGGGCAGGCAGGCAGTGCAGGAATCCCCTGTGGTTGTCCCCCTCTCGAACGGGTATACCATTTTGGATACTGTTGGGGGGAATAGCCAATCAGGGGAAAACATCAGCAGCCAGAGCAGTGGCCCCACAGCTGGCTCTGGTGTTCAGCAGGGAGGGTCAAAGCGCAGAAGAGCAATAGTCATAGGGGATTCTATAGTGAGGGGCACAGATAGGTGCTTCTGTGTACGTGAGACTCCAGGAT
Source organism: Scyliorhinus torazame (assembly GCF_047496885.1). Lineage (NCBI taxonomy): Eukaryota > Metazoa > Chordata > Chondrichthyes > Carcharhiniformes > Scyliorhinidae > Scyliorhinus > Scyliorhinus torazame. The sequence goes on along the minus strand of NC_092713.1, from coordinate 160,455,048 downwards.
GGTATGTTGCCTCCCTGGTGCCAGGGTCCAGGATGTCTCAGAACGGGTAGCAGGCACCCTGAAGGGGAGGGCAAACAGGCAGAGGTCGTTGTACATATTGGTACTAACGACATAGGCAGGAAGGGGCATGAGGTCCTGCAGCAGGAGTTCAGGGAGCTAGGCAGAAAGTTAAAAGACAGGACCTCTCGGGTTGTAATCTCGGGATTACACCCTTTGCCACGTGCCAGTGAGGCTAGAAATAGGAAGATAGAGCAGCTAAACACGTGGTTAAACAGCTGGTGTAGGAGGGAGGGTTTCAGTTATCTGGACCACTGGGAGCTCTTCTGAGACTTGTATAAGGACGGGTTGCATCAAAACTGGAGAGGTATAAATACCCGAGCAGCGAGGTTTGCTAGTGTCACACGGGAGGGTTTAAACTGGTATGGCAGGGGGGTGGGTACCGGAGCAATATGTCGGAAGGTGAAAAAATTGAGGGAGAACTAGGGAATAGGGCCAGTTTGGCTCTGAGGAAGAGCAGACAGGGAGATGTTGCTGAAAACAGCGGGACTGGTGGCCTGAAGTGCATATGTTTTAATGCAAGAAGTATAACAGGTAAGGGAGATGAAGTTGGAGCTTGGATTAGTACTTGGAACTATGATGTTGTCATTACAGAGACCTGGTTGAGGGAAGGACAGGATTGGCAGCTAAACGTTCCTGATGCAAGTAGGGCAGTGGATGTTGTCTATATGGACTTCAGTAAGGCCTTTGACAAGGTCCCTCATGGTAGACTAGTACAAAAGGTGAAGTCACACGGGATCAGGGGTGAGCTGGCAAGGTGGATACAGAACTGGCTAGGTCATAGAAGGCAGAGAGTAGCAATGGAAGGATGCTTTTCTAATTGGTGGGCTGTGACCAGTGGTGTTCCACAGGGATCAGTGCTGGGACCTTTGCTGTTTGTAGTATATATAAATGATTTGGAGGAAAATGTAACTGGTCTGATTAGTAAGTTTGCAGACGACACAAAGGTTGGTGGAATTGCGGATAGCGATGAGGGCTGTCAGAGGATACAGCAGGATTTAGATTGTTTGGAGACTTGGGCGGAGAGATGACAGATGGAGTTTAATCCGGACAAATGTGAGGTAATGCATTTTGGAAGGTCTAATGCAGGTAGGGAATATACAGCGAATTGTAGAACCCTCAAGAGTATTGAAAGTCAGAGAGATCTAGGAGTACAGGTCCACAGGTCACTGAAAGGGGCAACACAGGTGGAGAAGGTAGTCAAGAAGGCATACGGCATGCTTGCCTTCATTGGCCGGGTCATTGAGTATAAGAATTGGCAAGTAATGTTGCAGCTGTATAGAACCTTAGTTAGGCCACACTTGGAGTATAGTGTTCAATTCTGGTCGCCACACTACCAGAAGGATGTGGAGGCTTTAGAGAGGGTGCAGAAGAGATTTACCAGAATGTTGCCTGTATGGAGGGCATTAGCTATGAGGAGCGGTTGAATAAACTCGGTTTGTTCTCACTGGAACGAAGGAGGTTGAGGGGCGACCTAATAGAGGTCTACAAAATTATGAGGGGCATAGACAGAGTGGATAGTCAGAGGCTTTTCCCCGGGGTAGAGGGGTCAATTACTAGGGGGCATAGGTTTAAGGTGAGAGGGGCAAGGTTTAGAGTAGATGTACGAGGCAAGTTTTTTTACACAGAGGGTAGTGGGTGCCTGGAACTCGCTACCGGAGGAGGTGGTGGAAGCAGGGACGATGGTGACATTTAAGGGGCATCTTGACAAATACATGAATAGGATGGGAATAGAGGGATACGGACCCAGGAAGTGTAGAAGATTGTAGTTTAGTCGGGCAGCATGGTCAGCACGGGCTTGGAGGGCCGAAGGGCCTGTTCCTGTGCTGTACATTTCTTTGTTCTTTGTTTGTGCTTTGATTTAGATGTTTCAGGAGGGATAGAGGGGGTTGAAAAAGAGGTGGAGGAGTTGCGCTACTAATTAGGGAGAATATCACAGCTGTACTGCAGGAGGACACCTCAGAGGGCAGTGAGGCTATATGGGTAGAGATCAGGAATAGGAAGGGTGCAGTCACAATGTTGGGGGTTTACAACAGGCCTCCCAACAGCCAGCGGGAGATAGAGGAGCAGATAGGTAGACAGATATTTGGAAAGGAGTAAAAGCAACAGAGTTGTTGTGATGGATGACTTTAACTTCCCCAATATGGACTGGAACTCACTTCGTGCTAGGGGCTTTGACGGGGCAGAGTTTGTAAGGAGCATCCAGAAGGGCTTCTTAAAACAATATGTTGATAGTCCAACTAGGGAAGGGGCTGTACTGGATCTGGTACTGGGGAATGAGCCCGGCCAGGTGGTAGAAGTTTCATAGGGGAGCATTTCGGGAACAATGACCACAATTCAGTAAGTTTTAAAGTGCTGGTGGACAAGGATAAGAGTGGTCCTTGGGTGAATGTGCTAAATTGGGGGAAGGCTAATTATAAAAAATTAGGCAGGAACTGAAGAACCTAGATTGGGGGCGGATGTTTGAGGGTAAAGCAACATCTGACATGTGGGAGGCTTTCAAATGTCAGTTGAAAGGAATTCAGGACCGACATGTTCCTGTGAAGAAGGACAAATGTGGCAAATTTCGGGAACCTTGGATAACAAGAGATATTGTAGGCCTCGTCAAAAAGAAAAAGGAGGCATTTGTCAGGGCTAGAAGGCTGGGAACAGATGAAGGAAAGTAGGAAGGAACTTAAGCAAGGAGTCAGGAGGTTAAAAGGGGTCACAAAAAGTCTTTGGCAAATAGGGTTAAGGAAAATCCCAAGGCTTTTTACATGTATTTTAAAAAGCAAGAGGGTAGCTAGGGAAAGGGTTGGCCCTCTGAAGGACAGGGGAGGGAATCTATGTGTGGAGCCAGAGGAAATGGGCGAGGTACTAAATGAATACTTTGCATCAGTATTCACCAAAGAGAAGGAATTGGTGGATGTTGAGTCTGGAGAAGGGGGTGTAGATCGCCTAGGTCACATTGAGATCCCAAAAGACGAGGTGTTGGGTGTTGAAAAATACTAAGGTTGATAAATCCCCAGGGCCTGATGGGATTATCATAGATTATCATAGAATTTACAGTGCAGAAGGAGGCCATCCGGCCCGTCGAGTCTGCACCGGTTCTTGGAAAGAGCACCCTACCCAAGGTCAACACTTCCACCCTATCCCCATAACCCAGCAACCCGACCCAACACTAAGGGCAATTTTGGACACTAAGGGCAATTTATCATGGCCAATCCACCTAACCTGCACATCTTTGGACTGTGGGAGGAAACCGGAGCACCCGGAGGAAACCCACGCACACACGGGGAGGATGTGCAGACTCCTCACAGACAGTGACCCAAGCCGGAATCGAATCTGGGACCCTGGAGATGTGAAGCAATTGTGCTATCCACAATGCTACTGTGCTGCCCACTCTATCCCAGAATACTGAAGGAGGCAAGAGAGTAAATTGCTGAGACCTTGACAGAAATCTTTGGATCCTCACTGTCTTCAGGTGATGTCTCGGAGGACTGGAGAATAGCCAATGTTGTTCCTTTGTTTAAGAAGGGTAGCAAGGATAATCCAGGGAACTACAGGCTGGTGAGCCTTACGCTAGTGGTAGGGAAATTACTGGAGATAATTCTTCGAGACAGGATCTATTCCCATTTGGAAGCAAGTGGACGTATTAGCAAGAGGCAGCCCGGTTTTGTGAAGGGGAGGTTGTGTCTCACTAACTTGAGGAGGTCACAAAGATGATTGATGCAGGTTTAAATAATAAAAGGGATTATTATTTAAATGATAAAATATTAAAACATGCTGCTGTGCAGAGAGACCTGGGTGTGCTCGTGCATGAGTCGCAGAAAGTTGGTTTTCAGGTGCAACAGGTGATTAAGAAGGCAAATGGAATTTTGTCCTTCATTACTAGAGGGATGGAGTTTAAGACTCGGGAGGTTATGCTGCAATTGTATAAGGTGTTAGTGAGGCCACATCTGGAGTATTGTGTTCAGTTTTGGTCTCCTTACTTGAGAAAGGACGTACTGGCACTGGAGGGTGTGCAGAGGAGATTCACTAGGTTAATCCCAGAGCTGAAGGGGTTGGATTACGAGGAGAGGTTGAGTAGACTGTGACTGTACTCGTTGGAATTTAGAAGGATGAGGGGGATCTTATAGAAACATATAAAATTATGAAGGGAATCGATAGGATAGATGCGGGCAGGTTGTTTCCACTGGCGGGTGAAAGCAGAACTAGGGGGCATAGCCTCAAAATAAGGGGAAGTAGATTTAGGACTGAGTTTAGGAGGAACTTCTTCACCCAAAGGGTTGTGAATCTATGGAATTCCTTGCCCAGTGAAGCAGTAGAGGCTCCTTCATTAAATGTTTTTAAGATAAAGATAGATAGTTTTTTGAAGAATAAAGGGATTAAGGGTTATAGTGTTCGGGCCGGAAAGTGGAGCTGAGTCCACAAAAGATCAGCCATGATCTCATTGAATGGCGGAGCAGGCTCGAGGGGCCAGATGGCCTACTCCTGCTCCTAGTTCTTATGTTCTTATGACAGTGGATGTTGTCTATATGGACTTCAGTGAGGCCTTTGACAAGGTCCCTCATGGCAGACGGTACAAAAGGTGAAGTCACACGGGATCAGAGGTGAGCTGGCAAGATAAAGAACTGGCTAGTCATAGAAGGCAGAGGGTAGCAATGGAAGGGTGCTTTTCTGATTGGAGGGCTGTGACTAGTGGTGTTCCGCAGGGATCAGTGCTGGAACCTTTGCTGTTTGTGATTTGGAGGAAAATGTAACTGGTCTGATTAGTAAGTTTGCGGACGACTCAAAGATTGGTGGAATTGCGGATAGCGATGAGGACTGTCAGAGGATACAGCAGGATTTAGGTCGTTTGGGGACTTGGGCGGAGAGATGGTGTGGAATCCATTAATAAAACTGAGCTTGTGCAAAGGTCATGATTATACAGCTCCTGTTCAGAGGTCATGAGGTAAAATGCAATCTGAGCAGAGTAGCTGATTCTTACTAATGACGCAAGTCGGTGGAGACAGAGAGGTGAGAAGAACCATAACAAGAACGCCCTTTTACTGTAAACTATCATTGCTTTCAGGTTAAAGGCAAGATAAAGGGCAAGAGGGAGGATGGGAAATGCTAGTCTTTCATTGGTCCAACTGCCATGTTTTCTATCACTTTCTATTGGTTAGAATTACTATCCTTTCCTTGGTCTAAAATGCAAGTTTAACTGTGATATTATTGGTGTATGCGACAATCAATTAAAGGCTTAAAATGTATCTGTTAATTCTATTGGTTAAATCAAGCTATAAATGTTTCTGCTTCCTAAGATAATTCCGAGCAATACCAGTGCATCCCACTGGCTTTGCCCTCCATGTGCACATGTCAATAAAACTTAATCAAAGAGCTCCTGTGTCAGCCTTGCAATATATCGACAATGGCAGATGGAGTTTAATCTGAGGTAATGCATTTTGGAAGGTTTAATACAGGTAGGGAATATACAGTGTATGGTAGAAACCTCAAGAGTATTGACAGTCTCGGCGGCACGTGGCACAGTGGTTAGCATTGCTGCCTACGGCGCTGAGGACCCGGGTTTGAATCCCGGCCCTGGGTCACTGTCCGTGTGGAGTTTGTACGTTCTCCCCGTGTCTGCGTGGGTTCCAGCACCACAACCCAAAGATGTGCAGGGTAGGTGGATTGGCTATGCTAAATTATCCTTTGATTGGAAAAATAAATAAATAAATAATTGGGTGCTCTAGATTTAACAAAAAAAAAGAGTATTGACAGTCAGAGAGATCTAAGTGTACAGGTCCACAGGTCACTGAAAGTGGCAACACAGCTGGAGAAGGTAGTCAAGAAGGCATACGGCATGCTTGCCTTCATCGGCCGGGGCATTGAGTATAAAAATTGGCAAGTTATGTTGCAGCTGTACAGAACCTTAGTTAGGCCAAACGTGGAGTATAGTGTTCAATTCCGTTTGCCATACTACCAGAAGGATGTGGAGGCTTTAGAGAGGGTGCAGAAGAGATTTACCAGAATGTTGCCTGGTATGGGGGGCATTAGCTATGAGGAGAGGTTGAATAAACTCGGTTTGTTCTCACTGGAACAACGGAGGTTGAGGGGTGACCTGATTGAGGTCTACAAAATTATGAGGGGCATAGACAGAGTGGATAGTCAGAGGCTTTTTCCCAAGGTAGAGGGGTCAATTACTAGGGGGCATAGGTTTAAGGTGCAAGGGACAAGGTTTAGAGGAGATGTATGAGGCAATTTTTTTTACACAGAGGGTAGTGGGTGCTTGTAACTCGCTGATGGAGGAGGTGGTGGAAGCAGGGACGACAGTGACATTTAAGGGGCATCTAGACAGATGGGAATAGAGGCATACGGACCCCGGAAGTGTAGAGGATTGTAGTTTAGACGGGCAGCATGGTCGGTGCAGGCTTGGAGGGCCAAAGGAGCTGTTCCTGTGCTGTACTTTTCTTTGTTCTTTGATGTCATGATATTCAGGTAAACATCATGGTGCAAACATACATACATACTGATGGACAGATCAACGGACCAATCGATACACACACACCACAGGCAAGAGCATACACACTATAAAACGGGGAACACGACACTTCCTGGGGATTCCAGCAGGAGACAGCTCAGGGCACAGAGCTCACAGCAAGCCACTCAGACGTCCACCATGTGCTGAGTGCCACTCCGAGATAGTGTTAGGAATAGGTCCACAGGTTCAAGGGTTATGATCGAACCAAAGTAACCAGTTTACCACTGTAAATATATGTTAGTAATAAAACTGAGTTGTACCATCCACAACCGTGTTGGTTCGTCTGTGTAGCAGAGCACCCAACACATCAGAGTGCCAGGATTGGAACCCGGTAACTGTGAGACCTACCTACGAATCCTCAGGTATCTGCCATCCTGCGCCATGGACACCGTCAGCCCGCCGCAGCCGCTACAAATCGCTGGAAACCTCGGCGTCAATTGGAAGCTGTTCAAACAGTGCTTCCAGCTCTTCCTGGAAGCCAACAAAAAGGAGAGCGCTTCGGACACCAGAAAGATCGCCATCCTCCTCTCCACGGCAGGTCAACACACCATCCACGTCTACAACTCCCTGGTGTTCGCGGAAGGTGAGGACAAGACCAAGTACAAGACGGTCCTTCTCAAACTCGGCCAACACTTCAGCGTCAAGGTAAACGAGAGTTGCGAGAGATATCTCTTCCAGCAGCGCCTGCAGGGCAAGGATGAGCCCTTTCAATCTTTCCTTCCACACCTCCGTATCCTCGCGCAGTCCTGCGGTTACGACACCACCTCCGACTCAATGATTCGGGACCAGATTGTTCTTGGGGTCACCTCGGGCACCCTACGCCAGCAGCTCCTCAAAATTAAAGGCCTCACCCTAGCCTCCGCAATCGAAGCCTGTGTCCTTCATGAAAACGCGACTAGCCGCTACTCCCAATTTCAAGCGGCCGAATTGGCGCGGCAGGGATCCTACGCGGCTGGATCGGCGAGGCAGGGGTCCTACGAGGTCGAACGGGTCCAGGCGATCGAGTTCCTCCCGGCCCGCGGCCCGGACGAGGGTGGCCATTTAGCGTGCCTTCCGCTGCCTCCCGCGTTTGTGCGCGCCAAAAAAGACGTCGACACAGAGGGACGTGATGCGCAGGTGCGCTTGACACAAGACCGAACTGCGCATGCGCAGTGGCGCAACGAACGCCATGACGTCACGACGTGCGGCAACTGCGGAGCCGCACATTTAAAGCGGCAATGTCCGGCAAAAAACCGACAATGCCTCCGCTGTGGCAAGATGGGCCACGATGCTGCCTGCTGTCGAGCACCCCAACCTGCCAATGCTCCCCAATTCCGAAAGCCTCGTGCGGACCATTCAGCCTCCTTACTACGAGTCGTGCCCAGACGATTTCCAGACCAGTGACACATACGACCGGGACGCTTTCCGTGTTGCGGTCATTGATAGGAACCGGATGTCTCCAGGCAGGACCCACCAGCCGTTGCAAGTGAACAGTGTCAATCTGGGTGATGAATGGTGTGCCACCCTAACGGTCAACCCAAATTCGTCGCCCACCTACTAGACTGGACTTATGAGCCTGTTTGAACATTGTACTCATAATATCACTGTGTTAATATGTTTCTATTTTTCCTTGTCGTTCCAGGAGTTCGTTTTGACTTTCAACATTTCTGTCTTTTGTTTATGGTACAACCTGGTTGCTATGTCGCACCTGACATCGCCCCTTGTATATAGTTTAGCCTCATGTACATGCTGTAGATATTGCACACACACACATTCAGCTGCACTCAGTACACATCTCTATTTATAACCACATAGGCACATGTTCTTGAAAAAAAGGCAGGATGTCATGATATTCAGGTAAACATCATGGTGCAAACATACATACATACTGATGGACATATCAACGGACCAATCAATACACACACACCACAACCAAGAGCATACACACTATAAAACGGGGAACACGACACTTCCTGGGGATTCCAGCAGGAGACAGCTCAGGACCAGAGCTCACAGCAAGCCACTCAGACATCCACCATGTGCTGCGTGCCACTCCAAGATAGTGTTAGGAATAGGTCCACAGATTCAAGGGTTATGATCGAACCAAAGTAACCAGTTTACCACTGTAAATATAGGTTACTAATAAAACTGAGTTGTACCATCCGCAACCGTGTTGGTTCGTCTATGTAGCAGAGCACCCAACACATCATTTGATATGGCCGTAAAATCATGCCGCTAGTCTCTGAAGCCTCTTCCAACCGTATCACTCTCTGAAATCTTTGTGCTCGTCTAAATTGGCGAATAACACATCTGATTTGAAATTACGAGTCGCAACTCCAATTTCCTGGGCCATAGGTTCTCGAATTTTCCCCATAAATCTTGGGCCACTCTCCTTTCTAACGTTCCTTAAAGCCTACCTCTGACCAAACGTCTGACGATCTGTCCTAATGTATCCTTATGTGGTTAGGTGTTAAATATTTCTTGATGACACCCTGGGCAGCGTCTTGGGATATCTTACTATGTTGAAATTATTAGTGAATAACCTGAAACTGTATAATTACAGAGTAACCTTTACCCTCCTGATTCAACAGGAATCGTCCATAAGCATTAGTTAACCCTTACCCCGAATAAACAACTCTGTACAGTTGCACTCTAAGAAACCCATAACCTACTAAATAACTGTACAGTTAGTGAGAAATCCCTACCCTGATGAATAAATAACTAGTTTGTGAGAAATCCTTAGCCTGCTGAATAAATAACTGTACGGTTAGTGAGAACTCCTTACCTTGATGAATAAAAACAGTAACTCTTTACACATACAATGAGTAACCCATTGAAAAGTAACTGTGCAGAAAGAGGCCATTCAGCCCATCGTGTCTGCTCCAACCAAAAAAGTTAAACAAGTAGGCGCTCATTTTAATCCCATTTTCCAGCACCTGGCCAGCAGCCTTGCAGGTTACAGCTTTTCAGGTGCCGATCCAGGTGCCTTTTAAATGAATTAAGTGTTTCAGCCTCAACCACCAACTTAGGCAGCGAACACCCGACACCCAGCACCCCCTGGGTGAAAAAGATTTTCCTCATGTCCCCTCTAATCCTACCAATCACCTTAAATCTATACCCCTTGGTAATTGACCCCTCAGCTAGGAGAAGCAAGTTTTTCCTGTCTTCAGAATTATGTACACCTCAATAAGATCACCCCTTAGCCTCCTCTGCTCGAAGGAAAACAACCCTACCCTATCCAATCTTTCCGTTTAGCTGCAATTTTCAAGTCCTGGTAACATTCTTATAAATCTCCTCTGCAGTTTCTCCAGAGCAATCATGTCCTTCCTGCAATGTGGTGACCAGAACTTTCCACAAAGCTCAAATTGTGGCCTAACCAGTATTTTGTACAGCCCCATCATTACATCCCTGCTTTTGTATTCAATACCTTGCCCAATAAAGGAAAACATTCTATATGCTTTCTTGACCACTTTGTCCACCTGGGTCACTGTGTGGAGTCTGCAAGTTCTCCCCGTGGGTTTCCTCCGGGTGCTCCGGTTTCCTCCCACAAGTCCTGAAAGACGTGCTTGTTAGGTGAATTGGACATTCTGAATTCTCCCACTGTGTACCCGAACAGGCGCCTGAGTGTGGCAACTAGGGGATTTTCACAGTAACTTCATTGCAGTGTTAATGTAAGCCTACTTGTGACAATAATAAAGATTATTATTAATAAGGAATTAAGAAACTGCTTCACTGGAGACTGGTTAGAATGTGGAACTGGCTACCTCATGGGGTAGTTTACTCATACATTTAAGGAGAGGCCAATGAAACATAAGGGATAAAATAAATTAATGATATGCTGGGCGTGAGATGAAATAAGTTGGGAGGAATCTCAAGTACAGCACGAACATTGCCCGAGACCAGTTATTTTTGGGGAGTGCTATAAAATTTGATGTAACATCACACACTATAACTCTGCAGTTATGTAGTAACCTCGACCATGATGAACAAACAAAAACTTACACACCACACATTGAGCATGAATTGAAACAGTGTATTTACAGAAAAAACAATTACAGATGAAAGAGTTAGCATTTTTCTTGTTGCTCAAGGAGGGTTTAATACCAAAGCTGTAAAGGTGCTGCAGAACAGTTCGAAGACAGATGGCAACAGAATGCACTCCTCCAAATGGGCGTTTTGGCGACAGAAGGCTTCATTTTACAGTGTGACTCTGTTGACGAGGGCAGTGCGTCTTGGAGCTAATTTGCAGCATTGCATTTGTACAGTACAAAAATATAACCATTTGTTCAGCTGAAGAGAAACTGTGTCAGCCTCTGCAACCTTTGCCCCCCCCCCCCCCCCAACACACACAAATGCAGTGCGCAGTTGAGCTACACAGAGCCAGGTGCTGAAAACACTGGGCAAAGATCCAACGGTAGTGGAGGGCTTTGGTAGTGGAGGGCTTGGAGATGGGCAGATTCCCCTGTACCTGCCCGTTATACACTGTTGAGTCGCTTCTTGCACATTCACTCTCTCTCTACGTATATACATACACACATATGCATGTATGTATATATGCATACAATATATATGGACATACACTCACATATACAGTGCATTTGTTTATTTCTTTATCAATGAAATTCTGAGTTCCTGTGCCAGGCAATGAGAATCATGGGTGATACTGACTGAAGACCAAAAGTTACACGTCACCTTAGAACTGGTGCAATATGTTCTTTTAGAGACAATTTCTCAATAGTGAATTACTAGGAATTAAACTAGACACTATAAATGTATACATTATTATATATAAAATATACAGGCAATGCAGTTTAAAGAGCTATAGCACAATTACCAAAAATAACATTCAGGCATACATGTGGAGTGGCGCTGAGGTCCTGCTCCATGAGTGGGTATGAACATGTAGTCTGTGGTTAGGAGCTGTAATGCCCAGAGTGCTATGTCATGTTAAATGTGGCAGCCTTCCAGTATGCAAAGATCCAACTAAAGTTATGCAGCTTTAAAGAATGGAGCAGTTGTTCCTGGTGGTAAACGAGGCTTCCTGTGGTTGAAAAGCCCATCGCTATTTATTGCCCGAGTTCACATAGGGAGTAGTGGCCACCCCTGGCGAGGGTTCAGATGGGCTTGCATGCTGGAAGATCTATAACTGAAGAAGGATTCAGTGTGTGAAGCTGGAGGAGCAGGGAGATATTGAGGAGAAAAGGTGGGAGGAAAGAGATTGGGATGTCCAAACCGGATTGTCGGACACTCTGGACACCTACTGATTCCCTGACAACAGGATAGAGATGCACATCGGGCCAATGCCGCATCTCTCTTAGAATCCCTACAGTGCAGAAGGAGGCCATTTGGCCCATCGAGTCTGCACCAGCCCTCTGAAACAGCACCCTAGCTAGGCCCAAACTCAACACCATCCCTGTAACACCACCCAGTACCAATTTAGCATGGCCAGTCCACCTAACCTGCACATCTTTGGACTGTGGGAGGAAACCGGAGCACCCGGAGGAAACCCAGAGGAGGGGAGCAAGTGCAAATTCCACACAGCCACCCGAGGTCAGAATCGAACCCGGGACCCTGGCACTGTGAGGCAGCAGTGCTAACCACTGTGCCACCATGCCACCCCAGGAGCTTTCTGACTCCTTAAGACCCATATTAGATATTGGAAACACAGGCTGAGTGGCCAGTAAAGTAAAGGAGTGCATTGACCAGCAATATATTGCTGCTTTAACTTACTGTGATTGTGAATGATCGCCTTTGACGTGAGACAATATGTTGGCATATTGCTGAAGAGAGATATGTTGTCGAAGCTTTTCATCCTACACTCATCCGGACAAACACAAGAATACTAAATTTCAAACAATCATGACAATTTAAACTACAGGAGAAAAGGTGCCCAGATTTTGCCAAGGGCGCATGGGAAGCCCATCGTCCCCTTTGCTTTCTCCATGGCAATGCCTCAGCTAATCAGAGTCAACATTCCATCCAATCAGCACCCTTGCAAAATCTGGGCACCTTAACTCCAGTTGTGTAAATTGTTGTGACTGTTTGAAATTTGGTATTCTTGTCTTTGTCCTGATAAGCGTAAGATGAAAAGCTTCGGCACATACCTCTCTTTTCAGCAATAATCAAGTTATGCAGCACCAAGCGAATATTTGAATTTCTGTCCTCTTGCTAAAATCAATTGAGCTCCAACTCTAAACAGAGTATCACTCTACTTTCAAAAAAAGGATTTAATGTCCAAATACAGCTTCCGTTATGAAGTGGAGCAAACTGCCCTGGTTCATTCTCGATCCAGATGAGGAGGAAGCCACACACGGCCCCTTGAGTTTGCCTTACCATTCAACTGGATCACAAAATGTTCTGTACCTCAATTCCATTTACTCGTCTTTGATTCACATTCGCGATAGCCTTGCCTGACAATCTTTTGATCTCAGTCTCAATAGCTCTTATCGAGCCTCAGAATCCATAGGGAGATTTCCAGGATTCTTCTATCCTTTGTGCGAAGATGATCTTCCTGATAACACCACTGAATTTTTAGGTAAGGCCCCCTTGTTCTGAACGGCTGGTTTAGCTCACTGGGCTAAATCGCTGGCTTTTAAAGCAGACCAAGGCAGGCCAGCAGCACGGTTCAATTCCCGTACCAGCCTTCCCGAACAGGCGCCGGGATGTGGCGACTAGGGGCTTTTCACAGTAACTTCATTTGAAGCCTACTTGTGACAATAAGCGATTTTCATTCCTTCCGCTTCTCTCTATCTACCCTAACAAATCACTTTAAACATCTCATTCCTAATCTTTCTATATAACTCTCAACCAGCTACGCCCGAGGGAATTGCTACAATTCACACAGGGCTGTTTGCATGTCAAATAGCAGAAGCAGCATGCAATAGACACAGCGAAAGCGATCCCACAACCAATAGATCAGATCTAAGTCTGCAGTCCTGCTGCATCCAGTCATGAACAGTGGTGGAACTGAACTGGACTCACCATATAAATACTGTGGCTACAAGAGCAGGTCAAAGGCTGGGAATCCTGCAGCGAGTAACTCACCTCCTGACTCCCCAAAGCCTGTTCACCATCTACAAAGCACAAGTAATGGAATACTCTCCACTTGCAAGGCTGTGCAGCTCCAACAACACTCAAGAAGCTCAATACCATCCAGGACAAAGTAGCCCACTTTACTGATACCTAACCACCACCGTAAATATTCTTTCCCCCCACCACCGACGCACAGTGGCAGCAGTGTGTATCAACTACAAGTTGCACTGCAGCAATTCACCAAGGTTCCTCCAACAGCGCTTTCCAAACCCACGACCTTTACCACCTAGAAGGACAAAGTTAGCTAATGGAGAAGAGGTGAAGGAAATCCTAGTCTAAGTTGTTCTGAAGTTTCTGAAGAGGGTGAGGAACAAGGCAAGACTGTGAGAGTTGGGGAGAGGGTTCTGGACATGGGTGATAGGGACAGATGGGTAGGGCTCGGCCACTGACTCCGGGGGTGGGGTAGGGTGGTGAATGAGGAGGGAATGGAGGCAGTGTGCAGCTGGAAGAATAGCGGATAGTAACAGAGATATTGGGTGGAAGGAAGTTACAGCTGGATCTGCAGATGTGGCTGCTGTAGCCAACACAGTGAGTGGGGAGCCAGTAAACCTTAAGTCGGAGGTGCCAAAGTGTGGACCTAGAATGGAAATAAGACTGGAACTTTTTTTTTTAATGACCTATGATTTGCACAAACATAGATGAATCTCTGAGAGAGTGCAATGTAAAATATCAGTCCAAACAATTTGAAGCTACAATTCGGCTTTTTAGTGCATTTCAGGCAGCTGAGCGTTGACTTCTACACCTCTATTTACGAACAATGGGAAAAATGTCAATAACCCAGAGAAGGCAAGTTCAAATCCCACCACAGCACCTTAAGAATATCAATTCAGTTCAAAAAGAAAACGTGGAATTAAAAGCTGACATCGGTAAAAGTGACCATGAAGTTTTGGATTGTGAGAAAAATCCAGCAGGTCACACATGTCCTTTAGGGAAGGAAATCTGCCGTCTTTACCTGGACTGGACTGTATGTGACTCCAGACCCACAGCAATGAGGTTGACTCTTAACTGCCCCTGTGAAATGGTCTAGCAAACCTCTCCATGATATCATTTCAGGGCAACTATGGATGGACAATATATGGCAATCTTGCCAGCAATGCTCATATCCCAAAGATGAACAAAAATGGGTTACAGGAGGACATTCTGTCCATTGGGCAGTGCTCGTGTTAGCTCTTCAACTTGTTCCATCGATTTCAATCCCATTCTTTCACTCTGACCCATTTCCTTTTACATCCCTGCTCTTCAAATCCTTTCCCAACTCCCTCTAGAATCAGACCGTGCCTCACTAGCTGCATGCTTTAATGACCTACTGTGTGAAAGCATCACTTCCAATATTCCCTATTCCCCTTCATTCTACCTGTGATAGCCTGTGCTACCACCTGACCATTGACTGGATGTTCTCCAAATCCAGGACAAAGGTGAAGAATTGCTTCGGACTGAGGACTGCATCTTCTTCAATATTAAAATGTAAAATTTGAAGAGTCAAAATCTTCATCTTCAGGCCTGAAATCGGGAGCATTGTTCCTCAGAGGAGAAAGGAGTGGAGTTAATTTGTCACAGTGTCACCTGGAATACGCATAGTCAGTGTGATTTACGCATTTTTAAAATAAAGAAGCTTAACCACGACTCGTATCTGAAGGTCATTTTATGTTTTGGCGGGCGGGGGGTAAAGAGTCCCTTTAAAACAGGCTTCATACAGCACGATTGGCTTGTAAGGACCTATATTCTGAATGTGCGCTTGCCTGCTAGGAGCGTGAGAGAGGTAATCGCCCCAGCGTGATTTCCAGTTTCCCATTGGGCCCACGGAGAGGTACAGGCTCTGTAATAGAGGCACTCGCTCAGACCACTGTCCCTGTTCACAAGTGCCAGGGCCAGAGGTTGACTAAGAACGAGCAAATGATTGTGAGAATGGAAGTGTGAGAGAGGTACTGCATCCCGATTTATAAACCTGATTTATTCTTCACTGAATAGAATTTTAATCTAAAATTCTTCCGATAAGCGTTTTTTTTATAAATTCCCTGTACAAACTAACAAATAATTGCTGTTCTGTGCTTGTTCAAGATACAAAATATGTGTTGTTTTACAAGTTAGACGGATGACATTATATCAATTCTATTCACACAATTAGCGAAATATTTACAAATTTGACATTTAGAAAGTAGGGAGCATGGAGAATCGAATCATGTCATTTGGTGTGGGGCCTCCAGCATCTCCATGAGGAAGGTGTCAATAGGGGTGTCGCCAATCAGCTTGAAGAAGAATAGGTGCTCGAGGCACTTGAGTCCGATCGATCGGAGAGCCGGAAGTCGCAGGAGCAGCTTTGCAAACCTGGGAGAGAAGCAGGAAAACACCATGTCATTCACCCCCTCAACAAAGAGTAACAGCAACAAACACTACCCCCGAGCCAGCGGTCAATCTGTGAAACAGGCTCCTGAGAGTCATGTCAAAGCAGTCAATGCTGGTTCACCTCATTGCAAATTAGCCAGACATCTCTCAGGCTATCTTGGGGGATACAGTATATAATGGAGCTGTTTAAAACACTCATTCAGCCATAGCTAGAGTACTGTGTGTGCAGCTCTGGTCGGCACATTATAGGAAGGGTGTGACTGCATGAGAAAGGGCGCAGAGGAGATTCACCAGGATGTTGTCTGGGCTAGAGCATTTCAGCTGTCAAGAGAAGCCAGTTAGGCTGGAGTTGTTTTCCTTGGAGCAGAAAAGACTGAGGGGGGGGGGGGGGGGGGGCCCGAGTGGGGTGTACAAAATTCTGAGGATGTAGATAGGATGGATAGGGTGAAACCTTTCCACTTAGTAGAGGGATCAATAACGAGGGGGCATACATTTAAGGTCAGTGGCAGGAAGTTTAGACGGAATTTGAGGAAAAGATTTTTCACCCAGAGGGAACCTGGAACTCTCTTCCTGAAAGGCTGGTAGAAGTGGGAACCCTCACAACATTTAAGAAGTATTTAGTTGAGCACTTGAAATGCCAAAGCACACAAGACTGAAAAATGGAATTAGAGTAGTGAGGTGCTTGATGGCCGGCACAGACATGATGGATCGAAGGACCTCTTTCTGTGCTGTAAAACTCTATGCTCCTTTTGTGATCTGACTCACTGGGGCACACACAGGCTGCCCAATTTCCACTCCAGAAGTAGGGAAAATGGCCATTACTGGGAATTCCCCAGGAATTTCTCCTCAACTTCTGTGGAAATTTTGCTTATCTGCTGGAGTTCCTCCATGCCACCGATCACTAGTCCCCCAAAAATATCATGGACCATGTTGTCAGACTCTATAATTCAGGCGAAAACCACTAGCAAGGTGGGGCCATTTGGTGGCACAGTGGTTAGCACTGCTGCCTCACAGTGCCAGGGATCCAGTTTCGACTCCAGCCTTGGGTGACTATCTGTGTGGAATTTGTACGTTCTTCTGCGTAGGTTTCCTCCGGGTGCTCCAGTTTCCACCCACAGTCCAAAGATGTGCAGGTTAGGTGGACTGGCCGTGCTAAATTGCCCCTAGGTGGGGTTACGGGGATAGGGTGGGGGATTGGGCCTAGGTAATATGCTCTTTCAGAGGGTCAGTGCATACTCAATGTGCCAAATGGCCCTAGATTGAGTCAAATCATAAACACTGGCTGTTCATAAACACCTGGTGCTTTGTAGCATAAACCCATGGCCTAAATTATCTCAGTCCCTTGCATCGTCCACCAGGGGAAATACTTTCTACTTATCTATCCTACCAACTCCTTTAATAACTTAAACATTTCAATTAGTTTGGCACTTTATTCATGGGAATACAGCCAAGTCAATGTAAACTGTCCTTGTAACTGCTTTGGCTCCAATATTTCCTCAGTGTGGAATCCTACCAGAACAACAAATGGGAGGGACCACAAGCTATTCTCAGTTTGGTGACAGGGGACAGGATGCTGGTGCAGAGATTTGTTCTCTCAATATATAGGCAAACACTCCAAAGTGCGGCCAGCACTGGGTTCAGTTAGAAAAACAGATATACAGAGACAGGCACAGAAACACTGCCAGAGGCAGGTGTAGAGACAGATGCAAAGGTCACAAAGATACAGCCACAAATAGAAACAGGCCCACACTCAGACCCATACAGGCCCACACACTGACCCATACAGGCCCACACACTGACCTATACAGGCCCACACACTGACCCATACAGGCCCACATACTGACCCATACAAGCCCACACACTGATCCATACAGGCCCACACACTGACCCATACAGTCTGTGGTCCCAGTCGCACACAGTTCCTTACCTGCCAGGTTGGTCAGGGTATTTGTGTTTTGTAAATGCCTCGAGTGATGCATACACCTTTTCCCTCAGAGATTCCACTTCCCCCGGGTTTGATAAGCCTTTAGCATCTAAACAGGATGTGGAAAATATTCACGTTCACTTTAGGAGCATTAACGTTACAGCTAAAATATAGGTATCCACAACGTACAGAGTCTGACAGACCAAACCCGTCACATTCATTGCCAATGGACAGATATCTGGTGAATAAACCTCCTGAAATGAAAATCGCTTATTGTCACAAGTAGGCTTCAATGGAGTTACTGTGAAAAGCCCCTTGTCGCCACATTCCGGCGCCTGTTCGGGGAGGCTGGTACGGGAATTGAACCGTGCTGCTGGCCTACCTTGGTCTGCTTTAAAAGCCAGCGATTTAGCCCAGTGTGCTAAACCAGCCCCTCCTGAAGTTCAATCTCATTACAGAGCACACTCTAATGAATAAATCCTTGTCTTTCATTTCCACTGTTTAGAATTCCAATCAGTTGAACCTCCTACTGTTAATTTCTATAATATAGAATTCCAATAAATAACTCACTCTCTGTGTACAGAAATTCAATAGAACTTCTCCCATTCGCTCCCACTGTACTTGGTACTTATATTGAGTTCAAACATTCCCAGAAATACCTGAACCCAGTGTTTGACAATTAGTCCACCTGGAGGTTCAGTCCAGCTACCGAATCGTGCTCATGTGGATGTTAAGGGTATTTTTGAGTGTTAGTGTGATGTCTGCATTGAAAGCTGAATGAGTGGTTCAATGGATTGTGAAAGCTTGTTCCTATCAGTTACAGAGAATAAAGTCCTGATGTAGAGTTAGCATTATTCCAGTCTGCTTCGGCTCAGATCTCTCTGCCAACGGACCCCACACTAGCACGTCATGATATAGGCTGCACCTGGATTGAAGAGAACGATGGCTCTCAGGCACCCCAGCTCGGTCTTGTCCATTTGCATGTCTTTCATCTTCGAAACTAATTCGGTCAGAACTCTATCCGGGCACATAGAAAGGAAAAGCAGTTATTGTCTCAAACTTGCTCCATGTTTGCTTCAGCACTGTGGTCATGCCTTTGTCTTTAAGGTCAGGAATTCATTCTCAAACCACTATATCAAGCTGCCTTTCCAAATGTTCTTTGCTGAGTATGGCCTGTCTGCTTCATTGTGGGTTATGTGGCTGATTACACAGGGTAGAAGGGAACATTGCTCTTCATCCCTCTCTCTGCTGTATGAATACACATTGTTGGTGGGAGTTCTACGCGGGGAGGGGGGGTGGGGAGGAGGAGACGAGAAGGTGCGCAACATCACAGGTTAGTTAAACGTAGGACTGAATTTAGACTACATTGAGTTCTCAGCCAGGCTGCAAGGGGAGGCTGCAATGAATGGACTCCTGTTGGCTGGAAATATGATCAGAACGAGAGTTTCCATTGAGCTGATACCAAGATGACCAGCCACAAAGGGCAGCACAGTGGTTAGCACTACTGCCTGACAGTATCAAGAAGCTGGCCTTGCGTGACTGCCTGTGTGGAGTTTGTCCATTCGCCTTGTGTCTGCGTAGGTTTCCTCTGTGTGCTCTAGTTTCCTCCCACAGTCCAAAGTTGTGCAGGTTGGGTGGATTGGTCATGATCAATGTGCGGTGCTACAAGGATAGGTTGGGGTAATGGGTGCTCTTTCGGAGAGTCGGTGCAGACTTGATGGGCTGAATGGCCTCCTCTGAACTGTCAGGATTCTATGAATTCAATGGAATAAGGAGGAACCTATCCGTTCAAATGCCTCAGACACCGGGGCATCACAGTTCACAGATTGAAGAGATGAAGAAAAAAGTGAGAACATGCAGTGTTACGATCTTGGTTTACCATCTCGATAGAGACCCATAACTTCTTTTGCTAAAGAAGAAATCTGAAAATCCCAGTTTTTACTAAGAGAATGAAGCCTAAAGATACCACGGTTTAAAACAGAAGAATGTTTACTGTTCAAGAGTCAAACAAAGCAACTTTAAATGCTTTCTGAGCTAACCTTCTATACTCTAACTTGACGTTAAACATGAATTAACTGGCTTGTTGTAGAAGACAGAGGCCAGATCCAGAAACTGAGAAAAAGTAAATATATAGTTCGTTGCAGTGGTTTCACTGACTGCAGGATAATCTTGGTGGACCTACGCCATCTAGAATGAGTGCAGTAGATTCTACAGACGTGTGCCATTTCAGATGATGTCTATGACCATGGACATTGGGTTGGTTGTGCGCTGCAGTCAGCTGGCGGGAGGGATTATATTTGAGAAGAGGAAGAGCTGAAATTCTTCACAATGAGAGACAGGGTTTTTGGAGGACTTTTTGTGACTGAGTTTGACAATGTATATATTGAACAGACCTGCCAAGCCAATTTGTAAGATTGGTCTTAGTTGAATCCGCCACTGAATTAATTCATTTATAGCAAGACTGGGGTTATGGTTAGCCAGGGTAGAGTTTAGTGTTTGCTTTCCTTGATTCTTATATAATAAATACTCTGTGAACAACAGAATATCTACAGTGCAGAAGGAAGCCATTCAGTCCATCGAGTTTGCACCAACCCTCTGAAAGAGCGCCCGACCTCGTCCACTCCCCACCCTATCTTTGTAACCCCAACTAACCTGCACATCTTTGGATACTAAGGGGCAATTTTAGCCTGGCCAATCCACCTTACCTGCACATCTTTGAACTGTGGGATGGAACTGGAGCACCCGGAGGAAACCAACGCAGACACAGGGAGAAAGTGAAAATTCCACACAGTCACCTAAGGCCAGAATTGAACCCGGGTCCCTGGTGCTGTGAGGCAGCAGTGCTAACCACTGTGCCGCCATGCTTCTCCTCTTCCGTTTTTAATTGTGGAATTGTAGCTTCTTTCTTGGATTTCAGAATTAGTTTTTAAAAAAAATTACTAGTTATCGCTAAGATTATAACAATTGTTAAAAAAGGTAATGGTTTAAAAGCAAATCTAATCTCTTTGATAATTAAGCCCCATTGATCCATGTGACACATTCAGCAACACTACATAATAGTCAACACCAAGGGCAACTGATTACTTCACCCCTGGGTAAGGGAGGGTCCGATCTGGCATGGTTCACATACAGGATCAGCATCCATTGACCTCAGGGCAAGGATTGGTCTGCAAAGCCTTTCCTGCTAACCTTGCCGAGTCTTTAACATAATGAAGACGGACTCCTGGAATCTGTGGGTCTGCCTTACCCCATCACTTGGAGTGGCCTAAATGTCAGTGTGTAAGGAGGTGGTCGGAGAGAAGGCCATAAAATGACACATAGTTTCCGTACCTGTCGAATATGGAGCCCACACCGGCGCTGTGGGCACTACTGCGATGCACGTGCAGTCCTGTGGCCAGGAGGATTCCATCCTTCACTGAGATTGAACGATGCGAGAATGAGGCGATGAGCAGCTCGTTCCAGCCTGCAGAAGGAAAAAAGCACCAGGTGATCCTCCACACAGATTAGACCATTTTGCATATGGCTGCATCCAACATTGAGGTTCAAACCCTCCCAAAGACAATCCAGTCAACCATTTCCAACCGTTTAATCCCCTTCCCCACCCCATGTACACTCTATCCTACCATAGACTCTTCCCACCCATTTAATCCCCTACCACACCCCATGTGCACTCTACTCTATCATAGACTCTATCCACCCATTTACTCCCCTTCCACACCCCATATACACTCTACCCTATCGTAGACTCTATCCACCCATTTAATCCCCTTCCGCACCCCATGTACACTCTCCCCTATCATAGACTCTACCTACCCATTTAATCCCCTTCCACACCCCATGTACACTCTACTCTATCATAGACTCTACCCACCCATTTAATCCCCTTCCACGGCATCACAGTAGCACAGTGGTTAGCACTGCTGCTTCACAGCACCAGGAACCCGGGTTTGATTTCCGGCTTGGGTAACCGTCTGTGCGGAGTCTGCACGTTCTCCCCGTGTCTGCGTGGGTTTCCTCCGGATGCTCTAGTTTCTTCCCACAAGTCCCAAAAGACGTGCTTGTTAGACGAATTGGTCATTCTGAATTCTCCCTCTCTGTACCCGAACAGGTGCCTGAGTGTGGCGACTAGGGGCTTTTCACAGTAACTTCATTGCAGTGTTAATGTAAGCCTACTTTTGACATTAATAAAGATTATGTACACTCTACCCACCCAGTTAATCCCCTTCCACACCTCAAGTACACTTTACCCTATAATAGACTACCCACACATTTAATCTCCTTTCACACCCCATGTACACTCTACTGTATCATATACTCTACCCACCCATTTAATCCCCTTCCACACCCCATGTACACTCTACCCTATCATAGACTCCACACATCCATTTAATTCCGCACCCCATGTACACTCTACCCT
This sequence comes from Scyliorhinus torazame, assembly GCF_047496885.1. Lineage (NCBI taxonomy): Eukaryota > Metazoa > Chordata > Chondrichthyes > Carcharhiniformes > Scyliorhinidae > Scyliorhinus > Scyliorhinus torazame. The sequence continues at coordinate 160,432,734 of NC_092713.1, read as the reverse complement.
ATCATAGACTTTACCCACCCATTTAAACCCCTTCCACACCCTATGTACACTCTAACCTATCATAGACTCTACCACCCGTTTAATTGTACCTAGCACCATATAAATGTCTGGCCATAGGGACTGAAGGCAACAAATCTCCAAGGATTTGGAACATCCGCTCACCTGCTCGGAGGAGAATGACTTGATCGTCGAGAGGGAGATCGGAGAAGTGTGGAATTCTCTTGGCCCACTCGACCAGGGTGAAAAGCTGTTTATCCGCAGCCTGGCATATGTTGGTGACGGGGTCGTTGGACTGGACAGGGAGAAGGGCAGAATGAAGAGACACTTCAGTGTTACTCAAGCGCAACAAAAAAACAAAACAAAAGAATTTTATTTTGGTCAGTTATTGCATTTTTAAACCCCCCCCCCCCCCCCGAGAACTGAAGAGTCTGGCCTCTGGGTCTCAACAAATACAGAAAGCAGTTCATAGCCTGAAGAGTGCATAAAAATAAATGGTGTGTGTGTGTGTGTGTGGGGGGGGGGGGTTGCCGAAATGATTGGATCTCACATCTTGTCTCTTTCTTGTGGATGGGGGGGGATGTGTGGGATGACCCTCTAATGGCTGAACTCAGTAACTGGGAATGGTGACAGGATTCTGCCTCATATCATTCATGTTTACAGACAGAATCTGCTCTGGACAAAGACACATGGAAAAGGGCGGGGGAGGGGGCACAATGGCACAGTTCTTTTTGCTCAAGTCTCATCTTATTTCCTAAAACAACCTCAGCCGCTGGGGACAGCTTCTCCAGGCCTAGTCTTCTCACCAGAGCACGCTGCCTCTTTAATAATTTCATCTCACACACATCAACAAGGTGAAAACAAGATCTTCATTCTTCAGTCCTCCAGGACTCATGTCTTCCTGTGGCAGAGCCAGTGCAGACCTGATAGGAAAAATGGCCTCCTCCTTCTCCGATTCTAGAACCAGTAGGCTGTGACACAGGCGGAAGCCTCTCTGTTTGACAATGAGGAGTTACTCAGTTGTGGCTCAGTGACTGGGTGACTCGCACGGATATAGTGTAATCCACTGGGCCTGAAGCCTCTCGCCTCAAGATTGGTTTGGTGAAAATAATAAGGTAGTCTTGTAACTTCTGGGAGGATAAACATCATCTCTACAGGGTTTACTTCAGTGAGAAGTTGTCACAATTCCAGCCCGATGTCTACTGGAGCATCCGCAGGACTGTCCAATGCGAGCTCAGAGAGATGAAAGACATTTGGCTGAATGAGAAAACAGATGGAGAGCAGTTGTATGCAGATCACAAAGACTGAGTGAGATTCTCCAATGTTCTGAAATCTATCTATGGGCCCCTGTCTACTCGCTCACCATCAATCCCTGGATGGATCAACACTGCTCACAGGAAATGCCCAAGTTCTAGCAAGATGGGAAGAAAAATAAAATCCTCAGTCAACGTTCATCCATCAATGAGGAAGGTTGCCCATCAACTCCAGCAGCTCAGGTGAGATCTACAAGGTCAAGAAGTAAGAAATAAGACCCACAACATCAGGTTAAAGGCCAACAGGTTTATTTGAAAGTACAAGCTTTCAGAGCACTGCTCCTTCATCAGGTGAAGTAGAGGCAGGTTCACAATCACAGCATATACAGGAGAGACACAATTGCAAGGTAATTACAGATTGGAATATGAAGAATGGTTGGAGTGTGAGTCTTTACAGGAAGAAACAGTGTGAGTGGAGTGAGTGATAATCACAGGTAATCGAGATGTGAATTCTCCCAAGCCAGGACAGTTAGTAGGAATCTGTAAACCCAGGCAGTATGGGGGGGGGTTACATGTAATGTGACATGAACCCAAGATCCCGGTTGAGGCCACCCTCATGCGTGCGGAACCTGGCGACCAGTTTCTGCTTGACGATTCTGCATTGTCGTGTGTCTCATGAGCCACCTTGGAGAATGTTTACCCAAAGATCGGAGGCTGAATGTCCTTGACTGCTGAGATGTTCCCCGACTGGAAGGTAACACCCGACGATTGTTGCGCAGTGTCCATTCACCCATTGTGGTGGCATCTGCGTGGTCTCGCGATGTACCACGCGATTGGCGAGACTATACAGATGCTATGACACGGGGGGAGGAGGGGGACATATTTTTCCTCACTCAAGGGGCTGGTAAGCAAATTTCAAAAAGATAAAGTTTGGCTGAAAAGAAACGGAATTTCAAATTAAAAAGTCGGGGTTCTAAGGAAGGAAACATTGAGCCCACATGAGCTGGCAGCAAGAACGGCGATGTGGGTGGCAAAAACGGTGAGAATCGGGAAACACGATTCCTACCGGTGGGATCACGTTTGCTGATTTTCCAGGCCACTTGCTGGTGGCATTGTGAGAAATCTGCCACGGAAAACCGGGAACCTCATTTAAATGCATTAGCATTTCATTATTAGCGAGCCCTCCCGGCCGGGATTTCCCCCTCACTGAATATTCATTGGTCGCCGGTGCAATTTACAGTAGCTGTGTGAAAACGAGAACCTGGTGACCTCACCTGCGAAGGAGATATTGGAGGTGAGCGTTCAGGCCACCATCACCCTCCCGAGTGCCAGTGGCAGAGGGGGCAGCGGAGAGGACACGGGGGACTCAGATAAATGAAACTCAGGGCCGGGGGAGGGGTTCACTATCGGCATCTCGAGGAAGGGGGTCGCTCTTCATGGCTGTGAGCCTCTAGGTTTAAAGGGGTCTGGTGGCTGGTTTGCAGGCAGCCTTTCTCTTGTCCTCCTCGCTGGGCTTGTGGCGATGTCACCGCTGAGGGATTGGCCTTCCAGAATGGCAGCTGCAAAGTGGGTGGGAGCAGGTGAATCTATATAGTCAGCACAGGGGGCGACTGAGAGGTTCCTGTGTGGGCTCCCATTAGATGCCAGGCTGCATGGGCAGAGTGAGGAACTCTGACAAGGGGTGGTTTCCAGTCTCATGAGACCTGAAGACCACCACATAGGGGTGAGGACAAGTGCAGTGAGAATGAACCCCCACACTCAGGCAGCACTGTGAAGCCAGAGGGTATGAGCTATATGGAAATTCAAGGCCCCTGTTTATGCAGGTCAGGCTGTCAGGGATTAGTGCACGGGTGACTGGCTGTTCAAATTGGAAGACTTCTTTAATCCGCAGTCCTAGAGGGCTGGGGGAACGAGGGTGCCCTCTAAGGAAGAGGTTGAACTGCTAATTTCAGTCTTCACATGCATCAGGAGTGCCTCATCTACCACAAGGGAAAAGCAGTTGCCTCATCAGGTCTCTGACCCTTCCTTGATAAATCAATTTTGCCAATTTAGTCAGCACTGCAATGCATGAGTGCGCTACTGATTGGTGCCCAATTTTTGTGATTTGCTTTTTGTTTAAGGCAGTTTCCCTTTAAGGGCCCATTCCTTTAATTTGTCCCTCAGTTTATTTCATTTAGTTTAATTGGTTATTTATGTTGATCAAAATAGTTGGAAGCGTTGCCACCAAGCATTGAACTCCAAGGCTCACACAGCATCTATGTAATAGAGAGGTGACACAGATGGCCCCACAATGCAAGGCGTTACGGTAAATTCGCTCATCAGTCACCCGTTCAAGGGATGACGGCTCCCCCATGAGGTTAGAACGCAGTTTCATTGAATGCACTCAACTACCCTCACTGCTCACATGGGGGATGCGCATGGGTGGATGTCTCAGATCCTGAAAGAGCTGAAGATCAGGGCATTGTTAGGACTCCTCATCACTTACTTTGATGTTCTCTTCCTTTCAGTTTTTGATTCTGGAGAATCATGGGGCCTGTCAAGCTGGCTATTCTTTTGATTGCGATTGGCCAACAGCAGCGACACTGACGTGCGCTGTACGCAGCCAGTACCAGCAACCTGCAGAGGAGGGGGAAGCAGGGCCCATCAATCTTTCGACAGCAAGGCCACAGATGGTGGAGCCTCAAAGTAGACACAACCAGCCACGGGTTTTCCAATGTAGAACCTCTTACCTTCAGGTCAGTTGTAATAATAACAATAATAATAATAATAATAATAATAATCATTATTGCCACAAGTAGGCTTCAATGAAGTTACTGTGAAAAGCCCCTAGTCGCCACATTCCAGCGCCTGTTCGGGGAGGCTGGTACGGGAATTGACCCCATGCTGCTGGCCTTGTTCTGCATTACAAGCTAGCTATTTAACCCACTGTGCTAAACCTGCCCCTGTGCCGGAGAAGACTGCGTCTGTCCTGGGGACGGTGGACCACTGTGCCAGGTGATGCAAGAGTTGGCACCACATTGACTGAGAGGTCACCCATTGCCTGTGGCCCTGAAAGTTACTGCAGCTCTGGACTGCTATGTCAGCAGCTCGCTTCAAGGCTGCACAGGAGAATTGTGCGGCATACCTCAGTCAGCAGCGCACATGTGCATAAGGGAGGTCATAGATGCGCCATTTTCAGACTTCCGGTGGCGGCCATGGAGCGAGTGGTTGCACACAGGGCAGCTCCAGCTGGAAGGTGTTGTCGTTGGCATTTTTTACTCGTTATCTGGTTAGTTTCGACAGAAAGGTGGAGCGGAAAGTGTAAGAGAAGAAGTTCTGCCCTGGATTGACATGTCTACTGGCCATCGCAGAAGACGGTGGAGGACCTGGCTGAGGAGTTGGAGGAGACTCGTGCTGCAGCACCAATTGTGAGAATGACGGAAGGAGAAGGGTCGTCGACGGTGGGAAAGCCTCAGAGGGAGCAATTGATGAGCTTCATAAAGGAGGAATATTGACAGCAGAGGAAAGAGATGCACAGTGACTGGTCGAAGGTGATTGAGGGAACAGTGCCACCTCCTTGCGGATCGGATGGGACAGTGCCTCGAAGCCCAAGGAGCGACAATCCATGAGGTGGAGAAGGTGGTGTCCGACCAGAGTGACCGGATTGGGTCTTTGGAGTGGAGATGACCCTGGGGGTTCTATGCAAGTCACTGCAGTCGTAGGTGGAGGAGCAGGAGAACAGGTCCAGACAACAGAATTACAGAATTTGCAGATTGTGGGTCTGCCGGAGGGAACGTGCGCCACAAAGTACGTTTCGAGGATGTTGGCCAGGTTGACGGAGGAGAAGGTGTTGGATAAGGCTCCAGAGGTGGACAAGGCCCATAGGTCCTTGAGGCAGAAGCCAAGAGTAGGGGACCTGCCGTGGGTGATGATTGTGCAGATGCACATGTTTTTGGAGAAGAAGAAGATCCTGAACTGGGCCGGGGCAAAGCGAGTCTGTGAATGGGAGGGTAATCGAGTCCGGATTTACCAGAACATTGGCGCGGAGCTGGTGAAGAGGCGCGCGGGCTTCAACAAGGCCAAGGCGGTGCTGTACAGAAGACAGATTTGGTTTGGGATGTTGTACCGAGCCAGACTTTGGGTAACGCATGACGGACGGGAATATTATTTTGAGATGTCGGAGGAATCGAATTACATTTTAAGGGACCACAAGTTGGGGGAGAGCTATGGGGTCGTACAGGATGGAGGAGTTAAGTCTCAAAAAGCTGTGGGATACTGTTGTTTTGTGTTGCCGGTGGTGGGGGGGGGGGGGGGGGGGGGGGGGGGCGGTGGGAGAGATTTTCCCCACATTTTGTTTTTTGGTGAGGAGGGTATTGTGCATTTTGTGCTTTTTCATGTCAGGGGTGTGATTGATGGGGCCCCTTGGGTGGTGTTGGTGATTTGGCTGTTATTCAGGGGGGTTGGGGCCAGTTGGTAGGCTAAGGTTGGGCTGGGAGGGTGTGCAAGAGGGCCTTCAGGCAGGAGATGCCACGCTAGCAATCAATGCTAGTGAACGGAAGTGTGGTGGGGAAGGAGGTCGTAAGCGATGGCCAGGCTGAGGGGAGGGGGTAATGCAACGTGGCAGGTTTGGAGGATGAGCATGGTCATGGGCGGAGCGGTTCAGCGTGGGACTGGGCGCGGCAGAATCGAAGGGAGACGATAGAGGATGATAGAGGTGGGTGGAGGCGGAGGCCTCCGGTTACAGTTGTAACGTGCAATGTCCGCGGGCTCAATGGATCGGTCAAGAGGTTACGGGTTTTTGCACACCTGAGGGGTTTTAGAGCCGAGGCAATTTTTTTGCAGGAGACACATCACCGGTTAAGGATCAGGTTAGGCTGAGGAAGGGATGGGTGGGGCAAATATTTCACTAGGGATTTGATATTTGATTTGAAGTCAAGAGGGGTGGCTATTTTATTAAGCAAGAAAATGGGGTTTGTAGGGGCCAGGGAGGTGTAAGACCCAGGGGAGAGGTTTGTGATAGTGAGTGGGGTGTTAGAGGGGACGCCGGTGGTGTTGGTCAACATGCACTCGCCTAACTGGGCCGATGAGGGGTTTGCAAAGAGATTACTGGGAGCGATTCCGGACCTGGACTCGCACCAGTTGATCATTGGTGGGGGGGGAGGACTTCAGGCTGATAAGGCATTCAATGACAAGGTGAGGGTGACAATTAGGAATTATGTGGTGCTTAATCAGAATGGGGAGGTGTTGGCGGCCACGTTTTGGGAAACTTTGAAGTTAGTGGACCGAGATTAGATTATTTTGTTTCAGGTTGCTAAAAGTAGGAGGAGGAGGGAGGAGCACCAGCGGCTGTTAGACTATATAGTCGAGGTGGATAGGAGATTTGCACAGTAACATAGAACATTACAGCGCAGTACAGGCCCTTTGGCCCTCGATGTTGCGACGACCTTTGAAACCACTCTAAAGCCCATCTACACTATTCCCTGATTGTCCATATGTCTATCCAATGACCATTTAAATGCCCTTAATGTTGGCAAGTCCACTACTGTTGCAGGCAGGGCATTCCACGCCCTTACTACTCTCTGAGTAAAGAACCTACCTCTGACATCTGTCCTATATCTATCTCCCCTCAATTTAAAGCTATGTCCCCTCGTGCTCGACATCACCATCCGAGGAAAAAGGCTCTCACTGTCCACCCTATCCAATCCTCTGATCATCTTGTATGCCTCAATTAAGTCACCTCTTAACCTTCTTCTTTCTAAAGAAAATAACCTCAAGTCCCTCAGCCTTCCCTCATAAGATCTTCCCTCCAGACCAGGCAACATCCTGGTAAATCTCCTCTGCACCCTTTCCAATGCTTCCACATCCTTCCTATAACTTCCTATAACTTCACTGCAGTGTTAATTTAAGCCTAATTGTGACACTAATAAAGATTATTATTATACTCGCCGGCCACCGCAAAGGAGTTGTTGGCAGAGAGGAAGAGGCTGCAGGGGCAGTTTGATAGGTGGATGACGGGCAAGGTGATGGGGCAGCTGTGGAGGGTGAGGGGGTGCAATATGAGCATGGGGAGAAGGCGAGTCATATGTTGGCCCACCAGTTGCGGTAGCAGGTGGCATCTAGGGAGATTTTAAGGTGGGGACGGAGAAGGGGGGAGGTGGTGTCGGGACCAGAAAAGATAAATGTGGTGCTCAGGGGGTACTACAAGAAGTTGTATGAGGCGGAACCAGGTGGAGAAGTGTGGGACAATTGCTGGACGGGTTGGAGATTGCCGGAGAAGACTCTCTGGCTGGAGAAGATTAAATTCGAGTTGAGGGGGTCAGAAGAGGGTTTCAAGGGCGGTAGAAGCCGTTCATGACCTTATTTGAGGAGCTATTTGTCGCGGGAGGGGGAGGGAAGGGGTTAAAGGAGAAAAACTGAACAAACCGTTAACTATGTATTGATGGACTGTATATTCTGTTGATGTTATGAACGTTTGGAATAAAGTATGTTTTTTAAAAAAACATGCGCTATTTTTGAGGGACCACATGGACATAAACTTGGACTGCGACCAGGTGAGCCAGGAAGCCAGGGCATGGGCTTTGCCCGCATAGCAGGCATCCCCTAGGTGCAGGGTGCACCCATGTGATGCTGCGTTTCCCATGGCAGCATGAGGATCCACAAGGGATACCACTCACTCAATGTCCAGCTCAACTGTGACTACGCGACGTGCATGATATGCAGGTACGTGTCCATTTCCTGGGAAGTGTTTATGATAGTTGCATCTTGGGATGCTCGCAGATCCCAGTTGTTTCTGTGGGAGAGCAGCTGCTGGAGGGATGGCTCCTCGGGGACAAGGGGAACTCACTCAGGGGGCAGCTGATAATACCAGTGCAGAGACCATAAACACACATTAAGACTCGCTACAATAAGGCTCATGTGTCAGTGTGTGCGCTGGTCGAGAAGACGATTGGACGGCTCAAGATGCAGTTCCAGTGCCTGGACAGGTCAGGGGCAGCCCTGCATTGCAGGCTCCAGAGGGTGTCACACATCAGTGGTCTTCTGAGCTCTGCACAACCGGACAGTTCAGTGGGGAGACTAGCTGGACCAGGAGGAGAGGGAGGAATCTCCTCAAGTGAGGGGGATGTCGAGGAGGGCGGTGATGGGCAAATCGCGGAGGAGGAGGAAGGACCTCGGGCCATGGCCCGCATGGGTGCAGGGCTAGGGGCACCCTCATAGTATCTCGGTTTGGTAACGACCAGTACTAGGGTGCGAAGACCTCCCCCAACATGGGATCCCATATCTTCTCACTATGTGGGCCTGCGGGAGGTCATTGACATGGTCGCTCCATTCATGAGCAGAGCACTAAAATGACTGACCAGACGATGCAGGAGAATGATGATGATTTGCGGTGAGGTTAGAGCGATGCTCATCCTAACTTCTGCGAAATGTCTGACTCCTGCCTGGCAGACAGCGAAATGTGATCTGCCACTGAACAGGGTGATTTAGAGGCTGATAGAGGCAGAATAACACATCTCAGCCGCTACTGGCTCCTCCGAGGCCAGGGGTCCCAGTGTGTTCACCACCCCTTGACAAGGTGGACAGACTCTCACACATTTTCAACTGATCACATCCTCATAACACGAGAATAATAATAATAATAATAATCACTTATTGTCACGAGTAGGCTTCAATTAAGTTACTTTGAAAAGCCCCTAGTCGCCACAGTCCGGCGCCTGTTCAGGGAGGCCGGTACGGGAATTCAATTTGCGCTGCTGGCATTGATCTGCATTACAAACCAGCTGTTTAGCCCACTGTGCTAAACCAGCCCCTGCTGGCACACACGAGAGTCCTGGGTGTTGGGGTTGGTGGGGCTAGGTGGCCTGCGCATTCCTGCATTATCAGTGTGGGAGGTGGAAGAGACATAGCACTGCTATTCTCACACTGCACAGGGAGGAAATGCTGAGCTGGTACTGGGGCATGGCGCCATGACATGACAGTGTGGAGGTACTTTATGGGTGAACAAAGTGATTTTTATTGCTAGCTAGTTATCAACAATGGTGACTTTTCTCTAATTGTGCCGAGGTTCGCCCATGCCCATTAGGTTAGTCTTCCTCACCGCCTGCTACTTTTACATTCATCCCCAGGATCCCTCCTGCAGTGTATTCTGGAATCAAAATGGTGGACACCTGGAGTCAGCTCAACCTGGGAGCGGGGCTGATGGTTCTTTCACACCCGCTGTTGTTCGTCAATGTGTTGAACCAGGTTGGTCATGAACACTACTCTGGTTATGGGCCGGAACATCTTTTAAAAAAATAAATTTAGGCTACCCAATTCATTTTTTCCTATTAAGGGGCAATTTAGCATGGTCAATCCACCTACCCTGCATATCTTTGGATTGTGGGGGCGAAATCCATGCAAACTCGACACGGACAGTGACCCAGAGCCGGGATCGAACCTGGGACCTCAGCGCCGTGAGGCAGCAATGCTGACCACTGCGCCACCGTGCCGGAACATCTTCAGGCGACCATTCTCCAACTTCCTGGCCTTTGAGGTTGAGGTGGTCTGCTGACTGGCACGCCCTGTTGCTTGAGATGACCTTGGCAGGCATTCCCTGAAGGTCCCTGTTATGGTGCTGCTTTCCTCAGTGTACGGGACATGAGATGTGTCCTGCGCCCAGGTCTCCACTGCGGACACCATTCTCAGTGTTAGCCTTGTTGCGTTGGAGTGACAGCACCATTTCCTTGGACAGAAGGTGATGGGACTCCTCCAGTCATCCTTGCAGTCCGAGGAGGAATGCTGTCATCCCCTCCTGATGCCTTCGACTCTGGTGTCCAGGGGCTGGGAGGATGGTCTGGGCTGGTCTGCTGATTGACCTGCAAGGGGAGGGTGATGGCATTAGTGCAGACAGGGGAACATGATAGGAGAAAGATCACTCATGCGAGGCTTGTGCCATGGATGCATATGTTGAGGCTTCTCACTTGTGTCTTTGGCCCCAACCTCGCCCTCTGCACAGCAGGGGTCCTGCTCGTCACCGGAAAGCTCAAGGGCCCATTGCTCAAATGGAGTTAGGGTCTTGAGCTCCGGCATCAGTCCGGCCATTCTACCCGCTCACGCCTGTTGTGCCTGAGCTTGTCCTGCAATGAGACAGGTGTAGGTGGCAGCCATGCCATGTGAGATGGGGATGAAGTCTAGCATATGTGGGTTTGAATGGGAGCGAGCATTTGAGGGGCACCGGAGCTACTGGGGGGAATTATGGGGGTGGGGGGGTGGGGGCAGCGCCTGACCAGTGCTGTAACCTCACAAGGTCACAAGGGTGAAAGTCAGATCACCATGGAGATGTGAGGGCTGGATTAAGGGGCGCTGTGGGAGACATGAGGACGCAGATTATCCTGGTTGCACAAAGAAGGTCATTCATCTTTTAAAGACATCATAGGAGTGAGCTGGCGACCTCTGTCACACACACTGTATACCTCACACTGTAACTCCGTCCTGACCCGCAACACTCGGTATACCTCACACTGTAACTCCGTCCTGACCCGCGACACACTGTATACCTCACACTGTAACTCCGTCCTGACCCGCGACACACTGTATACCTCACACTGTAACTCCGTCCTGACCCGCGACACTCGGTATACCTCACACTGTAACTCCGTCCTGACCCGCGACACTCTGTATACCTCACACTGTAACTCCGTCCTGACCCGCGACACTCGGTATACCTCACACTGTAACTCCGTCCTGACCCGCGACACTCTGCATACCTCACACTGTAACTCCGTCCTGACCCGCGACACTCGGTATACCTCACACTGTAACTCCTTCTGGACCCGCGACACACTGTATACCTCACACTGTAACTCCTTCTGGACCCGCGACACTCGGTATACCTCACACTGTAACTCCGTCTTGACCCGCGACACTCGGTATACCTCACACTGTAACTCCGTCCTGACCCGCGACACTCTGCATACCTCACACTGTAACTCCGTCCTGACCCGCGACACTCAGTATACCTCACACTGTAACTCCTTCTGGACCCGCGACACACTGTATACCTCACACTGTAACTCCTTCTGGACCCGCGACACACTGTATACCTCACACTGTAACCCCGTCCTGACCCGCGACACTCGTTATACCTCACACTGTAACTCCTTCTGGACCCGCGACACTCGGTATACCTCACACTGTAACTCCTTCTGGACCCGCGACACACTGTATACCTCACACTGTAACTCCGTCCTGACCCGCGACACTCGGTATACCTCACACTGTAACTCCTTCTGGACACGCGACACTCGGTATACCTCACACTGTAACTCCGTCCTGACACGCGACACATATCCGTCCCGACACGCAGTATATCTCCGCCCCGACTCGCGACACGCGGTATATATTCGTACCGACTCGCGACGTGTGGTATATCTCCATCCCGACTCGTGACACGCAGTATACATCCGGTCCGACTCGCGACACACGGTATATGTCTGTCCCGACATGCGGTATATCTCCGTCCCGATTTGCAACACACAGTATATCTCTGTCCCGACTCGCGGCACACGGTATATCTGTCTCGACTCGCAACATGTGGTATATCTCTCTGTCTCGACTCGCGACATGCGGTATATCTCTGTCCCGACTCGCGACAAACAGTATCATTCCGCCCCGACTTGCGATACTTGGGTATTACTCCACCCAGACATGTGGTATTCCTCTGCTCTGATTCCCAACAAGCAGTATCACTCCACCCCAACTCGCGACACGCGGTATACCTCTGCCCTGCCTTGCGACACATGGTATCACCCCGCCCCGACTTGGGACACACAGTATTCCTCCGCCCTGACTCGCGACAGGCGGTATCACTCCGTCCTGACTTTCGACACGGTACACCTCCGCCCTGACTTTCTATACACGGTACATCTCCGTCCCGACTCGGGACACGAGGTATATCTTCACTCTGACTCGCGACACGCAGTATATCTCCGTCCCGACTCACGACATGTGGTATATCTCCGTCCTGACTCACGACATGCGGTATATATCCCCGGCTCGTGACACGCGGTATACCTCCATTCCGACACGCGGTATACCTCCGTCCCGACTCACGACACATGGTATATCTCCACCCCGACTCGCGGTTTATCTCCGTCCCGACTCGCGACATGCAGTATATCTCCGTCCCGACTCGCGACATGCAGTATATGTCTGTCCCGACTCACGACACGCTGCGGTATATCTCCAGCCCGACTCGCGACAAGCAGTATATCTCCGTCCAGACTCGTGACACGCGGTATATATCCGTCCCGATTTGCGACACGCGGTATATCTTCGTCCTGACTCACAACATGTCTACCTGTCTTGACTCGCGACATGCGGTATATCTCTCTCTCGACATGCGGTATACCTCTGTCCCGACTCGCGACAAACAGTATCACACTGGCCTGATTTGCAATACTTGGTATTACTCCACCCCGACGTGCGGTATTCCTCTGATTTCCGACAAGCAGTATCGCTCCACCCCAATTGCGACACTTGGTATCAGTCCGCCCCTACTCGGGACACATGGTATACCTCCACCCTGACTCGTGACACGCGGTATCACTCCGCCCCAACTCGCGACACGCGGTATACCTCCGTCCTGACTCGCGGCAAGCGGTATATCTGTCTCGATTCGTGACAAACAGTATCACTCCGCCCCAACTCGCGACACGCGGTATACCTCCACCCTGCCTTGTGACACACGGTATCACTCCACCAACTTGGGTCACGCGGTATTCCTCTGCCCTGACTCGCGACAGGCGGTATCACTCCGCCCTGACTTTTGACACACGGTACATTTCGGCCCTGATTCGCGACAGGCGGTATCACCCCGCCCCGACTCACGGTATACCTCCGCCGTGACTCTCGACACGCGGTATACCGCTGCTATGACTCGTGGCATACTTGCATCTGGACTCTTGCCATACGGTATACATCCGCCCCGACACGCAGTAAACCTCTGCCGTGACTCGCGTCATGCAGTATACCTCCGCCCTGACTCCCAGTTTAACTCTGCTCCGACTTCCTTCTTGCTGTATGAATGCATCCTGACTCCCTACATGTGGTATCACTCCGCCTTGACTCCCGACATGCGGTATCACTCTTCCCCGCCATCACCACGTGATATAACTCCACCTCGACTGGTGACATGCGGTATAACTCCGCCCTGATGCACGATACACAGCATAATTCTGCCCCGACCCCCGACACGCGGTATCACCATCCAAACACTCAACACACTGTATAGTTCTGTCCTGACTCGCAACACATGGTACAACTCTGTCCTGACATTACCCTCTAATTATAAGATGAGCTATTTCAATTCTGATTGAACTGTCAACCCAACAGCAGCCAGCAGAGGACGTGTGATGTGACCTTTACACATGGTGTTGACATTGGGCAGTGCATGGGTCCACTCACACAATTGGACCACAATGGCCGAATTGAATTATAAAATGGATTTGCAAACTGACTGATCGAACCCACTCTCTTGATTTTCCAAAGACTTAAATAATTATATTCTGTTTGAAAGACCCCTCTCACTGTTCATCCACTCATCATCCTCCCTGTCTTCATTCTTGCCAAATTCTCTCCTCACCATGAAGCCACCTCCACTCCCCCTCAAACAGTCATCCCATCCTCCACTCCCCCGCTGACCGCCCCAAACCCCCTCACATTGACCATCCAACACCCCCTCCCACTGGCCACTACAAAACCCCTCCCACTGACCGCCCCAATCCCTCTCCCACTGACCATCCCAATCCCTCTTCCACTGACCGTCCCAATCCCTCTCCCACTGACCGTCCCAATCCCTCTCCCACTGACCGACCCAATCCCTCTCCCACTGACCGTCCCAAAGCTTCTCCTACTGACCTTCCTAATCACTCTCCCACTGACCACTCTAATCCTTCTCCCACTGACTGCCCCAATCCCTCTCCCACTGACCGTCCCAATCCCTCTCCCACTGACCATCCCAATCCCACTGACCGCCCCAATCCCTCTCCCACTGACCGCCCCAATCCCTCTCCCACTGACCATCCCAATCCCTCTCCCACTGACCGTCCCACTCCTTCTCCCACTGTCCGCCCCAATCCCTCTCCCACTGACCATCCCAATCCCTCTCACACTGACCGTCCCAATCCCTCTCCCACTGACCGCCCCAATCCCTCTCCCACTGACCATCCCAATCCCTCTCCCACTGACCGTCCCAATCCCTCTCCCACTGACCGCCCCAATCCCTCTCCCACTGACCGCCCCAATCCCTCTCCCACTGACCGCCCCAATCCCTCTCCCACTGACCGTCCCAATCCCTCTCCCACTGACCGTCCCAATCCCTCTCCCACTGACCGTCCCAATCCCTCTCCCACGGACTGTCCCAATTCCTCTCACACTGACCGTCCCAATCTCTCTCCCTCTGACAGTCCCAATCCCTCTCCCACTGACCGTCCCAATCTCTCTCCCTCTGACAGTCCCAATCCCTCTCCCACTGACCGTCCCAATCCCTCTCCCACTGACCGTCCCAAACCTTCTCCCACTGACCGCCCCAATCCCTCTCCCACTGACCGTCCCAATCCTTCTCCCACTGACCGTCCCAATCCCCCTCCCACTGACCGTCCCAATCTCTCTCCCACTGACCATCCCAATCCCTCTCCCACGGACTGTCCCAATTCCTCTCTCACTGACCGTCCCAATCTCTCTCCCTCTGACAGTCCCAATCCCTCTCCCACTGACCGTCCCAAACCTTCTCCCACTAACCGCCCCAATCCCTCTCCCACTGACCGTCCCAATCCTTCTCCCACTGACCGTCCCAAACCCCTCCCACTGACCGTCCCAATCTCTCTCCCACTGACCATCCCAATCTCTCTCCCACTGAATGTCCCAGTCCGTCTCCCACTGACCGCCCCAATGTCTCTCCCACTGACCATCCCAAAACTTCTCCTACTGACCGTCCCAATCACTCTCCCACTGACCACTCTAATCCTTCTCCCAGTGACCGTCCCAATCCCTCTCCCACTGACCGTCCCAATCCCTCTCCCACGGACTGTCCCAATTCCTCTCACACTGACCGTCCCAATCTCTCTCCCTCTGACAGTCCCAATCCCTCTCCCACTGACCGTCCCAATCTCTCTCCCTCTGACAGTCCCAATCCCTCTCCCACTGACCGTCCCAATCCCTCTCCCACTGACCGTCCCAAACCTTCTCCCACTGACCGCCCCAATCCCTCTCCCACTGACCGTCCCAATCCTTCTCCCACTGACCGTCCCAATCCCCCTCCCACTGACCGTCCCAATCTCTCTCCCACTGACCATCCCAATCCCTCTCCCACGGACTGTCCCAATTCCTCTCTCACTGACCGTCCCAATCTCTCTCCCTCTGACAGTCCCAATCCCTCTCCCACTGACCGTCCCAAACCTTCTCCCACTAACCGCCCCAATCCCTCTCCCACTGACCGTCCCAATCCTTCTCCCACTGACCGTCCCAAACCCCTCCCACTGACCGTCCCAATCTCTCTCCCACTGACCATCCCAATCTCTCTCCCACTGAATGTCCCAGTCCGTCTCCCACTGACCGCCCCAATCTCTCTCCCACTGACCATCCCAAAACTTCTCCTACTGACCGTCCCAATCACTCTCCCACTGACCACTCTAATCCTTCTCCCAGTGACCGTCCCAATCCCTCTCCCACTGACCGTCCCAATCCCTCTCCCACTGGCCTTCCCAATCTCTCTCCCACTGACCGCCCCAAAGCTTCTCCCACTGACAGTCCCAATCCCTCTCCCACTGACCGTCCCAAACCTTCTCACACTGACTGTCCCAATCCCTCTCCCACTGACCGTCCCAAACTTTCTCACACTGACCACCCCAATCCCTCTCCCATTGACCGTCCCAAACCTTATCACACTGACCGTCCCAATCACTCTCCAACTGACAGTCCCAAACCTACTCACACTGACTGCCCCAAGCAGTTACCCTGTCCATTCTCCACATTTTCATTGGTCAAAGTCTTATCCAATTCCTGTCACGCCATTCTCCACTCCTATCCTAACATTCCATTGGGGGAGACTGTGGTGTAGTAGTGATATCATTGGACCAGTAATCCAGAGACACAGGCTAATGCTCTGGGGCCTTGGGTTCAAATCCCACCATGGCAGCTGGTGGAATTTAAATTCAATGAGTAAATCTGGCATTAAAAACTCATCTCAGTAATGGTGACCATGAAACTATTGTTGATTGTGCCAAAAACCCATCTGGTTCACAAATGTCCTTCAGGGAAGGAAATTTGCCGTCCTGGTCTGGACTGGCCGGCATATGACTCCAGATCCATAGCAATGTGGTTGATTCTCAACTACCCTCTGAAATGGCCGAGCAAGTCACCCAGTTCAAGGGCACTAAGGGATAGGCAACAAATGTGGGCCCTATCAGCAACACCCACATCCTGCGAAAGAATTGAGAAAAATCCCAACATTCCCCATTCCCACTGTAACACACCACATCCCAACATTCCCCATACCCACTGTAACACCCCTCACCCCAACATTCCCCATACTCACTGTAACACATCACACCCCAACATTCCCCATACCCACTGTAACACACCGCACCCCAACATTCCCCATACCCACTGTAACACACCACGCCCCAACATTCCCCATACCCACTGTAACACACCACACCCCAACATTCCCCATACCCACTTTAACACTCTACACCCCAACATTCCCCATACCCACTGTAACACACCACACCCCAACATTCCCCATACCCACTGTAACACCCCACACCGCAACATTCCCCATACCCACTGCAACACACCACACCCCAACATTCCCCATACCCACTGTAACACACCACACCCCAACCTTCCCCATACCCACTGTAACACACCACACCCCAACATTCCCGATACCCACTGTAACACCCCACATCCCAACATTCCCCATACCCACTTTAACACACCACACCCCAACATTCCCCATACCCACTGTAACACCCCACACCGCAACATTCCCCATACCCACTGTAACACACCACACACCAACATTCCCCATACCCACTGTAACACCCCACACCCCAACATTCCCCATACCTACTGTAACACAGCACACCCCAACATTCCCCATACCCACTGTAACACACCACACCCCAACATTCCCCATACCCACTGTAACACCCCACACCCCAACATTCCCCCGACCCACTGTAACACCCCGCACCCCAATATTCCCCCGACCCACTGTAACACACATCCCAACATTCCCCATACGCACAGTAACACACCACACCCCAACATTCCCAGACCCACTGTAACACCCCACACCCCAACATTCCCCATACCCACTGTAACACACCACACCCCAACATTCCTCTGACCGACTGTAACACACTACACCCCAACATTCCCCCTACCCACTGTAACACCCCACACCCCAACTTTCCCCATACCCATTGTAACACACCACACCCCAACATGCCCCATACCCACTGTAACACACCACACCCCAACATTCCCCATACCCACTGTAACACACCACACCCCAACATTCCCCATACCCACTGTAACACTCTACACCCCAACATTCCCCATACCCACTGTAACACACCACACCCCAACATTCCCCATACCCACTGTAACACCCCACACCGCAACATTCCCCATACCCACTGCAACACACCACACCCCAACATTCCCCATACCCACTGTAACACACCACACCCCAACATTCCCCATACCCACTGTAACACACCACACCCCAACATTCCCGATACCCACTGTAACACCCCACATCCCAACATTCCCCATACCCACTGTAACACACCACACCCCAACATTCCCCGTACCCACTGGAACACCCCACACCGCAACATTCCCCATACCCACTGTAACACCCCACACCGCAACATTCCCCATACCCACTGTAACACACCACACCCCAACAGTCCCCATACCCACTGTAACACACCACACCCCAACATTCCCCATACCCACTGTAACACCCCACACCCCAACATTCCCCCGACCCACTGTAACACCCCGCACCCCAATATTCCCCCGACGCACTGTAACACACATCCCAACATTCCCCATACCCACTGTAACACCCCACACCCCAACATTCCCCATACCCACTGTAACACACCACACCCCAACATTCCCCACACCCACTGTAACACCCCACACCCCAACATTCCCCTGACCGACTGTAACACCCCACACCCCAACCTTCCCCCTTCCCACGGTAACACCCCGCACCCCAACATTCCCCATACCCACTGTAACACCCCACACCCCAACATTCCCCATACCCACTGTAACACTCCACACAGCAACATTCCCCATACCCACTGTAACACCCCACACCCCAACATTCCCCCTACCCACTGCAACACCCCACACCCCAACATTACCCATACCCACTGTAACACTCCACACAGCAACATTCCCGATACCCACTGTAACACCCCGCACCCCAACATTCCCCCTACCCACTGCAACACCCCACACCCCAACATTACCCATACCCACTGTAACACACCACACCCCAACATTCCCCATACCCACTGTAACACCCCACACCCCAACATTCCCCATACCCACTGTAACACACCACACCCCAACATTCCCCATACCCACTGTAACACCCCACACCCCAACATTCCCCATACGCACTGTAACACACCACACCCCAACATTCCCCATACCCACTGTAACACCCCACACCCCAACATTCCCCTGACCCACTGTAACACCCCGCACCCCAATATTCCCCCGACGCACTGTAACACACATCCCAACATTCCCCATACCCACTGTAACACCCCACACCCCAACATTCCCCATACCCACTGTAACGCACCACACCCCAACATTCCCCACACCCACTGTAACACCCCACACCCCAACATTCCCCTGACCGACTGTAACACCCCACACCCCAACCTTCCCCCTTCCCACGGTAACACCCCGCACCCCAACATTCCCCATAGCCACTGTAACACCCCACACCACATCATTCCCCATACCCACTGTAACACCCCACACCCCAACATTCCCCATACCCACTGTAACACTCCACACAGCAACATTCCCCATACCCACTGTAACACCCCACACCCCAACATTCCCCCTACCCACTGCAACACCCCACACCCCAACATTACCCATACCCACTGTAACACTCCACACAGCAACATTCCCCCTACCCACTGCAACACCCCACACCCCAACATTACCCATACCCACTGTAACACACCACACCCCAACATTCCCCATACCCACTGTAACACCCCACATCCCAACATTCCCCATACCCACTGTAACACTCCACACAGCAACATTCCCCATACCCACTATAACACCCCACACCCCAACATTCCCCTTACCCACTGCAACACCCCACACCCCAACATTCCCCATACCCACTGTAACACCCCACACCCCAGCATTCCCCATACCCACTGTAACACTCCACACAGCAACATTCCCCATACCCACTGTAACACCCCACACCCCAACATTCCCCCTACCCACTGCAACACCCCACACCCCAGCATTCCCCATACCCACTGAAACACACCCCAACAATCCCCATACCCACTGTAACACCACACCCCAACATTCCCCCGACCCACTGTAACACCACACCCCAACATTCCCCCGACCCACTGTAACACCCCACACTGCAACATTCCTCCGACCCACTGTAACACACCGCACCCCAACATTCCCCACACCCACGTTAACACCCCACACCCCAACATTTCCCATACCCACTGTAACACACCACACCCCAACATTCCCCATACCCACAGTAACACCCGACCCCAACATTCCCCATACCCACTGTAACACCCCACACCCCAACATTCCCCATACCCACTGTAACACCCCACACCCCAACATTCCCCATAACCGCTGTAATACACCAAACCCCAACATTCCCCATACCCACTGTAACACCCCACACCCCAACATTCCCCATACCCACTGTAACACCACACCCCAACATTCCCCATACCCACTGTAATACTCCACACCGCAACATTCCCCATACCCACTGTAACACCCCACACCCCCAACATTCCCCCTTACCACTGTAACACTCCACACCCCAACATTCCCCATACTCAATGTAACACACCACACCCCAACATTCCACATACCCACTGTAACACTCCACACCCCAACGTTCCCCATACCCACTGTAACACCACACCCCAACATTCCCCATACCCACTGTAACACTCCACACCCCAACATTCCCCATACCCACTGTAACACTCCACACCCCAACATTCCCCATACCCACTGTAACACCCCACACCCCCAACATTCCCCATACCCAATGTAACACACCACACCCCATCATTCCCCATACCCACTGTAACATACCAGACCCCAACATTCCCCATACCCACTGTAACGCCCCACACCACAACATTCCCCATACCCACTGTAACACACGACACCCCAACATTCCCCATAACCACTGTAACAGACCAGGCCCCAACATTCCCCAGACCCACTGTAACACCCCACCATTCCCGATACCCACTGTAACACACCACACTCCACCATTCCCCCTACCCACTGTAACACCTCACACCCCAACATTCCCCCTACCCACTGTAACACACCACACCCCAACATTCCCCAGACGCACAGTAACACACCACACCCCAACATTCTCCCTACCCACTGTAACACCCCACACCCCAACTTTCCCCATACCCACTAACACCCCACACCCCAACATTCTCCCGACCCACTGTAACACAACACACCCCAACATTCCCAGACCCACTGTAATACCCCAAACCCCAACATTCCCCATACCCACTGTAACACCCCACACCCCAACATTCCTCTGACCGACTGTAACACACTACACCCCAACATTCCCCATACCCACTGTAACACCCCACACCCCAACTTTCTCCATACCCACTGTAACACCCCACACCCCAACATTCCCCCGACCCACTGTAACACCCCACACCCCAACATACCCCATAACCACTGTAACACACCACACCCCAACATTCCCCATACCCACTGTAACACCCCACACGCCAACATTCCCCCTACCCACTGTAACACACCACACCCCAACATACCCCATACCCACTGTAACACACCACACCCCAACATTCCCCACACTCACTGTAACACCTCACAGCCCAACATTCCCCATACCCACTGTAATACACCAGACCCCAACATTCACCATATCCACTGTAACACCCCACACGCCAACATTCCCCCTACCCACTGTAACACACCACACCCCAACATTCCCCATACCCACTGTAACACACCACACCCCAACATACCCCATACCCACTGTAACACCCCACACCCCAACATTCCCCATACTCACTGTAACACCCCACACCCCAACATTCCCCATACCCACCATAACACCCCACACCCCAACATTCCCCAAACCCACTGTAACACACCACACCCCAACAATCCCCATACCCACTGTAACACCCCATACCCAAACATTTTCCCGACCCACTGTAACACCCCACACCCCAACATTCCCCATACCCACTGTAACACACCACACCCCAACATACCCCATACCCACTGTAACACCCCACACCCCAACATTCCCCATACCCACTGTAACACACGACACCCCAACATTCCCCATAACCACTGTAACAGACCTGGCCCCAACATTCCCCAGACCCACTGTAACACCCCACCATTCCCGATACCCACTGTAACACACCACACCCCAACATTCCCCCTACCCACTGTAACACACCACACCCCAACTTTCCCCATACCCACTAACACCCCACACCCCAACATTCTCCCGACCCACTGTAACACACCACACCCCAACATTCCCAGACCCACTGTAACACCCCAAACCCCAACATTCCCCATACCCACTGTAACACACCACACCCCAACATTCCTCTGACCGACTGTAACACACTACACCCCAACATTCCCCCTACCCACTGTAACACACCAGACCCCAACATTCACCATACCCACTGTAACACCCCACACGCCAACATTCCCCCTACCCACTGTAACACACCACCCCACACCCCAACATTCCCCATACCCACTGTAACACACCACACCCCAACATACCCCATACCCACTGTAACACCCCACACCTCAACATTCCCCATACTCACTGTAACACCCCACACCCCAACATTCCCCATACCCACCGTAACACCCCACACCCCAACATTCTCCAAACCCACTGTAACACACCACACCCCAACAATCCCCATACCCACTGTAACACCCCATACCCAAACATTTCCCGACCCACTGTAACACCCCACACCCCAACATTCCCCATACCCACTGTAACACACCACACCCCAACATACCCCATACCCACTGTAACACCCCACACCCCAACATTCCCCATACCCACCGTAACACCCCACACCCCAACATTCCCAAAACCCACTGTAACACACCAAACCCCAACAATCCCCATACCCACTGTAACACCCCATACCCAAACATTTCCCGACCCACTGTAACACCCCACACCCCAACATTCCCCATACCCACTGGAACACCACACCCCAACATTCCCCCGACCCACTGTAACACCACACCCCAACATTCCCCCAACCCACTGTAACACCCCACACCCCAACATGCCCCATACCCACTGTAACGCCCCACACCCCAACATTCCCCCGACCCACTGTAACACACCACACCCCAACATTCCCCCGACCCACTGTAACACCACACCCCAACATCCCCCCGACCCACTGTAACACCCCACACCCCAACATGCCCCATACCCACTGTAACGCCCCACACCCCAACATTCCCCATACCTACCGTAACACACCACACCCCAACATTCCACCTACCCACTGTAACACCCCACACCCCAACATTCTCCATACCCACTGCAACACACCAAACCCCAACATTCCCCATACCCACTGTAACACCCCAACATTCCCCAGACCCACGGTAACACACCACACCCCAACATTCCCCATACCCACTGTAACACCCCACACCCCAACATTCCCCATACCCACTGTAACACCCCACACCCCAACATTCCCCATACCCACTGTAACACGCCTGACCGCAACATTCCCCATACCCACAGTAACACTCCACACGCCAACATTCCCCATACCCACTGTAACACCCCACACCCCTACATTCCCCATACCCACTGTAACATCCCAAACCCCAACATTCCACATACCCACTGTAACACCCCACACCCCAACAGTCCCATACCCACTGTGTCACCCCACACCCCAACATTCCCCATACCCAGTGTAACATCCCACACCCCAACATTCCCCATACTCACTGTAACACACCACACCCCTACATTCCACAAACCCACTGTAACACTACACACCCCAACATTCCCCATACCCACTGTAACACACCACACCCCAACATTCCTCTGACCCACTGTAACACAACCCACTCCAACATTCCCCATACCCACTGTAACACACCAGACCCCAACATTCCCCATACCCACTGTAACACACCACACCCCAACATTCCCCAAACCCACTGTAACACACCAGACCGCAACATTCCCCATACCCACTGTAACACACCACACCCCAACAATCCCCATACCCACTGTAACACCCCATACCCAAAGATTTTCCCGACCCACTGTAACACCCCAACATTCCCCATACCCACTGTAACACCACACCCCAACATTCCCCCGACCCACTGTAACACCACACCCCAACATTCCCCCGACCCACTGTAACACCCCACACTGCAACATTCCTCCGACCCACTGTCACACACCGCACCCCAACATTCCCCACACCCACGTTAACACCCCACACCCCAACATTTCCCATACCCACTGTAACACACCACACCCCAACATTCCCCATACCCATTGTAACACCCCAGACCCCAACATTCCCCATACCCACAGTAACACCCCACACCCCAACATTCCCCATACCCACTGTAACACCCCACACCCCAACATTCCCCATACCCACTGTAACACACCAAACCCCAACATTCCCCATACCCACTGTAACACCCCACACCCGAACATTCCCCATACCCACTGTAACACCACACCCCAACATTCCCCATACCCACTGTAACACTCCACACCCCAACGTTCCCCATACCCACTGTAACACCCCACACCCCCAACATTCCCCCTTCCCACTGTGACACTCCACACCCCAACATTCCCCATACTCACTGTAACACACCACACCCCAACATTCCACATACCCACTGTAACACTCCACACCCCAACGTTCCCCATACCCACTGTAACACCACACCCCAACATTCCCCATACCCACTGTAACACTCCACACCCCAACATTCCCCATACCCACTGTAACACTCCACACCCCAACTTTCCCCATACCCATTGTAACACACCACACCCCAACATGCCCCATACCCACTGTAACACACCACACCCCAACATTCCCCATACCCACTGTAACACACCACACCCCAACATTCCCCATACCCACTGTAACACTCTACACCCCAACATTCCCCATACCCACTGTAACACACCACACCCCAACATTCCCCATACCCACTGTAACACCCCACACCGCAACATTCCCCATACCCACTGCAACACACCACACCCCAACATTCCCCATACCCACTGTAACACACCACACCCCAACATTCCCCATACCCACTGTAACACACCACACCCCAACATTCCCGATACCCACTGTAACACCCCACATCCCAACATTCCCCATACCCACTGTAACACACCACACCCCAACATTCCCCGTACCCACTGGAACACCCCACACCGCAACATTCCCCATACCCACTGTAACACCGCACACCGCAACATTCCCCATACCCACTGTAACACACCACACCCCAACAGTCCCCATACCCACTGTAACACACCACACCCCAACATTCCCCATACCCACTGTAACACCCCACACCCCAACATTCCCCCGACCCACTGTAACACCCCGCACCCCAATATTCCCCCGACGCACTGTAACACACATCCCAACATTCCCCATACCCACTGTAACACCCCACACCCCAACATTCCCCATACCCACTGTAACACACCACACCCCAACATTCCCCACACCCACTGTAACACCCCACACCCCAACATTCCCCTGACCGACTGTAACACCCCACACCCCAACCTTCCCCCTTCCCACGGTAACACCCCGCACCCCAACATTCCCCATAACCACTGTAACACCCCACACCCCAACATTCCCCATACCCACTGTAACACTCCACACAGCAACATTCCCCATACCCACTGTAACACCCCACACCCCAACATTCCCCCTACCCACTGCAACACCCCACACCCCAACATTACCCATACCCACTGTAACACTCCACACAGCAACATTCCCGATACCCACTGTAACACCCCGCACCCCAACATTCCCCCTACCCACTGCAACACCCCACACCCCAACATTACCCATACCCACTGTAACACACCACACCCCAACATTCCCCATACCCACTGTAACACCCCACACCCCAACATTCCCCATACCCACTGTAACACACCACACCCCAACATTCCCCATACCCACTGTAACACGCCACACCCCAACATTCCCCATACGCACTGTAACACACCACACCCCAACATTCCCCATACCCACTGTAACACTCCACACCCCAATATTCCCCCGACCCACTGTAACACCCCGCACCCCAATATTCCCCCGACGCACTGTAACACACATCCCAACATTCCCCATACCCACTGTAACACCCCACACCCCAACATTCCCCATACCCACTGTAACACACCACACCCCAACATTCCCCACACCCACTGTAACACCCCACACCCCAACATTCCCCTGACCGACTGTAACACCCCACACCCCAACCTTCCCCCTTCCCACGGTAACACCCCGCACCCCAACATTCCCCATAACCACTGTAACACCCCACACCCCAACATTCCCCATACCCACTGTAACACTCCACACAGCAACATTCCCCATACCCACTGTAACACCCCACACCCCAACATTCCCCCTACCCACTGCAACACCCCACACCCCAACATTACCCATACCCACTGTAACACTCCACACAGCAACATTCCCGATACCCACTGTAACACCCCGCACCCCAACATTCCCCCTACCCACTGCAACACCCCACACCCCAACATTACCCATACCCACTGTAACACACCACACCCCAACATTCCCCATACCCACTGTAACACCCCACACCCCAACATTCCCCATACCCACTGTAACACACCACACCCCAACATTCCCCATACCCACTGTAACACCCCACACCCCAACATTCCCCATACGCACTGTAACACACCACACCCCAACATTCCCCATACCCACTGTAACACCCCACACCCCAATATTCCCCCGACCCACTGTAACACCCCGCACCCCAATATTCCCCCGACGCACTGTAACACACATCCCAACATTCCCCATACCCACTGTAACACCCCACACCCCAACATTCCCCATACCCACTGTAACGCACCACACCCCAACATTCCCCACACCCACTGTAACACCCCACACCCCAACATTCCCCTGACCGACTGTAACACCCCACACCCCAACCTTCCCCCTTCCCACGGTAACACCCCGCACCCCAACATTCCCCATAGCCACTGTAACACCCCACACCACATCATTCCCCATACCCACTGTAACACCCCACACCCCAACATTCCCCATACCCACTGCAACACTCCACACAGCAACATTCCCCATACCCACTGTAACACCCCACACCCCAACATTCCCCCTACCCACTGCAACACCCCACACCCCAACATTACCCATACCCACTGTAACACTCCACACAGCAACATTCCCCATACCCACTGTAACACCCCACACCCCAACATTCCCCCTACCCACTGCAACACCCCACACCCCAACATTACCCATACCCACTGTAACACACCACACCCCAACATTCCCCATACCCACTGTAACACCCCACATCCCAACATTCCCCATACCCACTGTAACACTCCACACAGCAACATTCCCCATACCCACTATAACACCCCACACCCCAACATTCCCCTTACCCACTGCAACACCCCACACCCCAACATTCCCCATACCCACTGTAACACCCCACACCCCAGCATTCCCCCTACCCACTGCAACACCCCACACCCCAGCATTCCCCATACCCACTGAAACACACCCCAACAATCCCCATACCCACTGTAACACCACACCCCAACATTCCCCCGACCCACTGTAACACCACACCCCAACATTCCCCCGACCCACTGTAACACCCCACACTGCAACATTCCTCCGACCCACTGTAACACACCGCACCCCAACATTCCCCACACCCACGTTAACACCCCACACCCCAACATTTCCCATACCCACTGTAACACACCACACCCCAACATTCCCCATACCCACAGTAACACCCGACCCCAACATTCCCCATACCCACTGTAACACCCCACACCCCAACATTCCCCATACCCACTGTAACACCCCACACCCCAACATTCCCCATAACCGCTGTAACACACCAAACCCCAACATTCCCCATACCCACTGTAACACCCCACACCCCAACATTCCCCATACCCACTGTAACACCACACCCCAACATTCCCCATACCCACTGTAATACTCCACACCGCAACATTCCCCATACCCACTGTAACACCCCACACCCCCAACATTCCCCCTTACCACTGTAACACTCCACACCCCAACATTCCCCATACTCAATGTAACACACCACACCCCAACATTCCACATACCCACTGTAACACTCCACACCCCAACGTTCCCCATACCCACTGTAACACCACACCCCAACATTCCCCATACCCACTGTAACACTCCACACCCCAACATTCCCCATACCCACTGTAACACTCCACACCCCAACATTCCCCATACCCACTGTAACACCCCACACCCCCAACATTCCCCATACCCAATGTAACACACCACACCCCATCATTCCCCATACCCACTGTAACATACCAGACCCCAACATTCCCCATACCCACTGTAACGCCCCACACCACAACATTCCCCATACCCACTGTAACACACGACACCCCAACATTCCCCATAACCACTGTAACAGACCAGGCCCCAACATTCCCCAGACCCACTGTAACACCCCACCATTCCCGATACCCACTGTAACACACCACACTCCAACATTCCCCCTACCCACTGTAACACCTCACACCCCAACATTCCCCCTACCCACTGTAACACACCACACCCCAACATTCCCCAGACGCACAGTAACACACCACACCCCAACATTCTCCCTACCCACTGTAACACCCCACACCCCAACTTTCCCCATACCCACTAACACCCCACACCCCAACATTCTCCCGACCCACTCTAACACAACACACCCCAACATTCCCAGACCCACTGTAATACCCCAAACCCCAACATTCCCCATACCCACTGTAACACCCCACACCCCAACATTCCTCTGACCGACTGTAACACACTACACCCCAACATTCCCCATACCCACTGTAACACCCCACACCCCAACTTTCTCCATACCCACTGTAACACCCCACACCCCAACATTCCCCCGACCCACTGTAACACCCCACACCCCAACATACCCCATAACCACTGTAACACACCACACCCCAACATTCCCCATACCCACTGTAACACCCCACACGCCAACATTCCCCCTACCCACTGTAACACACCACACCCCAACATACCCCATACCCACTGTAACACACCACACCCCAACATTCCCCACACTCACTGTAACACCTCACAGCCCAACATTCCCCATACCCACTGTAATACACCAGACCCCAACATTCACCATATCCACTGTAACACCCCACACGCCAACATTCCCCCTACCCACTGTAACACACCACACCCCAACATTCCCCATACCCACTGTAACACACCACACCCCAACATACCCCATACCCACTGTAACACCCCACACCCCAACATTCCCCATACTCACTGTAACACCCCACACCCCAACATTCCCCATACCCACCGTAACACCCCACACCCCAACATTCCCCAAACCCACTGTAACACACCACACCCCAACAATCCCCATACCCACTGTAACACCCCATACCCAAACATTTTCCCGACCCACTGTAACACCCCACACCCCAACATTCCCCATACCCACTGTAACACACCACACCCCAACATACCCCATACCCACTGTAACACCCCACACCCCAACATTCCCCATACCCACTGTAACACACGACACCCCAACATTCCCCATAACCACTGTAACAGACCTGGCCCCAACATTCCCCAGACCCACTGTAACACCCCACCATTCCCGATACCCACTGTAACACACCACACCCCAACATTCCCCCTACCCACTGTAA
The DNA here is from genome assembly GCF_047496885.1 of Scyliorhinus torazame. Taxonomy (NCBI): domain Eukaryota; kingdom Metazoa; phylum Chordata; class Chondrichthyes; order Carcharhiniformes; family Scyliorhinidae; genus Scyliorhinus; species Scyliorhinus torazame. The sequence continues at coordinate 160,403,076 of NC_092713.1, read as the reverse complement.
CACACCACACCCCAACATTCCCCAGACGCACAGTAACATACCACACCCCAACATTCCCCCTACCCACTGTAACACCCCACACCCCAACTTTCCCCATACCCACTAACACCCCACACCCCAACATTCTCCCGACCCACTGTAACACACCACACCCCAACATTCCCAGACCCACTGTAACACCCCAAACCCCAACATTCCCCATACCCACTGTAACACACCACACCCCAACATTCCTCTGACCGACTGTAACACACTACACCCCAACATTCCCCCTACCCACTGTAACACACCAAACCCCAACATTCACCATACCCACTGTAACACCCCACACGCCAACATTCCCCCTACCCACTGTAACACACCACCCCACACCCCAACATTCCCCATACCCACTGTAACACACCACACCCCAACATACCCCATACCCACTGTAACACCCCACACCTCAACATTCCCCATACTCACTGTAACACCCCACACCCCAACATTCCCCATACCCACCGTAACACCCCACACCCCAACATTCTCCAAACCCACTGTAACACACCACACCCCAACAATCCCCATACCCACTGTAACACCCCATACCCAAACATTTTCCCGACCCACTGTAACACCCCACACCCCAACATTCCCCATACCCACTGTAACACACCACACCCCAACATACCCCATACCCACTGTAACACCCCACACCCCAACATTCCCCATACCCACCGTAACACCCCACACCCCAACATTCCCAAAACCCACTGTAACACACCAAACCCCAACAATCCCCATACCCACTGTAACACCCCATACCCAAACATTTCCCGACCCACTGGAACACCCCACACCCCAACATTCCCCATACCCACTGGAACACCACACCCCAACATTCCCCCGACCCACTGTAACACCACACCCCAACATTCCCCCAACCCACTGTAACACCCCACACCCCAACATGCCCCATACCCACTGTAACGCCCCACACCCCAACATTCCCCCGACCCACTGTAACACACCACACCCCAACATTCCCCCGACCCACTGTAACACCACACCCCAACATCCCCCCGACCCACTGTAACACCCCACACCCCAACATGCCCCATACCCACTGTAACGCCCCACACCCCAACATTCCCCATACCTACCGTAACACACCACACCCCAAAATTCCACCTACCCACTGTAACACCCCACACCCCAACATTCTCCATACCCACTGCAACACACCAAACCCCAACATTCCCCATACCCACTGTAACACCCCAACATTCCCCAGACCCACGGTAACACACCACACCCCAACGTTCCCCATACCCACTGTAACACCCCACACCCCCAACATTCCCCCTTCCCACTGTAACACTCCACACCCCAACATTCCCCATACTCACTGTAACACACCACACCCCAACATTCCACATACCCACTGTAACACTCCACACCCCAACGTTCCCCATACCCACTGTAACACCACACCCCAACATTCCCCATACCCACTGTAACACTCCACACCCCAACATTCCCCATACCCACTGTAACACTCCACACCCCAACATTCCCCATACCCACTGTAACACCCCACACCCCCAACATTCCCCATACCCACTGTAACACACCACACCCCATCATTCCCCATACCCACTGTAACACACCACACCCCAACATTCCCTATACCCACTGTAACACACCAGACCCCAACATTCCCCATACCCACTGTAACGCCCCACACCACAACATTCCCCATACCCACTGTAACACACGACACCCCAACATTCCCCGTAACCACTGTAACAGACCAGGCCCCAACATTCCCCAGACCCACTGTAACACCCCACCATTCCCGATACCCACTGTAACACACCACACTCCAACATTCCCCCTACCCACTGTAACACCCCACACCCCAACATTCCCCCTACCCACTGTAACACACCACACCCCAACATTCCCCAGACGCACAGTAACACACCACACCCCAACATTCCCCCTACCCACTGTAACACCCCACACCCCAACTTTCCCCATACCCACTAACACCCCACACCCCAACATTCTCCCGACCCACTGTAACACACCACACCCCAACATTCCCAGACCCACTGTAATACCCCAAACCCCAACATTCCCCATACCCACTGTAACACCCCACACCCCAACTTTCTCCATACCCACTGTAACACCCCACACCCCAACATTCCCCCGACCCACTGTAACACCCCACACCCCAACATTCCCCCGACCCACTGTAACACCCCACACCCCAACATGCCCCATACCCACTGTAACGCCCCACACCCCAACATTCCCCCGACCCACTGTAACACCCCACACCCCAACATGCCCCATACCCACTGTAACGCCCCACACCCCAACATTCCCCCGACCCACTGGAACACCACACCCCAACATTCCCCCGACCCACTGTAACACCACACCCCAACATTCCCCCGACCCACTGTAACACCCCACACCCCAACATGCCCCATACCCACTATAACGCCCCACACCCCAAAATTCCCCCGACCCACTGTAACACACCACACCCCAACATTCCCCCGACCCACTGTAACACCACACCCCAACATTCCCCCGACCCACTGTAACACCCCACAGCCCAACATGCCCCATACCCACTGTAACGCCCCACACCCCAACATTCCCCATACCTACCGTAACACACCACACCCCAACATTCCACCTACCCACTCTAACACCCCAACATTCTCCATACCCACTGCAACACACCAAACCCCAACATTCCCCATGCCCACTGTAACACACCAAACCCCAACATTCCCCATACCCACTGTATCACCCCAACATTCCCCGCACCCACGGTAACACACCACACCCCAACATTCCCCATACCCACTGTAACATTCCACACCCCAACATTCCCCATACCCACTGTAACACCCCACACCCCAACATTCCCCATACCCACTGTAACAAACCAGACCCCAACATTCCCCATACCCACTGTAACACACCAGACCCCAACATTCCCGATGCCCACTGTAACACACCACACCCCAACATTCCCCCAACCCACTGTAACACGCCAGACCGCAACATTCCCCATACCCACAGTAACACTCCACACACCAACATTCCCCATACCCACTGTAACACCCCACACCCCTACATTCCTCATACCCACTGTAACATCCCAAACCCCAACATTCCACATACCCACTGTAACACCCCACACCCCAACAGTCCCATACCCACTGTCACACCCCACACCCCAACATTCCCCATACCCAGTGTAACATCCCACACCCCAACATTCCCCATACTCACTGTAACACACCACACCCCTACATTCCACATACCCACTGTAACACTCCACACCCCAACATTCCCCATACCCACTGTAACACACCACACCTCAACATTCCTCTGACCCACTGTAACACAACCCACTCCAACATTCCCCATACCCACTGTAACACACCAGACCCCAACATTCCCCATACCCACTGTAACACACCACACCCCAACATTCCCCAAACCCACTGTAACACACCACACCCCAACAATCCCCATACCCACTGTAACACCCCATACCCAAACATTTTCCCGACCCACTGTAACACCCCAACATTCCCCATACCCACTGTAACACCACACCCCAACATTCCCCCGACCCACTGTAACACCACACCCCAACATTCCCCCGACCCACTGTAACACCCCACACTGCAACATTCCTCCGACCCACTGTAACACACCGCACCCCAACATTCCCCACACCCACGTGAACACCCCACACCCCAACATTTCCCATACCCACTGTAACACACCACATCCCAACATTCCCCATACCCACTGTAACACCCGACCCCAACATTCCCGATACCCACTGTAACACCCCACACCCCAACATTCCCCATACCCGCTGTAACACCCCACACCCCAACATTCCCCATACCCACTGTAACACACCAAACCCCAACATTCCCCATACCCACTGTAACACCCCACACCCCAACATTCCCCATACCCACTGTAACACCACACCCCAACATTCCCCATACCCACTGTAACATTCCCCATACCCACTGTAACACCCCACACCCCCAACAATCCCCCTTACCACTGTAACACTCCACACCCCAACATTCCCCATACTCACTGTAACACACCACACCCCAACATTCCACATACCCACTGTAACACTCCACACCCTAACGTTCCCCATACCCACTGTAACACCACACCCCAACATTCCCCATACCCACTGTAACACTCCACACCCCAACATTCCCCATACCCACTGTAACACTCCACACCCCAACATTCCCCATACCCACTGTAACACCCCACACCCCCAACATTCCCCATACCCACTGTAACACACCACACCCCATCATTCCCCATACCCACTGTAACATACCAGACCCCAACATTCCCCATACCCACTGTAACGCCCCACACCACAACATTCCCCAAACCCACTGTAACACACGACACCCCAACATTCCCCATAACCACTGTAACAGACCAGGCCCCAACATTCCCCAGACCCACTGTAACACCCCACCATTCCCGATACCCACTGTAACACACCACACTCCAACATTCCCCCTACCCACTGTAACACCCCACCCCTCAACATTCCCCCTACCCACTGTAACACACCACACCCCAACATTCCCCAGACGCACAGTAACACACCACACCCCAACATTCTCCCTACCCACTGTAACACCCCACACCGGAACTTTCCCCATACCCACTAACACCCCACACCCCAACATTTTCCCGACCCACTGTAACACACCACACCCCAACATTCCCAGACCCACTGTAATACCCCAAACCCCAACATTCCCCATACCCACTGTAACACCCCACACCCCAACATTCCTCTGACCGACTGTAACACACTACACCCCAACATTCCCCATACCCACTGTAACACCCCACACCCCAACTTTCTCCATACCCACTGTAACACCCCACACCCCAACATTCCCCCGACCCACTGTAACACCCCACACCCCAACATACCCCATAACCACTGTAACACACCACACCCCAACATTCCCCATACCCACTGTAACACCCCACACGCCAACATTCCCCCTACCCACTGTAACACACCACACCCCAACATACCCCATACCCACTGTAACACACCACACCCCAACATTCCCCCTCCCCACTGTAACACACCACACCCCAACATTCCCCATACCCACTGTAACACACCACACCCCAACATACCCCATACCCACTGTAACACCCCACACCCCAACATTCCCCATACTCACTGTAACACCCCACACCCCAACATTCCCGATACCCACCGTAACACCCCACGCCCCAACATTCCCCAAACCCACTGTAACACACCACACCCCAACAATCCCCATACCCACTGTAACACCCCATACCCAAACATTTTCCCGACCCACTGTAACACCCCACACCCCAACATTCCCCATACCCACTGTAACACACCACACCCCAACATACCCCATACCCACTGTAACACCCCACACCCCAACATTCCCCATACCCACCGTAACACCCCACACCCCAACATTCCCCAAACCCACTGTAACACACCACACCCCAACAATCCCCATACCCACTGTCACACCCCACACCCCAACATTCCCCATACCCACAGGAACACCACACCCCAACATTCCCCCGACCCACTGTAACACCACACCCCAACATTCCCCCGACCCACTGTAACACCCCACACCCCAACATGCCCCATACCCACTGTAACGCCCCACACCCCAACATTTCCCCGACCCACTGTAACACACCACACCCCAACATTCCCCACACCCACGGTAACACCCCACTCCCCAACATTCCCCATACCCACTGTAACACACCACACCCCAACATTCCCCATACCCACTGTAACACACCAGACCCCAACATTCCCCATACCCACTGTAACACCCCACACCCCAACATTCCCCATACCCACTGTAACACCCCACAACCCAACATTCCCCATACCCACTGTAACACACCACATCCCAACATTCCCCATACCCACTGTAACACCCCACACCCGAACATTCCCCATACCCACTGTAACACCCCACTCCCCAACATTCCCCATACCCACTGTAACACACCAGACCCCAACATTCCCCATACCCACTGTAACACACCAGACCCCAACATTCCCGATGCCCACTGTAACACACCACACCCCAACATTCCCCCTACCCACTGTAACACATCAGACCGCAACATTCCCCATACCCAGTAACACCCCACACCCCAACATTCCCCATACCCACTGTAACATCCCAAACCCCAACATTCCACATACCCACTGTAACACCCCACACCCCAACAGTCCCATACCCACTGTCACACCCCACACCCCAACATTCCCCATACCCAGTGTAACATCCCACACCCCAACATTCCCCATACTCACTGTAACACACCACACCCCAACATTCCACATACCCACTGTAACACTCCACACCCCAACATTCCCCATACCCACTGTAACACCACACCCCAACATTCCCCATACCCACTGTAACACTCCACACCCCAACATTCCCCATACCCACTGTAACACCCCACACCCCCAACATTCCCCCTTCCCACTGTAACACTCCACACCCCAACATTCCCCATACTCACTGTAACACACCACACCCCAACATTCCACATACCCACTGTAACACCACACCCCAACATTCCCCATACCCACTGTAACACTCCACACCGCAACATTCCCCATACTCACTGTAACACACCACACCCCAACATTCCCCATACCCACTGTAACACTCCACACCCCAACATTCCCCATACCCACTGTAACACCCCACACCCCCAACATTCCCCATACCCACTGTAACACTCCACACCCCAACATTCCCCATACCCACTGTAACACCCCACACCCCCAACATTCCCCATACCCACTGTAACACACCAGACCCCAACATTCCCCATTCCCACTGTAACACCCCACACCACAACATTCCCCATACCCACTGTAACACACGACACCCCAACATTCCCCATAACCACTGTAACACACCAGGCCCCAACATTCCCCAGACCCAGTGTAACACCCCACCATTCCCGATACCCACTGTAACACACCACACCCCAACATACCTCATACCCACTGTAACACAGCACATCCCAACATTCCCCCTACCCACTGTAACACACCACACCCCAACATTTCCCACACCACCGTAACACACCACACCCCAACATTCCCCATACCCACTGTAACATCCCACCATTCACCATACCCACTGCCATGCGAGAGTCCCTTTAAGAAATGGATGTGTAAGCAATGTACCTTTAAGAAAACAGTGACGTCAGAGAGTGGGTGGGGCTGAGCTCACTTCAGCCATTTAGCAGTTGGTGTTTTGCAGGTTTATAGTTTCAGTTTTGAAAAGAACCTGGTTGGTTTTGCTGATAGCAGTTAAAATGTGCCTGGCTGTTTTGCTGTGAGCCGATTAAAAAGTAGAAAGCCAGGTTTGAGAAAGCAGTTTGGGTGTGTCTGTGGGTTTCCAGAGAGCTGCATGAAGAAAAGCAAGGTGCTGGAGCTGAAATCAACCAAGCTAATATATCTCTGTCATTCTACAGAAACTATATATATCCTTTAACCTGATGTGGTACTGTTTAAAGGTGTTAAGTCTCTTGGAAGTTAGAAGGAACATTTTAAGGAAGTATTTACAGTTGCAATATTTTCTGACTTTTCTTTGAAGTAAGGGGTGTTAAGAGATCCAATGTTAATTTAAGATGTTAAGTTGAGTTCATGGAATAAACAGTGTTTTGTGTTTAAAAACCCACGTGTCCATAATTGTAAACCCACACCTAGGGAAAAAGCCGTCTGCTTGGAAAAGCAACAAATACATTAAAGGAAAAGGTTGGTTGAACTCCATGATACATTTTGGGGTTCTGAAAACGCCTCGCCCATAACACCACTGTAACACCCCACACCCCAACATTCCCCCTATCCACTGTAACACGCCACACCCCAACATTCCCCATACCCACTGTAACACCCCACACCCCAACATTCCCCCTACCCACTGTAACACCCCACACCCCAACATTCCCCATACCCACTGTAACACACCACACCCCAACATTCCCCATACCCACTGTAACACACCACACCCCAACATTCCCCATACCCACAGTAACGCACCAGACCCCAACATTCCCCATACCCACTGTAACACACCACACCCCAACATTCCCCATACCCACTGTAACACCCCACACCCCAACATTCCCCATACCCACTGTAACACACCACACCCCAACATTCCCCATACCCACTGTAACACCCCACACCCCAACCTTCCCCCTCCCCACTGTAACACACCACACCCCAACATTCCCCATACCCACTGTAACACACCAGACCCAAACATTCACCATACCCACTGTAACACACCACACCCCAACATTCCCCATACCCACTGTAACACACCACACCCCAATATTCCCTATACCAACTGTAACACCCCAACATTCCCCATACCCACTGTAACACCCCACACCCCAACATTCCCCCTACCCACTGTAACACACCACACCCCAATATTCCCCATACCCACTGTAACACCCACACCCCAACATTCCCCATACCCACTGTAACACACCACACCCCAACATTCCCCATACCCACTGTAACACTCCACACCCCAACATTCTCCATACCCACTGTAACACCCCACACCCCAACATTCCCCATACCCATTGTAACACACCACACCCCAACATTCCCCATACCCACTGTAACACTCCACACCCCAACATTCCCCATACCCACTGTAACACGCCACACCCCAACATTCCACCATACCCACTGTAACACACCACACCCCAACATTCCCCATACCCACTGTATCACCCCACACCCCAACATTCCCCAGCTCCTTTGCCCGATTACTTATCCCATTATTTCCCATCCTTGGTGTGATATACCACACCCTGAAATTTCCCATCTCCATGCTGACATTCCTCCCCATGCCCCCCACGTCCTGAGGTTTTCAATCCCTCACTAAGATCCGCTGTCTCATCCTTCTGTTTCCTGCCTCAGCTCCGTGCCGATTCCGTTCCTTGTGCACCTTTAGATGATCATAACTCATGATGGCCACTTACAGACACACTGAGACCGCTGGGGAGATGTAACTTTGCTGGTGACAAATGGGAAGGTTTTGACTTGACCGCCTGGAACACACCATTTTTTATTCATTGGTGGGACGCCGGCATCGCTGGCTGAACCAGCATTGTTTGCCCATCCCTAATTGCCCATTGAGAAGGTGCTGGTGAGCTGCCTTCTTGAACCACTGCAGTACATGGTCAGAATTCTTTGTTGCTCAGGCCGGCATTTGTCTGACCCGGAAGTGGGTGAAACCACACAATCACATTGCGCACTGGTGCAATATTTAGATCGGTGTGCGCGCATCCCGACAATCAAGCAGACAATTCAGCCCATCAAAGGGCCAATTGAACACAAATGTACGCGGCCCCTCTGTTTTTATGGTTGGCGGGTGAACCCATTTGTCAGGCCACCGTAACGTTTTAACTTCAACCTGGATCCAGGGCGGCATGAACTGTTGGAGCTGAAATGGAATTGAAAAACGTGTCTGGGGACTGAGGTCTGTGTATGGCTATGCTGCCGAGACACTCTTTGCATAGTTTCCCATCAAAATTTATTATTTTTGTTTAACAGGTCCAGAGCTCCCCAGGTAGATCTGCTGCGGCAGCTCACCTGAGGGAGCACATTAGAAGAGTCAGCCCACACCTTCTCTGCTCTCAGAACGCGCCCTTTTCCCGCACTCCCCGATGGCGCCGAACCCTTTCCCAGCACGTGTTTCACAATGACAGCCCGGTGATTGGCCAGTCAGCGTGAAATCACCTTCTGTGGCCGATCATAGCCGAAAACACATTTTGCACCCGCTTCCAGGCCCACTGAATCCGCGCACCCGATGGACATAAGAATCTAGGCCCCCGTGTGTGGGTACACCCACAGTGCTGTTAGGGAAGAAGTTTCAGGATTTTTATTCAGCGGCAGTGGTGGAACGACCGATATATTTCCAAGTCAGGATTGATTGACCTCATTGAGATGGACAATTACAAGTGGTAATTCATTTATCGGTGCTTCATTTGACACCATCTCCCTCAGTTAACTGACTCCCAGAATCGCCAGACAACATCAAAAGGGGTCATGTGCTCCTGCCGAATTCTTGCTGCATTAATACTGAGTTTTTGTTCGGCTCTCCTTTTTTATTTAAAATACAAAAATCAACTGGTTCAGAAAGGTGGAAGCAAACAAGTTGAGCATATTCCAGATTAAGGGGGCCGGTTTAGCTCAGTTAGCTGGACGGTTGGTTTGCGACACCAACAGTGTGGGTTCAATTCCCGTACCAGCTGAGGTTATTCATGAATAACCCCGCCTTCTCAAACCTGCCCCTCGCCTGAGGTGTGCTGATCCTCAGGTTAAATCAAAGGGGAAAGGAGCCTGTGGTTATCTGGGACTATGGCGACTTTATTCCAGATTGAAAGTGCCTTACAGTCGATAGCGTTACTATCAGTTCTGATGAAGGGTCATCAACCTGAAGTGTTAATTCTCTCTCTCTCCATGGTTGCTGTCAGAGCTGCTGGATATAACCAGCATTTCAATTTTAAATTTCAGGTTTCCAACACCAACAGTATTTTAATTTTGCCACATTAATCTGACCTCTCTTATGATAGGTATCATTAAAATATAATTAGGTGTTAATGAAATTGTGGATAACAGCTTCAGGACTCAACCTTCCTTAATCTTTGTCCCATTAAAACACAATTAGCGGGACTTCCGGTTGCGGCTATGCAGAGCTAAGTCGCACGGTTGGCAGCTCCCGCTTGGAACGGACTTTTGGGCTCTTTTCAGGGCCCCCAATGGAATTTCTTCGACATTTCCCGGTGTGGGAAGAAGATTGCAATATTCCCCCGACAGTGTATGGCTTGGACCAGGAGCGGGGCGACTAAAAAAGTGGTGGTGAACCCAAAGAAAGTGCGAGGGAAGAAGAGCAAGATGGCGGCGGGCGGGGACCAGGCAGCGTGGATGCAGTGGGCGCAGGAGCAGCAGGAGACTATCCAGCGCTGCTTCAGGGAGATCAAACCGGACCTGCTGGAGCCGATGAAGGCTTCTATCGACAAGCTGCTGGAGACCCAGACGGCCCAGGGGGTGGCGATCCGCGAGGTCCGACAAAAGATCTCCGACAACGAGGACGAGATCTTGGGCCGAGTGGTAAAGGTGGAGGCGCATGAGGCGCTCCACAAGAAATTGCAGGAACGGTTCAAGGAGATGGAGAATCGGTCGAAGCGGAAGAATTTGCGGATCCTGAGACTCCTGGAGGAGCTGGAGGGGTTGGACGTGGGGGCCTATGTGGTCACCATGTTAAACTCGCTGATGGGAGCGGGGTCCTTCCAGGGGCCCCTGGAGCTGGAAGGGGCCCATAGTGTGCTGGCGAGGAGGCCCAAGGCTAACGAGCCTCTGCGGGAGGTGCTGGTGCAGTTTCATCGGTTCGCTGATTGGGAGTGCGTACTCAGGTGGGCCAAGAAAGAGAGGAGCAGCAGGTGGGAGAACGCAAAGGCTTGAATATATCAGGACTGGAGTGCGGAGGTGACGAAGAAGAGGGCCGGGTACAACTGGGCGAAGGCGGTGCTGCACAGGAAGGGGGTGAAGTTTGGCATGTTGCAGCCGGCGCGACTGTGGGTTACCTACAAGGACCGGCACCATTATATTGAGTCCCCGGAGGAGCCGTGGGCCTTTGTTCAGGCCGAGAAGCTAGACACAAACTGAGGGTCGGAATGGGTGATCGGGGGTTGTTGTAGGTATGTTACATTTTGAGGGGGGATTCTTTGCTCTTGTTTCTTTTTGGTTCGGTGTGGGTGGTTAGGGTGGGTTGGGCACGGTGTTGGTTGGGTCTGTCGGGTGGGCTCTTGGAGGGGGGTAAGTGAATGGAGTAGGGGTAGATGGCCGGTAGGGGGGATAGGGCCCCGCGGGGAGGGTGAGGCCTGAGTCGGGGGTGTGGGGACTGGGTCTGTAAAAGGAGCTGAGTCAGAGTTGGCGGGGCCGGGCAGGTGGAAAGCGCAGGCTTTTTCCCGCGCTGAAGGCTGGAGGGGGCGGGGCCGGGGCAGGGAAGCGAGGGTTGTTTCCCATGCTGATGGGATGGAAGGGGGAGGGGGAGAGCCTGCTGATGGGTAATGGAGGAGGAGGGCATGTCCCACAATGGGAGGAGTCGAAGGAGAGGCGGGAGTGGCCGGGGTCAGCAGGTGTCAGCTGACTTGCGGGAATGCAATGGGGGGAGCAAAGCAGCTAGGAGAGGTCCTAGCTGGGGGGGGGGGGGGGGGGGGGGGGGGGACGGGACCGGGTTGCTGCTGCTATGGTCAAGGGGGAGCTGGAGCGAGTAGAGGGGGTTGGGACGGGAGTCTGCCGCCGTGGGGAACAGGTCGGGTGTGGGGTGCGGGCGCGTGGCTGGCCGAGGAGGAGTTATGGCTAGTCGGCGGGGGATGGGGGCAGGTAGCCCACTGATCCGGCTGATAACCTGGAACGTAGGGGGACTGAACGGGCCGCGTGTTCACTCACCTGAAGGGGCTGAAGGCGGATGTTGTCATGCTCCAGGAGACACACCTGAAGGTGGCAGACCAGGTAAGATTGAGGAAGGGGTGTGCCGGTCAGGTGTTTCATTCGGGGCTGGGTGCCAAAAATCGGGGGGGGGGCAATCTTGGTGGGAAAGAGGGTGTCGTTCAAGGCGTCGAGCATTGTGACAGACAATGGCGGCAGGTACGTAATGGTAAGTGGTAAGCTGCAAGGGGAGAGGGTGGTAGTGGTCAACGTGTACGCCCCGAACTGGGACGATGCGGGTTTTATGCGGCGCATGTTGGGTTGGATCTCGGACTTGGAAGTGGGGGGCCTGATAATGGGGGGGGGGGGACGACGACTTTAACACAGTGTTGGATCCGGCACTGGATCGCTCCAGGCCGGCGGCGGCTAAAGTGCTGAGGGGGTTTAAGGACCAGATGGGAGGGGTGGACCCTTGGAGATTTGCAAGGCCGGGGGCTAGGGAATTTTCATTCTTCTCGCATGTTCTTCAGGCTTATTCCCGGATCGACTTTTTTATTATGAGTAGGGCGCTGATAGCGAGAGTAGAGGATACCGAGTACTCGGCGATAGCCATTTCGGATCACGCCCCGCATTGGGTAGACCTAGAGCGGGGGGAGGAGAGGGACCAGCGCCCGTTGTGGCGCTTGAAGGTGGGGCTGTTGGCGGACGAGGAGGTGAGCGAGCGGGTCCGAGGGAGCATAGAGAGATACCTGGAGGCCAACGATAATGGGGAGGTCCGAGTGGGGATGGTATGGGAGGCGCTGAAGGCGGTGGTTAGGGGAGAGCTGATCTCCATTAGGGCCCACAAGGAGAGGAGAGAGCAGAGGGAGAGAGAGAGGCTAGTGGGGGAGATGGTGAGGGTAGACAGGAGGTATGCGGAGATGCCTGAGGAGGGACTGTTATGGGAGAGGCGTAGCCTCCAGGCCGCATTCGACCTGCTGACCACCAGGACGGCGGGGGGCGCAGTGGAGGAAGGCCCAGGGGGCGATTTAGGAGTATGGGGAAAAGGCAAGTTGGATGCTGGCGCATCAGCTTCGGAAGCGGGACGCAGCTAGGGAGATTGGGGGAGTTAAGGATAGGGGAGGGAGTGTGGTGCGGAGTGGGGTTAGCATCAATGGGGTCTTCAGGGACTTTTATGAGGAACTGTATTGGTCCGAGCCCCCACTGTAGGAGGGAGGGATGGGCCGCTTTCTGGACCAATTGAGGTTTCCGAAGGTGGAGGAGGGACTGGTGGCGGGATTGAGGGCCCCGATTGGGCTGGAGGAGCTGGCCAAAGGGATAGGGAGCATGCAGGCGTGAAGGCACCGGGGCCGGACGGTTTCCCGGTCGAATTCTACAAAAAATATGTGGATTTGTTGGGCCCGTTGCTAGTTAGGACCTTCAATGAGGCAAGGGAGGGGGGGCTTTGCCCCCGACGCTGTCCCGGGCACTGATCTCATTGATCCTGAAGCGGGACAAGGATCCGCTGCAGTGTGGGTCTTACAGGCCAATTTTGTTGTTAAACGTAGATGCCAAGGTGCTGGCGAAGGTCTTAACCACGAGAATTGAGGATTGTGTGCCGCAGGTGATCGACGAAGACCAGACGGGGTTCGTGAAGGGGAGGCAGTTGAACGCGAATGTGTGGAGGCTTTTGAACGCTATGATGATGCCGGCGAGGGAGGGGGAGGCGGAAATAGTGGTGGCGATGGACGCTGGGAAGGCCTTCGATAGGGTAGAGTGGGGGTACTTGTGGGAGGTGCTGATGAGGTTCGGGTTTGGGGAGGGGTTTGTCAGGTGGGTCAGGCTGTTGTACGAGGTCCCGATGGCGAGTGTGGCCATGAACAAGAGGAGGTCTGAGTACTTTTGAGTGCATCGAGGGATGAGGCAGGGGTGTCCCATGTCCCCCTGCTCTTCGCACTGGCGATTGAACCCCTGGCTATGGCACTGAGGGAGTCGAGGAACTGGAGGGGGTTGGTGCGGGGTGGGGAGGAGCATAGGGTGTCGCTGTATGCGGATGACTTGCTGCTATATGTGGTGGACCCGGTAGGGGGAATGCCGTAGGTAATGAGGATCCTCGGAGTTTGGGGATTTCTCAGGGTACAAGCTCAACATGGGGAAGAGCGAGTTGTTCGTGGTTCACCCAGGGGACCAGGAGAGGGAGATTAGCGAGCTCCCACTAAAAAGGGAGGAGCGAGCTTCAGGTATTTGGGGGTCCAGGTGGCCAGGAGCTGGGGGGCCCTGCATAGACTTAATTTCACGAGGCTAGTGGAGCAAATGGAGGAGTTCAAGAGGTGGGACGCGTTGCCGCTCTCCCTGGCGGGTAGGGTGCAGTCAGTTAAGATGACGGTGTTCCCAAGGTTTTTGTTCCTGTTCCAGTGCTTCCCTATTCTTATCCCGAAGGCCTTCTTTAGGTGGGTCAACAGGAGCATAACGGGGTTTGTGTGGGCGCGAGGGACTCTGAGGGTGAGAAGGGTGTTCCTGGAGCAGAGTAGGGATGGAGTGGGGCTGGCACTGCCCAACCTCTGTGGGTACTACTGCGCCGCAATGTGGTGATGGTGTGCAAGTGGGTGATGGAGGGGGAGGGGTCTGCATGGAAGAGGCTGGAGACGGCGTCTTGTGAGGGTACGAGTCTGGAGGCGCTGGCAACGGCGCCGCTGCCGCTCCCTCCAATGAGGTATACCACGAGCCCGGTAGTGGCGGCTACCCTCAAAATCTGGGGGCAGTGGTGGCGGCAAAGGGGGGAAGTGGGGGCCTCGGTGTGGACCCGAATACGGGTGAACCATCGGTTTGTCCCAGGGAGAATAGATGGAGGGTTTTCAGGGTGGCACAGGGCAGGGAAAAGAAGGTTGGGGGACCTGTTTGTGGACGGGAGGTTTGCGAGACTGGGTGAACTGGAGGAGAAGTATGGGCTCCCCCCGGGGAACACCTTTAGGTATTTACAGGTAAGGGCGTTTGCCAGGCAGCAAGTGGTGGAATTCCCGCGGCTGCTGCCACGCACAGTACAGGACAGGGTGCTCTCGGGGGGGGGGTGGGTTGGAGAGGGGAAGATCTCGGCAACTTACCAGGTGATGCAGGAGGAGGAAGAGGCCTCAATGGTGGAGTTGAAAGGTAGGTGGGAGGAGGAGTTGGGAGAGGAGATCGAGGAGGGGACGTGAGAAGTTGCCCTTGGGAGGGTGAACTCTTCCTCTTCGTGCACGAGGCTCAGCCTCATACAGTTTAAGGTGCTGTACAGGGCACACATGACCGGGACAAGGATGAGCCGGTTCTTTGGGGGTGAGGACAGGTGTGTTAGGTGCTCAGGGAGCCCAGCAAATCACACCCACATGTTCTGGGCATGCCCAGCGCTGGAGGAATTTTGGAAGGACGTAGCGAAGACGGTGTCGGGGGTGGTAGGATCCAGGGTCAAACCGGGCTGGGGGCTCGCAATATTTGGGGTTGCAGGGGAGCCGAGAGTGCAGGAGGCGAAAGAGGCCGGTATTCTGGCCTTTGCGTCCTTGGTAGCCCGGCGAAGGATTCTTCTTCAGTGGAAGGATGCAAGGCCCCCCAAGCGTGGAATCCTGGATCAGCGATATGGCGGGGTTTATTAAATTGGAGAGGGTGAAATTCGCCTCAAGGGGATCGGTACAAGGGTTCTTCAGGCGGTGGCAACCGTTCTTGGACTTCCTGGCAGAACGGTAGACAATGGTCGGCAGCAGCAGCAACTATTTTATTTTTGTTTGTTTATACTGGGGGATCTGAGGGGGTGTATATACTTGCTATGTTTGCTTTGTGTTAATTTGGGGTGTTAATTTATTATTTATGTATAGGGGGGAGGGGGGCACGGGGTTGTTTTATTTTGTTCTATATTTAATTCTATTGGGTTCCTTTTTCATTTTGTTGTTGATATTTTGTGAAAACTTCAATAAAAATTATTTTAAAAAAAATAAAAATAAAACACAATTAGCAGAGATCAGGAACAAATGCCATCTAGGTTTGAACTTGGTTTGTGCTCAGCACAGCCACAGTCATGCCAGAATCCTCCATATATCACCTCTATTAAGTCGCCTCTCATCCTCCTCTGCTGAGAGGCGACTTAATAGAGGTTTATAAGATGATGAGAGGGATAGAGAGTGGACGTTCGGAGACTATTTCCCTGGGTGGATGTAGCTGTTACAAGGGGGCATAACTATAAGGTTCTGGGTGGGAGATATAGGAGGGATGTCCGAGGTAGGTTCTTTCCTCGAAAGTGGTAGGGTGTGGAATGGACTGCCTGCTGTGATAGTGGAGTCATTTTAGGAACTTTCAAGCGGTTATTGGATAGGCACATGGAGCACACCAGAATGACAAGGAGTGAGAGAGCTTGATCTTGGTTTCGGACAAGGCTCGGCACAACATCGAGGGCCGAAGGGCCTGTTCTGTGCTGTACTGTTCTATGTTCTATGTTAGCCCTCCTCAGGTCCCATCTGATCATAATGTACGAGGGATGGGTAAATTATAGAAGACTGCAGAGCAATATGATCGTTTCCAGAGAGAATGGGCACTGTTGTGTAATTTCCCCACTCATCACTCCTGGAGGCCCACTGCAGTATGTGGCCTGCTGGGATTGATCCTCGCAGGCAAAACTTTGTACATTACTAGCCCCCACTCACTGCATTTTTCTGGAGACTCTGCTGCAGTTTTGGTAAGGCGTTTGGAGATTCTATAAATGATGTACCAACAATTCACTACAAGACGATGAGAACGAGTAAACATAGGCTTTATTATCCAAGAACTTGCCTGCCTGTGACTGCTGTAACAATGAGCGCCGCCCACAGTCGGGAGGTCTATATACCGCCCAGGGGGGCGGAGCCAGAGGCGGAGCCCACCAGGGTTCCAGTACAATACATGGAAGGAGATCATATTACCATTCCCTGACCATATGCCACAGTACTATACAGACAACTTATATTATGGTGAATACATTCACCACATTCACCCCCTGTTAAAAATGAAGTCCAGCGGGGGTGAAGTGGGGTCATCATACATTCAGACTGTCTGGAGGCCGATTGTTCTTTTGGACCTCCTCAGCTTTGGTGGTGCGGCGAGTACGGACGTTATAGTTGTTGACTCCGAGAGCGTGTTGTCTGGAGCTTCGGCCCGGCGTGTTGGCGACGGTTGAGGGGTGGGGGAAGGCAGGGGGATGGTGGATGGCGGCAGTGTAGGCGTGGGACAGTACAGGAGCCCCAGGGGGTGGGCGTTAGTGATTTGGGGGGTGGCGGTGGGGAGGCGTGTTGACATGGGAACCAGCGGGCGCCAGATCCCGGAGGGAGACCGTATCTTGCCGTCCGTTTTGGTGCGCGATGTAGGCATTTTGGGCGTTGGCGTGCAGCAGCTGGACCCTCTCGACCAGGGGGTCAGTTTTATGGCTCCTCGTATGCTTCCGGAGAAGGACAGTCCCGGAGTTGTCAGTCAGGATGGAAGCGAGACCCCGGAGATGGACTTCCTAGGGAAGACAAACAAATGGTCGTGAGGGGTATCGTTCGTGGCTGCGCAGAGGAGCGATCTAATGGAGTGGAGCACGTCGGAGGGGAGGACCTCCTGCCAGCGGGGAATCTGGAGACTTCTATACCGAAGGGCAAGAAGAACGGCCTTCCATACCGTCGCGTTCTCCCTCTCCACTTGCCCCGTTTCCCTGCGGGTTGTAGCTCGTAGTCCTGCTCGAGGCGATGCCCTTACTGAGCAGGTACTGACGCAGCTCACTGCTCATGAAAGAGGTGCCCCAGTCACTGTGGACGTATGCAGGGAAACCGAACAGGGTGAAAATGCTGTGCAGTGCCTTTATAACAGTGGCCGAGGTCATGTCGGGACATGGGATAGCAAAGGGGAAGCGGGAATACTCGTCAATGACGATCAGGAAGTATATATATCGGTTGGTGGAAGGGAGGGGCCCTTTGAAGTCGATACTGAGGTGCTCAAAGGGCCGGGAGGCCTTTACCAGGTGGGCCTTGTCACTCTGCGCAGACTTGGCAATCCCTGGTCATGGCCCTGACCTCCTCGGTGGAGTAGGGCAGATTGCGGGCCTTAATAAAGTAGGTAAGTCGAGTGACCCCCGGGTGACAGAGGTCATTGTGGATAGTCTGAAGTCGGTCATCTTGCGCGCTGGCGCATGTGCCGTGGGACAGGGCATCGGAGGGCTCGTTGAGCTTCCCAGGACCACACTTGATATTATACGTATAGGTGGAGAATTTGATCCTCCACCTCAAGATTTTGTCATTTAAAATTTTGCCCCATTGTGCGTTGTCGAACATAAAGGCTACCGACCGTTGGTCGGTGACAAGGGTAATCCTCCTACCGGCTAGGTAGTGCCTCCAATGCCGCACAGCTTCCACAATGGCTTGCGCTTCCTTCTCGACAGAGGAGTGTCGAATCTCGGAGGCGTGGAGGGTTCTCGAAAAGAAGGCTACTGGCCTGCCTGCCTGGTTGAGGGTGGCGGCCAGGGCGGCGTCTGACGCATCTCTCTCTACCTGGAAGGGGACAGACTCGTCCACCGCATGCATCGCGGCCTTAGTGATATTGGCTTTGATGCGGCTGAAGGCCAAGCGGGCCTCAGCCGTCGGGGGAATATAGTGGCTTTGATAAGTGGGTGGGCTTTGTCCGCATAGTTGGGGACCCACTGGGCGTAGTAGGAGAATAGCCCCAGGCAGCGTTTAAGGGCCTTGAGGCTGTGGGGAAGATGAAGTTCCATGAGGGGGTGCATGCGGTCGGGGTCGGGCCCTAGGACCCCGTTTTCTACGACAAAGCCGAGGATGGCTAGCCGGGTTGTGCGGAAAACGCACTTCTCCTTGTTATATGCGAGGTTGAGGGATTGGGCGGTCTGGAGGAACCTCTGAAGGTTGGCATCGTGATCCTGCTGATCATGGGCGCAGATGGTAACATTGTCCAAGTACGGGTATGTAGCCCGCAGCCCGTACTGGTCCACTGTTCGGTCCATCGTTCTCTGCAAGACCGAGACCCCATTAGTGACGCCGAAAGGGACCCTGAGGAAGTGGAAGAGTCCGCCGGCTGCTTCAAAAGCAGTGTCATGGCGATCTTCCGGGCAGATTGGGAGCTGTGGGAGGCAGACTTCAGATCTATCGTGGAGAACACCCGGTACTGTGCGATCTGGTTGACCATCTCCGCTATCCGGGGGAGGTGGTACGCATCAAGTTGCGTGAACCGGTTTATGGTCTGGCTGTAGTCCACAACCATCCGATTCTTTTCCCCGGTCCGGACAACCACCACTTGTGCTCTCCAGGGGCTGTTTCTGGCCTCGATGACCCCCTCCCTCAAGAGTCGCTGGACCTCCGACTTGATAGAAATCATGTCTTGTGCACTGTACCACCTGCTCCTGGTGGCGACGGGCTTACAGTCGGGGGTGAGGTTCGCACAGAGCGAAGTGGGGGGGTGACCTTAAGGGTCGCAAGGCTACATACAGTGAGAGGGGGTAGGGGTCCGCCGAACTTTAGGGTCAGGCTTCGGTGACTGTATTGGAAGTCGAGTCCAAGCAGTAGGGGGGCGCGCAGAGGTGAGGGAGGACATACAGTTTAAAATGGGTGTACTCAGCACCCTATATCTCGAGGTTCGCGACACAGTACCCCCGGATCTGTACCGAATGGGATCCGGAGGCGAGGGAGATTGTCTGGGATGCGGGGTAGATGTGGAGGGAGCAGCGCCTTACCGTGTCGGGATGGACGAAGCTCTCTATGCTCCCGGAGTCGAAAAGACAGGGGGTCTCGCGCCCATTGACCCGGACAGCCATCATCGAATTCTTCAGATGTTTTGGCCGCGACTGGTCGAGGGTGATTGCGCCGAGCTGCGGGTAGTCTGCGTGGTCGGAGGTATCCGGGTCACAAGATGGCGGCCCCCACGAGTCGCACGTGTCGGGCTGAGTTGAAGATGGCGCCACCCACGAGCTGCACGAGGCGGATGACGCGTCTGAAGGGGGCGGTACTGGTAGGCACGCAGCCACGTTGTGGGATCTGTGGACCTGTGAGTCCGTGGATCGGGCCTGGTAAGCTTTTGACTTTGGGGCATTGGATCGGGCCAGACGGACTCTGGCAAACTGTCCCTTTTTGCCGCAGTCGCTGCATGTCGCGGTGCGGACTGGGCAACGCTGCTGGGGATGTTGGCCCTGACCGCAGAAGTAGCAAGACGGTCCCCCGGGCTGAACGGGCAGCCGCGCGGCACAGGCCTGGGACGTAGTCGGGTCTGGTGAAGGCCGCGTCTGTGGTGCCCACGAGGGGTTCGCTGGGTCTGCCGAGAATGCGCTGAGGCTCTGGTGGCTAACGACGTGGCTAGTTTTACCGTGTCCTGTAGATCAGTGGCCCCGTTTTCCAGCAGTCGCTGCCGGACGTGGTTAGACCGGACCTCAGCCACATAGGTGTCCTGGATCATCAGCTTCATGTGCTCATCATCCTTCACATCCCTGTAGTTGCAGTAGTGTCAGGTTCTCTAGATGCTCGTCCAGCGATTCCCCGGCACGTTGACGGCGGGTAGTGAGGAGGTGCCGCGCGAATACTTCATTCACGGGCTTCACGAACTGTCTCTTTAGAATCGCGACCGCCGCTTCGTATCTAACTGCGTCCTCAATCATACCTGAGATTCGGTGGCTCACCTGGGCGTGGAGGAGGCGCAGCTTGAGGGCGTCGGAGGGAGGCATTTCAGAGGAGTCGAGGTAGGCCTCAAAACAGCGGAGGTAGTGGGAGAAGATTTCCTTAGCTTCTGCTGCTCGTGCGTCGAGTTCCAGTTTATCAGGCTTCAGAGCGGCTTCCATAGTGATTGTCGTGTTGGGTGTTCTGATGTACAAACGATCCACCACGGCTGGAGATGGTGTAACTCAATTTTATTAACTAACCAGCTGTAACAGCACACTGCTAACTTGGGTACGTGCATTACGAGCTAATCTGTGGACTCTGTCCTCTCACCATCTGGGTGAGGCACTCAGCACATGGTGAATGTCTGAGTGGCAGGCTCTGAGCTCCGTGCTCTGAGCTGGCTGCTGCTGGAATGAGCGGGAACTGTAGTGTCCCCTGTTTTTATAGTGTGTGTGCGCTCTCACTGGTGATTGGCTGCGATGTTGTGTGTGTGTTGGTTGGTCCTACTGCATGTCCATCAGTGTGTGTGTGATTGCACCATGATATGCTGATCTAAATATCATGACAGTGATGTCTTTGGATAATAAATTGATGTACTATCAATTCACTACAAGACGATGAGAACGAGTGAACATAGGCTTTATTATCCAAGAACTTGCCTGCCTGTGACTGCTGTAACAATGAGCGCCGCCCACAGGCGGCAGGTCTATATACCGCCCCGGGGGGGAGGGGGGGGGGGCAGAGCCAGATGCAGAGCCCACCAGGGTTCCAGTACAATACATGGAAGGAGATCATATTACCATTCCCTGGCCATAGGCCACAGGACTATACAGACAACTTATATTGTGGTGAATACATTCACCACAGTAAATTAATACCCCCTTGTCAACTCTCTGTCAAAGTGGGCTTAATACTCACTCCCTAAATGTCAACTCGTTATTTATAACTTTCTTTTGGTTGAATATCAAAAGGATTAAACCAGACTGAGAGAAACAAATCAAGCAGATTCCACGCTTCCTTTATCTGTAAACACCTATTGTAGGTATTGCCTAGCCTTTGACTGAGGGGAGTTTAAAAGGGTCCAGGATTCCTAATTCTTGGGCGATGCAGCGAAGATGATGCCAGTTCTGGAGGTTACACTTCTGGCACAGTGAAAAAGCATCTATTTGAACTCCCTAGCCAAGACTGCTCTGGGTTGAGTAAGTGTGCAGGAGCAGTCAACACAAAGTCAGTGAATGACCATCCCAGGCTAAGCTAAGACTGCATCACAATCTAGAAATTGCAGGAGGCAACCATTCAGCCCATCAACTCTTGTGCTGGCATTTTTTTCGGTATTTCTTTTCTTTTCTGGCATGCATCAAATTCTCTTTTCAAATAGGACACTTTGCAGATCATTGCACAAAGACAATTCTTCATTCCCCCCACCCAGCTTCACTTGATTCTTTGGCAAATTCAATCCATCATTGGAGACAATTACGCTCTCAAGTGTCTCCCTGGAATTAATGGCCAATAGTGGAGCAGAGGAGGCCATCGCATATGGAGTGTCAGGTATGCAGGTGACACCACACACATTGCCAGGGCAAAGGAAGAGCGAGAGAGTGTGACAGGCCTAATTAAAAGTGAGTGTTGGACTTCCGGTAGCGGCCATGACCTGCTAGGTCACGCAAGCGGCAGCTGCCGCCGGGGTCGGTGTTTCGTGCCGCTAAAATGAGCGGCGGCGGCAATTAACAGGAGGGACCGGCGTGGGAACAGACGTGGGAGAGCGCCC
The DNA here is from genome assembly GCF_047496885.1 of Scyliorhinus torazame. Taxonomy (NCBI): domain Eukaryota; kingdom Metazoa; phylum Chordata; class Chondrichthyes; order Carcharhiniformes; family Scyliorhinidae; genus Scyliorhinus; species Scyliorhinus torazame. The sequence goes on along the minus strand of NC_092713.1, from coordinate 160,380,110 downwards.
CCCCCCACCCCCACGCCGGTGCATGGAGAGGACCAGGAGCGGAGCCGGCAGACGCGCGAACCCGAGGAAGAAGGTCGAGAAGGTCCGGGAGGACAAAATGGCGGCCGGAGAAGATCAGGAGGTGTGGGCCCAGTGGGCCAGAGAACAGCAGGAGCTCCTTAAAAACTGCTTCACAGAACATAGAAAAATACAGCACAGAACAGGCACTTCGGCCCACGATGTTGTGCCGAACCCTTGTCCTAGATTAATCATAGATTATCATTGAATTTACAATGCAGGAGGCCATTCGGCCCATTGAGTCTGCACTGGCTCTTGGAAAGAGCACCCTACCCAAAGTCAACACCTCCACCCAACACCAAGGGCAATTTTGGACACGAAGGGCAATTTATCATTGGCCAATCCACCTAACCTGCACATCTTTGGACTGTGGGAGGAAACCGGAGCACCCGGAGGAAACCCACGCAGACACGGGGAGGATGTGCAGACTCCGCACAGACAGTGACCCAAGCCGGAATCGAACTTGGGACCCTGGAGCTGTGAAGCAATTGTGCTATCCACAATGCTACCGTGCTGCCCTTAAGAACAAATAAATCTACACTATATCATTTTACCGTAATCCATGTACCTATCCAATAGCTGCTTGTAGGTCCTTAATGTGTCCGACTCAACTACTTCCACAGGCAGTGCATTCCATGTCCCCACTACTCTCTGGGTAAAGAAACTACCTCTGACATCCCCCCTATATCTTCCACCATTCACCTTAAATTTATGTCCCTTTGTAATGGTTTGTTCCACCCGGGGAAAAAGTCTCTGACTGTCTACTCTATCTATTCCCCTGATCATCTTATAAACCTCTATCAAGTCGCCCCTCATCCTTCTCCGTTCTAATGAGAAAAGGCCTAGCACTCTCAACCTTTCCTCGTAAGACCTACTCTCCATTCCAGGCAACATCCTGGTAAATCTCCTTTGCACCTTTTCCAAAGCTTCCACATCCTTCCTAAAATGAGGCGACACAGTACTCCAAATGTGGCCTTACCAAAGTTTTGTACAGCTGCATCATCACCTCACGACTCTTAAATTCAATCCCTCTGTTAATGAACGCTAGCACACCATAGGCCTTCTTCACAGCTCTATCCACTTGAGTGGCAACTTTCAAAGACGCAATGTCAGTTCGAGGGATGCTGTGCTCTGACTGTGAGATGTGGCAGGTCCGGGAGGCTTCCAGCGTCCCGGATGGCTTCATCTGCAGAAAGTGCACCCAACTGGAGCTCCTCACAGACCGCATGGTTCGGTTGGAGCAGCAATTGGATGCACTTAGGAGCATGCAGGTGGCGGAAAGCGTCATAGATCGCAGTTATGTAAATGTGGTCACACCCAAGGTGCAGGCAGAGAAATGGGTGACCACCAGAAAGGGCAGGCAGTCAGTGCAGGAATTCCCTGTGGTTGTCCCCCTCTCGAACAGATATAACCCTTTGGATACTGTCGGGGGGGATAGCCTATCAGGGGAAAACAGCAGCAGCCAGAGCAGTGGCACCACGGCTGGCTCTGATGTTCAGAAGGGAGGGTCAAAGCGCAGAAGAGTAATAGTAATAGGGGACTCTATAGTCAGGGGCACAGATAGGCGCTTCTGTGGACGTGAAAGAGACTCCAGGATGGTATGTTGCCTCCCTGGTGCCAGGGTCCAGGATGTCTCCGAACGGGTAGAGGGAATCCTGAAGGGGGAGGGCAAACAGGCAGAGGTCGTTGCACATATTGGTACTAACGACATAGGCAGGAAGGGGCATGAGGTCCTGCAGCAGGAGTTCAGGGAGCTAGGCAGAAAGTTAAAAGACAGGACCTCGAGGGTTGTAATCTCGGGATTACTCCCTGTGCCACGTGCCAGTGAGGCTAGAAATAGGAAGATAGAGCAGATAAACACGTGGCTAAACAGCTGGTGTAGGAGGGAGGGTTTCCATTATCTGGACCACTGGGAGCTCTTCCGGGGCAGGTGTGACCTGTATAAGAAGGACGGGTTGCATCTAAACCGGAGAGGCATAAAGATCCTGGCCGCGAGGTTTGCTAGTGTCACACGGGAGGGTTTAAACTAGTATGGCAGGGGGGTGGGCACGGGAGCAATAGGTCAGAAGGTGAGAGCATTGAGGGAGAACTAGGGAATAGGGACAGTGTGGCTCTGAGGCAGAGCAGACGGGGAGAAGTTGCTGAACACAGCGGGTCTGGTGGCCTGAAGTGCATATGTTTTAATGCAAGGAGCATTACAGGAAAGGCAGATGAACTTAGAGCTTGGATTAGTACTTGGAACTATGATGTTGTTGCCATTACAGAGACCTGGTTGAGGGAAGGGCAGGATTGGCAGCTAAACGTTCCAGGATTTAGATGTTTCAGGCGGGATAGAGGGGGATGTAAAAGGGGAGGCGGAGTTGCGCTACTTGTTCGGGAGAATATCACAGCTGTACTGCGAGAGGACACCTCAGAGGGCAGTGAGGCTATATGGGTAGAGATCAGGAATAAGAAGGGTGCAGTCACAATGTTGGGGGTATACTACAGGCCTCCCAACAGCCAGCGGGAGATAGAGGAGCAGATAGGTAGACAGATTTTGGAAAAGAGTACAAACAACAGGGTTGTGGTGATGGGAGACTTCAACTTCCCCAATATTGACTGGGACTCACTTAGTGCCAGGGGCTTAGACGGGGCGGAGTTTGTAAGGAGCATCCAGGAGGGCTTCTTAAAACAATATGTAGACAGTCCAACTAGGGAAGGGGCGGTACTGGACCTGGTATTGGGGAATGAGCCCGGCCAGGTGGTAGATGTTTCAGTAGGGGAGCATTTCGGTAACAGTGACCACAATTCAGTAAGTTTTAAAGTACTGGTGGACAAGGATAAGAGTGGTCCGAGGATGAATGTGCTAAATTGGGGGAAGGCTAATTATAACAATATTAGGCGGGAACTGAAGAACATAGATTGGGGGCGGATGTTTGAGGGCAAATCAACATCTGACATGTGGGAGGCTTTCAAGTGTCAGTTGAAAGGAATACAGGACCGGCATGTTCCTGTGAGGAAGAAAGATAAATACGGCAATTTTCGGGAACCTTGGATGACGAGTGATATTGTAGGCCTCGTCAAAAAGAAAAAGGAGGCATTTGTCAGGGCTAAAAGGCTGGGAACAGACGAAGCCTGCGTGGAATATAAGGAAAGTAGGAAGGAACTTAAGCAAGGGGTCAGGAGGGCTAGAAGGGGTCACGAAAAGTAATTGGCAAATAGGGTTAAGGAAAATCCCAAGGCTTTTTACACTTACATAAAAAGCAAGAGGGTAGCCAGGGAAAGGGTTGGCCCACTGAAGGATAGGCAAGGGAATCTATGTGTGGAGCCAGAGGAAATGGGCGAGGTACTAAGTGAATACTTTGCATCAGTATTCACCAAAGAGAAGGAATAGGTAGATGTTGAGTCTGGAGAAGGGGGTGTAGATAGCCTGGGTCACATTGTGATCCAAAAAGACGAGGTGTTGGGTGTCTTAAAAAATATTAAGGTAGATAAGTCCCCAGGGCCTGATGGGATCTACCCCAGAATACTGAAGGAGGCTGGAGAGGAAATTGCTGAGGCCTTGACAGAAATCTTTGGATCCTCGCTGTCTTCAGGGGATGTCCCGGAGGACTGGAGAATAGCCAATGTTGTTCCTCTGTTTAAGAAGGGTAGCAAGGATAATCCCGGGAACTACAGGCCGGTGAGCCTCACTTCAGTGGTAGGGAAATTACTGGAGAGAATTCTTCGAGACAGGATCTACTCCCATTTGGAAGCAAATGGACGTATTAGTGAGAGGCAGCACGGTTTTGTGAAGGGGAGGTCGTGTCTCACTAACTTGATAGAGTTTTTCGAGGAGGTCACTAAGATGATTGATGCAGGTAGGGCAGTAGGACTTCAGTAAGGCCTTTGACAAGGTCCCTCATGGTAGACTAGTACAAAAGGTGAAGTCACACGGGATCAGGGGTGAGCTGGCAAGGTGGATACAGAACTGGCTAGGCCATAGAAGGCAGAGAGTAGCAATGGAGGGATGCTTTTCTAATTGGAGGGCTGTGACCAGTGGTGTTCCACAGGGATCAGTGCTGGGACCTTTGCTCTTTGTAGTATATATAAATGATTTGGAGGAAAATGTAACTGGTCTGATTAGTAAGTTTGCAGACGACACAAAGGTTGGTGGAATTGCGGATAGCGATGAGGACTGTCAGAGGATACAGCAGGATTTAGATTGTTTGGAGACTTGGGCGGAGAGATGGCAGATGGAGTTTAATCCGGACAAATGTGAGGTAATGCATTTTGGAAGGTCTAATGCAGGTAGGGAATATACAGTGAATGGTAGAACCCTCAAGAGTATTGAAAGTCAAAGAGATCTAGGAGTACAGATCCACAGGTCATTGAAAGGGGCAACACAGGTGGAGAAGGTAGTCAAGAAGGCATACGGCATGCTTGCCTTCATTGGCCGGGGCATTGAGTATAAGAATTGGCAAGTCATGTTGCAGCTGTATAGAACCTTAGTTAGGCCACACTTGGAGTATACTGTTCAATTCTGGTCACCACACTACCAGAAGGGTGTGGAGGCTTTAGAGAGGGTGCAGAAGAGATTTACCAGAATGTTGCCTGGTATGGAGGGCATTAGCTATGAGGAGCGATTGAATAAACTCGGTTTGTTCTCACTGGAACGAAGGAGGTTGAGGGGAGACCTGATAGAGGTATACAAAATTATGAGGGGCATAGACAGAGTGGATAGTCAGAGGCTTTTCCCCAGGGTAGAGGGGTCAATTACTAGGGGGCATAGGTTTAAGGTGAGAGGGGCAAGGTTTAGAGTAGATGTACGAGGCAAGTTTTTTACGCAGAGGGTAGTGGGTGCCTGGAACTCGCTACCGGAGGAGGTAGTGGAAGCAGGGACGGTAGGGACATTTAAGGGGCATCTTGACAAATATATGAATAGGATGGGAATAGAAGGATACGGACCCAGGAAGTGTAGAAGATTGTAGTTTAGTCGGGCAGCATGGTCGGCACGGGCTTGGAGGGCCTGTTCCTGTGCTGTACATTTCTTTGTTCTTTGTTCTTTGTTTGTTGTTGTATGAACATAGACCCCAAGATCTCTCTGCTCCTCCACATTGCCAAGAACTCTACCGTTAACCCTGTATTCCGCATTCATATTTGTCCTTCCAAAATGGACAACCTCACACTTTTCAGGGTTAAACTCCATCTGCCACTTCTCAGCCCAGCTCTGCATCCTATCTATGTCTCTTTGCAGCCGTCAACAGCCCTCCTTACTATCCACAACTCCACCAATCTTCGTATCGTCTGCAAATTTACTGACCCACCCTTCAACTCCCTCATCCAAGTCATTAATGAAAATCACAAACAGCAGAGGACCCAGAACTGATCCCTGCGGTACGCCACTGGTAACTGGATCCAGGCTGAATATTTGCCATCCACCACCACTCTCTGACTTCTATCGGTTAGCCAGTTTGTTATCCAACTGGCCAAATTTCCCACTATCCCATTCCTCCTAACTTTCTGCAGAAGCCTACCATGGGGAACCTTATCAAATGCCTTACTAAAATCCATGTACACTACATCCACTGCTTTACCTTCATCCACATGCTTGGTCACCTCCTCAAAGAATTCAATAAGACTTGTTACGCAAGACCTACCCCTCACAAATCCGTGCTGACTATCCGTAATCAAGCCGTGTCTTTCCAGATGCTCAGAAATCCTATCCTTCAGTACCCTTTCCATGACTTTGCCTACCACCGAAGTAAGACTAACTGGCCTGTAATTCCCAGGGTTATCCCTAGTCCCTTTTTTGAACAGGGCACGACATTTGCCACTCTCCAATCACCTGGTACCACCCCTGTTGACAGTGAGGACGAAAAGATCATTGCCAACGGCTCTGCAATTTCATCTCTTGCTTCCCATAGAATCCTTGGATATATCCCGTCAGGCCCGGGGGACTTGTCTATCTTCAAGTTTTTCAAAATGCCCAACACATCTTCCTTCCTAACAAGTATTTCCTCGAGCTTACCAGTCTGTTTCACACTGTCCTCTCCAACAATATGGCCCCTCTCATTTGTAAATACAGAAGAAAAGTACTCGTTCAAGACCTCTCCTATCTCTTCAGACTCAATACACAATCTCCCGCTACTGTCCTTGATCGGACCTACCCTCGCTCTAGTCATTCTCATATTTCTCACATATGTGTAAAAGGCCTTGGGGTTTTCCTTGATCCTACCCGCCAAAGATTGTTCATGCCCTCTCTTAGCTCTCCTAATCCCTTTCTTTAGTTCCCTCCTGGCTATCTTGTATCCCTCCAACGCCCTGTCTGAACCTTGTTTCCTCAGCCTTACATAAGTCTCCTTTTTCCTCTTAACAAGACATTCAACCTCTCTTGTCAACCATGGTTCCCTCACTCGAACATCTCGTCCCTGCCTGACAGGGACATACATATCAAGGACACGTAGTACCTGTTCCTTGAACAAGTTCCACATTTCACTTGTGTCCTTCCCTGACAGCCTATGTTCCCAACTTATGCACTTCAATTCTTGTCTGACAACATCGTATTTACCCTTTCCCCAATTGTAAACCTTGCCCTGTTGCACGCACCTATCCCTCTCCATTACTAAAGTGAAAGTCACAGAATTGTGGTCACTATCTCCAAAATGCTCCCCCACTAACAAATCTATCACTTGCCCTGGTTCATTACCCAGTACTAAATCCAATATTGCCCCTCCTCTGGTCAGACAATCTACATACTGTGTTAGAAAAGCTTCCTGGACACACTGCACAAACACCACCCCATCCAAACTATTTGATCTAAAGAGTTTCCACTCAATGTTTGGGAAGTTAAAGTCACCCATGACTACTACCCTGTGACTTCTGCACCTTTCCAAAATCTGTTCCTCCACATCTCTGCTACTATTGGGGGGGGCCTATAGAAAACTCCTAACAAGGTGACTGCTCCTTTCCTATTTCTGACTTCAACCCATACTACCTCAGTAGGCTGATACTCCTCGAACTGCCTTTCTGCAGCTGTTATACTATCTCTAATTAACAATGCCACCCCCCACCTCTTTTACCACCCTCCCTAATCTTATTGAAACATCTATAACCAGGGACCTCTAACAACCATTTCTGCCCCTCTTCTATCCAAGTTTCCGTGATGGCCACCACATCGTAGTCCCAAGTACAGATCCATGCCTTAAGTTCACCCACCTTATTCCTGATGCTTCGTGCGTTGAAGTATACACACTTCAACCCATCTCCGTGCCTGCAAGTACTCTCCTTTGTCAGTGTTCCCTTCCCCACTGCCTCATTACACGCTTTGGCGTTCTGAATATCGGCTACCTTAGTTGCTGGACTACAAATCCGGTTCCCATTCCCCTGCCAAATTAGTTTAAACCCTCCCGAAGAGTACTAGAAAACCTCCCTCCCAGGATATTGGTGCCCCTCTGGTTCAGATGCAACCCGTCCTGCTTGTACAGGTCCCACCTTCCCCAGAATGCGCTCCAATTATCCAAATACCTGAAGCCCTCCCTCCTACACCATTCCTGCAGCCACGTGTTCAGCTGCACTCTCTCCCTATTCCTAGCCTCGCTATCACGTGGCACCGGCAACAAACCAGAGATGACAACTCTGTCTGTCCTGGCTTTTAACTTCCAGCCTAACTCCCTAAACTCGTTTATTACCTCCACACCCCTTTTCCTACCTACGTCGTTGGTACCAATGTGCACCACAACTTCTGGCTGCTCCCCCTCCCCCTTAAGGATCCTGAAGACACGATCCGAGACATCCCTGGCCCTGGCACCCGGGAGGCAACATACCTTCCGGGAATCTCGCTCGCGACCACAGAATCTCCTATCTATTCCCCTAACCATTGAATCTCCTGCAACTATTGCTTTTCTATTCTCCCCCCTTCCCTTCTGAGCTCCAGAGCCAGACTCAGTGCCAGAGACCTGGCCGCTAGGGCCTTCCCCCGGTAGGTCATCCCCCCCCCCCCCCCCCAACAGCATCCAAAACGGTATACTTGTTTTGAAGGGGAACGGCCACGAGGGATCCCTGCACTGTCTGCCTGTTTGTTTTTTTTCCCCTGACTGTAACCCAGCTATTCTTGTCCTGTACCTTGGGTGTGGTTACCTCCCTGTAACTCTTCTCTATCACCCCCTCTGCCTCCCGGATGATCCGAAGTTCATCCAGCTCCAGCTCCAGTTCCCTAACACGGTCTTTGAGGAGCTGGAGTTGGGTGCACTTCCTGCAGGTATAGTCAGCGGGGACACCGGTGGTATCCCTCACCACCCACATCCTACAGGAGGAGCATGCAACTGGCCTAGCCTCCATCCCCTCTTACCTTAGAGAATATAGCTGCCCTGTGGACCAACTGGATCTCCGCCCTCCGACTCAGCTCCCATGGAGCCGAAAACGGAGATGCTGGCCTCCATGGAAAGAATTGTGGTGACCCAGGAGGCGCAGAAGGAGGAGGAGATCAAGGAGGTGAGGAGGAAGGTGGCGGAGAACGAGGACGAGATCCTGGGCCTGGTTGGTGAAAGTGGAGGCGAACGAGGCGCTCCATAAGAGATGGCAGGAGAGGATGGATGACCTTGAGTGCAGGTCTCGGAGCTACAATCTGCGGATCCTGGGCCTTCCTGAAGGAACGGAGGGGGCTGATGCGAGCACATACGTGGCCACAATGCTGGGGACGCTGATGGGCGCGGGGGCCTTCCCGCGGCCCTTGGAGCTGGATGGGACGCACAGGGTTCACGCCAGAAAACCGAGGGCAATGGTGATACGGTTTCAGCGCTTGGCAGACCGGGAGCGAGTCCTGCGGTGGGCGAAGAAAGAGCGGAGCAGTAAGTGGGAGAATGGCGAGATCCGAATTTACCAGGACCTGGGAGCTGAGCTGGCGAGGAGGCGTGCAGGTTTTAACCGGGCAAAGGAGGTCCTCCACGATAAAGGGGTGATGTTTGGGCTCCTGCACCCGGCGAGACTGTGGGTAACATACCAGGCCAGGCACCACAATTTTGATACTCCAGACGAGGCGTGGTCGTTCATCAGGCAGGAGGAGCTGGACCTGAACTAAGGGACTGCTGTATGGGGGTGAAATGTGCGGGTGGGGAGGGACCGAGGGGAAGATGGCGGGTAAAGCATAGGTTTATGGGCATGTCTGCCCTAGTTTGGTTGGGGGTTTTGTTGCTTGTTTTGCTTGTTTTCCAGGTGTTTTGTTTTCCAGGTGTGTGGTGCTAGGGGGCGGGAAACGCCCGGGACGGGCTGTCCGGCGCACGGGGAGGTCCTAGATGGCGCTTGGTTCTAGAGGCGGGAGCGGCCGGGTCAGCATGGGTGAGCTGACTCACGGAAGCACAACGGGGGGGAAACCAGAGCTAAGCGGATGCTTGGCAGGGGCGCGGGGGGGGGGGGGGGGGGGGGGGGGAGAAGGGGTGCTGCTTTGCTGACTGAAGGGGAGCCAGGTGAGGGGTATGGATGGAGAGTCGGGCGGGGGGGGGGGGGGGGGGGGGCGCTGGGGGAAGAGCTGGAGGAGGGAGGCGGGGGCACGCGGTTGGCCGAAAAAGGGAGATGGCTAGTCGGCGGGATGGGGGAGGAGGTTAACCCCCCGACCAGGCTGATCACGTGGATCGTGAGGGGTCTGAATGGGCCGCTCAAGCGGTCCCGCGTGTTCTCGCATTTGAAGGGGTTGAAGGCGGACGTGGCCATGTTGCAAGAGACACACTTAAAGCTCGCGGACCAGACGAGGCTAAGGAAAGGATGGGTGGGACAGGTGTTTCACTCGGGGTTAGACTCAAAGACCAGAGGAGTGGCCATTTTGGTCAGTAAACGAGTGGCGTTTGAGGCGGGGAGCATCGTGGCGGACAAGGGGGGCAGGTATATAATGGTGAGTGGCAAGCTGCACCCGGGTGGTGTTGGTGAATGTATATGCCCCGAACTGGGACGATGCGGACTTTATGAGGCGCGTGTTGGGTAGGATCCCAGACTTGGAGATAATCACCTGATTATGGGAGGGGACTTTAATACGGACTTGGAGCTGAGCTTGGATCCCATCCAGAATGGGAAAGAGGCCGGTGGCGGCCAGGGTCTTGTGGGAGCTCATGGGCCAGATGGGGGGAGTGGACCCCCGGAGGTTTACGCAGCCAAGGACGAAGGAGTTTTCCTTTTTCTCACATGTTCATAAAGTTTATTCGCGAATAGACTTCTTTGTGTTGAGTAGGGCGTTAATCCCGAGGGTGGAGGGGTAGAATACTCAGCTATTGCGGTCTCGGACCATGCCCCGCATTGGGTGGACCTGCGACTGGGGGCGGAATGGGGTCAGCACCCTCTCTGGCGACTGGATGTGGGGCTGCTGGCGGACGAAGAGTTGTGCGGGAAGATAAGAAGGAGTATTGAGAATTATGTGGGAGCGAATGACACAGGAGGCAGTGGTTTGGGAGGCTCTGAAGGCGGTCATAAGGGGAGAGTTAATCTCCATTATGTCCCATAGAGAGGAGAGGGCGAAGAGGGAGAGACTGGTGGGAGAGATACTCAGGGTAGATAGGAGGTACGCGGAGGCCCCAGAGGGGGGGCTGTTGAACAAGCGCCGGAAATTACAGACGGAGTTTGACTTGCTGTCCACGGGGAAGGCGGAGGCGCAGCTGAGGAAAGCGAAGGGGGCAGTTTATGAGTACGGAGAGAAGGCGAGTAGAATGCTGGCGCACCAGCTGCGCAGGAGGGTGGCGGCCAGAGAGATTGGGGGAGTGCGGGATAGGGAGGGCAACATAGTGCTGAGCCCAGAGAGGGTCAATGAAGTCTTCAGGGAGTTCTACGGAAGGTTATACAAGTCGGAACCGCCCGGGGAGGGGGAAGGGATGAGGCGGTTCATGGACCGGTTGAGGTTCCCAAGGGTGGAAGCAGAGCGGGTGGAGGGACTGGGGGCCCCGATTGGGTTGGAGGAGGTAGTCAGGGGGCTGGCAGGCATGCAGACGGGCAAGGCCCCGGGCCCAGACGGCTTCCCCGTAGAATTTTATAAGAAGTTCTCGGAGCTGCTGAGCCCGCTCCTGATGAGAACCTTCAATGAGGAAAAGGAGAAAGGGATCCTCCCTCCGACAATGTCGCAGGCATTGATCTCGCTTATCCTGAATAAGGAGAAGGATCCGCTTCAGTGTGGGTCCTACAGGCCGATATCGCTCCTGAACGTGGATGCCAAGCTGATGGCAGAAATTCTGGCCACCAGAATAGACTGTGTCCCGGGAGTGATTGGGGAGGACCAGACGGGTTTTGTTAAGGGCAGGCAGCTGAAAGCGAATGTGAGGAGGCTCCTGAATATTATCATGATGCCCTCGCAGGTGGGGCGGGGGGGGGGGGGGGGTAGGTGGTGGCTGCGATGGACGCGGAGAAGGCCTTTGACAGGGTGGAGTGGGAGTATCTGTGGGAGGCGCTCGGCAGGTTTGGATTTGGGGAGGGATTTATAGGGTGGGTCAAGCTGCTGTATCAGGCCCCTGTAGCGAGTGTGTCCACAAACCGGCTACGGTCGGAGTATTTCAGGCTGCACCGGGGGACGTGGCATGGGTGTCCCCTGTCCCCGTTGCTGTTTGCCCTGGCAATTGAGCCGTTGGCCATTGCGCTCAGGACTTCGGGGGATTGGAGGGGGCTAGTGCGCGGAGGGGAGGAGCACTGGGTCTCCCTCTATGTGGATGACCTGCTGTTGTATATTTCGGACCCGTTAGAGGGGATGGGGGAGGTCATGCGGATCCTGGGGGACTTCGGGAGGTTCTCGGTGTATAAGTTGAGTGTGGGGAAGAGTGAGCTGTTTGTGGTCCACGGTAGGGGCCAGGAGGAGAGGCTGAGGGAGCTCCCGCTCAGGATAGTGGAGAGGAGGTTTCGGTACTTGGGGATGCAAGTGGCCAGGAAAGGGGATGCCCTGCACAGGCTCAACTTAACCCAGCTAGTGGAGCAGATGCAGGGAGAGTTTAAAAGGTGGGAAATGCTCCCGCTTTCCTTGGCAGGACGGGTGCAGACTGTGATGATGACGGTTCTCCCCAGGTTCCTCTTCGTGTTTCAGTGCCTCCCCATTTTCATCCCCAAGTCCTTCTTTAAGCGGGTGAATAGGATTGTTACGGAATGTGTGGGGGCGAATAAAACCCCGCGAGTCAAAAGGGTATTCTTGGAGCGTAGCCGGGTTTTGGGCGGGGGGGGGGGGGGTGGAAGAGGACTGGCTCTGCCGAACTTCTGCAGTTATTACTGGGCGGCCAATGCGACCATGATCAGGAAATGGATGATGGAAGAGGGGACGGCGTGGGGGCGGTTGGAGGCGGCGGCGTGTAGAGGCACCAGTCTAGGGGTACTTGTTACGGCTCCGCTGCCGTTCTCGCCAATGCGATACACCACTAGCCCGGTGGTGACGGCGGCACTGAGGATCTGGGGCAGTGGAGGAGACACAAGGGGAAGAGGGGGCCTCGGTGTGGACCCCTGTAGCCACCTGAGTTGGCCACTTCCCGACTTAAAATGGAGAACAGCAAAGGCTGAAGGGAAATTCAGCCAACACAGGCAAAAACTAGCAGGTGTAAGTTTACTGTGTATTAGACTCTGCAGAAACCCAGCCAGCATCGATACAAGCAGCCATCTGCATACAATGTAGCAGCCAGCTACATAGTAATGAGCGATCCCCGGGAACAATCAAAACATTTTGAGGTAAACAAGGCCAAGCCAGACTCCTCGGCGCCAGCAGGAGCCAACACAAAAGAGGTCAACGGACACCTAAAGACCGCCCATCGATCAGGGAACCGCTCCAGCATTGGAGAAATCGAACCAAGCGATTGGAACGAAGTCCAATCACTTGAAACCAGGTACGGGGTCCTCCCCGAAGGGCGGGAAGCCCCTGGGGATTATAAAGTAAAGCCCCCAAGTTCAAATTGTCCTTCTTGACAGGGTCATTCAGCAACGCGAAGCAACCCCTGAGAGTGAACTGTCCAGCGGCCTCCAAGAAAGTAAGTCTCAAGTCAACGCTCGCTATGAGATAGGCGCTCCTAGCTACCAGTCCATACCAGCTTTTGAATCCCGCAGACTCAGAACCCGAACGAAAGGCCATTTGTTCCCCTGACCTGGTGGGCCAGTCCGAAGCTAAGTATAGGCCTGTTAGTGATAGAAATAGCCTAGAAAGTAGAGTTTATGCATGAGTAGTGATTTACAGTGTATAATAAATGTGCTTTGATTTGAATCGTACTAATTGGTGTGTTGAGTTATTGATCATTACTTGAACTTGAACCTCGTGGCGGTATCATAAAGATACCTGGCTACTCGAGAGCAAAGGTTATAAAACAGAGCCAATTGAACCAACCAAATGTTAGCAACACCCCGATACGCAATAACCACAGATTTGCTCTGGGTAGGTTGGATGGGGGATACCAAGGCTGGTATAGGGCAGGTATTAGGACGATGGGGACCTGTTTATAGACGGGGTTTTCCCCAGCATGCAGGCGCTGGAGGAGAGGTTCGGCCTGCCCCCGGGGAATGCGTTCAGGTACCTTCAGGTTCGGGACTTCCTTAGAAAACAGGTGGGGACATTCCAGGATAGGGTGGTGTCTGGCATCTGGGTAGGGGAGGGGAAGGTGTCGGACATATATCAGGAGCTGCAGGAGGTAGAGGAAGCCTCAGTAGGGGAGTTGAAGGATAAGTGGGAGGAGGAGTTGGGCGAGGAGCTGGATGAGGGCCTGTGGGCCGATGCCCTGGGCAGGGCGAACTCCTCCTCATTATGTGCCAGGCTCGGATTAATCCAATTTAAGGTGGTGCATCGGTTGCATATAACGGCGGCAAGAATGAGTAGGTTTTTTGGGTGGAGGACAGGTGCCCGAGGTGTGCAGGGTGTCCGGCGAATCATGCCCATATGTTTTGGGCATGCCCGGCTCTTAAAGGATTCTGGCAGGGGTTTGCAAGGGTGATGTCTAGGGTTTTGGACGCTCGGGTGAAGGCGAGCCCAGCGGTAGCGATATTTGGGGTGACGGAGGATCTGGGAGTGCAGGAAGCGAAAGAGGCCGAGGTACTGGCCTTTGCCTCCCTGGTAGCCCGGAGACGGATTCTGTTAATGTGGAGAGACTCGAAACCCCCGAGTGTGGCGACCTGGGTTAGCGACATGATGGGGTTCCTCAGCCTGGAGCGAATAAAGTTCGCCTTGAGAGGGTCCTTGATGGGGTTCTCCCGGCGGTGGCAACCTTTCCCTGACTTTCTAGGGGAGCAGTAAGTGTCAGCAGCAGCATCCTGGGGGGTTCAGGTGGGGGGGGGGGGGGGGTACTCTTGATATAATGTGAGTTGGGCATGGAGACAAAACCCACCTTGTTCTGTTTTAAAAAAAAACATTTCTGTTGTGTAAGTAGTTTCCTTGTAAGCTTTGGGTTATGTTTATTGGTATTTTGTTTTACGATTTGTATTTCTATTTTTGTTATGTAAAAACGCTCATTGGAAAAACTTCAATAAAACATTTATTTTTAAAAAAGTGAGTGTTTTTTGCAAAACATAGATGAGGTAAAGACCAAGGTTATGGCTCTAAATGGCAATGGCAATGGAGGTGGAAAATACTGAGATAGAGGCAGTGGAAGTACATTGGCTCAGTGATAAACACCAAAGTTATGTCCACAAATGAAATCCAGGTTAAATTAGCTACCGTGAGAGGTGCGAAGTTGCATCTGAAAATCTAAAAGCATCAGCAAGAATCCAAACAAAAATGTCTCATTCTGTCATGAGTATAGGTTGTCAAACGCGATGGATGTAAGAGTTGGACTCTGACGAAAGAGGGTGAGAGGTGGAGAACAGCTTTAGAAGTGCAGGTAATGGCAGAGGATGCTCAGAATCAGCTGGATGGAAGTCCAGGAATCTGAAGGATTGCAAAGTACATTTAGGGAGAGAAAGATAGCTAGACACGCAGACACAACACTCTTGACAGCCTTGTCTTGGCAACAATCAAATGAGAAATTGAGAGTAAAAACCAGATGGGTGGTGTGATGAATAGGATTTTCAGATATATTGTATTATATGCTGTTTGCTGCAGTCATGTTTTTAAAAATCCTGGTTGAAAGGCTTACTAATAATAATCTTTATTATTGTCACAAGTAGGCTTACATTAACATCAATGAAGTTACTGGGAAAAGCTCCTAGTCTCCACACTCCGGCGCCTGTTCGGGTACACAGAAGGAGATTTCAGAATGTCCAATTCACCTAACAAGCACGGTTTTCTTTTTGGTGGCAGAGGTACAATTAAGGCATCATAGAAGTTGTGCGAGTGGAATTTTGTTTATACAAATCAGGTGCCTGGAGAGTAGATAATTAAAGACATTGGGCGGGATTCTCCGGTCCGCCAGCCGCGTTTTCCTGGGCTGTGCGCCCTCACCAGCAACAGGATTCTCCGTTCCTACGTCTTGCCAATGGAATTTCCCATTGTGGCCACCCCAAGCCACAGGGATACCCGCGGCGTGTGCGCGCAGCTGGCGCAATGGAGAAACCCACCAGCGGAGAATCCAGCCAATTGTGTTTAGTTTAGTAAGCCGATATAGTCAATGGGAGAAGCCGTCAGGTGTTAGGTTTTCTTTTTTGCAATTCAGTTTTAGATTGGCATGTGGACAGGCAAGCAACTGCTTTAAAAACAATGAGTTTTGACCTGTCTGTGAACAGGAGCAGTTTCTCAGAGGCTGGCAGGTTAAACAGTAGTTTGAGACAGGCAATAATCTGCAAGCTGGTTTCTGAAGGATCTCTCTTTCTCAAAGTAGGGTATCCAAGACATCTTGTTAAGCAAGTATTTCTGGGTCTAACTGTGTTTGAAAGTGGATTTTGACCTGAGATGGGTTTTGTCTGCGTGGAGATAAAAGATAGCAGTTAGGAGCATTTCATTTACTTGTTTTTTAAAAAATAAACATTTTATTGAGGTATTTTTGGTATAGTAACAACTTGTCATGTGAGAGTACTTTTAAGACATAGATGTTTAAGCAATGTGCCTTTAAGAAAACAGTGATGTCAGAGAATGGATGGGGCTGGCCTTTAGGTCAGCCATTTTGCAGGTTTTTAGTTTCAGTTTTAAAAAAGAGCTGGGTGTGTGTCTGTGTTTTGCAGTGAACTGGATATCTGCCATGAAAGACTAGCTCTGGATCATTTGGGTGATTTAAACTTATAATAGTGAAGCCTTTAACCTGATGTGATTTTGTTTAAAGGTGTTAAGTCTCTTGGAAATTTGAAGGAACACTTTAAGGAAGTATTTACTGTTGCAATATTTTCTGAGTTATCTTTGAAGTAAGGGGTGTTAAGAGATCCAATGTTTACTTAAGATGTTAAGTTGAGTTCATGGAATAAACAGGGTTTTGTGTTTAAAAACCCATGTGTCCATAATTGTAATCCTACACCTAGGGAAAAAGCCGTGTGCTGGGAAAAGCAACAAATCCATTAAAGGGCGAGGTTGGTTGAACTCTGTGATACATTTTGGGGTTCTGAAAACGCCTCGCCCATAACAAACAAAATAATATACAAGAAACCATAAACATAGTGCAAAAGCCATTTATCTCTCGTACAGGTCCCACCCTTATTGACCTCCTACTCTAATCTAAACTACTCCCCCCCCCCCCCCCACCCCCCACGGTCTGCTGACGATTAATTAACCGCAAAGAAGTCGACGAATGGGTGCCACCTCCGGGTGAACCCTAATAGTGACCCTCTCAAGGCTTCATTTACTTGTTAAGCATTGTTTAACGTGTAATTGTAAGCTTCTTTTTCAATGAGATTGACGTTATTTTAATCTGTGTCAGTAATAAAGTTTGTTTTATTATACCATATCCCTATTTGTGTGTGGAATCACTCCTATAGCAAAGAATCCTTTACTCACAATCTTACAAATTAAATAAAATATTGGGGTTCTGTCCAGAACCCGAGAAACTGCTGTCTGGTCCAGGATTGTAATAGTTGATAACAGTGAGATATGCACTCAGGGAGGATTGAAGCAAATCAGAGAAGAAGCAAGGCAATGCCAGTGGCTCCACTGATACAACAGAATAAACAGAGAATTGTTAGAGGAAAGGGCAAGAGCCTGACAAGAGAAATATTTGTTCTGGGATGTCAATGATGCTTTGTCCTGGATTCATTTCTCATACACTTTCCCTTATCCTCTTCAACTCAAGCAACAAATATGCTTCAACCAATGCCTGCCCTGTGCCATTAATCATGAAATGAATGAAAAATGAAAATTGTTTATTGTCACAAGTAGGCTTCAATGAAGTTACTGTAAAAATCCCCTAGTCACCACATTCCAGTGCCTGTTCGGGGAGGCTGGTACGGGAATTGAACCCGCGCTGCTGGCCTGCTTTGGTCTGATTGCATGTGCCTCATCACTGGTTTAGCACACTGGGCTAAATCGCTGGCTTTTAAAGCAGAACAAGGCAGGCCAGCAGCACGGTTCGATTCCCGTGCCAGCCTCCCCGAACAGGCGCCGGAATGTGGCGACTAGGGGCTTTTCACAGTAACTTCATTTGAAGCCTACTTGTGACAATAAGCGATTTTCATTTCATTTCACTAGATCACTTTTAAAAAAAAAAGAATGCTTTATAACCCGACAGCCAAATGTCAACCCAGACATCTCACTGAGAAGCCGGGCTTAGTTCTGTGCTCTTACTGGTACCCAGCTTACCATTCACTCGTATTGTCATCTCCTGTCCTTGTTCACCCATGTCATCTCCCAGTTCAGCAATGCTTCAAATTTATCTATTCTTATCCTTTTGTTCAAATCACTCCAATGCCTCCCTTTGTCTGGAATCTCCTCTAGCCTCTGGAATATCTACCTTCCTCTAATTCTGGATTCTTGAGCATCCCCGATTTCAAGGGCTCCACCATTGGTGGCTGTGGCTTAGACACAAGGCCCTAACTCTGGAATTCCCTCTCAGAACCTCTCTTCCTTTAATCGAGATTTTGGTTACCTGTCCGGATATGTGCCTTGGTGTCCAATTTTGTTCACACGCTCCCGTGAAGCATTTTGGGACATTTGCTACAATAAAGGTACAATATAAATTAAAGTTGTTGTTGCTGTTACAAAGGCCTTTTCTCCTCACGTGCAGAATCCAATGCCCAGCCAGAGGTTTCCCCGTGAATGTAAATGACTGGATAAAGGAAAAGGTTCTGACCGCGTCACTATTATTGCCTGTGGGATGTTTACAATCAGTTTGCGAACAATGGGGGTCACAAGGTTTGGGGGAGGCGGGGTCTATTTTAAGTTATGGCCTTGCATTCAGGTTTTAGTTACCCTCACAACTTTAAAAAAAAATTGTTTTAATATAAATTTAGAGTACCCAATTTTTTTTTCCAATTAAGGGGGAATTTAGCGTGGCCAATCCATCTACCCTGCACATCTTTGGGTTGTGGGGGTGAGATCCACGCAGACATGGGGAGAACGTGCAAACTCCACACGGACAGTGACCCAGGGCCGGGATTCGAACCCGGGTCCTCAGCGCCGCAGTCCCAGTGCTAACCACTGCGCCACATGCCACCCCTTGTTATTCTCACAACTTTGACAATCTGTGGGTGAACGGTTGCTTAACAAGCACCAGGAATTTGGAAGGAGCTTATTTTGTGCACAGAATAAAAGACAAAGAGACAAGAGTAGGTCATTGAGCCCCTCGAGCTCCCTCCATCCTTCCAGCAGATCATTGCTGATTTCTATCTTAACTCATCTATCTGGTTAGCACTGCTGCCTCACGGAGCCGATGTCCCGGGTTCGATCCTGGCCCCGGGTCACTGTCCATGTGGAATTTGCACATTCTCCCACATGTTTGCGTGGGTCTCACCCCCACAACCCAAAAAGATGTGCAGGGTAGGTGGACTGGCCATGATAAATTGGCCCTTAATTGGATAAAAAGAACAGGGTACTCTAAATATATATTTTTGAAAACTCCATCCATCCATCTCCCTTATTTCTGTAACCCTTAATACTCTTATCCAACACAAATTTATCAATCTCAGTTTGATTGGGGATGCTGGTTGGTGAAGTTAAAAATAAGACAAAGCAGCCATTTCTTTGTTGGAGTGAGTTTATTGGCTTGTTTCAAAGAACAAACAAAGAACAAAGAAATGTACAGCACAGGAACAGGCCCTTCGGCCCTCCAAGCCCGTGCCGACCATACTGCCCGACTAAACTACAATCTTCTACACTTCCTGGGTCCGTATCCTTCTATTCCCATCCTATTCATATATTTGTCAAGATGCCCCTTAAATGTCCCTATCGTCCCTGCTTCCACTACCTCCTCCAGTAGCGAGTTCCAGGCACCCACTACCCTCTGCGTAAAAAACTTGCCTCGTACATCTACTCTAAACCTTGCCCCTCTCACCTTAAACCTATGCCCCCTAGTAATTGACCCCTCTACCCTGGGGAAAAGCCTACCCTACTCCAACACACCACAGCCCATAGGATTCCATTGAATCCCTACAGTGCAGAAGGAGGGCCTTCGAGCCTTCGGCCCATCGGGTTACCACTTACCCTCTGAAAGAGCACCCTACCTTTTCATAATAATAATAATTACATCAACACTTGTCATGTGAGAGTACCTTTAAGAAATGGGTGTTTATAAATGGTGTGTATGTAAGTATCTGTAGTGAGAGTACCTTTAAGAAATGGGTGTTTATTACTGCAGTGATGTCAGAGAGTGGGTGGAGCTGGGCTGTCTGTCAGCTTTTTACTTTCATTTTACGCTGTTTTGCTGCAGGGTGTGTTTTAGTTTCATTTTCAGAGTTGGATAGCTGCAGTCACAGCCAGAAGGTGTATTAAGAGTCTCTCCCTGTAATCTAAAGACTGTAAATCCATCCTAGTGATTTAAAACTAATAACAGTAGTGACTTTAACCTGATGTGCCTCTGGTAAAAGGTGTTTTAAGTCTTATGGATGTCAAAAGGAAAGCTTAAAGGATTACTTAGTGTTGTAGTCTTTGGGGGTTGTATTTGAATTAATGGTTGCTAAGATGTTCACTGTCTGTTTTAAAAAGGTTAACTTGAGTTCATAGAATAAACGTTGTTTTGCTTTAAAAAATACTTTTCCATTTCTGCTGTACCATACCTGTAGAGTGGGCCGTGAGCTCCCCATACCACAATCTATTAAAAGTTGTGGGTCAGGTGAACTCCATGATACACTTTGGGGTTCTCTAAACCCTGGCCCATAACACACTGTAAGAAGTTACTGGGAAAATCCCCTAGTCGTCACATTCCGGCGCCTGTTCGGGTGCACTGAGGGAGAATTCAGAATGTCCAATTCACCTAACAAGCATGTCTTTCAGGATTTGTGGGAAGAAACTGGAGCACCCGGAGGAAACCTTAGCAGACATGGGGAGAACGTGCAGACTCCGCACAGTGACCCAAGCCGGGAATCGAACCCAGCTACCTGGCGCTGTGAAGCAACAGTACTAACCACTGTGCTGCCAACCTATGCTCAATCCCTCGTCCTGTCCCCATAACCCCACATCTTTGGACACTGTGGGATAATTTAGCATGGCCAATGCATCTAACCTACACATCTTTGGACTGTCGGAGGAAACCAGAGAACCCGGAAGAAACCCATGCAGGTATCCACATCGGCACCGAAGGTCAGAATCGAACCCAGGTTCCTGGCGCTGTGTGGCAGCAGTGCTAATCACCGTGCCAGCCAATGTCCTGACTATTCCCAATTACTTAAAAAATATATATTTTTATTGGTAACTTTTTCATTTATAACAATATAGTATAAAATGGATGTTTCAGGTTACAATAGAAAAAACCCAGTCAACAGTTAAGAATGCTTCCAATCTTAAAAATGTTCCGTCCATGTCTGGCTGAAAATTACAAGATAGTCACAATTGGGTAATTCTGAAACAACTTTGTTAGTTAACCGTTGAAATGTGTCTGGTGTGTTTTTCATGCCAAATGGCATAACTTTGAATTGGTATATATCCTCTGGAGTCACAAAAGCTGAAATCTTCATCACCCTTTCGGATAAAGTTACCTGCCAGTAACCTTTAAGTAAATCCAGCTTGGAAATAAAAGCTGATTGTCCCACTTTCTCCATGCAATCCTCCAAACGTGGGATAGGATAAGAGTCTGTTCTTGTAACTGCATTAATCTTTCTATAGTCCACACACAACCGTTGGTTACTGTCTGGTTTAGGTACCATCACTAGGGGTGAGCTCCATTGGCTGCAGCCCACTTCAATTATGCCATTCTTCAGCATACTCCCAATCTCTTTGTTAACCTGTGCCAATTTTAAAGGGTTAAGTCTGTATGGATGTTGTTTGATTGGAACAGCATTTCCCACATCTACATCATGTATAGCCATTTTAGTACTTCCCAATTTATCTCTACAAAATTGCCCATGTGATATCAATAACTCTTTCAGGTCAGTCTGTTTTCCTCTGGAAGGTAACTCAACAATTTATCCCAATTTTTAAGAACATCCCCATTTTCCAATTTAATTTGAGGTATGTCAAATTCACAGTCATCTGGATTTGGTTGGTCACTTTGAGTTAGAATCATTAAAAACTCCTCCTTTTTCTCTCCTTCCCTTTCAAAATACCTTTTAAGCATATTTACATGACACACTCGGTGAGTTTTCCTTCTATCTGGTGTTTTTACCAAATAATTCATCTCACTTAATTTCCTTTCAATCTGATAAGGTCAACAAAACCTTGCTTTTAAAGGTTCACCTACAGGTGTGGTACAGCAGAAATAGAAAAGTATTTTTTAAAGCAAAACAATGTTTATTCTATGAACTCCAAGTTAACCTTTTTAAAACGTACAGTGACCCACATATTGTAAGGTCCTTGTCCTTCCTCAGGATCAGGGAATAGAAGCCTGTGTAATGATAATGGGCAACAAACCTCAGGACAAGGAATCATTGAACATGTCCAAGATTAAAGGAGTCAACTGACCCACAAACCCCTTGTAGAACAGAATGGGGAATCCATCAGAGCCGGAAGATTTACCCATCTGGATTAACCCAATACCGTGCAACTCTTTTCTCTCCACCAATGGGAAGGACAGCCCATTCAAAAACTTGGCTATGACTGAGCTCTCCTCTGGGGGTTCCGATCTATAAAGCCCCCAAAGAATGCTTTGAAAGCCGCACTGACTTTAGGCGGGGCGGAAACCAAACAGCCACTTGAGTCCCTAATCTATCCAATCGTCTGGAAATGCCATTCAGCTGATGAGCTAAAAGGCGACTGGTCTTCTCACTGAATACACGCTGTGAGCGAGGCAACCGATTCACCGCTCTACCTGTTGATAACAATTCAAATTGCGTCTGCAGCTTTTCCCTGCTCGCAAGTAACTCCACAGTAGGGACAAGTGAATAATGATAATCCACCTTATGGATGGAGTCTGCCACATGTGCTTTGTAGGAAATTATCTCCCCGCTAATAAGTACCTTATGAGCTTCCCATACGTTGAGGCTGAGAGAGACTCGATCTTGTTAAACTTGATATATTCCTCAATGGCGAAGGATATATATTCGGAAAATTCTTTATCTGCTAACAATGCCATATCCAACCTCCATGGTGGGTACTGAGAAGGTCCTGACTCTAGGTCTAAGTCCACAAAGTGTGGAGCATGGTCTAAATCACATTAGCTGAATACCCGCCCCTCTTCACCCAGGTGAGAAGACACCCACCCACCAGGAAAAAGTCAATCTGTGAGTAAACCTGACGCTATTTAATATAAAATTAGTTCAAACAAATTGCAGGTCACTGGCAGCACGGTGGCGCAGTGGGTTAGCCCTGTTGCCTCACGACGCCGAGGTCCCAGGTTCGATCCCGGCTCTGGGTCAGTGTCCGTGTGGAGTTTGTACATTCTCCCCATGTTTGCGTGGGTTTCGCCCCCACAACCCAAAAAGATGTGCAGGCTAGGTGGATTGGCCATGCTAAATTGCCCCGTAATTGGAAAACATGAATTGGGCACTCTAAATTTATTTTAAAAAACAAATTGCAGATCATGGCTCTCTGTTCTCCAATCCTACTGTTTCATATCATCGTAGAGATAAAGATATGGGGCTGGATTCCCCATTATTGGGACTATGCCCCCACGACGGCGTCAAAATGATGGAGTTTTACGCCAGAAAAACTTGGATCAAAGGGACACAAATTCCCAGCCCTGCAGGGGCTAGCAGGGACCCGGAGTAGATCTCGCAGCTTTTGCTGCAGTTATGGGCACACATAGCTCCGGGTCGGAGCCCACGCATGCACACGGCGGCGGCCTTGCCATACTCCATGGCGGACTCGGACCGCGGAGCTAGACCAAAAAAGAGAACCCCGATCGGCTGTGCGCCCAACCCTCAACCCCTGCACAAACATTCCCCGGCTGCCTTTAAGGCCCCCCCCCTGGCCTCCGATTGGCCCGCCCCCGACCAGGGCGGCCGCGGACTGAGTCCGGAGCCACCACACGAGTATCCCGACCGGCTGGAGCATATTAGTTCCACGCAGTCGGGACTTCGGCCAGTCGGGGACGGAGAATGGCTGAGTGGGCCTCTGGCAATGGCCCCAGGTAGGTCCCAGGCGACGGGAGTATGCCGCTTTTCGGGGCCCGCAGAATCGATGAACCAGCGCCGGTCCCAATATCTTCCGGGAACATGGATTCTCCGCCTCCCCGCCAGCTGCGATTTCGGCGTGAGGGTGCGGAGAATCCAGTCCATGATTTTAACAAAATGGTCAATCGTCTCTTTAGGGTTCTGAGGTTCCCTCCAGATCTAATCTTGTCTCCATCCTTGAAGGATAAGGGAATGGTGGAACCCCCATCCCATCTCAGCTGAAGCAACCTTTTTTCATGTTTCAGCAGGGGGCAGTGAGAGTAGCACCGCCCAAATCACAAATCTCAGCAGACATAAGGACACACATGACACAGACATGTCTGTAGTGGAGGTTGGGGTGGCCAGTCCCACTTGCTCTGCTCCCCCCCCCCGACAGTATAAATCTGACCCCATTTCCAGTTCTCTCTAGATTTGACAAAGAGTCATGCAGACTTGAAACGTTAGATCCCTTTTCTCTCCACAGATGCTGAGATTGTCCAGTATTTTCTGTTTCTATCATATTCTGGTCATTGCCCCCCGAAGGGTTCCTTCACCTTAATCGCCAAGCCATGCGCTTTTATTATTTCGGAGGTCTTCTCTAACTTCGGGAGTCGAGACATCTTCTATCGATTTACGATGGTCCACAGGCACAACCCTCCATTGTTTCTCAAATTCCACTGACAAGATGCCGGCAAGTATGTCGGCCATTGTTAGAATGGCCAGAGTCACTGGAGCAGCCTTCGCCATTTTCTCCATCGAGGAGCCTCAAGAAGCCTCTCAATCCGTCGACTAATTTCTATAAATGCTTTTCTTTGCATTTCTCTTATGTGAGCATCTTATACCATCGATCAGATGGGATTTTACGCAAAAAATATCCCCAGAAACTGGGCGAAAAGGGCCAAAAATCAAGTATCCTGCCGGGAGCCATCTCGTCTGCGACTTCTCCCGACATGCTTCCACCGGAAGTCGCTATTCCCAATTATAGGAGTATGCTTCACCCGACGTCTATGTGTATGTATTTACATTGTGTATTTGTCATATGTCCTGTGTTTTTTTTCATGTATGGAACTATCTGCCTGGACTGTAGGCAGAACAGTACTTTTCACTGTACCTCGGTACATGTGACAATCAATCTAAATTTAAATCTACAAATTCCTATTGTCTCTTTAAAACATAACTGCCATTACAGGGGGACTGGAGAAGGGGTTGGTATCGGCGGTTCTGTCAGTATTCTCCGAATAGGGGGCGGGATTCTGTCAGCCCGGGCTCGGCCGGAGAATCCTCGTGACCGGCGTGACACACGTCGCGCCAACCACACCGGCGCCAATGGCGCCGATTCTCCGCTCTGCGTAACTGTTTCTTGTTTATTGTTGGTGGGTGCAGAAAATGTGAAAAAGGAGAATAAAAATATATATTTTTAAACATAACTGCCATTAAATCGCAACAATGCGTTCAATAAGACATTGACAGCTGGAACCGACAAACATTCTCACACAGTGACCCATCCTTTGTAAAAAGGAATATGTTCAAGCCCTGTGCATTTTTCTAAATACCCAGGAGCTTGGGGAAGCTGTAGTTTTCCGTTCGTTTCACCACGGCAATGCCTCAGCCAATCAGTCAACTTGCTAACCAATCAGCATCCTTTCCCCCCTGCAGTATAAATTGTTGTGATTGTTTGAAATTTGGTACTCTTCTGTTTATCCTGATGAGCACTTGAGGAAAAACGTTGGTAACTTTTCAGCAATGTTCAAAGCTCGATTTTGAAATTTTCAATTAGCTCCCAGCCTCAACAGCTTTTTGAATGAAGAGAGAGAAGAGTTCCAGATTTCCACCATCCTTTGTGTGAAGAAGTCCTTCCTGACATCTCCTCCGAACAACCTAGCTCGAATTTTAAGGACCACCCCCGCCCTGTTCTGGACTCTCTGAGAGGGATTAGTTTCTCCCTATCAACTCTTTTAATCATCTTAAACTCTTAATTTAGATCACCCCATAATCAGCTATCCTCAAGGAATACAAGTCCAGTCTCAACGACCTGTCCTGGTAATTTAATTCTTTTAGCCCTGGTATCATCCGGGTGAATCTTTGCGTGCCCTTCCTCGGAGATGTGACATGCAAATTCAGTTTGGTTTTCATCTGAGAGTGACAGTCCCAGGTTCAACTCAGGCCAACTGCAAGTACGGGCACCACATCCTGTATCCAGAAAGCTCGGGACTTACTTTAATGGGGATTTTCCGGATTCTGGGTCCGGGGGTGGGAATAGGATAATTTACAAGCTGATCTGATTTCTCCCTGTGCTGGACCTAGCCAGGATGGGAAAAGTAAGGGACGAAGGGCAGATTAGGCCAGTTTTCACCCGTGAATCCAGGAGCCAAGGTAATTTTGTAGTTTATGTAGTTTCCAGCTCCGGATCCTTCTTGATGATGATACGCTGAAGGGGCCCAATGCCTGTATATTTAAAGCACCATAGTTCACACTGGGAGTTGGAGGGATGGAAGAAAGAAAATAATCTGTGCTCAGTTGCTATGGAAACCCCCAAGTTTTTGTGCTCAAGCAGCTGTGTTGCTCCATCCAGATGACAATGACTCAGATTCAAAACTGGTGCATGGAGCCTCCTTGTGCTGTTCCTAGTCAAGCTCACATCAAATTATGAACAGAAGGTATTTTCAGGCAACTGATTTTTAGTCAGCCGGCTGGCATCGTGGGTGTCTCTGCTGCATCTTCAAACTCCGTCAAATTATTTTCCCTATCAACTGATTCCTACAATTGAGTGTCGGGCACAAAATGGCAGTCAGCAGAGCAATGTCTAAATTACTCTATTACCTGGCACAGCAGGAGACACTTCTTCTCAGATTTAAGTGGTTATTAATGTAAAATTAGTTCAAACAAATTGAAGGGCATGGCTCTCTCTGTTCTCCAATCCTACTGTTTCATATCCTCGTAGAGACAAAGATCTGACTTCAGCAAAAAGGCTAACCATCTCTTTAGGGTTCTGAGATTCCCTCCAGACTTAATCTTGTCTCCATCCTTGAAGGTCAAGGGAATGGTGGGACCCCCACCCCATCTCAGCTGAAGCAGCCTTTCTTCACGTTTGAACAGAGGGCAGTGAGAGTAGCACCACCCAAACCACCAACTTAGAAGACATACGGACACACATGACACAGACACGTCCACATATGGCCACAGAAACCTGGGCATGCCCTCACACGGACACTCACATAGACACAGAAACGCGGATCCACGCACGCTCACAGGAAATATGCAGGCACACACAAATAGTCACGATGGTGACACTCATCCTAAGACACATGAATGTATATATGCCAGATATACATATGTGTACACACAGGCATGTACAGAGAGACACTTATGTATGCACATATGTACCAAGATGCATGTTATGTGGACAGACACACAAGTGGATGCATGGGCATGCAGGTACAGGCACTCACAGAGCATACGCCACAGGGATAGATACAGGGTACAGAGATACAGAGTAAAGCTCCCTCTACACTGACCTCATCAACAACTGCAGGGCAGGTACAGCATGGGGTTAGATACAGAGTAAAGTCCCCTCTATACTGTCTCCATCAAACACTCCCAGGACGGTACAGCACGGTGCTGGATACAGAGTAAAGTTCCCTCTACACTGTCCCCATCAAACACTCTCAGGACTGAACGTGTTTTTCCGAGGGCTGGAGTGGCTTATAATGGACCTTATAATAATAATGTTGATTATTGTCACAAGTAGGCTTACATTAATACTGCAATGAGGTTACTGTGAAAGTCCCTAGTCGCTACATTCCAGCACCTATTCGGGTACACTGAGAAAGAGAATTCAGAATGTCCAATTCACCTAACAGCACGCCTTTTGGGACTTGTGGGAGGAAACTGGAGCATCCGGAGGAAACCCACGCAGACATGGAGAGAACGTGCAGACTCCGCACAGACAGTGACACAAGTCGGGAATCGAACCTGGGACCCTGGCACTGTGAAGCACCTGTGCTAACCACTGTGCTACCATGCCGTCCATGGGTGGGTTGACCACCTCAGATTTGGAGGGGGGTTCTTACAGAGGGAGAGGCAGGTGTAGGGTTGGCGCTGCCGAACCTCTTGCTTTGCTATTTGCCCAGTGCCACAGCATGGTTGGGTGATTTGATGGAACTTTTGCATCTCAAGAGGTTATGTTCACAATGAGGGGAGTGACTGGTGGGTTTTATTGCAGGTGGCGTCAATTTATATTGCATTTCAAGGATCTGGTCACTAGTAGCTGTTGGAGGGTGAGGGTATTCTGTTGGGAGGTTATAATTAGGGCAGCACGGTAGCATGGTGGTTAGCACAATTGCTTCACAGCTTCAGGGTCCCAGGTTCGATTCCCGGCTTGGGTCACTGTCTGTGTGGAGTTTGCATGCTCTCCCCGTGTCTGCGTGGTTTTCCTCCGGGTGCTCCGGTTTCCTCCCATAGTCCAAAGATGTGCAGGTTAGGTGGATTGGCCATGCTAAATTGCCCTTAGTGTCCAAAATTGCCCTTAGTGTTGGGTGGGGTTACTGGGTTATGGGGATAGGGTGGAGGTGTGGGATTAGGTAGGGTGCTCTTTCAAAGAGCCGGTGCAGACTCGATGGGCCGAATGGCCTCCTTCTGCACTGTAAATTCTATGATTCTATGAATTGTTGTGGGAGTTTTTGTTTTTGGTTGGGATGGTTTGTTGAGGTTGTTGATGCATGCCTTATTGTTTGACTGTTATTTATGTATATAATTAAAAATCTCAATAAAAACATTTAAAAAAAATATGCCTAGGTTAGATACAGCCGAAAGCTCCCTCTACGCTGTCCCCATCAAACATTCCCAGGACAGGTACAACATGGGGTTAGATATGGAGAAAAGCTTCCACTACACTGTTCCCATCAAACACTCTCATGACAGGTACAGCACGGGGTTGGATACAGACTGAAGCTCTCCATCAAAGACTCCCAGGGCATATCTCGATTAAGGTTTCCAGTCAGCAGAATGAGGAAATCTTCACCCCACTGGACTCAACTGGATTCAACCCCAGACCTGAGGACATTGCGATCTCAAGCACAAAATTACATCCTTAACTGCCAATCCAGTTGCTGAAGCTGTAAGGCACAGATCATGTGAAACTAAGATCACAGGTCAGAGAATTAAACCACAGGACTGCACGCCATTGAGACCTTACCCATTTGCGCAAATTGGGAAGCATGGAGCCGGACCTTGGGGAATTAGATAGATGGGAATGGTGAAGGGGAGTAATGAGAATGCAAGCAAATTCCCCAGTGCTGGTCAACTAGGGTGATTGAATCTGACAGTGACTGACTAACTCCAGCTTTACAGTGGAATGTGGCGTGCAGCTCCCAATGTGAGACAAGGAAAAGTCAAAATAAAAAAGTTATATAATGCTAAATAGTAAAAATTAGTACTGGGACTTGTTCTTACATTAAGCAGAAAGAGAGGTGGAAGGGAATCTGTACTACACACCGAATTTCCTGGACTGGCATCCACATACGTCTCTGTCTTTGGCTCCACAGCCAGTTCTGCTTCTAGAATCTTCTCCACTGGCATGTCGTCATTGACACTGCTGCTGGGCTCTAGCTCATTGTCACTTCTCTCCTTCCCTCGCTGCCTCTCCTCCTGCACGGCTGAAAGAAAACCAGAAAATGTGTGGAACCACAGATCGAGAAACACATGAACACTTTTACCCCCTGTAATGACACCCTCCCATGTCCTTCTGATTACGCCTCCTTGGACATGGGGTCTCTGCGGCCGTCAACTGCTTTCTGCTGCCTCGCCCAAGCCCCCACACAACCCACCAACCCAATTCTTCGACCGAGGCAGCGATGTACTGGCCAAGCTGAGGGACCGATCGCCCGATTCTGCCCTCGTCCAATGCCTGAACTTCCTAGTGGGAGTCACGGGAGTCCTGGCTGATTTCCCTGCTCCTGGGCTACCCCAGGCACTGATGGTTTCTCACTGTCAGTCTTTATAGACCTTACAGTGCTGAGAAGACTGATGGTGCTGGTGCCGTAACAACTCTCGCTTCTCGTTTCGTCTAACGAGCCAAGCAGAATGCCCAGATTGATAACCATCTCCTTGACAACAAAATGCTGCACAGTTGACCCTCTGACTCCGGGGCTAAGTGGTGGTTTCTGGTTCCTGGTGTGGGACCGGTGCCTGAGGTAATACCGGCGTCTCTCAGTGACTTGTGCTGGAAGGTTATGCTCTGCATTCTGGACACTTCAGCCCTTGGGGATCAACATTACATTTACTTTAAATTGTCTAAATGGTGGAGACAGGCAGCCTCTGGCAAACACCAGGGAATCTTTGTGACCGCAGACCACTGCTAGATAACCCCCAATTATAAAAAACATCAACAGACATTCCCTCAATCAACCTGTCAATGACTATTCAGATACTTTCAGGTCTCCAATCAGGTTCCTGCTCTGTCAATGACCAAACGGCTCTTCTCAAAGTGACAAATGATACCGTGTGTGACTGTGACAAAGGGAAACATTCCCTCCTCCAACTGTGTTTTTTAAAAATTTGTTCACGGCATGTGGGCATCACTGTCAGGGCCAGCATTTATAGCCCATCCCTAATTGCCCTCGAATTCAGTGGCTTACTCGGCCATTTCCAAGGGCAGTTAAGAATCAACCACATTGCTGTGGGTCTGGAGTCACATATTGGCTGATTTACTTCCCTAAATGGAATTAGTGAACCAGGGTGGGTTTTCACAACAATTGTTTTGTGGTCATCATTAAACTTTTAATTCCAGGTTTTTATTCAATTCAAATTTCATCTGCCATGGTGGGATTCGAACCCGGGTTCCCAGATTACTAATCCAGAGACAATCGCACTGCGCCATCGTCTTTCCCATCGCCTTTACGGCCTTGGACATGGTGACCACACCATCCCCCTCCATCACCTCTCCACTGTTGTCCAGCTTTGTGTGGGACCATCAAATCAAGACTGCTTTCTCAAAAGGATGTGTGTGCAGGTTTAAGGGGTTACAGCAGAAGGGGGGCTCTAGGTGGCATTTGGAGAGCTGGTGAAGACATGATGGGCTGAATGGTCTGCTTCTGCACTGTAATGATTCTGTGGTTTTACATCCCATTTCCGCCCCAGCACGATTGCTTGGCTTCATTCTAAAACTCTTATCCACTAATTTTGTTACCTCTCGACGTGACTATTCCAATACATTCCTGGCTGTTCTCTCACATTCTACCCTCTGTAAACATGAGGTCATCCAAAACTCCTGGCTGAGTTCTTACTCCCACCAAGTCCTGTTCACCAGTCAGCTTGGTGCTCAGACTGATACTGGTTCTTATAGAACATACAGTGCAGAAGGGGGCCATTCGGCCCATCGAATCTGCACCAACCCACTTAAGCCCTCACCTCCACCCTATCCCCGTAACCCAATAACCCCTCCAAACCTTTTTGGTCATTA
Source organism: Scyliorhinus torazame (assembly GCF_047496885.1). Lineage (NCBI taxonomy): Eukaryota > Metazoa > Chordata > Chondrichthyes > Carcharhiniformes > Scyliorhinidae > Scyliorhinus > Scyliorhinus torazame. The sequence continues at coordinate 160,349,116 of NC_092713.1, read as the reverse complement.
AGGGCAATTTATCATGGCCAATCCACCTAACCTGCACGTCTTTGGATTGTGGGAGGAAACCGGAGCACCCGGAGGAAACTCACGCAGACACGGGGAGAACGTGCAGACTCCACACAGATAGTGGCCCAGCAGGGAATCGAACCTGGGACCTTGGCGCTGTGAAGCCACAGTGCTAATCACATGTGCTACAGTGCTGCCCTTGGTCAAGCAATGCCTCAATTTTAAAATTGTCACCTTTGTTTCAAATCTCACCATGGTCTCTATGATGTACAGCCCCATAATCTCCCAAGATATCTTTGCTCATCTAATTCAGACCTTTTAAGGACCCCTGGATTTAATCATTCAACTATTGGTGACTGTACCTCCCATTGTCTCAACTTCCTTCCTACTCCACTCCGTCTCTTTCCTTTTCCCTCCGTTAAAACACTAATTAAAACTTTCCACTCTGACCAAGCTTTTGATTATTGGACTTGACATCTCTTTATATAGTTACAGTCTAAGTATGGCCTTCAACAATTGTCTGAAACACCTTGGGAGCTTTTATTACAGTAAAGGTTCTATTTTAATGAGTAATTATTGTTAAAAGCTCCCTCTACACAACCCATCAAACACTTCCAGGGCAGGTACAGCACGGGATTAGATACAGAGTAAAGCTCCATCTACACTGTCCGCATCAAACATTCCCAGGACATGTAAAGCACAGGGTTAGATACAATATGGGGGGCACGGTAGCACAGTGTTTAGCACAGTTGCTTCACAGCTCCAGGGTCCCAGGTTCAATTCCCAACTTGGGTCACTGTCTGTGCGGAGTTTGCACGTTCTCCTCGTGTCTGCGTGGGATTCCTCCGGGTGATCCGGTTTCCTCCCACAGTCCAAAGATGTGCAGGTTAGGTAGATTGGCCATGCTAAATTGCCCTTAGTGTCCAAAAAGGTTGGGAGGGGTTACTGGGATAGGGTGGAGGTGTGGGCTTAGGTAGGGTGCACTTTCAAACAGCCGGTGCAGACTCGATGAGCCGAATGGCCTCCTTCTGCACTGTAAATTCTACGATCCTATGAGATTAAAGTCACTTCAACACTGTCTCCATTAATAATCTCCCAGGGTAGATACAGTTCTGGGCTGTTGCATGCACTCTAGGGGGTCACAGATTAGGGGTCTAAAACACAAATCAGCTCAAAGTCGTCCATAAAGCGTCTCTGGAATGCTCAATGTCAGCCAGCTCACTGCATGTTGAAAGAGAGAGAAGAGAATGGGTCTTACCTTCTCTTTTCATTCCTGTGGCCAGGCATTTCTGATAGCGGCAGTACTGGCAGCGATTGCGCTGGCGCTTGTCGATCATGCAGTCCTTGGTGTCACGACAAGTGTAGGTGAGGTCTTTGCGCACAGTTCGTTTAAAGAAGCCTTTACAGCCCTCACAGCTGTACACACCGTAATGCTTTCCTAGAAAGAGACAGAAAGTTAGAGCCAGCTGCAGTGAAGAGGAGCTCTCTCATTCAGACTGACTAACAACTTGAAAAAGCATTCCACAGAAATTTGCAGAAACAGACCATTCCTCCCAACTGGTCAATGCCGATTTTTAATCTCCACACGAGCCTCCTCCCACCCCTCTTTATCTCAATCCATTAACACATGTATTACGATCCCAGACCAGATCCCTACAGTGGCTAGGATACTGAACAGAAACCTCAATATTTAATTTAAATTTTGAAAGACTGTGAGGAAAGGATGCCTCGCTCCAGGAGTGATTGCACAAAGAAATAGGGATATGGTTTATTGAAAGAAACTTTATTACTAACAGTGTTAAAATCTTTAACATCACACCAGAAAATAGCTCAGATACCCCTTCAACAAAACTCCTCAATACAGTGAAGACAATACCCTCAACTGCTATCTTTATTCCCACTTAAACAAGAAAAAAAAAGTCTGCACGCTCAATCCACTATTAAACCATTGGCACTCAGGAATACCTGTTTTACAGAGATGTTCTTTGAGAACGAGAGATCTCTTGATATTGCTTTAATGAAAAGATCTGACTCCTGTCAGACCCAAGCAGAAACTCTGGCTGTATTTCTTCAGAAGCTGTTTCTCAGCTTCTTTCAGCTCACCTTGTTCTCAAACAAGTCTGCACTGCCTTCAAGACGGTTAATTTCTTTTAACTGAATTGCAGTGAGCAAACTGCTTGACTTCTGGACACAGTTTCATTCAGATTAGAACTGAACTGCTTTCTCAAAAAGCCTGATGCCGTAGCTCCATCCAGCAACAACATCATCTTACCTTGCTGAAATCTAATCAACTCCACAAGGAATCCCTTTAATCAAAAGAAAATTCTACTACCCCAAGCATTTTACTATGGTTTAATTGCATCACTGGCTTCAAACTAGGATTTATTTTGAAACATGATTGCAGCAGTCACACACTATAACCCAGGTATTAAACCCTTACTGCACCAAATGCCTACAATACAATACATCTTAAATTCTTACATTTATCTCACATCCTCCTGTTCCTTTCCCCTTCATGTATTTATCAAACCTCCCCTGATATCTACCTGTTTGCCTCAACTACTCCATGTGGTAGCAAGTTCCACATTCCCACCATTCTCTTGGTGAAGGAGTGTCACATGAATTCCTTGTTGGATTCATCTATCACAATCATATATTTGTAACGTACATTAGGGTTAGCTCTGCTGTTAATAGAATCCAAGACAGTTGACAAAGTCCCTTTACTGAGAGAAGTTACTGACTTTGTCCCGTCTCATATCTCTCTCCCTGCCCACCCAGTGTCCCAGCTGTCCCCTATATATATGTGTGCTGAAAGTATTTAGTTAAACAATGCCCTTCATGTGTATCCTACCAATAAGAAATATCAACCATTAATATCTGCTACATATCTCTATCTTATCAAACACTTTCAGAATTTTGCAGGGAGAAAAGAACTCAGACTGTTCAATCTTCCCTGATTAGATATATCCTTTCAGTTGTGATATCATCCTGGTGAATCACTTTTGCACCTTCTCCGGTGCCTCTATATCTAGAGCTGTGCACTGTACTCCAGGTATGGCCTAATTGATGGTCTGTACAAGTTAAAGTCCTGGGGCAAAGTAGATTCCCCCCCTTCCCTTCTTGAGACTTGAATAGTCAGGTGTTTAAGCATGGTATCTTGGCGGGCCATGTCCTTGAGGGGAGATGGTAGAGGAGCGGTGGGAGTGACAATTAATATAGTTTAAAGCCGCTTCTCCATTAATATGCTGACTATTCCTGTCACTAATACCCTGTTGATGGCCCTCTCCTAACCTCTCGACCCTAAAGGACATTCAAACAGGACAAAGCCACGAGTCGAACAAACACTAAACACAAACAGGACCTGACACAATCCTGAGCTATGGTCGTCTTTCAATTTTTCCATAACTCCCTCCCCCTCTGCTAGTCTGCTGTTGTCGGCTGAACCTCCTCTACATTTATTTCTTATTTATTTTCTTGTCCCATTCCCTTTCCATTTTACCTTGCACAGTCATCTTATTATCAATGAATTGCTGCTGCCCAAACCCTTCATTATAGACCTTCCATTCCAGTGCAGTATTGAGGGAGTGCTGCCCTGTTGGAGATGCTGCCTTTCAGATGACGCATCAAACTCCAACCCCAATCACTCTCTCAAGTGAATGTTAATCTAAAGTGGAAGAAAGTTTGTGTGGAGCACGAACACCAGCATGAACTCAGTTCATGGTTAGGGGGTGTTGACATAGTGATGTCATTGGACTAATAACCCTGAGGCTCAGGCTAACGCTCTGGGGACATGGGTTCAAATCCCACCATAGCAGCTGATAGAATTTAAATTCAATTAATATAAAATCTGGAAAATACAGTTCGTCTCAGTTTTGGTGACCATGAAACCATTGTCGATTGTCGTAAAACCCACCTGGTTCACAAATGTTCTTGAGGGATGGAAATCTGCCGTCCTTACCTGGTCTGGCCTACATGTGACTCCAGGTCCACGGCAATATGGCTGACTCTTAAATGCCCTCTGAAATGGGCGAGCAAGTCCCACAACAAGGACAATTAAGGATGGGCAACAAATGCTGGGCCTTCCCAGTGATGTCCACATCCCATGAAAGAATAAAGAGAATATAATTTGGTCTGAATGGCCTATTTCTGCGCCATGACACTGTTTTAATATTTATCCATCAACTAACATCACCTAGTTTCTGAAATCTTTTATACCTCTTTGTAGTTGGGGTTAGGACATTAGTTCACATGAATTCAGGTGTGTATTTATCACATCCAAACCCTGATCTTGGCCATCTCCTGCTTCATGTCTAGGTTTGACTGGAGATTGCCTGAAATTCTCACAGCTCCAACGGCAGCAAGCACAGGATGGTCTGATGGAGTGACAGCTCATTTCCCACTGACCGAGACAATGGAGGGGACACCCACTGTCCATGCGTACACACCCAAGGATCCCCAGATGCACAGCTCCCCAACCCCGGATGTACTGCTCCTCCACCACCGTCGCTCCGAATGAACCCTCCAACTTTCAGATTAATTAAGTGTTTTGGGCGGTTAAGCGAATTGCTGGAGATTGAGCAGGAGCTGTTGAAGATCGAGTCTGACTTTTTGCAAACACTGCCATCCATTACTGCAACCATCACTTGTCTGCATCCCTGTTGATTGAAGTGTGTGGTGGGGTCTACTAACCAACCCTGCTTTGAAATTTAGAGTGCCCTAATTAAAGCACTCATAATGCAAGAGATTTGAATGTAATTGCTGGGTTCATCAATCATTTAATAGTTTTCAACGCTCAGCTTAGCTCAGTCACACTCTTGCATACATTTAAAGGAGACTTGCACTTTAATAGCGCCCCTCAGGATGTTCCAAAGTGCTTTACAGCTGTTAATTTCTTTTGACGTGTAGTCACTGTTGTAACACAGGGAGCAGAGCAGCTAATTTAGTGCACAGCAAGATCCAACAAACATCAACGTGATTATGAGTAAATGATCTGTTTTAGTCACGTAGATTGAGGGATGAATATTGTCAAGGACACTGGGGAGAACGCCCCCGCTCTTCTTCAAAATAGTACCACGGGACCTTTTACATCCTCTGTGGGTGTGCAGGTTATGCCTTAGTTTAATGTCTGATCCAGAAGACGGCACCAGCGACAGTGCTGCACTCCCTCAGTGCTGCAGTGGGACTGTCAGCATGGCTCACGTCCCTGGAAAAACAAATGGCACTGTGGTGACCTCAGGCTATGCGTAGGAGGAGGCAATTTTAAGCTAGTTCTTGCAGGGACCCTGGCACTGGGTGGAATGCCAGTTTTACACCCTCTGGCTGCTATTGCTCACCGCTGACCTCTGGATTGAGAACCAGCCTCCAACCCTGATCCCTTCCGTTCAAATCACCTTTCACTCCAACATTTCATAAAGACTGGAGATGACAAAAGCCCTGCGTCGGGGATGTCCTTCTGGTGGGCAGTTGCTCCTGCAGAACTCCGGGTGAGGGTCTAAGGCAAGGCACAAAGTCCAGAGCTTTTGGGATCAGACCAGGGGAAGAGGGTGGAATTATGATGCAAGTAGCAAAATCAGGGTGGACATTTCTTGCTTTAAGCCACATCCAGCATGTATCAAACGTTACAGATGGCATCAAGTATTTAATCCTGTAGGTAGGCTCAGTAAATTTCATGCTGATACCACGCTACATTTAGCAGGAACCAGATGTAATGAGAAAACTGCCAACTACCCCCAAAACACTGGGGGGGCTCAGAATTAACTTGTCACCCACACTTTCTGGATTCCCCCCTCTGCCAGATCTACTAGACCTCCTGTCAGATTATACCAAACCTTTCTAAACCACTGGTTAGGTCTCGGGCCTCCGGTTGCAGTTTTTTGTCCGGGGGGGGGGGTGATGGGCGAATGTTATCTTACGAGGAAAGGTTAACTGGTTGGGCCTGTATCAGTTGGGTTCAGAAGAATGAGAGGTGATCTTATTGAAACGTAGCAGATCCTGAGGGGACCTGACAGGGTAGATGCTGAGGGGATTTTTTTCCCCTCGTGATAGACTAGAACTAGGGAACACTGTTAAGGGATAGTCTATTTAAGATAGAGATGAGGAGAATTTATTTTCTCTCAGGAGAGTTGGGAGTATTTGAAACTCTCTTCCCCAGAGAGCGGTGGAGGCTGGGTCAATGAATATTTTTAAGGCAGATGAAGATAATTTCTTGATTAACAAGGGGCTCAAAGGTTAAAAGGAGTTGGCAGAAAGTGGAGTTGAGGCCACAATCAGATCAGCCATGACCTTATTGAATGATGCAGCAGGCTCGAGGGGCCAAATGGCCTACTCCTGCTCCTGATTCATAAGTTCATATGTCAAGGCCTTGGAAAGGGTGTGGATTTAAGAGTGTTATACATCCCATGGAGAGAAGGTTAAAGAGAGAATTAATTGAGGTGTTCAAAGTTTTGATGTATTTTGATAGAGCAAATAAGGACACAGGTCATTGAGCCAGAGGGGAGGAGAGAATTTTCTCTACATCAAATTATGATCTGGAACATGCTGTCTGAAAGGGTCGTGGAAGCAGGTTCAATAACAACCAAAAGGGAACTGGATAAAAAGAAGAGAACAAACATTTTAGGGACAATGTGGAAAGCTCAGGGAAGTACGAATGATAAGATGGCTCTCTGAGAACCAGCATGGATGTGATGGGCCAAATGGCCTCCTTCTGCACTCCTGTGACTCTGTGTTCACTCATTCACGCCTTGCCTGTTGCTATGGCGTCCTTTGCTGCTCAATAATTACGGCCAATTATGGCACTAAAGAATCAAATGTTACCAGGTTGTTATGATCGCAGTTGATGCTATAACTGAACGGGAAGATTCCAGGGGCGCAATCTAACGGATGTGTAGCGCCGGCGTGAATCCACGCAAGCCGGTTAGATCACGGGAGAGGCCGAAATTGAGAACTGCACTGGGCGCTGATCAGTTTGCGATCTAACCGGCTCACTCCCGTTGCCGAGATTCGGATCCTGCCACAAAATAATTACAAATTAAGGCCAATATCCATCCCATTACTGGGAAGGACCCCCTATCGAAATCTAATCGGCTCCCCAGCGAGCAGTCATGCTGGCGCCCTTCAGCACACCTATTTGAAATCGTGAAGCTAACGCAATGTCAGCTGTGGGGAGTGGATGAGTAGCCATCTTGGAAATCGGGCAGTCAGCCTGGGGCACCGGGGATGCTGCCCAGTGCTTGGGACGGGTCTCGGGGCCGAGCGCCCGCAGGTCCAACATGCCACTCCCCCGAATTGTGGATAGCCAAACCAGGGGCAACTTCAGCTGCTGCCTGTCCGTCCCACTGACCATCCCCAGGAGAGCCCTGTCTGTGGTAATATGGTGCAAGTCATTTTAACTCGCACTGACCATAGAGGACTCTGGCTGCACAACTGAAGGCTATAGATAATTGGGAGTTGGCAACGTCAATTATGTGAGCATTCCACACCTCCCAAGTGGATTCCCGTGCGTAGACGTGCCTTGTCGCAGGCGGGTGATACTGCCACACCGGAGGCATCAACACCATAGAGGCAACAGGCAACAATCAAACACCAAAGAGCTGGGGCCCCTGCTGTGGCCGGGGGTGTGTGTGCAGGACGGAGTCCCTCAGCACAACCGGCTCGTTGCAAGGCACCCTGAGAAAAGACGGGAAGAGTAACAGAGGGGGAGGCTGGGGGGATTGGAGGGTTCCGGGGCGGAAGCCCTAACTGTGTGTCGGTTTCATACCCTTTCCAATTCCCTGCAGATATCACATTATGGATGATATTCTGGACCACTCGCGTTGCTGGTGGCAGTCCAGACATCAGAGAAGGCAGCAGGAGAAGCGTCAACAGAGGCTCGAGGCAGTAGCCCATGGGCACAGGTCTGCCCAACACCATGAGTACCCAGCCGTCCAGCAGGCCAGGGAGGGACCCAGAGGGGGAGGATGGCGATGGCCAAGGTGTACAGGCATCGTTGGTCGTTTGAAGAGATGTCGGACAACGTGTGCCTTAGGAGGCTCCACCTCAACAAGGGGACGGTGAGGCACCTGTGACTTGCCCTTGTAAACTTGGCACCACATGGAGGACGAAGTTACCTGCTCCCGGTGGTCATCAAGGTCATTGCAGCCCTCAACCTCTATGCCTCGGGTTCATTCTAGGGCTTGAGCAGAGACTTGTGCGGCATATCCTAACCAACAGCAGCTGACTATATAAACTTTAACCTTAACCAGGCCTATCAAGGCGTCTGGACAGCAGGATTCTCTGCCATCGTCAGGATGCCCCAGGCCCAGGGGGCATGCATGTCGCCTTGCGTGCACCAGGCGGTCTGGAAGCGCCCTTCATTAACAGGAAAGGGTTCCACTTCCTGAATGTCCAACTCGTGTGCAGCCACCACATTAAGACCATGCATCCGTGTACATGCTTCCCGGGGAGTGTGCATGACAGCTACATCCTGGGCAGTCAGAGATTCCCGACATCTTCGATGGACACCCCAAGGTGAATGGTTGGCTCCTGGGGGATAACGGGTATCTGCTTAGGTCCTTGCTAATGACGCCTGTATGGAGGCCAGAGACTGCTGCAGAAAACTGATATAACAAGGTCCATGTGGCCACCCGGGCAGTCATTGAGTGGTGCATCAGACTACTTAAATCCACCCCCCCCCCCCACTTGATCCTCCTCTCCCTCCCTCCTCACCCCCCTTTAATGGGCATGGCCCTGACCCTTGGCAGTGCCACCCAGGCACCCTTGCAGTAGCACTATGGCACCCAGGCAGTGCTCCGAGTCAGCTTGGCAGTGCCAGGGCGGCAGTGCCAAGGTGCCCATGTTTCATGGGGAGGGCCAGGGGCCACTCTGCACTGACCCTGACCACCCAGGGGTCTCCGATGGCCCGTCAGACCCCACTGGTTCCATTCCGCCTAGTCCATGTTTGTGTGAACCAGCACTGATCGGTGCCTGGCTGCAGCCTCCCTGGAGAGATCAGAGAATCGAAGGAGGTTGGTGCATCCCGGGTGAATAGGTCTTAAGTAGGTATAAGATCAACTTCCGGGAGCGTTATTTGGTCCCACCCCTTTTGGGCAGAGTTCCAACTCCGACACCTCGCAAGACGTGGGTGAATCCCACGAGGCGCAGAGGCTGCCGGGAAGCCCTTGAGAGGGTTCTCCCGGGATTCTCCGGCCACGCTGTGCTCTCGCTTGAGTGTAACGTGACCAGAGAATCCAGTGTCTGTGGACTTCTCGTCAGAATTCCCCAGATGGTTGGCACATGAAAGTTTCCAAACTCTGCTCCCAAGAAACACTCTTTCACAACACTGCTATCCATCAGTGGTTTGCATTCCAAAATCCAGTCCTGGTCTTCCAAATTACTATTTTAAACAAAGCTTCCACTCCACTTTTAACAACAAATTCAGTATCCAGGATTTTCAATTCCCCCTGTAGGATTTATTTCTGCTGGACAAACTTATCATAATTTCTTTAACTCTCAATTCCCAGATTCTATTAAAAATGGCATCAAACGACTTCCGGGTGCGGCGATGACCAGCTGAGTCGCACGTTTCGGCACCTCCCGTTGGAACGGACTTTTGGGCTCTTATTAGGAGCCCCAACGGCAATTTTTGACGGCTAAAACCATTGTGTGGTGAAATAGAAGGGAATCCCCCCGGATATATATGGAGAAAGGAGAGAGTAGTGGCTGGATTGCAGAGGATCCTCAGGAGCAGCGGCAAGGAAGGGAAGCACGAAGCAAGATGGCGGCGGAAGGAGGTCGTTCGGTGTGGGGCGCGGAACAGCAAGAGTTCCTGTGGCGCTGTGTGGAGGAGCTGAAGAAGGAGGTGTTGGCCCCGATGCTACAGGCGATTGAAGGGCTAAAGGAGGCACAGAAGACCCAGGAGTTGGAGCTTCGTGATGTGAAGGCAAAGGCTGCCGAGAATGAGGATGAAATACAGGGCCTGGTGGTGAAGACAGAGACGCACGAGGCACTGCATAAAAGGTGTGTAGAGAGGCTGGAAGCCCTGGAGAATAACTCGAGGAGGAAGAACCTAAGAGTTTTGGGTCTTCCCGAAGGGGCAGAGGGGGCGGATGTCGGGGCATATGTGAGCACATTGCTTCACTCGTTAATGGGACCGGAGGCTCCGACGGGCCCCTTGGAAGTGGAGGGAGCATATTGAGTCCTTGCGCGAAGACCAAAGGCAGGAGAAATACCTCGAGCCATAGTGGTGAGGTTTCACCGCTATAAGGACAGGGAGATGGTCCTGAGATGGGCGAAAAAGACACGGAGCTGCAGGTGGGAGAATGCGGTGATCCGTGTGTACCAGGATTGGAGTGCGGAGGTGGCGAGAAGGAGGGCGAGTTTCAATCGGGCCAAGGCGGTGCTACATAGAAAGAAAGTTAAATTTGGAATGCTGCAGCCAGCGAGACTGTGGGTTACACACCAAGGGAAACATCACTACTTCGAGACGGCAGAAGAGGCGTGGATATTTATTGTAGAGGAGAAGTTGGACTAGACTGGAGAGAGAAAGAGTTTCTGTAATAAAGTAGTGGGGGGATTGTATGGGACGGAGAAGGGGGAAGGGGGGGGGGGAAATTTTCTCTATTCCCCTCGTTGGGGGGGGGGGGGTATGGTGAACTGTGGGTGTCGGTGGGGAAGGAGAGGGGGAAGGAGGGAGCTGCGCCATTAGGGGCGGGGCCAAGTGGGAAACGCGGGCTTTGTTCCCGCGCTATGGTAATTGCGGCGGGAAAGGGAGCGCAGGAAGGAGGGGGCCTTACACAATGGGGGGCCAAGGATAAACGGGGGAAGCCGAGGTCAGCCAGAGTTTGCTGACTTCTGGGAGCAACATGGGGGGAGCAAGTACGCTAGAAAGGGATCTAGCGGAGGGGGGGGGGGGGGTTAACTGGGTTGCTGCTGCTAAGGGAAAGGGGGAGCAGTTATGGGGCGGGGTGGTCGGGACGGGAGGACACCGTCGGGGGGACAAACGGGAGCGTGGGAACCGGGTTAGGAGCTGGTCTAAAAAAGGGGATGGCTAGTCGACATTGGGGGGGGGGGGGGGGGGGGGGGGGGGGGGGGGGTAAAGAGCCCCCCGACCCGGTTGATCATGTGGAATGTGAGAGGGCTGAATGGGCCGATTAAGAGGGCAAGGGTACTCGCGCACCTAAAGAAATTAAAGGCAGATGTGGTCATGCTACAGGAGATGCATCTGAAACTGGCGGATCAGGTCAGATTACGTAAAGGATGGGTGGGACAGATATTTCATTCGGGCTTGGATGCGAAAAATAGAGGGGTGGCTGTATTAGTGGGGAAACGGGTAGTGTTTGAGGCGAGGACCATAGTAGCGGACAGTGGGGGTAGATACGTGATGGTGAGTGGCAGATTACAAGGGGAAGCGGTGGTTCTGGTGAACGTATATGCCCCGAACTGGGATGATGCAAACTTCATGAAGCGTATGCTGGGGCGTATCCCGGACCTGGAGGCGGGAAAGTTGGTAATGGGGGAGATTTCAACACGGTGCAGGATCCAGGGCTGGACCGGTCCAGGTCTAGGACCGGGAGGAGGCCGGCAGCGGCCAAGGTGCTTAAGGACTTCATGGAGCAGATGGGAGGAATAAACCCCTGGAGATTCACTAGGCCCAGGAGTAGGGAATTTTCCTTCTTCTCTCATGTCCACAAGGTGTATTCTCGGATAGACTTCTTTGTCCTGGGAAGGGCACTGATCCCGAAGGTGACAGGGACGGAGTATTCGGCCATAGCCATCTTGGACCATGCCCCACAATGGGTAGATCTGGTAGTAGGGGAGGAAAAGGAACGGCACCCACTCTGGAGATTAGATATGGGACTGTTGGCGGATGAGGGTGTGTGTGTAAGGGTGAGGGGATGTATCGGAAGGTACCTGGAGATTAACGATGATGGAGAGGTTCAGGTGGGAGTGGTCTGGGAGGCACTGAAGGCGGTGGTCAGAGGGGAACTGATTTCCATAAAGGCCCATAAGGGGAAACAAGAGAGTAAAGAGAGGGAGCGATTGTTGAGAGAAATTTTGAGGGTGGATAGGCAGTATGCAGAGGCTCCGGATGAGGGACTGTACAGGGAAAGACGAAGGTTGCATACGGAATTTGACTTGCTGACCACAGGCAGGGCAGAGGCACAATGGAGGAAGGCACAGGGAGTACAGTATGAGTACGGAGAGAAGGCGAGCCGGTTACTGGCCCAACAATTGAGGAAGAGAGGGGCGGCGAGGAAGATAGGTGGGGTGAGGGACGAGGAGGGTGAGATGGAATGGGGAGCAGAGAGGGTGAACGGGGTGTTTAAGGCATTTTATGAGAGGCTGTATAAGGCTCAACCCCCGGAAGGGAAGGAGGGAATGATGCACTTCCTGGATCAGCTGGAATTCCCGAAGGTGGAGGAGCAGGAGAGGACAGGATTGGGAGCACAGATTGAGGTGGAGGAGGTGGTAAAAGGGATTGGGAGCATGCAGGCAGGGAAGGCCCCGGGACCAGATGGGTTCTCGGTGGAATTTTAAAGGAAATACATGGACCTACTAGCCCCGCTTCTGACGAGAACCTTTAACGAGGCCAGGGAAAGGGGGACGTTGCCCCCGACGATGTCGGAGGCGATGATATCGTTGCTCCTGAAGAGGGACAAAGACCCGCTGCAGTGCGGGTCTTATAGGCCTATCTCCCTTCTGAATGTAGATGCCAAGCTCTTGGCCAAGGTGATGGCGACGAGGATCGAGGATTATGTCCCAGGGGTGGTTCACGAGGATCAAACTGGGTTTGTTAAGGGGAGACAGTTGAACACTAATATACGGAGGCTGCTAGGTGTGATGATGATGTCCCCGCCGGAGGGAGAGGCGGAGATAGTGGCGGCGATGGACGCTGAGAAAGCATTTGATAGAGTGGAGTGGGATTACCTGTGGGAAGTGTTGAGGAGATTTGGATTTGGAGAGGGGTTTATTGGGTGGGTTCAGCTTTTATATAGGGTCCCGGTGGCAAGTGTGATCACAAACAGGCAGAGATCTGACTACTTCCGTCTATATAGAGGGACAAGACAGGGGTGTCCCCTGTCCCCGATACTGTTTGCGTTGGCAATTGAGCCACTGGCCATAGCGCTGAGGGGCTCTAGGAAGTGGAGGGGAGTACTTAGGGGAGGAGAAGAGCACCGGGTGTCATTATACGCGGATGATTTGTTGTTGTATGTCGCGGATCCAGTGGAGGGGATGCCCGAGATAATGCAGACACTCAGGGAGTTTGGGGAATTTTCGGGATATAAACTGAATATGGGGAAGAGTGAGCTGTTTGTGATGCACCCTGGGGAACAGAGCAGGGGAATAGATGATTTTAAGCTGAGGAGAGTAACAAGGGATTTTCAGTACCTAGGGATCCAGATAGCCAGGAACTGGGGAACCTTGCATAAGCTTAATTTAGGAAGATTGGTGGAGCAGATGGAAGAGGATTTTAGGAGATGGGACATGGTGCCCCTGTCACTGGCGGGCAGGGTGCAGGCGGTCAAAAAGGTGGTCCTTCCGCGATTTCTTTTTGTGTTCCAGTGCCTCCCTGTGATGATTACCAAGGCTTTTTTCAAAAAAGTGGATAAGAGCGTTATGAGCTTTGTGTGGGCTGGGAAGACCCCAAGAGTGAAGAGGGGGTTTCTGCAGTGTAGCAGGGATAGGGGGGGACTGGCACTGCCGAGCTTAAGTGACTATTATTGGGCCGCCAATATATCAATGGTATGCAAGTGGATGGGGGGAGGGGAGGGAGCGGCGTGGAAAAGACTAGAGATGGCGTCCTGTAGGGGAACCTGCCTGCAAGCATTAGCGACGGCGCCTTTACCGTTCTCCCCGAAAAAGTACACCACAAGTCCAGTGGTGGTGGCAACACTGAAAATTTGGGAGTGGAGACGGCATAAGGGAGTGACGGGTGCCTCGGGGAGGTCCCCGATAAGGAACAACCATAGGTTTGTCCCGGGGAAGATAGATGGGGGATTTAAAGTCTGGCAGAGCGTAGGGATTGTGCAATTGAGGGATTTGTTCCTAGACGGGACGTTTGAGAGTCTGGGAGCACTGACGGATAAATATGGGTTGCCACCGGGGAATGCATTTCGGTATATGCAACTGAGGGCTTTTGCGAGGCAACAGGTGAGGGAATTTCCGCAGCTCCGGGCGCAAGAGATTCAGGACAGGGTGATTTTGGGGGCATGGGTGGGGGATGGTAGGGTGTCAGATGTATACAGGGAAATGAGAGACGAGGGGGAGATCATGGTGGATGAGCTGAAGGGAAAATGGGAAGAGGAGCTGGGGGAAGAGATCGAGGAGGGGCTGTGGGCAGATGCCCTAAGTAGGGTAAACTCTTCGTCCTCATGCGCCAGGCTCAGCCTGATACAATTCAAGGTTCTACATAGGGCGCATATGACTGGAGAAAGGTTAAGTAGATTTTTTGGAGTGGAGGACAGGTGCGGGAGATGCGCGGGAAGCCCAGCGAACCACACCCACATGTTTTGGTCATCCTGGCACTACAGGGGTTCTGGGTGGGGGTGGCAAATGTGCTTTCGAAGGTGGTGGGGGTCCGGGTCGAGGCAGGCTGGGGGTTGGCTATATTCGGGGTTGCAGAAGAGCCAGGAGTGCAGGAGGCGAGAGAGGCTGATGTTTTGGCCTTTGCGTCCCTAGTAGCCCGGCGAAGGATATTGCTTATGTGGAAGGAAGCTAAGCCCCCGGGCGTGGAGGCCTGGATAAACGACATGGCAGGGTTTATAAAATTGGAGCGGATAAAGTACGCACTAAGAGGTTCGGCTCAAGGGTTCACCAGGCGGTGGCAACCGTTCCTTGACTACCTCACAGAACGATAAGGGAAATGGGGAAGGTAGCAGCTGCAACCCGGGGGGGGGGGGGGGGGGGGGGGGGGGGGAGGGGGGAGGGGGAGGGGAGGGCCTTCGCGGGCCCTCAGGGGTTTCCTATAGTTGTTTGTATATTAGCTATTTCTACTGGCGTGTGTGACTTCATTGTTTTGGAGAGTTATTATTTTGTTGTTGGCAGTTGCCGTTTAGTTAATATATTATTTATTTGTTTTTAAAAAATGGTCATTATTATCTATATTGTTTTAAAGTTGTAAAAAGGGGAAAATCCTGTACTGTTCTTGTTTGACCGAAAAAATTTGAATAAAATATATATATTTTTTAAAATGGCATCAAACGTTTGATTTACCTCTGAAGTCTGCTTTCCCATTTTAATTCTGGTTAATGTAACTGTCTCTTTAATTCAGAACAACTTGTTTACATTTCCATTTGTATATTCCTTCACAATACCTTGTTCTTTTTTATCTTAATTTCAGTCTACCTAAGACATTCTTTCAGTCCCCATTCCCTAGTTATCTAGACTGTGTCTGTTTTTTTGGAAAGCCTGCCTCTTTGCAGCTCCCTTGTTCTGACCAGCTTCTCCTGGCAGAGTTGAGAGATGTTCACTCCCCAGTGTACTATCTTCAACTGCAGTATATCCAGCTAAA
This sequence comes from Scyliorhinus torazame, assembly GCF_047496885.1. Lineage (NCBI taxonomy): Eukaryota > Metazoa > Chordata > Chondrichthyes > Carcharhiniformes > Scyliorhinidae > Scyliorhinus > Scyliorhinus torazame. The sequence goes on along the minus strand of NC_092713.1, from coordinate 160,333,629 downwards.
ACTAAACTCAAAATAACCTTTCTACCTTAAAAGGCCCTCAGTTGCTCAGCACCAGTGCTAAACTGCAAGCTTATTTACTCTTCACATAGTAACCCTCTCTAAGCACAATAGAAATATGATTGGAATTGAAAACAACCCCCATTCATACAAACACATTTGTCCAGCATGAATCTAACTATAGATTTTATTCTTCCAGGCACAGAAACATTAAACTGAACCCATTTAAAACTAATGGGTCCGATTCTCTCCAAAAATTTCTACGTTCATTTGTGGTGGGTTTTTCAGGGAGTGTCCCGCTGGCTCTGCTGGCGAGTTCCCAACCGCTATTCAATGACAGTCACTATTATGGGCCCTGGAGAGTTTCTCAACGGTTTAGGCCACATTTTGTTTTTACCACTGGGGAGCTGAGAACTCAGAAATCGGGCCGCCATTTTAAAAGGGTGATCCAATCTCGAAGTGAGCTTGTGGGTCACCCCCACCCATAGGCAATGCCACCCCCCACACCCATGGACATCTACCCCACACTCCCCAAGTGAGGACACCCCACTATGGAGTCCCTGTGGGCCCCCCCTCTTCAGGCCCCACCAAGCCCCCTTACAGCACCCCCTCCCTTCCAGGACCGCCACCCAGCACCTCCCCAACTTGCCGGAGGCCCCTACTTACCTGCCCTGCACTCTCCCACCCTTCAAACACCCCCGCTACCCTCATTTTATGGGCAAGGACCCCTTGCCCCCTGGCCCTTGGCAGTGCTACCCTGGTGCTTGGGCACCCTTGCACTGCCACCCTGGAAGTGTTCTTGCTGGCTTGGCAATGCCATCCAGGCAGCTTGGCAGTGCCTGGGTTGCAGTGCCCAAGTGCCAGTTGGGCAATGCCCAGGTGCCCACAATCCAGGGGAAGGGCCAGAGAGCCACACTGCACTCAACCTGACCACCCTGGGGTCTCCGGTGGCCCGAGAGACCCCCCCCGGGTGCCGTTCTGCATGGTCTACGTTTATGCGGACCAGCACTGATCGGCACCCGGCTGCAGCCTCCCTGGGGAGGCCGATGAATCGAAAGAGGCCAGTGGATCCCACGCAGGTATGTCGTAAGTAGGTTTACAACCAACTTCCGTGAGTGTCATTCTGTCCCGCCAATTTGGGGCGGGGTTCCGACTCCGATGCCTCGTGGGACTCCGGCGAATCCCAGAAGGCGCGGAGGCATCAGGGGGCTTGCTGGAGGGCTTTCCTGGCCTTCCCAGGTAGCGTTGCGCTCAAGCAAGAGCACAACGCAGCCGGGGACTCACGCCCTATACCTTATTTCTAATGTCTATCAATAAAAATATAAATCCCTTAAAACTATTTTTGTTGTCCTAACAAGGTCAGAACCCAACCTGGTTCCGGTGCGAACAACATACAAGATGCAGCAACAACAAGCATTAAAAGCAAGAACTTTTGCTGACAGGAATAACTAGAGGTCGGTGAGGGCAAAATCTTTGAGGTGAATTTTCATTGATGATGGACTCAGAAATATTTGTGGGCAGGTTGCAGTATTACCTGAAGAGCGGTCTCCACATATCGCACAGATATGCTTGGCAATCGAGTTGGGGCTGTAACAATTCATGTTCCCAAGTCCGCTCAGGCCGGGTGGCGGCTTAATATCCTCCGTACTACTGACGTTATTCACTGTATTAATCTGAGCGAAAGAAAATAAGTTGTTTTAGAAACATGAGAGAGCTTGGAACATGTACACTCTGTGCCCCCATTTAATCCCCTTCCACGGACACTGCTGGTGAGAATCACTTGTGAAGAATCTGGTTGTGTTCTTGGAAATGTCTATGTGATGTAATATAAAATAAAGAAAATATTTGTCCCCAGACAGCCTCTGCAGTAACATGTCCCCAAAAACATGAGAGCCGAAATAAAAGGAGATTCACGTGGAGCATAAATACCAACTCAGACTAGTTACTGTCTCAATGCTTAATGTTATTCAAAGTTAGAGGATGGATCCATTTTCCGCTGATACTCTTGCAACCATTTTAAGTATGCAACACACGCCAGGTGTCATACTTTGTTACAGCTGAAAAGTAGCTCTGAAAATCAACAAGTATCTCAGTCATTTAACATGGGTGCTGACGCCCACAAGCACTTTTCGAATTTTGATTCCCTCGCCAAACAGCAATTGGACTCTCCTTGATCGGAGGTTGTGTTTACCAAACAACATTGACTCTTTATGGCCTTAAAGGACACAGCTCTGCCTTAGCAGCAAAATAATACACTCCCTGTTGTAAGTTTTTATGTTCCATATAAAACAGTATACCATTGAATGGACAGTGCATCGCAATTGTTTGATGTGCACACAAAGCTCCTTGCTGTTACTTGCGCTTTTTAAGTAAAATCTACCTTGCGTATGGCAGTCAGAGTCCCAGTGAGAATAAATTTGCAATTAATTAACTCAGGTTTAATGAAAACCATTTCATACTCGGTGCACAGACAGAATGATGTTTCCCAGTCACTGGGGCGGACGTTTGGGAGTTCTGGGGAAACACACAAAGTTTTAAAACAAGGACTTCCGATGGCAGCCATGGAGTGAGTGGTTGCACACAAGGTGGCCCCTGCCTGAGGGCTGTTTTTTTGGCCCTCTTTACCCAATTGCAGGACTGTCCGAAGACATCGAGGGGACGAGAACCACATAATATGTGGGCAAGATATTCGAGCTGTTGGTGGGGGTGGGGGTCTTCAACCACCCTCCTAAAGTGGACCGGGTCCATCGGTCGCTGAGGAAGAAGCCGGTAAACCACCACGGGTGATTATTGTACGGTTCCATCATTATTTGGACACAGAAAAGATCCTGAGGTGGGGAAAGTAGACTCGTGAATGTAGCTGGGAAGGACTTGGGAGCGGAGCTGGCTAAGAGAAGGGCCGAGTTCAACAAGGCCAAAGCTGCACTTTTTAGGAGGAAGGTGCATTTTGACATGATGTACCCGGCTCGCTTCTGGGTCACGCATAGGGGAAGCAAACCTTATTTCGACATGCCTGAGGGGGCGAGCAACTTCATAAAGGACCATGGAGTGGGAACATTTAAGGATTTTGGATGGGTTCATCTGCACGGTTGAGCTATGGCATATTATTCAGGGGGTGAGGGCTTGATAGTTTTTGTTTGCTGTTGATTTCTGTTCACTTTGTACTTTGAATGTATAGTTTTATAATATCTGCCACCTTGCGTGTGGGGTGTAGGATTGGGGGTATTAAACATTAGTTGGGTATAGTGAGGTGCCTGGGGGAGGTGACATGGGGATGAAGGAGTTTGGAAGTACGAGATGGAAGTAGGCTGGGGCGGGGAGGAGTATGTGGGTGTGTTTGTAAATAAAGTTTGTTTTCAGCCTCAGTTGAGGGTTTAATTATGTGCTTGACCCTAGGGAATGACTCAGTAGCCCACTGTCCCCGGCCAACGGGGACACACAGACACACACGCGAACAACAAAAAAGAACAAAAGAAAATAACAGCACAGGAACAGGCCCTTCCAGCCTGCACCGATCCAGATCCTTTATCTAAACCAGTCTTCTATTTTCCAAGGATCTACTTCCCTCTGAACCCCGGCCGTTCATATATCTGTCTAGATGCATCTTAAATGATGCTATCGTGCCCGCCTCTACCACCTCCGCTGGCAAGGCGTTCCAGGCACTCACCACCCTCTGTGTAAAAAACTTTCCACGCACATCTCCCTTTGTTATAACCTGCCTACTGACGATTGGCTGGGGACTAATGATTATCCCACAATCCTATGGGAGTATGAACTTCCCCAATGAGGGGGGCGGAGAAACTCCTACTATAAATAAGCTGGCCAGTCCAGGAACCAGGAGGAAGGAGAAGGTAGCAAGGGAAGTTACTGCTACTGCTATGTATATATTGGTATAGTAAATAAACTTTATTATTTTGTATCCTTCAAACTCGTGCTGGATTCTTCGGGCCCTTACAAAACCCTTAAACTTTCCCCCTCTCACCTTGAAATTGTGACTCCTTGTAATTGACACCCCCACTCTTGGAAAAAGCTTGTTGCTATCCACCCTGTCCAAACCTCTTATAATTTTGTAGACCTCAATCAGGTCCCCCCTCAAGCTCCGTCTTTCCAATGAAAACAATCCTAATCTACTCAACCTTTCTTCATAGCTAGCAGCCTCCATACCAGGTAACATCCTGGTGAACCTCCTCTGCACCCTCTCGAAAGCATCCACATCCTTCTGGTAATGTGGCGACCAGAACTGTACGCAGTATTCCAAATGTGGCCTAACCAAAGTCCTATACAACTGTAACATGACCTGCCGACTCTTGTACTCAATACCCCGTCCGATGAAGGCAAGCATGCTGTATGCCTTCTTGACCACTCTATCGACCTGCGTTGCCACCATCAGGGTACAATGGACCTGAACTCCCAGATCTCTCTGCACATCAATTTTCCCCAGGACTCTTCCATTGACCGCATAGTCCGCTCTTGAATTAGATCTTCCAAAATGCATCACCTCGCATTTGCCTGGATTGAACTCCATCTGCCATTTCTCTGTCCAACTCTCCAATCTATCTATATTTTGCTGTATTCTCTGACAGTCCTCCTCGCTATCTGCAACTCCACCAATCTTAGTATCATCTGCAAACTTGCTAATCAGACCACCTATAGCTTCGTCCAGATCATTTATGTATATCACAAATAACAGTGGTCTGAGCACAGATCCCTGTGGAATACCACTAGTCACCTTTCTCCATTTTGAGACACTCCCTTCCACCACTACTCTCCGTCTCCTGTTGCCCAGCCAGTTCTTTATCCATCTAGCTGGTACACCCTGAACCCCATACAACTTCACTTTTTCCATCAACCTGCCATGGGAAACTTTATCAAATGCAAAAGGCTTCTTTTTGCGAAGGTGCCCCCGAGGCTGTGGGTGGCAATATTTGGGGTATCGGAAAACCCGGGAGTGCAGGAGGGGAGAGAGGCCGGTGTGTTGACCTTTGCCTTCCTTTTTTTTAATGCATTACTTTATCAGAGTTACAAAGCTAGAGCTCAGAGTGTGGACAGGGGCAAACCCCTAATCCAGCTCCTTGCCTGCTCCAAAAAACAATTCAAATTGAATCCAATTCATGGTCCCCACAAGAGAGACGTACCAGATCCAGGCATTACATCTGACCCCAGGCTCATCTTAGCCAAAAGGCCAAGAAGTGCTACGTTTGATCTGAGCCGAAAGGCCAAGAAGCCTTCCTGATAGCTTGGAAGAAGATTTGGTTGGCTGATGGGCTCCAGAGTCACCAAGGACAACGGTGTGGCTGACCAGATTTATCAGAAGGTGATCAAACACTGAGTGTCTCCGCCATTACATTAATTGGGTACTCTAAATTTAAAGTAATAAAAGAAATTAAAAAAAAAAGAATTTCTATTCCATGAAGCCTCTAGGAAACCTCATGCAGGCCATTTATCCACCAAACATTAAAGCATTTCATTCCCTGACTATCAAAAAGCAATAATTTCAAGAGAAATTTCATCCCACAGTGATATAAGAGCTAGGAGCAGGAGTGGGCAATTCAGCCCCTCGAGCCTGCTCCGCCATTCAATATGATCATGGCTGATCTCCTCTCGGCCTCATCTTCACCTTCCTGTCTGCTCCCCATGAACCTTCACCCCTCTACTAATGAAAAATCCATCTATCTCCTCCTGAAATTTGTTAGTGTTACGGCATCCATTACACTCTGAAATAGAGAATTTCACAGATTCACAACCCTTTGAGTGAAGTAATTCCTCCTCATTTCTGTTTTAAATAGGCTAAAACTATGGTGTCTCATCTAGAATGCCAAACAAGGGGAAATATCTGCTCTACGTCTACCCTGTCAATCCTGTTTAGCATCTTCCATACCTCAATTAGATCTCCTCGCATTCTTCTAAACTCCAGGGAGGTCAGGCCTAAATTGCTCAATCTCTCTTCATAAAACAAGTTCTTCATCCCTGGAATCAATCTAGGAGATTGGAGCCCATGAAACTGTATCCCAGTGAGAGTCAGCACCTTCAGGAAAGGAGGGGAAGGGTGTCCATGGAACTGTACCCCAGTGAGAGTCCGCACCTTCAGGAGAGGAGGAGAGTGGGGTCCATGGAACTGTATCCCAGTGAGAGTCCGTACCCCCAGGAGAGGAGGAGAGGGGCCTCCATGGAACTGTATCCCAGTGAGGGTCAGCGCCTTCAGGAGAGGAGGGAGGTGGGGTCCATGGAACTGTACCCCAGTGAAAGTCCATTCCTTCAGGAGAGGAGGGGGGTGGGCTCCATGGAACTGTATCCCAGTGAGAGTCAGCTCCTTCAGGAGAGGAGGGGAGGGGGCTCCATGGAACTGTATCCCAGTGAGAGCCAGCACCTTCAGGAGAGGAGAGGAGAGGGGTCCATGGAGCCGTACCCCAATCAGAGTCAGCACCTTCAGGAGAGGAGGGAAGATGGCTCCATGGAACTGTACCCCAGTGAGAGTCAGCACCTTCAGGAGAGAGGGGAGGGGGCTCCATGGAACTGTACCCCAGTGAGAGTCAGCACCTTCAGGAGAGAGGGGAGGGGGTTCCATGGAACTGTACCCCAGTGAGAGTCAGCACCTTCAGGAGAGAGGGGAGGGGGCTCCATGGAACTGTACCCCAGTGAGAGTCAGCACCTTCAGGAGAGAGGGGAGGGGGCTCCATGGAACTGTACCCCAGTGAGAGTCAGCACCTTCAGGAGAGAGGGGAGGGGGCTCCATGGAACTGTACCCCAGTGAGAGTCAGCACCTTCAGGAGAGAGGGGAGGGGGCTCCATGGAACTGTACCCCAATGTGTGTCAGCACCTTTGGGAGAGGAGGAGAGTGGGGTCCATGGCACAGTGAGCTGGATTCTCCGATTCTGGGGCTATGTCCTCATGCCGATGCGGGAATGCTGGCGTTTTACGCCAGAAAAAATGGCCAAAATGGCCACCGATTCCCCGTTTTGCTGGGGACGAGCATGCTGGCAGTGTAAAACACCTTATTCTAGCTACCGATATGCCCCGGAGAATTGCTGGGTCCGTGGCTGCGCATGTGCACGGCGTCGGCCTGCAGCGGCCGGTTTAGCACAGGGCTAAATAGCTGGCTTTTAAAGCAGACCAAGGCAGGCCAGCAGCGCGGGTTCAATTCCCGTGACAGCCTCCCCGAACAGGCGCCAGAACATGGCGACTAGGGGCTTTTCACAGTAACTTCATTTGAAGCCTATTTGTGACAATAAGTGATTTTCATTTTTCATTTCACATGGCGGAGGCAATTTGCAGAGCCGGCCTGTGAAATAGTACCCCCCTTTGGCCGACACGCGCGCCCCAGACCACCTCCCCCACAGTGCCCCAGCCACGAATAATGTCGCCCACCTGCCTGCGGATCGGCCTCCCCCGACTGTGGCTGCGCTGGACTGCGTTTGTAGCCACCATGGGGAGTTCCCGACGGGTGAGACCATGAGTGACCCACGCCATCAGGAACTCGGCCGGTCGGGGGTGGATCATTGGGAGGCGGAACCTCAGGCAATGTCCTGAGGCCATTGATACGTGGCGTGGCACTTGAGGGGGCGGAGCATTGCGAAAGCGGCGCCTCCCCCGATTTGGACAGAAACTTGGATTCTCTGGCCGAACGCAATTTTGGCGTCGGTGACCGAGAATTCAGCCCAGTGTGTTTCTTTGCCTGAAATTGGCCAAACCAAAGCTAAAGGGAATGGCAGCAGAAGAGCAAATCGTCTTTCCGTCACTTTTTGCACTAATTGGCCATGTGACCTTCAGCTAACTTTGCCCGGTTACGAGCCCTGAAAGAACAAACATTTTCCTGATTCTTTTGGGAGGAAGGACACTTATTGGAATGTCTTAAAAACCTCTTCAGGAATATACTATCTCTGAGTACAACCAGTGATCCTATACAGTCTTCGAAAAGTGTCTCCAGTTGTTTCAAATAGAGTCTCACAGAGGTGGGCTACCATAGATACTGATTAAAATGCTTATTTGTCATGATCAGCCCATTACAGGTTACCAAAACTTAAATAAGTCCCAGAAGTTTTTTTAAAAATAAATATATTTTGATTAAGAATTTTTCAATAACAATATTTTCCATCTTACAAACAAACCCCCCCCCCCCCAAACAAAGAAAAGAAAAAGAACTTGCGTGGCAAGACATGAACGTGGCAAGTCAATAAAATACAGAACTTTGTACATTTGTACATTGGATTCTTCCCGTACATGTCAGTTTCAGGATCATTCATGTGCTTTCTTGCTCACATGCCCCCCCAAAGGAACCCCCCTCCCCCCTCCGGGTTGCTGCTGCTACTGTCCGACCTTCATCTAACGCTCCGCGACATGGTCTAGGAACGGTTGCCACCGCCTGTAGAACCCCTGCGCAGACCCTCTCAAGGCAAACTTTATCCGTTCCAACTTGATAAACCCAGCCATATCATTTATCCAGGCCTCCACGCTGTGGGGACCCAGAAGTTTTCTTAAAGCAACATTTTTGAAAAAATACTTATAATTTCAAACCCTATCTGAATGCACTGATTCATGGCAGATCTTAGATTTTGATTTGTCACATGTACCGCGGTACAGTGAAAGCATTGTTCTGCATACAGTCCAGACAGATTATTCCATACATGACAAATATAGGACATACGATAAATACACAATGTAAATACATAGACATTGGGTGAAGCACACGGAGTGTAGTACTGCAACAGTAGAGAAGATGCGTAGAGAGATCTTACACCGGGTAATAGCCAAATGTGTTTGAGCAGACCCACAACAACTACATTGGTGCTAGTTTGAGTGCAGCACAGAGCATAGTGGTTAACACTGTTGCTTCACAGCTCCAGGATCCCCGGTTCGATTCCCGGCTTAGGTCACTGTCTGTGTGGAGTCTGCACATTCTCCCCGTGTCTGCGTGGGTTTCCTCCGGGTTCTCCGGTTTCCTCCACAGTCCAAAGATGTGCAGGTTAGGTGGATTGGCCAGGCTAAATTGATCTTAGTGTCCATAAAAAGGTTAGGTGGGATTACGGGGACAGGGTGGAGGTGTGGGCTTAAGTTGGGGGCTCTTTCCAAGGGCCGGTGCAAACCCGACGGGCTGAATGGCCTCCTTCTGCACTGTAAATTCTATGATTCTATGAAATTGTGCCCTTATTGTCAATTGTGCTCCAAGATATACACTTTGCTGTGATAATACTGCTCCCACTGTACCTTTTCACTGGCAGAACATTGTGTCCAACCATAGTGAAGGCACTAACATTGGAAAGCACATTATAACTTCACCAAATCCAATGGTATTTAACAGCAGCAGGTACACTGGAAACCGTCCGTCAGTCAAGCTCATGGGGCGGCATGGTGGTTAGCACTGCTGCCTCACAGCGCCAGTGACCCGGGTTCAATTCCGGCCTTGAGTAACTGTCTGTGTGGAATTTGCGCTTTCTCCCCGTGTCTGCGTGGGTTTCCTCCTGGTGCTCCGGTTTCCTCCCACAGTCCAAAGGTTTGGTGGATACGCCATGATCAATTGCCCCTTAATGTCCAAAGATGTGCAGATTAGGTCGGGTTACAGGGCTACGGTGGGGGAGTGGGCTGAGATAGGGTGCTCTTTCAGAAGGCTGGTGCAGACACGATGGGACGAAAGCCCTCCTTCTGCACTGTAGGGTTTCTATGGATTCGACTGTCAAAGCTAATGGGATGAACAAATGTCATCGGCACAGGAAAGCCAATGCCAACTCCATCACCAATAGGACCATTACCACCAGATCCTTCACCAACAGCACCCTCACCATCAGAACCAACAGCACTCTGGGAGTACCTACACCCCATGGACTGCAGCGGGTCAAGGCAGTTCACCACCACCTTCTCAAGGGCAATTAGGGATGAGCAATAAATGCTGGCCCAGCCAGCGAAGCTCACAGTTAATAAACAAAATCCAAAACCATTGCACTGGCCCTACCACCATCATAACTTTCATTCCAGCATCATCAGTACTACTATTTATTGGTGTATTCACGGTTTGTTGATATGATTTCTAGCGCATTGATTATGATTCCCCATAAACCTTCTGCTATATTTACTAGTACATCGAATGGTTCACATCCTGCGATATTTGCTAAATATTTCTTCCTCTCAGGCACTGAAGTCATATGTTTGTTGGCATTTTATGCACTGTGATGTTGTTTGGTTTCCTCACATGTGGTGGTCTCTGTCGCTCGCTGAGCCTCACAGACACGAGTTGGGGGAGTAGAGCTTCACTGATCAGAGGCAGGGAGGACAGAGGCTGTCAAGGTTTGCACATGTTTCAGCTCGGGGAAGGGTTTTACTTTGTGCTGCAGTGGAGTTGGTTGTTCATCAGTGTCTCCTGACAGAATTGTGTGTGTCGAGCCTTTCTGTGGATCTCACAGGTGCCTGGATAAGGGGCTGCGAGCGCGAGGAGGCTGAAGATGAAGCACATCTGCCTGGGGTAGTTTTTGCGGCTCGCCCCCATCCCCCATTATCCTGGCCACGGAAATGTAATCCATCACTGAGGAAATAAAATCCCCTGCTCTGCCTCTGCCCCATAAATCAAAGTGTTCAGTCACGACATGCCACCCATTGAACCACTGATTGATTGGCTGATTTAAAAAAATTTTTTTTACAGAATGTGCCCAGCCCTCGTTGAATGAACCGGTTGCCCCTCTACCCAGAGCTAACACTGGGTTTAATCAGACAACAAGGTTTGCAGAAAGTGAGGGAAAGCATTGGGGAAACCTACACCGTTCTCGCCAGGTTGAGCTAGCATTATATAACCAACACAGGTAACACGGCTTCCAGTGTTTATCGCAGGTCGGGGAGGGGGAGGTCTCTCCTCTTCACATGAAGAGACTTCAGCCTTGGTGGGCACTTGGGCTGCAGCACTGTTGCATTTCAGTAAAGGACACTTAAAATAACAGGAGCCCGCTGTTATTGTGTTATTTATCCATTTAAGCGTAATGAAACATGCTCAGTTGCCTTTGTAGGAAGGTTTCCAGGCAAGATCAGCCTTGTGAGGGAATATTAGCACAGCCGGCCAGAGGTGGATTTGAAGGAGAGTCTCAAAAAAAGGCAAGGCAGAGAGTTTTAGGGGGGTATTCCAGAGCTTAGGGTTGAGGCAGCTAAAGACATAGCCACCATTGATGGTGTGAAGGTGCTGTGTAAGCAGAAGAGACCAGAATTAGAGGTGGATGGGGATCTGGTTGGTTTGTGTACTGGAGGAGGTTAGACAGATAGGGAACATCAAGAAAACAAGAATAGGTAGAGGCATGACTTCTGTTAATTGGTGGTTAAAAGCACACAAAGTTGCGGTGTGTGTATCCGGTTTTATCATGCACACTCCATTAGCTGCTTTTTAAATTTCCCACATTGTGACTGGTGTCTGGATGTTGTCGCTGTCCTTCATTGCATTTTCAAGAGTGGGGGTTGAATTGTGGCTATCAAGCCCATTGGACAGTTGGAGCAGGTTTTGGATGGCAGTGGGATAGGCTCGGAGGGAATTTTCAGCAATGATACGTTTGTGGAATATGGGGGAAGGGGCAGAGGCGCCTACCGACATGGAGCAACAAAGATGCCAGTGGGTTGGATTATTTTGTTTGCCGTTCTCGATGCCTGGTGTCTGTCATAAGGGTCAGGGGAGGCCATTCAGCCCTTTTGAGCCTGTTCTGTCATTCAACTGAGAATCATGGCTGATCTGCATGTTAAAACTCACCTGGAAACCCTCGACAGACCCAGAGTGGAAGGGGTTAATCTTGTATGGCGGGTCCTTAAATGGCAAGAACAGCGATGCCTGACAGTCTGGGCTAAACTTTGAATCGAGATCCATTAACAGCCGAGCCACTGAGTCCCACAGGTCACTGCTGTCACACTCCATTACTGAGGCTGCTGGAGAGTTGTGTTCCTCCGAGTATCCTATCCTTTCACTGAAACACCTCAGCCGCTCCTTGTAAAAATAGAAAACGATAGACTCCCGCCCGCTCAGTCTATTGCACTGTTGTTGGAATGCAAAAAAAAAAAAATCACAAAGCTTTAACTCCGTGGGTTCTTCTAATTTCTTGGCTGGGCACTTAGTTAGGTTTATTGAGCTCTACTAGCATAATAATGATAATCTTTATTGTCACAAGTAGGCTTACATTAACACTGCAATGAACTTACTGTGAAAAGCCCCTAGTCGCCACATTCCGGCACTTGTTCGGGTCACAGAGGGAGAATTCAGAATGTCCAATTCACCGAACAGCACGTCTTTCGGGACTTGTGGGATGAAACAGGAGCACCCGGAGGAAACTCACGCAGACACTGGCAGACGTGCAAACTCTGCACAGATAATGACCCAAGCGGGAATTGAACCCGGGACCCTGGCACTGCGAAGCAACAGTGCTAACCACTGATCAGGAAGGCTATTCAGCTTATCATCCTCGAGAGAGATCCCAACATTTGCCACAGAAGATCAGTCCAAGGATTTTGTACCTCCCCTTCTTGACAGGGTGGATGTGGAGAGGATGTTTCTTTTGGTGGGAGAATCTAGAACTATATGTGTCACTGTTTGAAAATAAATATTAGGACAGAGGCGAGGAGAATTATTTTCCCCCCAGGTGGCTGTGTCTCTCTGGAACTCTCTTCCACAAAAGGCGGTGGAAGCAGAATGTTTGAATGTTTTCAAGGCAGAAGTGGATAGATTCTTGACACACAAAGGGGTGAAAGATTACCGGGGGTAGACAGGAAGCTGCAGTCAGATCAACCATTATCTTATTGAATGGGGGAGCAGGCTCGGAGGGCCGAGTGGCCTACTCTTGCCCGCAGTGTGCATGTTCGTACTCTACCTGGGAGCTAATGCCCTGGACAGGCCACTCGTTGCGTGAAGAAGAATTTCCTGATTTTTAGCCTAAAGAGATGGCGGCATCTAGTAATCCAGAGGCCTAGGCTGGTGGTCTGTGGATGAAAGAAGTCTTGGATTGACTCCTTTCACACAGGGTCGCCCAAGGGTTCCCACACTCACAGCAGCTGGTGGGGTTTAGATTTTATTAATAAAATCTGGAATTGAAAGCTAGACTCCATATTGGTGACCATGAAAATATCATCGATTGTTGTAAAAATCCATCTAGTTCACTAATGTCCTTTAGGGAAGGAAATCTGCCGTCCCACCTGGTCTGGCCTGCATGTGACTCCAGACTGACAGTAATGTGAATGACTCTAAACTGCCCTTTGAAATGACCTAGCAAGCTACTCAATTCAAGGGAAATTGCAGACAATTGTGGGTGGGTGGCTCAGTGTGTGGGAGGGGCATGGACATTGCAGGAGAAACTGGAGTGGGAGGGGTCATATCCAGTGTGTAAAGGCAGGTCCTGATCAGTTGTGCTGAACGGTCTGTTTCTCAGCTGGAGATATTGTCACTGCTTCACAAGTCTCCTCCCCAAGTCTCTGTCAACACACTGGGATAAATGGCACCTATGTCTGGGGAGTTACTTGTTTAGAGTTCATTTATCCTGTCAAGACTTCCATCTCATTTCTAGAGAAGTGGCTAATTTTGCTCAAAATAACTGTTTGGAAAATTCTCCTTAAGTCTGCCTCACAGCACCAGGGACCCAGGTTCAATTCTGTCTATGTGGACTTTGCACATTCTCCCAGTGTCTGCATGGGTTTCCTCCAGGTGTTCCGGTTTCCTCCTACAGTCCATAGATGTGCAGGTTAGGTGGATTGGCCATGATAAATTGCCCCTTAGTGTTCAAAGGTTGGGTGGGGTAGGGGGCATAGGGTGGTCTTTCGCAGACTCGATGGACCAAACGGCCTCCTGTAAGGATTATATGATTCAAAATCCAGGTCTAACCTTGTCAGTCGATGGGTATGGGGGGCAGTATTTATTGAGATACTGTTTCAAAGCATTGCATCTTTTATGGCTTCCATCTCCTTCCCCTTGCTGTGCTTGCACTGAATGGAGGTTCACATGGTTATGCCTCAGCTATTGTGTTCATTCCGTGTCGCCAACTCGTCATGCTCTCCCATGTGTTTCTACATTTTCTTACAGTCATCAACTGGGCCCCTTCTCCTTCCAGGATTTGTACAAACTATTTTTCCTCTTTTTTTAAAAAATCAGCGCGTTGGTCCACTTAGGAGACTGTGGGTTTAGTTATGTATTTAAAATGTGTGTTCGGTATTATCTCTTGGCTGGTGCTCCCCTTGTCTTCTCTTGAAGTTGAACAACGTCCTATGGCCCAATGGTCCCGTATTTGTTAAAGTTACATGACTGTTGCCTGGTCTTGGATCCTAGAACATGTGGTGACTATCCCCCGGGGGAATATAACTTAATTAGAGTAGATTTTCTGAGTCATTTACAAACACCTGATCAATAATTGTGGATAGCACAATTGCTTCACAGCTCCAGGGTCCCAGGTTCGATTCCGGCTTGGGTCACTGTCTGTGAGGAGTCTGCACATCCTCCCCGTGTGTGCGTGGGTTTCCTCCGGGTGCTCCGGTTTCCTCCCACAGTCCAAAGATGTGCAGGTTAGGTGGATTGGCCATGATAAATTGCCCTTAGTGTCCAAAATTGCCCTTAGTGTTGGGTGGGGTTACTGGGTTATGGGGATAGGGTGGAGGTGTTGACCTTGGGTAGGGTGCTCTTTCCAAGAGCCGGTGCAGACTCGATGGGCCGAATGGCCTCCTTCTGCACTGTAAATTCTATGATAATATGAACATTGTCACACCTGCCCACAAAATAGTCTTGCACGATACTGACCAACTCTGGCACTACATCCCATTTCATCCCTCGATTATTTTTGATTCACAGAATTAGAGAATCGTATAGCAAAGGAGGTGGCCCAGTGTGCCTGTGTTTGCTGTTTGAAAGAGCTAGCAAATTTGTCGCACCTATTTGCACTTTCCCCATGGCCGTGTAAAAGCTTTTCCCTCTCCCGTGTTTACCCAATTCCCTTTCGAAAATGACTGTTGAAGTTGCTTCCATTATCTTTTCAGGCAGCACGTTGCAGATCACAACACATTACATAAAGTAAAATCTAGCCTTCCCTCTGCATCTTTTGCCAACCACCTTAAATCTGTGTCCTGTGGCTCCTGATCCTTCCGTCACTATGAACATTGTCTCCCCATTTACTCTCTCAAATCCCCTCACAATCTTGAACACCTCTATTCAATTTCCCCGAAACTTCCACTCCTCTAAGGAGAACAATCCCGGCTTCTTGAAGTCACGTCAAATAACTGAAGTAGACCACCTCATCCAAATGTCTACACACTCTCTTACGGCATTAACATTCGTCCTAAAGTGTGGTGCGTTGAATTGCCCACAGTAATCAACTTAGGATTAACCAAACACCGACAAAAGGTTTAGAGTAACATACTTGCTTATATTCCGTATGGGTCTGGGAATAATCACCCGGAGGTGGGTTCTGAGCAGGGCAAGGAAAGCGGGCGATGTCAAACCTAGGAGTAGTTTTGACGTGTTGGAATGCTCGATTTCAACATGGCAATCCATCCAGAGACTCGTCAGCAATGAGGAAGAACCTTGTTGCTGCAAAGAAAGCCTGGCTAGATAGTGCCAAGAGATTGGCGGCAGCAGGAACATTGACCTAGGCTTCTGGACTCAGTGAAGGAAGTTCTTTAATGATCTAACCAGGTCAGCAAAGGCGTGTACAATAGTGCAATCACCTCCATCCTGTGGTGTACAACAAGCATCAACTATATCTTGTTGAGCCTCATTTCACTCCTCACTCCCACTTAAGTTTGAAGAATATCCAGCCTTCTCTGTCTCGCTGCATTCTCTCATTTGTACCCATTCACTCACTCCAATCCTTATGCAATGTGATGCATTTCCTGACAGTCACCCTCATCACGAGCACGGCCTTCACTGGGTGAACATAGGCCAAATGCACACACGCAAATCTGTTTTCTGAACCAGTTGTAGCAAAGAACAGAGAACACGAAGGAGGGAACTGGACGTGGGCCACCACAGAGTGTATGGCAGATAGCTCCAATGTACAAGACAACAGAGATCACTGGTATATCTGCTACTTCGGCCATTAGAGGAGAAGAGACATGGGGCGGGATTCTCCGAGCCGCCGCGCCAAAATCGAGCTCGGCGCGGGGGCGGAGAATGGGGCGTCAGACCCGCGATCGGGTCTGGCGCCTGCACGTGATTCTCCGTGGACCGGAGAATCGCCGCCAGTCGCGCGCAGTCGACGCGGTGCCGGTCGGGAGCCACTGAAAGAGGCCCCGCGTTGATTCTCAGCCAGCAGCTGGCCGGGTTCCCACCGGCGTGGTTCATTATGATTCCACCCGGCGGGAGCTCGGAGTGGTGGCTATGGACTGGGTTTTCTCGCCGGCGTGGGGACATAGCCCCCCCGCCCTGGGAATTTTCAGACTCTGTGTCACAGAATTAAAAATATAACTGATAGCAGACATACTCATGTTGACTTTATTCAGCAATGGGTGAAATATGATCAGCCTGATTAAGCTGAGTGATAACATTACTACAGGCTGCCAGTATTAATTCATATCCCTTTCACTCTCCGTCCTGAGTCTTCACCTGCAGAGCAGCTGCCCTGACGATAGTTTCCAGGTTAAACCACTTTCTTCTGAGGATGCACAGCCACAGGGCTTTCATTAAAATCCATTCCTGGGACGTGGGCTTTGCTGGCTAGGTCAGCATTTGCTGCCCATTCCTAATTGCATTTGAGAAGGTGTCGGTGAGCTGCCTTGAAGTGTAGCAGTCCCCATGGTGCCGGTACAACCAATGTGCTGTTCATCTGTAGGCAGTTTGATACAGTTGAGTGGATCGGTAGGACATTTCAGAGGACAATCAATTACGAGTCAACAACATTGCCAAGAGTCTGAGGGGGGGGGTCATCAGGGTTTTGTGGGAGAGGAGGCAGTTCCCATACATTCCTTGCATGACAACGTTTGAGGGTTTCCTAGAATCCCTACAGTGCAGAAGGAAATCTTTTGGCACATTGAGTCTTCACCAACTCTCTGAAAGAGCAGTCCAACTAGGCCCATTCCCCTGCCCTATCCCTGCAACCCTGCACATTGACACCAAGGAGCAATTTTAGCACAGCCAATTTACCTAACCAGCACATCTTTGGATTGTGGGACGAAACCAGAGAACCCGGAGGAAACCAACGTAGACACTGGGAGAACCTGAAAACTCTACAAAGTCACCCAAGGCCGGAATTGAACCCAGGTCCTTGGCTTTGTGAGGCAGCAGCACTAACCACTGTGCTGTCCAGGATATCTTCTAAGGTACAACCCTTGGAGATGAGAACTGGGACATCGAATATTTTCATTGCAGATTGAATATAAATTCCGCTCCCCAAATTAACCCTCTAAGCACTGCCCAGCTGGACACAAATGCTAAACCCCATCATCACAGTGCCCTGACTTCATACACCAACTGGAAAATCAATAGTTTCCTTATTGTCCGACTGGATGATTATTTCTGAAATGCGACACATGTAGCTGAAGTTTTTCAACTTACACTTTCCAGGACAAACTCAAGAATGCCAAATTTCAAACAATCATAACAATTTATACTAGAGAGATAAGGCTGCTCATTGGTCAGCAACTTGACTCTGATTGGCTGAGGCCAAGGCATTGCTGTGGAGAAATCAACAGTAAACTACAGGCTCTGCAAAAACCCAACCAATGCAAACAAAAAAAAGCACAAGGCTTGAACATATTCCTTTTGTTAGCAGAGAGCTGGTCCCTGTGCAGGCATGTATGTAGCTTCGAGCAAGTGTAAGTGAACCACGTTACAAGCTCAACTGGGGTGGCACAATGGCACTGTGGTTATCATTGCTGCCTCACAGCCCCAGGGGTTCAATACCAGCCTCGGGTGAGTGTGTGGAGTTTGCACATTCCCCCTGTATCTGCGTGGGTTTCCTCCGGGTGTTCCGGTTCCCCCCCACAGTCCAAAGATGTAAAGGTCAGGTGGATTGGCCATTCTAAATTGCACCTTAGTGTGCAGGTTAGGTGGGGTAATAGGGATAGGGCTGGGAAGTTGGCTTAGGTAGCATGCGTTTCAGGGGGTTGGTGTGGACTCATTGGGCCGATTGGCCTCCTTCTGAACTGGAAGGGTTCTAAACCATAAAACGTGGCAGCTGAAGTGGCCCATTCGACCTATTGAGTCCATATTGAATACAAATAGTTTTACAAGAAATGGATCACTGAGTTGAAGCAAGCTATTTTCATTCCGATAAAAGTCCCTATAATCGACATCAGCAGCTTAATGAGGTTATTGTCAGGCTCTTAATATATAAAAGGCTTCTTGATCATAACCCTTCTCGAAAACCTCCAGGGCCTTCCCAGTGACAGTGACACCTCCACCTAGTGTTGGAGGTTTCCACCAGGCAGAGCTGGGAGCATCTCACAGTGCTGGAGGTGAACACCAGGCAGAGCTGGGAGAGTGCCGCAGTGCTGGAGGTGAGCACGAGGCAGAGTTGGGAGAGTGCCGCAGTGCTGGAGGTGAGCAGAAGACAGAGCTGGGAGAGTGTCGCAGTGCTGGAGGTGAGTACTCGGCAGAGCTGGGAGAGTGTCACAGTGCTGGAGGTGAGCACGAGGCAGAGTTGGGAGAGTGTCGCAGTGCTGGAGGTGAGTACGAGGCAGAGTGCACTAGTGCAGGAGGTGAGCACGAGGCAGAGTTGAGAGAGTGTCGCAGTGCTGGAGGTGAGTACTAGGCAGAGCTGGCTGAGTGTCACAGTG
The DNA here is from genome assembly GCF_047496885.1 of Scyliorhinus torazame. NCBI lineage: Eukaryota > Metazoa > Chordata > Chondrichthyes > Carcharhiniformes > Scyliorhinidae > Scyliorhinus > Scyliorhinus torazame. The sequence continues at coordinate 160,314,933 of NC_092713.1, read as the reverse complement.
CTGGAGGTGAGTACTAGGCAGAGCCTGGAGAGAGTTGCAGTGCTGGAGGCGAGCTCCAGGTGGAGCTGGGAGACTGTTGAAGTGCTGGAGGTGAACACTAGCAAGAGCTGGGAGATTTGGATTTGGATTTGTTAATTGTCACGTGTACCAAGGTGAAGTGTGAAGTATTATTCTGCAGGCAGTCCAGACAGATTGTTCCATACATGGAAAAAACATACGGCAAACATAAATACACAATGTAAATACATAGACACAGGTATTGGGTGAAGCACACAGGAATGTAGTACTATTCAGCAGAGATGATGTGCGAAGAGATCAGATCGGTCCATAAGTGGGTCCTTTAGGAGTCTGGTAACAGCGGTGAAGAAGCTGTTTTTGAGTCTGTTGGTGCTTGTTCTCAGACTTTGTATCTCCTGCCTGATGGAAGAAGTTGGAAGAGAGAATAAGCCGTGTGGGAGGGGTGGTTGATTATGCTGCTCGCGTTCCCAAGGCAGCGGGAGGTGGAGACAGAGTCAATGGATGGGAGGCAGTTTCTCGTGATGGGCTGGGCAGTGTTCACGACTCTCTGATGTTTCTTACGGTCATGGGCTGAACAGTTGGCATCACAGGTGTCAGAGAATGTCACAGTGCTGGAGGTGAGGACTAGACAGAGCTGGGAGAGTGTCGCAGTGCTGGAGGTGAGTACTCGGCAGAGCTGGGAGAGTGTCATAGTGCTGGAAGTGAGTACTCGGCAGAGCTGGGAGAGTGTCACAGTGCTGGAGGTCAGCACCAGGCAGAGCTGGGAGAGTGTCACAGTGCTGGAGGTGAGTACTGGGCAGAGCTGGGAGAGTGTCGCAGTGCTGGAGGTCAGCACCAGGCAGAGCTGGGAGAGTGTCGCAGTGCTGGAGGTCAGCACCAGGCAGAGCTGGGAGAGTGTCACAGTGCTGGAGGTGAACACCAGGCAGTGCTGGGAGAGTGTCACAGTGCTGGAAGTGAGTACTGGGCAGAGCTGGGAGAGTGTCGCAGTGCTGGAGGTGAGTACTAAGCAGTGCTGGGAGAGTGTCACAGTGCTGGAGGTGAGCACCAGGCAGAGCTGGGAGAGTGTCACAGTGCTGGAGGTGAGTACTCGGCAGAGCTTGGAGAGTGTCACAGTGCTGGAGGTGAACACCAGGCAGTGCTGGGAGAGTGTCACAGTGCTGGAGGTGCGTACTCGGCACAGCTGGGAGTGTGTCGCAGTGCCGGAGGTGAACACCAGGCAGAGCTGGGAGAGTGTCACAGTGCTGGAGGTGAAAACCAGGCAGAGCTGGGAGAGTTTCACAGTGCTGGAGGTGAGTACTCGGAAGAGCTGGGAGAGTGTCGCAGTGCTGGAAGTGAGTACTGGGCAGAGCTGGGAGAGTGTTCCAGTGCTGGAAGTGAGTACTGGGCAGAGCTGGGAGAGCATCGCAGTGCTGCAGGTGAACACCAGGCAGTGCTGGGAGAGTGTCACAGTGCTGGAGGTGACCAGCAGGCAGAGCTGGGAGAGTGTCACAGTGCTGGAGGCGAGTACTGGGCAGAGCTGGGAGAGTGTCACAGTGCTGGAGGTGAACACCAGGCAGAGCTGGGAGAGTGTCGCAGTGCTGGAGGTGAACACCAGGCAGTGCTGGGAAGAGTGTCACAGTGCTGGAGGTGACCACCAGGCAGAGCTGGGAGAGTGTCACAGTGCTGGAAGTGAGTACTGGGCAGAGCTGGGAGAGTGTCACAGTGCTGGAGGTGACCACCAGGCAGAGCTGGGAGAGTGTTGCAGTGCTGGAGGTGAGTACTGGGCAGAGCAGCGAGAGTGTCGCAGTGCTGAAGGTGAGTACGAGGCAGAGCTGGGTGTCTGTTGCAGTGCTGGAGGTGAACACAACGCAGTGCTGGGAGTGTGTCACAGAGCTGGAGGTGAAAACCAGGTAGAGCTGGGAGAGTGTCGCAGTGCTGGAGTGGAGTACTAGGCAGAGCTTGGAGAGTGTCGCAGTGCTGGAGGTGAAAGCCAGGCAGAGCTGGGAGAGTGGCACAGTGCTGGAGGCGAGTATGAGGAACAGCTGGGAGAGTGTCGCAGTGCTGGAGGTGAGTACGAGGCAGAGCTGCGAGAGTGGCACAGTGCTGGAGGTGAGTATGAGGAACAGCTGGGAGAGTGTCACAGTGCTGGAGGTGAGTACGAGGCAGAACTGGGAGAGTGTCGCAGTGCTGGAGACGAGTACTGGGCAGAGTTGGGAGAGTGTCACAGTGCTGGAGGTGAGTACGAGGCAGAGCTGGGAGAGTGGCACAGTGCTGGAGGTGAGTATGAGGAACAGGTGGGAGAGTGTCACAGTGCTGGAGGTGAGTACGAGGCAGAACTGGGAGAGTGTCACAGTGCTGGAGGTGAGTACTGGGCAGAGCTGGGAGAGTGTCACAGTGCTGGAGGTGAGTACTAGGCACAGCTGGGAGTGTCGCAGTGCTGGAGGTGAACACCAGGCAGAGCTGGGAGAGTGTCGCAGTGCTGGAGGTGAGTACTCGGCAGAGCTGGGAGAGTGTCGCCGTGCTGGAGGTGAGTACGAGGCAGAACTGGGAGAGTGTCACAGTGCTGGAGGTGAACACAAGGCAGAGCTGGGAGAGTGTCACAGTGCTGGAGGTGAGTACTAGGCAGAGCTGGGAGAGTGTCACAGTGCTGGAGGTAAACACAAGACAGTGCTGGGAGAGTGTCACAGTGCTGGAGGTAAGTACTGGGCAGAGCTGGGAGAGAGTCGCAGTGCTGGAGGTGAGTACTCGGCAGAGCTGGGAGAGTGTCGCAGTGCTGGAAGTGAGTACTGGGCAGAGCTGGGAGAGTGTCGCAGTGCTGGAGGTGAGTACTCGGCAGAGCTGGGAGAGTGTCGCAGTGCTGGAGGTGAGTACTAGGCAGAGCAGGGAGAGTGGCACAGTGCTGGAGGTAAGTATGAGGAACAGCTGGGAGAGTGTCGCAGTGCTGGAGGTGAGTACTCGGCAGAGCTGGGAGAGTGTCGCAGTGCTGGAGGTGAGTACGAGGCAGAGCAGGGAGAGTGGCACAGTGCTGGAGGCAAGTATGAGGAACAGCTGGGAGAGTGGCACAGTGCTGGAGGTGAGTATGAGGAACAGCTGGGAGAGTGTCACAGTGCTGGAGGTGAGTACGAGGCAGAACTGGGAGAGTGTCACAGTGCTGGAGGTGAGTACGAGGCAGAACTGGGAGTGTCACACTGCTGGAAGTGAACACAAGGCAGAGCTGGGAGAGTGTCACAGTGCTGGAGGTGAGTACTAGGCAGAGCTGGGAGAGTGTCACAGTGCTGGAGGTGAGTACTAGGCAGAGCTGGGAGAGTGTCACAGTGCTGGAGGCGAGTACTGGGCAGAGCTGGGAGAGTGTCGCAGTGCTGGAGGTGAGTACTCAGCAGAGCTGGGAGAGTGTTCCAGTGCTGGAAGTGAGTACTGGGCAGAGCTGGGAGTGTCACAGTGCTGGAGGCGAATACTGGGCAGAGCTGGGAGAGTGTCGCAGTGCTGGAGGTGAGTACTCGGCAGAACTGGGAGAGCGTCGCAGTGCTGGAGGTGAGTACGCGGCAGAGCTGGGAGAGTGTCACAGTGCTGGAGGTGGGTACTAGGCAGAGCTGGGAGTCTGTTGCAGTGCTGGAGGTGAACACCACGCAGTGCTGGGAGAGTGTCACAGAGCTGGAGGTGAAAACCAGGTAGAGCTGGGAGAGTGTCGCAGTGCTGGAGTGGAGTACTAGGCAGAGCTTGGAGAGTGTCGCAGTGCTGGAGGTGAACACCAGGCAGAGCTGGGAGAGTGGCACAGTGCTGGAGGCAAGTATGAGGAACAGCTGGGAGAGTGTCGCAGTGCTGGAGGTGAGTACGAGGCAGAGCTGGGAGAGTGTCGCCGTGCTGGAGGTGAGTACAAGGCAGAGCTGGGAGAGTGTCACAGTGCTGGAGGTGAGTCCCACGCAGAGCTGGGAGAGTGTCAGAGTGCTGGAGGTGAGTACTAGGCAGAGCTGGGAGAGTGTCACAGTGCTGGAGGTGAGTACAAGGCAGAGCTGGGAGAGTGTCACAGTGCTGGAGGTGAGTCCCACGCAGAGCTGGGAGAGTGTCAGAGTGCTGGAGGTGAGTACTAGGCAGAGCTGGGAGAGTGTCGCCGTGCTGGAGGTGAGTACGAGGCAGAACTGGGAGAGTGTCACAGTGCTGGAGGTGAACACAAGGCAGAGCTGGGAGAGTGTCACAGTGCTGGAGGTGAGTACTAGGCAGAGCTGGGAGAGTGTCACAGTGCTGGAGGTAAACACAAGACAGTGCTGGGAGAGTGTCACAGTGCTGGAGGTAAGTACTGGGCAGAGCTGGGAGAGAGTCGCAGTGCTGGAGGTGAGTACTCGGCAGAGCTGGGAGAGTGTCGCAGTGCTGGAAGTGAGTACTGGGCAGAGCTGGGAGAGTGTCGCAGTGCTGGAGGTGAGTACTCGGCAGAGCTGGGAGAGTGTCGCAGTGCTGGAGGTGAGTACTAGGCAGAGCAGGGAGAGTGGCACAGTGCTGGAGGTAAGTATGAGGAACAGCTGGGAGAGTGTCGCAGTGCTGGAGGTGAGTACTCGGCAGAGCTGGGAGAGTGTCGCAGTGCTGGAGGTGAGTACGAGGCAGAGCAGGGAGAGTGGCACAGTGCTGGAGGCAAGTATGAGGAACAGCTGGGAGAGTGGCACAGTGCTGGAGGTGAGTATGAGGAACAGCTGGGAGAGTGTCACAGTGCTGGAGGTGAGTACGAGGCAGAACTGGGAGAGTGTCACAGTGCTGGAGGTGAGTACGAGGCAGAACTGGGAGTGTCACACTGCTGGAAGTGAACACAAGGCAGAGCTGGGAGAGTGTCACAGTGCTGGAGGTGAGTACTAGGCAGAGCTGGGAGAGTGTCACAGTGCTGGAGGTGAGTACTAGGCAGAGCTGGGAGAGTGTCACAGTGCTGGAGGCGAGTACTGGGCAGAGCTGGGAGAGTGTCGCAGTGCTGGAGGTGAGTACTCAGCAGAGCTGGGAGAGTGTTCCAGTGCTGGAAGTGAGTACTGGGCAGAGCTGGGAGTGTCACAGTGCTGGAGGCGAATACTGGGCAGAGCTGGGAGAGTGTCGCAGTGCTGGAGGTGAGTACTCGGCAGAACTGGGAGAGCGTCGCAGTGCTGGAGGTGAGTACGCGGCAGAGCTGGGAGAGTGTCACAGTGCTGGAGGTGGGTACTAGGCAGAGCTGGGAGTCTGTTGCAGTGCTGGAGGTGAACACCACGCAGTGCTGGGAGAGTGTCACAGAGCTGGAGGTGAAAACCAGGTAGAGCTGGGAGAGTGTCGCAGTGCTGGAGTGGAGTACTAGGCAGAGCTTGGAGAGTGTCGCAGTGCTGGAGGTGAACACCAGGCAGAGCTGGGAGAGTGGCACAGTGCTGGAGGCAAGTATGAGGAACAGCTGGGAGAGTGTCGCAGTGCTGGAGGTGAGTACGAGGCAGAGCTGGGAGAGTGTCGCCGTGCTGGAGGTGAGTACAAGGCAGAGCTGGGAGAGTGTCACAGTGCTGGAGGTGAGTCCCACGCAGAGCTGGGAGAGTGTCAGAGTGCTGGAGGTGAGTACGAGGCAGAGCTGGGAGAGTGTCACAGTGCTGGAGGTGAGTACAAGGCAGAGCTGGGAGAGTGTCACAGTGCTGGAGGTGAGTCCCACGCAGAGCTGGGAGAGTGTCAGAGTGCTGGAGGTGAGTACTAGGCAGAGCTGGGAGACTGTCACAGTGCTGGAGGTGAACACCAGGCCGAGCTGGGAGACTGTCGCAGTGCTGGAGGCGAGTACTAGGCAGAACTGGGAGTCTGTTGCAGTGCTGGAGGTGAACACCACGCAGTGCTGGGAGAGTGTCACAGAGCTGGAGGTGAAAACCAGGTAGAGCTGGGAGAGTGTCGCAGTGCTGGAGTGGAGTACTAGGCAGAGCTTGGAGAGTGTCGCAGTGCTGGAGGTGAACACCAGGCAGAGCTGGGAGAGTGGCACAGTGCTGGAGGCGAGTATGAGGAACAGCTGGGAGAGTGTCGCAGTGCTGGAGGTGAGTACGAGGCAGAGCTGGGAGAGTGGCACAGTGCTGGAGGTGAGTATGAGGAACAGCTGGGAGAGTGTAACAGTGCTGGAGGTGAGTACGAGGCAGAACTGGGAGAGTGTCGCAGTGCTGGAGGTGAGTACTCAGCAGAGCTGGGAGAGTGTTCCAGTGCTGGAAGTGAGTACTGGGCAGAGCTGGGAGTGTCACAGTGCTGGAGGCGAGTACTGGGCAGAGCTGGGAATGTCTCAGTGCTGGAGGTGAACACCAGGCAGAGCTGGGAGAGTGTCGCAGTGCTGGAGGTGAGTACGAGGCAGAACTGGGAGAGTGTCACAGTGCTGGAGGTGAACACAAGGCAGAGCTGGGAGAGTGTCACAGTGCTGGAGGTGAGTACTAGGCAGAGCTGGGAGAGTGTCACAGTGCTGGAGGTAAACACAAGACAGTGCTGGGAGAGTGTCACAGTGCTGGAGGTGAGTACTGGGCAGAGCTGGGAGAGAGTCGCAGTGCTGGAGGTGAGTACTCGGCAGAGCAGGGAGAGTGTCGCAGTGCTGGAAGTGAGTACTGGGCAGAGCTGGGAGAGTGTCGCAGTGCTGGAGGCGAGTACTCGGCAGAGCTGGGAGAGTGTCGCAGTGCTGGAGGTGAGTACGAGGCAGAGCAGGGAGAGTGGCACAGTGCTGGAGGCAAGTATGAGGAACAGCTGGGAGAGTGTCACAGTGCTGGAGTCGAGTACGAGGCAGAGCTGGGAGAGTGGCACAGTGCTGGAGGTGAGTATGAGGAACAGCTGGGAGAGTGTCACAGTGCTGGAGGTGAGTACGAGGCAGAACTGGGAGAGTGTCACAGTGCTGGAGGTGAGTACGAGGCAGAACTGGGAGTGTCACAGTGCTGGAAGAGAACACAAGGCAGAGCTGGGAGAGTGTCACAGTGCTGGAGGTGAACACCAGGCAGAGCTGGGAGAGTGTCGCAGTGCTGGAGGTGAACACCAGGCAGTGCTGGGAAGAGTGTCACAGTGCTGGAGGTGACCACCAGGCAGAGCTGGGAGAGTGTTGCAGTGCTGGAGGTGAGTACTAGGCAGAGCTGGGAGTGTGTCGCAGTGCTGGAGGTGAGTACTAGGCAGAGCAGGGAGAGTGTCGCAGTGCTGAAGGTGAGTACGAGGCAGAGCTGGGTGTCTGTTGCAGTGCTGGAGGTGAACACCACGCAGTGCTGGGAGTGTGTCACAGAGCTGGAGGTGAAAACCAGGTAGAGCTGGGAGAGTGTCGCAGTGCTGGAGTGGAGTACTAGGCAGAGCTTGGAGAGTGTCGCAGTGCTGGAGGTGAAAGCCAGGCAGAGCTGGGAGAGTGGCACAGTGCTGGAGGCGAGTATGAGGAACAGCTGGGAGAGTGTCGCAGTGCTGGAGGTGAGTACGAGGCAGAGCTGCGAGAGTGGCACAGTGCTGGAGGTGAGTATGAGGAACAGCTGGGAGAGTGTCACAGTGCTGGAGGTGAGTACGAGGCAGAACTGGGAGAGTGTCGCAGTGCTGGAGACGAGTACTGGGCAGAGTTGGGAGAGTGTCACAGTGCTGGAGGTGAGTACGAGGCAGAGCTGGGAGAGTGGCACAGTGCTGGAGGTGAGTATGAGGAACAGGTGGGAGAGTGTCACAGTGCTGGAGGTGAGTACGAGGCAGAACTGGGAGAGTGTCACAGTGCTGGAGGTGAGTACTGGGCAGAGCTGGGAGAGTGTCACAGTGCTGGAGGTGAGTACTAGGCACAGCTGGGAGTGTCGCAGTGCTGGAGGTGAACACCAGGCAGAGCTGGGAGAGTGTCTCAGTGCTGGAGGCGAGTACTGGGCAGAGCTGGGAGAGTGTCGCAGTGCTGGAGGTGAGTACTCGGCAGAGCTGGGAGAGTGTCGCCGTGCTGGAGGTGAGTACGAGGCAGAGCTGGGAGAGTGTCACAGTGCTGGAGGTGAGTACTAGGCAGAGCTGGGAGAGTGTCACAGTGCTGGAGGTAAACACAAGACAGTGCTGGGAGAGTGTCACAGTGCTGGAGGTAAGTACTGGGCAGAGCTGGGAGAGAGTCGCAGTGCTGGAGGTGAGTACTCGGCAGAGCTGGGAGAGTGTCGCAGTGCTGGAAGTGAGTACTGGGCAGAGCTGGGAGAGTGTCGCAGTGCTGGAGGTGAGTACTCGGCAGAGCTGGGAGAGTGTCGCAGTGCTGGAGGTGAGTACTAGGCAGAGCAGGGAGAGTGGCACAGTGCTGGAGGTAAGTATGAGGAACAGCTGGGAGAGTGTCGCAGTGCTGGAGGTGAGTACTCGGCAGAGCTGGGAGAGTGTCGCAGTGCTGGAGGTGAGTACGAGGCAGAGCTGGGAGAGTGGCACAGTGCTGGAGGCAAGTATGAGGAACAGCTGGGAGAGTGTCACAGTGCTGGAGGTGAGTACGAGGCAGAGCTGGGAGAGTGGCACAGTGCTGGAGGTGAGTATGAGGAACAGCTGGGAGAGTGTCACAGTGCTGGAGGTGAGTACGAGGCAGAACTGGGAGTGTCACACTGCTGGAAGTGAACACAAGGCAGAGCTGGGAGAGTGTCACAGTGCTGGAGGTGAGTACTAGGCAGAGCTGGGAGAGTGTCACAGTGCTGGAGGTAAACACAAGGCAGTGCAGGGAGAGTGTCACAGTGCTGGAGGTGAGTACTAGGCACAGCTGTGAGTGTCGCAGTGCTGGAGGTGAACACCAGGCAGAGCTGGGAGAGTGTCACAGTGCTGGAGGCGAGTACTGGGCAGAGCTGGGAGAGTGTCGCAGTGCTGGAGGTGAGTACTCAGCAGAGCTGGGAGAGTGGTCCAGTGCTGGAAGTGAGTACTGGGCAGAGCTGGGAGTGTCACAGTGCTGGAGGCGAGTACTGGGCAGAGCTGGGAGAGTGTCGCAGTGCTGGAGGTGAGTACTCGGCAGAACTGGGAGAGCGTCGCAGTGCTGGAGGTGAGTACTAGGGAGAGCTGGGAGAGTGTCATAGTGCTGGAAGTGAGTACTAGGCAGAGCTGGGAGAGTGTCACAGTGCTGGAGGTCAGCACCAGGCAGAGCTGGGAGAGTGTCACAGTGTTGGAGGTGAGTACTCGGCAGAGCTGGGAGAGTGTCACAGTGCTGGAGGTGAGTACTAGGCAGAGCTGGGAGTCTGTTGCAGTGCTGGAGGTGAACACCACGCAGTGCTGGGAGAGTGTCACAGAGCTGGAGGTGAAAACCAGGTAGAGCTGGGAGAGTGTCGCAGTGCTGGAGTGGAGTACTAGGCAGAGCTTGGAGAGTGTCGCAGTGCTGGAGGTGAACACCAGGCAGAGCTGGGAGAGTGGCACAGTGCTGGAGGCAAGTATGAGGAACAGCTGGGAGAGTGTCGCAGTGCTGGAGGTGAGTACGAGGCAGAGCTGGGAGAGTGTCGCCGTGCTGGAGGTGAGTACAAGGCAGAGCTGGGAGAGTGTCACAGTGCTGGAGGTGAGTCCCACGCAGAGCTGGGAGAGTGTCAGAGTGCTGGAGGTGAGTACTAGGCAGAGCTGGGAGAGTGTCACAGTGCTGGAGGTGAGTACAAGGCAGAGCTGGGAGAGTGTCACAGTGCTGGAGGTGAGTCCCACGCAGAGCTGGGAGAGTGTCAGAGTGCTGGAGGTGAGTACTAGGCAGAGCTGGGAGACTGTCACAGTGCTGGAGGTGAACACCAGGCCGAGCTGGGAGACTGTCGCAGTGCTGGAGGCGAGTACTAGGCAGAGCTGGGAGTCTGTTGCAGTGCTGGAGGTGAACACCACGCAGTGCTGGGAGAGTGTCACAGAGCTGGAGGTGAAAACCAGGTAGAGCTGGGAGAGTGTCGCAGTGCTGGAGTGGAGTACTAGGCAGAGCTTGGAGAGTGTCGCAGTGCTGGAGGTGAACACCAGGCAGAGCTGGGAGAGTGGCACAGTGCTGGAGGCGAGTATGAGGAACAGCTGGGAGAGTGTCGCAGTGCTGGAGGTGAGTACGAGGCAGAGCTGGGAGAGTGGCACAGTGCTGGAGGTGAGTATGAGGAACAGCTGGGAGAGTGTCACAGTGCTGGAGGTGAGTACGAGGCAGAACTGGGAGAGTGTCGCAGTGCTGGAGGTGAGTACTCAGCAGAGCTGGGAGAGTGTTCCAGTGCTGGAAGTGAGTACTGGGCAGAGCTGGGAGTGTCACAGTGCTGGAGGCGAGTACTGGGCAGAGCTGGGAATGTCTCAGTGCTGGAGGTGAACACCAGGCAGAGCTGGGAGAGTGTCGCAGTGCTGGAGGTGAGTACTCGGCAGAACTGGGAGAGTGTCGCAGTGCTGGAGGTGAGTACTCAGCAGAGCTGGGAGAGTGTTCCAGTGCTGGAAGTGAGTACTGGGCAGAGCTGGGAGTGTCACAGTGCTGGAGGCGAGTACTGGGCAGAGCTGGGAGAGTGTCGCAGTGCTGGAGGTGAGTACTCGGCAGAGCTGGGAGAGTGTCGCAGTGCTGGAGGTGAGTACGAGGCAGAACTGGGAGAGTGTCACAGTGCTGGAGGTGAACACAAGGCAGAGCTGGGAGAGTGTCACAGTGCTGGAGGTGAGTACTAGGCAGAGCTGGGAGAGTGTCACAGTGCTGGAGGTAAACACAAGACAGTGCTGGGAGAGTGTCACAGTGCTGGAGGTGAGTACTGGGCAGAGCTGGGAGAGAGTCGCAGTGCTGGAGGTGAGTACTCGGCAGAGCAGGGAGAGTGTCGCAGTGCTGGAAGTGAGTACTGGGCAGAGCTGGGAGAGTGTCGCAGTGCTGGAGGCGAGTACTCGGCAGAGCTGGGAGAGTGTCGCAGTGCTGGAGGTGAGTACGAGGCAGAGCAGGGAGAGTGGCACAGTGCTGGAGGCAAGTATGAGGAACAGCTGGGAGAGTGTCACAGTGCTGGAGTCGAGTACGAGGCAGAGCTGGGAGAGTGGCACAGTGCTGGAGGTGAGTATGAGGAACAGCTGGGAGAGTGTCACAGTGCTGGAGGTGAGTACGAGGCAGAACTGGGAGAGTGTCACAGTGCTGGAGGTGAGTACGAGGCAGAACTGGGAGTGTCACAGTGCTGGAAGTGAACACAAGGCAGAGCTGGGAGAGTGTCACAGTGCTGGAGGTGAACACCAGGCAGAGCTGGGAGAGTGTCGCAGTGCTGGAGGTGAACACCAGGCAGTGCTGGGAAGAGTGTCACAGTGCTGGAGGTGACCACCAGGCAGAGCTGGGAGAGTGTCACAGTGCTGGAAGTGAGTACTGGGCAGAGCTGGGAGAGTGTCACAGTGCTGGAGGTGACCACCAGGCAGAGCTGGGAGAGTGTTGCAGTGCTGGAGGTGAGTACTAGGCAGAGCTGGGAGTGTGTCGCAGTGCTGGAGGTGAGTACTAGGCAGAGCAGGGAGAGTGTCGCAGTGCTGAAGGTGAGTACGAGGCAGAGCTGGGTGTCTTTTGCATTGCTGGAGGTGAACACCACGCAGTGCTGGGAGTGTGTCACAGAGCTGGAGGTGAAAACCAGGTAGAGCTGGGAGAGTGTCGCAGTGCTGGAGTGGAGTACTAGGCAGAGCTTGGAGAGTGTCGCAGTGCTGGAGGTGAAAGCCAGGCAGAGCTGGGAGAGTGGCACAGTGCTGGAGGCGAGTATGAGGAACAGCTGGGAGAGTGTCGCAGTGCTGGAGGTGAGTACGAGGCAGAGCTGCGAGAGTGGCACAGTGCTGGAGGTGAGTATGAGGAACAGCTGGGAGAGTGTCACAGTGCTGGAGGTGAGTACGAGGCAGAACTGGGAGAGTGTCGCAGTGCTGGAGACGAGTACTGGGCAGAGTTGGGAGAGTGTCACAGTGCTGGAGGTGAGTACGAGGCAGAGCTGGGAGAGTGGCACAGTGCTGGAGGTGAGTATGAGGAACAGGTGGGAGAGTGTCACAGTGCTGGAGGTGAGTACGAGGCAGAACTGGGAGAGTGTCACAGTGCTGGAGGTGAGTACTGGGCAGAGCTGGGAGAGTGTCACAGTGCTGGAGGTGAGTACTAGGCACAGCTGGGAGTGTCGCAGTGCTGGAGGTGAACACCAGGCAGAGCTGGGAGAGTGTCTCAGTGCTGGAGGCGAGTACTGGGCAGAGCTGGGAGAGTGTCGCAGTGCTGGAGGTGAGTACTCGGCAGAGCTGGGAGAGTGTCGCCGTGCTGGAGGTGAGTACGAGGCAGAACTGGGAGAGTGTCACAGTGCTGGAGGTGAACACAAGGCAGAGCTGGGAGAGTGTCACAGTGCTGGAGGTGAGTACTAGGCAGAGCTGGGAGAGTGTCACAGTGCTGGAGGTAAACACAAGACAGTGCTGGGAGAGTGTCACAGTGCTGGAGGTAAGTACTGGGCAGAGCTGGGAGAGAGTCGCAGTGCTGGAGGTGAGTACTCGGCAGAGCTGGGAGAGTGTCGCAGTGCTGGAAGTGAGTACTGGGCAGAGCTGGGAGAGTGTCGCAGTGCTGGAGGTGAGTACTCGGCAGAGCTGGGAGAGTGTCGCAGTGCTGGAGGTGAGTACTAGGCAGAGCAGGGAGAGTGGCACAGTGCTGGAGGTAAGTATGAGGAACAGCTGGGAGAGTGTCGCAGTGCTGGAGGTGAGTACTCGGCAGAGCTGGGAGAGTGTCGCAGTGCTGGAGGTGAGTACGAGGCAGAGCAGGGAGAGTGGCACAGTGCTGGAGGCAAGTATGAGGAACAGCTGGGAGAGTGTCACAGTGCTGGAGGTGAGTACGAGGCAGAGCTGGGAGAGTGGCACAGTGCTGGAGGTGAGTATGAGGAACAGCTGGGAGAGTGTCACAGTGCTGGAGGTGAGTACGAGGCAGAACTGGGAGAGTGTCACAGTGCTGGAGGTGAGTACGAGGCAGAACTGGGAGTGTCACACTGCTGGAAGTGAACACAAGGCAGAGCTGGGAGAGTGTCACAGTGCTGGAGGTGAGTACTAGGCAGAGCTGGGAGAGTGTCACAGTGCTGGAGGTAAACACAAGGCAGTGCAGGGAGAGTGTCACAGTGCTGGAGGTGAGTACTAGGCACAGCTGTGAGTGTCGCAGTGCTGGAGGTGAACACCAGGCAGAGCTGGGAGAGTGTCACAGTGCTGGAGGCGAGTACTGGGCAGAGCTGGGAGAGTGTCGCAGTGCTGGAGGTGAGTACTCAGCAGAGCTGGGAGAGTGTTCCAGTGCTGGAAGTGAGTACTGGGCAGAGCTGGGAGTGTCACAGTGCTGGAGGCGAGTACTGGGCAGAGCTGGGAGAGTGTCGCAGTGCTGGAGGTGAGTACTCGGCAGAACTGGGAGAGCGTCGCAGTGCTGGAGGTGAGTACTAGGGAGAGCTGGGAGAGTGTCATAGTGCTGGAAGTGAGTACTAGGCAGAGCTGGGAGAGTGTCACAGTGCTGGAGGTCAGCACCAGGCAGAGCTGGGAGTGTGTCACAGTGCTGGAGGTGAGTACTGGGCAGAGCTGGGAGAGTGTCGCAGTGCTGGAGGTCAGCACCAGGCAGAGCTGGGAGAGTGTCGCAGTGCTGGAGGTCAGCACCAGGCAGAGCTGGGAGAGTGTCACAGTGCTGGAGGTGAGTACTGGGCAGAGCTGGGAGAGTGTCACAGTGCTGGAGGTCAGCACCAGGCAGAGCTGGGAGAGTGTCACAGTGTTGGAGGTGAGTACTCGGCAGAGCTGGGAGAGTGTCACAGTGCTGGAGGTGAGTACTAGGCAGAGCTGGGAGTCTGTTGCAGTGCTGGAGGTGAACACCACGCAGTGCTGGGAGAGTGTCACAGAGCTGGAGGTGAAAACCAGGTAGAGCTGGGAGAGTGTCGCAGTGCTGGAGTGGAGTACTAGGCAGAGCTTGGAGAGTGTCGCAGTGCTGGAGGTGAACACCAGGCAGAGCTGGGAGAGTGGCACAGTGCTGGAGGCAAGTATGAGGAACAGCTGGGAGAGTGTCGCAGTGCTGGAGGTGAGTACGAGGCAGAGCTGGGAGAGTGTCGCCGTGCTGGAGGTGAGTACAAGGCAGAGCTGGGAGAGTGTCACAGTGCTGGAGGTGAGTCCCACGCAGAGCTGGGAGAGTGTCAGAGTGCTGGAGGTGAGTACTGGGCAGAGCTGGGAGAGTGTCACAGTGCTGGAGGTCAGCCCCAGGCAGAGCTGGGAGAGTGTCACAGTGTTAGAGGTGAGTACTCGGCAGAGCTGGGAGAGTGTCACAGTGCTGGAGGTGAGTACAAGGCAGAGCTGGGAGAGTGTCACAGTGCTGGAGGTGAGTCCCACGCAGAGCTGGGAGAGTGTCAGAGTGCTGGAGGTGAGTACTAGGCAGAGCTGGGAGACTGTCACAGTGCTGGAGGTGAACACCAGGCCGAGCTGGGAGACTGTCGCAGTGCTGGAGGCGAGTACTAGGCAGAGCTGGGAGTCTGTTGCAGTGCTGGAGGTGAACACCACGCAGTGCTGGGAGAGTGTCACAGAGCTGGAGGTGAAAACCAGGTAGAGCTGGGAGAGTGTCGCAGTGCTGGAGTGGAGTACTAGGCAGAGCTTGGAGAGTGTCGCAGTGCTGGAGGTGAACACCAGGCAGAGCTGGGAGAGTGGCACAGTGCTGGAGGCGAGTATGAGGAACAGCTGGGAGAGTGTCGCAGTGCTGGAGGTGAGTACGAGGCAGAGCTGGGAGAGTGGCACAGTGCTGGAGGTGAGTATGAGGAACAGCTGGGAGAGTGTCACAGTGCTGGAGGTGAGTACGAGGCAGAACTGGGAGAGTGTCGCAGTGCTGGAGGTGAGTACTCAGCAGAGCTGGGAGAGTGTTCCAGTGCTGGAAGTGAGTACTGGGCAGAGCTGGGAGTGTCACAGTGCTGGAGGCGAGTACTGGGCAGAGCTGGGAATGTCTCAGTGCTGGAGGTGAACACCAGGCAGAGCTGGGAGAGTGTCGCAGTGCTGGAGGTGAGTACTCGGCAGAACTGGGAGAGTGTCGCAGTGCTGGAGGTGAGTACTCAGCAGAGCTGGGAGAGTGTTCCAGTGCTGGAAGTGAGTACTGGGCAGAGCTGGGAGTGTCACAGTGCTGGAGGCGAGTACTGGGCAGAGCTGGGAGAGTGTCGCAGTGCTGGAGGTGAGTACGAGGCAGAACTGGGAGAGTGTCACAGTGCTGGAGGTGAACACAAGGCAGAGCTGGGAGAGTGTCACAGTGCTGGAGGTGAACACAAGGCAGAGCTGGGAGAGTGTCACAGTGCTGGAGGTGAGTACTAGGCAGAGCTGGGAGAGTGTCACAGTGCTGGAGGGAAACACAAGACAGTGCTGGGAGAGTGTCACAGTGCTGGAGGTAAGTACTGGGCAGAGCTGGGAGAGAGTCGCAGTGCTGGAGGTGAGTACTCGGCAGAGCTGGGAGAGTGTCGCAGTGCTGGAAGTGAGTACTGGGCAGAGCTGGGAGAGTGTCGCAGTGCTGGAGGTGAGTACTCGGCAGAGCTGGGAGAGTGTCGCAGTGCTGGAGGTGAGTACGAGGCAGAGCAGGGAGAGTGGCACAGTGCTGGAGGCAAGTATGAGGAACAGCTGGGAGAGTGGCACAGTGCTGGAGGTGAGTATGAGGAACAGCTGGGAGAGTGTCACAGTGCTGGAGGTGAGTACGAGGCAGAACTGGGAGAGTGTCACAGTGCTGGAGGTGAGTACGAGGCAGAATTGGGAGTGTCACACTGCTGGAAGTGAACACAAGGCAGAGCTGGGAGAGTGTCACAGTGCTGGAGGTGAGAACTAGGCAGAGCTGGGAGAGTGTCACAGTGCTGGAGGTAAACACAAGGCAGTGCAGGGAGAGTGTCACAGTGCTGGAGGTGAGTACTAGGCACAGCTGTGAGTGTCGCAGTGCTGGAGGTGAACACCAGGCAGAGCTGGGAGAGTGTCACAGTGCTGGAGGCGAGTACTGGGCAGAGCTGGGAGAGTGTCGCAGTGCTGGAGGTGAGTACTCAGCAGAGCTGGGAGAGTGTTCCAGTGCTGGAAGTGAGTACTGGGCAGAGCTGGGAGTGTCACAGTGCTGGAGGCGAATACTGGGCAGAGCTGGGAGAGTGTCGCAGTGCTGGAGGTGAGTACTCGGCAGAACTGGGAGAGCGTCGCAGTGCTGGAGGTGAGTACTAGGGAGAGCTGGGAGAGTGTCATAGTGCTGGAAGTGAGTACTAGGCAGAGCTGGGAGAGTGTCACAGTGCTGGAGGTCAGCACCAGGCAGAGCTGGGAGAGTGTCACAGTGCTGGAGGTGAGTACTGGGCAGAGCTGGGAGAGTGTCGCAGTGCTGGAGGTCAGCACCAGGCAGAGCTGGGAGAGTGTCGCAGTGCTGGAGGTCAGCACCAGGCAGAGCTGGGAGAGTGTCACAGTGCTGGAGGTCAGCACCAGGCAGAGCTGGGAGAGTGTCACAGTGTTGGAGGTGAGTACTCGGCAGAGCTGGGAGAGTGTCACAGTGCTGGAGGTGAGTACTAGGCAGAGCTGGGAGTCTGTTGCAGTGCTGGAGGTGAACACCACGCAGTGCTGGGAGAGTGTCACAGAGCTGGAGGTGAAAACCAGGTAGAGCTGGGAGAGTGTCGCAGTGCTGGAGTGGAGTACTAGGCAGAGCTTGGAGAGTGTCGCAGTGCTGGAGGTGAACACCAGGCAGAGCTGGGAGAGTGGCACAGTGCTGGAGGCAAGTATGAGGAACAGCTGGGAGAGTGTCGCAGTGCTGGAGGTGAGTACGAGGCAGAGCTGGGAGAGTGTCGCCGTGCTGGAGGTGAGTACAAGGCAGAGCTGGGAGAGTGTCACAGTGCTGGAGGTGAGTCCCACGCAGAGCTGGGAGAGTGTCAGAGTGCTGGAGGTGAGTACTAGGCAGAGCTGGGAGAGTGTCACAGTGCTGGAGGTGAGTACAAGGCAGAGCTGGGAGAGTGTCACAGTGCTGGAGGTGAGTCCCACGCAGAGCTGGGAGAGTGTCAGAGTGCTGGAGGTGAGTACTAGGCAGAGCTGGGAGACTGTCACAGTGCTGGAGGTGAACACCAGGCCGAGCTGGGAGACTGTCGCAGTGCTGGAGGCGAGTACTAGGCAGAGCTGGGAGTCTGTTGCAGTGCTGGAGGTGAACACCACGCAGTGCTGGGAGAGTGTCACAGAGCTGGAGGTGAAAACCAGGTAGAGCTGGGAGAGTGTCGCAGTGCTGGAGTGGAGTACTAGGCAGAGCTTGGAGAGTGTCGCAGTGCTGGAGGTGAACACCAGGCAGAGCTGGGAGAGTGGCACAGTGCTGGAGGCGAGTATGAGGAACAGCTGGGAGAGTGTCGCAGTGCTGGAGGTGAGTACGAGGCAGAGCTGGGAGAGTGGCACAGTGCTGGAGGTGAGTATGAGGAACAGCTGGGAGAGTGTTCCAGTGCTGGAAGTGAGTACTGGGCAGAGCTGGGAGTGTCACAGTGCTGGAGGCGAGTACTGGGCAGAGCTGGGAATGTCTCAGTGCTGGAGGTGAACACCAGGCAGAGCTGGGAGAGTGTCGCAGTGCTGGAGGTGAGTACTCGGCAGAACTGGGAGAGGGTCGCAGTGCTGGAGGTGAGTACTCAGCAGAGCTGGGAGAGTGTTCCAGTGCTGGAAGTGAGTACTGGGCAGAGCTGGGAGTGTCACAGTGCTGGAGGCGAGTACTGGGCAGAGCTGGGAGAGTGTCGCAGTGCTGGAGGTGAGTACTCGGCAGAGCTGGGAGAGTGTCGCAGTGCTGGAGGTGAGTACGAGGCAGAACTGGGAGAGTGTCACAGTGCTGGAGGTGAACACAAGGCAGAGCTGGGAGAGTGTCACAGTGCTGGAGGTGAGTACTAGGCAGAGCTGGGAGAGTGTCACAGTGCTGGAGGTAAACACAAGACAGTGCTGGGAGAGTGTCACAGTGCTGGAGGTGAGTACTGGGCAGAGCTGGGAGAGAGTCGCAGTGCTGGAGGTGAGTACTCGGCAGAGCAGGGAGAGTGTCGCAGTGCTGGAAGTGAGTACTGGGCAGAGCTGGGAGAGTGTCGCAGTGCTGGAGGCGAGTACTCGGCAGAGCTGGGAGAGTGTCGCAGTGCTGGAGGTGAGTACGAGGCAGAGCAGGGAGAGTGGCACAGTGCTGGAGGCAAGTATGAGGAACAGCTGGGAGAGTGTCACAGTGCTGGAGTCGAGTACGAGGCAGAGCTGGGAGAGTGGCACAGTGCTGGAGGTGAGTATGAGGAACAGCTGGGAGAGTGTCACAGTGCTGGAGGTGAGTACGAGGCAGAACTGGGAGAGTGTCACAGTGCTGGAGGTGAGTACGAGGCAGAACTGGGAGTGTCACAGTGCTGGAAGTGAACACAAGGCAGAGCTGGGAGAGTGTCACAGTGCTGGAGGTGAACACCAGGCAGAGCTGGGAGAGTGTCGCAGTGCTGGAGGTGAACACCAGGCAGTGCTGGGAAGAGTGTCACAGTGCTGGAGGTGACCACCAGGCAGAGCTGGGAGAGTGTCACAGTGCTGGAAGTGAGTACTGGGCAGAGCTGGGAGAGTGTCACAGTGCTGGAGGTGACCACCAGGCAGAGCTGGGAGAGTGTTGCAGTGCTGGAGGTGAGTACTAGGCAGAGCTGGGAGTGTGTCGCAGTGCTGGAGGTGAGTACTAGGCAGAGCAGGGAGAGTGTCGCAGTGCTGAAGGTGAGTACGAGGCAGAGCTGGGTGTCTGTTGCAGTGCTGGAGGTGAACACCACGCAGTGCTGGGAGTGTGTCACAGAGCTGGAGGTAAAAACCAGGTAGAGCTGGGAGAGTGTCGCAGTGCTGGAGTGGAGTACTAGGCAGAGCTTGGAGAGTGTCGCAGTGATGGAGGTGAAAGCCAGGCAGAGCTGGGAGAGTGGCACAGTGCTGGAGGCGAGTATGAGGAACAGCTGGGAGAGTGTCGCAGTGCTGGAGGTGAGTACGAGGCAGAGCTGCGAGAGTGGCACAGTGCTGGAGGTGAGTATGAGGAACAGCTGGGAGAGTGTCACAGTGCTGGAGGTGAGTACGAGGCAGAACTGGGAGAGTGTCGCAGTGCTGGAGACGAGTACTGGGCAGAGTTGGGAGAGTGTCACAGTGCTGGAGGTGAGTACGAGGCAGAGCTGGGAGAGTGGCACAGTGCTGGAGGTGAGTATGAGGAACAGGTGGGAGAGTGTCACAGTGCTGGAGGTGAGTACGAGGCAGAACTGGGAGAGTGTCACAGTGCTGGAGGTGAGTACTGGGCAGAGCTGGGAGAGTGTCACAGTGCTGGAGGTGAGTACTAGGCACAGCTGGGAGTGTCGCAGTGCTGGAGGTGAACACCAGGCAGAGCTGGGAGAGTGTCTCAGTGCTGGAGGCGAGTACTGGGCAGAGCTGGGAGAGTGTCGCAGTGCTGGAGGTGAGTACTCGGCAGAGCTGGGAGAGTGTCGCCGTGCTGGAGGTGAGTACGAGGCAGAACTGGGAGAGTGTCACAGTGCTGGAGGTGAACACAAGGCAGAGCTGGGAGAGTGTCACAGTGCTGGAGGTGAGTACTAGGCAGAGCTGGGAGAGTGTCACAGTGCTGGAGGTAAACACAAGACAGTGCTGGGAGAGTGTCACAGTGCTGGAGGTAAGTACTGGGCAGAGCTGGGAGAGAGTCGCAGTGCTGGAGGTGAGTACTCGGCAGAGCTGGGAGAGTGTCGCAGTGCTGGAAGTGAGTACTGGGCAGAGCTGGGAGAGTGTCGCAGTGCTGGAGGTGAGTACTCGGCAGAGCTGGGAGAGTGTCGCAGTGCTGGAGGTGAGTACTAGGCAGAGCAGGGAGAGTGGCACAGTGCTGGAGGTAAGTATGAGGAACAGCTGGGAGAGTGTCGCAGTGCTGGAGGTGAGTACTCGGCAGAGCTGGGAGAGTGTCGCAGTGCTGGAGGTGAGTACGAGGCAGAGCAGGGAGAGTGGCACAGTGCTGGAGGCAAGTATGAGGAACAGCTGGGAGAGTGTCACAGTGCTGGAGGTGAGTACGAGGCAGAGCTGGGAGAGTGGCACAGTGCTGGAGGTGAGTATGAGGAACAGCTGGGAGAGTGTCACAGTGCTGGAGGTGAGTACGAGGCAGAACTGGGAGAGTGTCACAGTGCTGGAGGTGAGTACGAGGCAGAACTGGGAGTGTCACACTGCTGGAAGTGAACACAAGGCAGAGCTGGGAGAGTGTCACAGTGCTGGAGGTGAGTACTAGGCAGAGCTGGGAGAGTGTCACAGTGCTGGAGGTAAACACAAGGCAGTGCAGGGAGAGTGTCACAGTGCTGGAGGTGAGTACTAGGCACAGCTGTGAGTGTCGCAGTGCTGGAGGTGAACACCAGGCAGAGCTGGGAGAGTGTCACAGTGCTGGAGGCGAGTACTGGGCAGAGCTGGGAGAGTGTCGCAGTGCTGGAGGTGAGTACTCAGCAGAGCTGGGAGAGTGTTCCAGTGCTGGAAGTGAGTACTGGGCAGAGCTGGGAGTGTCACAGTGCTGGAGGCGAGTACTGGGCAGAGCTGGGAGAGTGTCGCAGTGCTGGAGGTGAGTACTCGGCAGAACTGGGAGAGCGTCGCAGTGCTGGAGGTCAGCACCAGGCAGAGCTGGGAGAGTGTCGCAGTGCTGGAGGTCAGCACCAGGCAGAGCTGGGAGAGTGTCACAGTGCTGGAGGTGAGTACTGGGCAGAGCTGGGAGAGTGTCACAGTGCTGGAGGTCAGCACCAGGCAGAGCTGGGAGAGTGTCACAGTGTTGGAGGTGAGTACTCGGCAGAGCTGGGAGAGTGTCACAGTGCTGGAGGTGAGTACTAGGCAGAGCTGGGAGTCTGTTGCAGTGCTGGAGGTGAACACCACGCAGTGCTGGGAGAGTGTCACAGAGCTGGAGGTGAAAACCAGGTAGAGCTGGGAGAGTGTCGCAGTGCTGGAGTGGAGTACTAGGCAGAGCTTGGAGAGTGTCGCAGTGCTGGAGGTGAACACCAGGCAGAGCTGGGAGAGTGGCACAGTGCTGGAGGCAAGTATGAGGAACAGCTGGGAGAGTGTCGCAGTGCTGGAGGTGAGTACGAGGCAGAGCTGGGAGAGTGTCGCCGTGCTGGAGGTGAGTACAAGGCAGAGCTGGGAGAGTGTCACAGTGCTGGAGGTGAGTCCCACGCAGAGCTGGGAGAGTGTCAGAGTGCTGGAGGTGAGTACTGGGCAGAGCTGGGAGAGTGTCACAGTGCTGGAGGTCAGCACCAGGCAGAGCTGGGAGAGTGTCACAGTGTTAGAGGTGAGTACTCGGCAGAGCTGGGAGAGTGTCACAGTGCTGGAGGTGAGTACAAGGCAGAGCTGGGAGAGTGTCACAGTGCTGGAGGTGAGTCCCACGCAGAGCTGGGAGAGTGTCAGAGTGCTGGAGGTGAGTACTAGGCAGAGCTGGGAGACTGTCACAGTGCTGGAGGTGAACACCAGGCCGAGCTGGGAGACTGTCGCAGTGCTGGAGGCGAGTACTAGGCAGAGCTGGGAGTCTGTTGCAGTGCTGGAGGTGAACACCACGCAGTGCTGGGAGAGTGTCACAGAGCTGGAGGTGAAAACCAGGTAGAGCTGGGAGAGTGTCGCAGTGCTGGAGTGGAGTACTAGGCAGAGCTTGGAGAGTGTCGCAGTGCTGGAGGTGAACACCAGGCAGAGCTGGGAGAGTGGCACAGTGCTGGAGGCGAGTATGAGGAACAGCTGGGAGAGTGTCGCAGTGCTGGAGGTGAGTACGAGGCAGAGCTGGGAGAGTGGCACAGTGCTGGAGGTGAGTATGAGGAACAGCTGGGAGAGTGTCACAGTGCTGGAGGTGAGTACGAGGCAGAACTGGGAGAGTGTCGCAGTGCTGGAGGTGAGTACTCAGCAGAGCTGGGAGAGTGTTCCAGTGCTGGAAGTGAGTACTGGGCAGAGCTGGGAGTGTCACAGTGCTGGAGGCGAGTACTGGGCAGAGCTGGGAATGTCTCAGTGCTGGAGGTGAACACCAGGCAGAGCTGGGAGAGTGTCGCAGTGCTGGAGGTGAGTACTCGGCAGAACTGGGAGAGTGTCACAGTGCTGGAGGTGAGTACTGGGCAGAGCTGGGAGAGTGTCACAGTGCTGGAGGTGAGTACTAGGCACAGCTGGGAGTGTCGCAGTGCTGGAGGTGAACACCAGGCAGAGCTGGGAGAGTGTCTCAGTGCTGGAGGCGAGTACTGGGCAGAGCTGGGAGAGTGTCGCAGTGCTGGAGGTGAGTACTCGGCAGAGCTGGGAGAGTGTCGCCGTGCTGGAGGTGAGTACGAGGCAGAACTGGGAGAGTGTCACAGTGCTGGAGGTGAACACAAGGCAGAGCTGGGAGAGTGTCACAGTGCTGGAGGTGAGTACTAGGCAGAGCTGGGAGAGTGTCACAGTGCTGGAGGTAAACACAAGACAGTGCTGGGAGAGTGTCACAGTGCTGGAGGTAAGTACTGGGCAGAGCTGGGAGAGAGTCGCAGTGCTGGAGGTGAGTACTCGGCAGAGCTGGGAGAGTGTCGCAGTGCTGGAAGTGAGTACTGGGCAGAGCTGGGAGAGTGTCGCAGTGCTGGAGGTGAGTACTCGGCAGAGCTGGGAGGGTGTCGCAGTGCTGGAGGTGAGTACTAGGCAGAGCAGGGAGAGTGGCACAGTGCTGGAGGTAAGTATGAGGAACAGCTGGGAGAGTGTCGAAGTGCTGGAGGTGAGTACTCGGCAGAGCTGGGAGAGTGTCGCAGTGCTGGAGGTGAGTACGAGGCAGAGCAGGGAGAGTGGCACAGTGCTGGAGGCAAGTATGAGGAACAGCTGGGAGAGTGTCACAGTGCTGGAGGTGAGTACGAGGCAGAGCTGGGAGAGTGGCACAGTGCTGGAGGTGAGTATGAGGAACAGCTGGGAGAGTGTCACAGTGCTGGAGGTGAGTACGAGGCAGAACTGGGAGAGTGTCACAGTGCTGGAGGTGAGTACGAGGCAGAACTGGGAGTGTCACACTGCTGGAAGTGAACACAAGGCAGAGCTGGGAGAGTGTCACAGTGCTGGAGGTGAGTACTAGGCAGAGCTGGGAGAGTGTCACAGTGCTGGAGGTAAACACAAGGCAGTGCAGGGAGAGTGTCACAGTGCTGGAGGTGAGTACTAGGCACAGCTGTGAGTGTCGCAGTGCTGGAGGTGAACACCAGGCAGAGCTGGGAGAGTGTCACAGTGCTGGAGGCGAGTACTGGGCAGAGCTGGGAGAGTGTCGCAGTGCTGGAGGTGAGTACTCAGCAGAGCTGGGAGAGTGTTCCAGTGCTGGAAGTGAGTACTGGGCAGAGCTGGGAGTGTCACAGTGCTGGAGGCGAGTACTGGGCAGAGCTGGGAGAGTGTCGCAGTGCTGGAGGTGAGTACTCGGCAGAACTGGGAGAGCGTCGCAGTGCTGGAGGTCAGCACCAGGCAGAGCTGGGAGAGTGTCGCAGTGCTGGAGGTCAGCACCAGGCAGAGCTGGGAGAGTGTCACAGTGCTGGAGGTGAGTACTGGGCAGAGCTGGGAGAGTGTCACAGTGCTGGAGGTCAGCACCAGGCAGAGCTGGGAGAGTGTCACAGTGTTGGAGGTGAGTACTCGGCAGAGCTGGGAGAGTGTCACAGTGCTGGAGGTGAGTACTAGGCAGAGCTGGGAGTCTGTTGCAGTGCTGGAGGTGAACACCACGCAGTGCTGGGAGAGTGTCACAGAGCTGGAGGTGAAAACCAGGTAGAGCTGGGAGAGTGTCGCAGTGCTGGAGTGGAGTACTAGGCAGAGCTTGGAGAGTGTCGCAGTGCTGGAGGTGAACACCAGGCAGAGCTGGGAGAGTGGCACAGTGCTGGAGGCAAGTATGAGGAACAGCTGGGAGAGTGTCGCAGTGCTGGAGGTGAGTACGAGGCAGAGCTGGGAGAGTGTCGCCGTGCTGGAGGTGAGTACAAGGCAGAGCTGGGAGAGTGTCACAGTGCTGGAGGTGAGTCCCACGCAGAGCTGGGAGAGTGTCAGAGTGCTGGAGGTGAGTACTGGGCAGAGCTGGGAGAGTGTCACAGTGCTGGAGGTCAGCACCAGGCAGAGCTGGGAGAGTGTCACAGTGTTAGAGGTGAGTACTCGGCAGAGCTGGGAGAGTGTCACAGTGCTGGAGGTGAGTACAAGGCAGAGCTGGGAGAGTGTCACAGTGCTGGAGGTGAGTCCCACGCAGAGCTGGGAGAGTGTCAGAGTGCTGGAGGTGAGTACTAGGCAGAGCTGGGAGACTGTCACAGTGCTGGAGGTGAACACCAGGCCGAGCTGGGAGACTGTCGCAGTGCTGGAGGCGAGTACTAGGCAGAGCTGGGAGTCTGTTGCAGTGCTGGAGGTGAACACCACGCAGTGCTGGGAGAGTGTCACAGAGCTGGAGGTGAAAACCAGGTAGAGCTGGGAGAGTGTCGCAGTGCTGGAGTGGAGTACTAGGCAGAGCTTGGAGAGTGTCGCAGTGCTGGAGGTGAACACCAGGCAGAGCTGGGAGAGTGGCACAGTGCTGGAGGCGAGTATGAGGAACAGCTGGGAGAGTGTCGCAGTGCTGGAGGTGAGTACGAGGCAGAGCTGGGAGAGTGGCACAGTGCTGGAGGTGAGTATGAGGAACAGCTGGGAGAGTGTCACAGTGCTGGAGGTGAGTACGAGGCAGAACTGGGAGAGTGTCGCAGTGCTGGAGGTGAGTACTCAGCAGAGCTGGGAGAGTGTTCCAGTGCTGGAAGTGAGTACTGGGCAGAGCTGGGAGTGTCACAGTGCTGGAGGCGAGTACTGGGCAGAGCTGGGAATGTCTCAGTGCTGGAGGTGAACACCAGGCAGAGCTGGGAGAGTGTCGCAGTGCTGGAGGTGAGTACTCGGCAGAACTGGGAGAGTGTCGCAGTGCTGGAGGTGAGTACTCAGCAGAGCTGGGAGAGTGTTCCAGTGCTGGAAGTGAGTACTGGGCAGAGCTGGGAGTGTCACAGTGCTGGAGGCGAGTACTGGGCAGAGCTGGGAGAGTGTCGCAGTGCTGGAGGTGAGTACGAGGCAGAACTGGGAGAGTGTCACAGTGCTGGAGGTGAACACAAGGCAGAGCTGGGAGAGTGTCACAGTGCTGGAGGTGAGTACTAGGCAGAGCTGGGAGAGTGTCACAGTGCTGGAGGTAAACACAAGACAGTGCTGGGAGAGTGTCACAGTGCTGGAGGTGAGTACTGGGCAGAGCTGGGAGAGAGTCGCAGTGCTGGAGGTGAGTACTCGGCAGAGCAGGGAGAGTGTCGCAGTGCTGGAAGTGAGTACTGGGCAGAGCTGGGAGAGTGTCGCAGTGCTGGAGGCGAGTACTCGGCAGAGCTGGGAGAGTGTCGCAGTGCTGGAGGTGAGTACGAGGCAGAGCAGGGAGAGTGGCACAGTGCTGGAGGCAAGTATGAGGAACAGCTGGGAGAGTGTCACAGTGCTGGAGGTGAGTACGAGGCAGAGCTGGGAGAGTGGCACAGTGCTGGAGGTGAGTATGAGGAACAGCTGGGAGAGTGTCACAGTGCTGGAGGTGAGTACGAGGCAGAACTGGGAGAGTGTCACAGTGCTGGAGGTGAGTACGAGGCAGAACTGGGAGTGTCACAGTGCTGGAAGTGAACACAAGGCAGAGCTGGGAGAGTGTCACAGTGCTGGAGGTGAGTACTAGGCAGAGCTGGGAGAGTGTCACAGTGCTGGAGGTAAACACAAGGCAGTGCAGGGAGAGTGTCACAGTGCTGGAGGTGAGTACTAGGCACAGCTGGGAGTGTCGCAGTGCTGGAGGTGAACACCAGGCAGAGCTGGGAGAGTGTCACAGTGCTGGAGGCGAGTACTGGGCAGAGCTGGGAGAGTGTCGCAGTGCTGGAGGTGAGTACTCAGCAGAGCTGGGAGATTGTTCCAGTGCTGGAAGTGAGTACTGGGCAGAGCTGGGAGTGTCACAGTGCTGGAGGCGAGTACTGGGCAGAGCTGGGAGAGTGTCGCAGTGCTGGAGGTGAGTACTCGGCAGAACTGGGAGAGTGTCGCAGTGCTGGAGGTGAGTACTAGGCAGAGCTGGGAGAGTGTCATAGTGCTGGAAGTGAGTACTAGGCAGAGCTGGGAGAGTGTCACAGTGCTGGAGGTCAGCACCAGGCAGAGCTGGGAGAGTGTCACAGTGCTGGAGGTGAGTACTGGGCAGAGCTGGGAGAGTGTCGCAGTGCTGGAGGTCAGCACCAGGCAGAGCTGGGAGAGTGTCGCAGTGCTGGAGGTCAGCACCAGGCAGAGCTGGGAGAGTGTCGCAGTGCTGGAGCTGAGTACTGGGCAGAGCTGGGAGAGTGTCACAGTGCTGGAGGTCAGCACCAGGCAGAGCTGGGAGAGTGTCACATTGTTGGAGGTGAGTACTCGGCAGAGCTGGGAGAGTGTCACAGTGCTGGAGGTGAGTACTAGGCAGAGCTGGGAGAGTGTCACAGTGCTGGAGGTGAGTACAAGGCAGAGCTGGGAGAGTGTCACAGTGCTGGAGGTGAGTCCCACGCAGAGCTGGGAGAGTGTCAGAGTGCTGGAGGTGAGTACTAGGCAGAGCTGGGAGACTGTCACAGTGCTGGAGGTGAACACCAGGCCGAGCTGGGAGACTGTCGCAGTGCTGGAGGCGAGTACTAGGCAGAGCTGGGAGTCTGTTGCAGTGCTGGAGGTGAACACCACGCAGTGCTGGGAGAGTGTCACAGAGCTGGAGGTGAAAACCAGGTAGAGCTGGGAGAGTGTCGCAGTGCTGGAGTGGAGTACTAGGCAGAGCTTGGAGAGTGTCGCAGTGCTGGAGGTGAACACCAGGCAGAGCTGGGAGAGTGGCACAGTGCTGGAGGCGAGTATGAGGAACAGCTGGGAGAGTGTCGCAGTGCTGGAGGTGAGTACGAGGCAGAGCTGGGAGAGTGGCACAGTGCTGGAGGTGAATATGAGGAACAGCTGGGAGAGTGTCACAGTGCTGGAGGTGAGTACGAGGCAGAACTGGGAGAGTGTCGCAGTGCTGGAGGCGAGTACTGGGCAGAGTTGGGAGAGTGTCACAGTGCTGGAGGTGAGTACGAGGCAGAGCTGGGAGAGTGGCACAGTGCTGGAGGTGAGTATGAGGAACAGCTGGGAGAGTGTCACAGTGCTGGAGGTGAGTACGAGGCAGAACTGGGAGAGTGTCACAGTGCTGGAGGTGAGTACTGGGCAGAGCTGGGAGAGTGTCACAGTGCTGGAGGTGAGTACGAGGCAGAACTGGGAGAGTGTCACAGTGCTGGAAGTGAGTACTGGGCAGAGCTGGGAGAGTGTCGCAGTGCTGGAGGTGAGTACTAAGCAGTGCTGGGAGAGTGTCACAGTGCTGGAGGTGAGCACCAGGCAGAGCTGGGAGAGTGTCACAGTGCTGGAGGTGCGTACTCGGCACAGCTGGGAGTGTGTCGCAGTGCCGGAGGTGAACACCAGGCAGAGCTGGAAGAGTGTCACAGTGCTGGAGGTGAAAACCAGGCAGAGCTGGGAGAGTTTCACAGTGCTGGAGGTGAGTACTCGGAAGAGCTGGGAGAGTGTCGCAGTGCTGGAAGTGAGTACTGGGCAGAGCTGGGAGAGTGTTCCAGTGCTGGAAGTGAGTACTGGGCAGAGCTGGGAGAGCATCGCAGTGCTGGAGGTGAACACCAGGCAGTGCTGGGAGAGTGTCACAGTGCTGGAGGTGACCAGCAGGCAGAGCTGGGAGAGTGTCACAGTGCTGGAGGCGAGTACTGGGCAGAGCTGGGAGAGTGTCACAGTGCTGGAGGTGAACACCAGGCAGAGCTGGGAGAGTGTCGCAGTGCTGGAAGTGAGTACTGGGCAGAGCTGGGAGAGTGTCACAGTGCTGGAGGTGACCACCAGGCAGAGCTGGGAGAGTGTTGCAGTGCTGGAGGTGAGTACTAGGCAGAGCTGGGAGTGTGTCGCAGTGCTGGAGGTGAGTACTAGGCAGAGCAGGGAGAGTGTCGCAGTGCTGAAGGTGAGTACGAGGCAGAGCTGGGTGTCTGTTGCAGTGCTGGAGGTGAACACCACGCAGTGCTGGGAGTGTGTCACAGAGCTGGAGGTGAAAACCAGGCAGAGCTTGGAGAGTGTCGCAGTGCTGGAGGTGAACACCAGGCAGAGCTGGGAGAGTGGCACAGTGCTGGAGGCGAGTATGAGGAACAGCTGGGAGAGTGTCGCAGTGCTGGAGGTGAGTAGGAGGCAGAGCTGCGAGAGTGGCACAGTGCTGGAGGTGAGTATGAGGAACAGCTGGGAGAGTGTCACAGTGCTGGAGGTGAGTACGAGGCAGAACTGGGAGAGTGTCGCAGTGCTGGAGGTGAGTACGAGGCAGAACTGGGAGAGTGTCACAGTGCTGGAGGTGAGTACTGGGCAGAGCTGGGAGAGTGTCACAGTGCTGGAGGTGAGTACTAGGCACAGCTGGGAGTGTCGCAGTGCTGGAGGTGAACACCAGGCAGAGCTGGGAGAGTGTCACAGTGCTGGAGGCGAGTACTGGGCAGAGCTGGGAGAGTGTCGCAGTGCTGGAGGTGAGTACTCGGCAGAGCTGGGAGAGTGTCGCCGTGCTGGAGGTGAGTACGAGGCAGAACTGGGAGAGTGTCACAGTGCTGGAGGTGAACACAAGGCAGAGCTGGGAGAGTGTCACAGTGCTGGAGGTGAGTACTAGGCAGAGCTGGGAGAGTGTCACAGTGCTGGAGGTAAACGCAAGACAGTGCTGGGAGAGTGTCACAGTGCTGGAGGTGAGTACTGGGCAGAGCTGGGAGAGTGTCGCAGTGCTGGAAGTGAGTACTGGGCAGAGCTGGGAGAGTGTCGCAGTGCTGGAGGTGAGTACTCGGCAGAGCTGGGAGAGTGTCGCAGTGCTGCAGGTGAGTACTAGGTAGAGCAGGGAGAGTGGCACAGTGCTGGAGGTAAGTATGAGGAACAGCTGGGAGAGTGTCGCAGTGCTGGAGGTGAGTACTCGGCAGAGCTGGGAGAGTGTCGCAGTGCTGGAGGTGAGTACGAGGCAGAGCAGGGATAGTGGCACAGTGCTGGAGGCAAGTATGAGGAACAGCTGGGAGAGTGTCACAGTGCTGGAGGTGAGTACGAGGCAGAGCTGGGAGAGTGGCACAGTGCTGGAGGTGAGTATGAGGAACAGCTGGGAGAGTGTCACAGTGCTGGAGGTGAGTACGAGGCAGAACTGGGAGAGTGTCACAGTGCTGGAGGTGAGTACGAGGCAGAACTGGGAGTGTCACACTGCTGGAAGTGAACACAAGGCAGAGCTGGGAGAGTGTCACAGTGCTGGAGGTGAGTACTAGGCAGAGCTGGGAGAGTGTCACAGTGCTGGAGGTAAACACAAGGCAGTGCAGGGAGAGTGTCACAGTGCTGGAGGTGAGTACTAGGCACAGCAGGGAGTGTCGCAGTGCTGGAGGTGAACACCAGGCAGAGCTGGGAGAGTGTCACAGTGCTGGAGGCGAGGACTGGGCAGAGCTGGGAGAGTGTCGCAGTGCTGGAGGTGAGTACTCAGCAGAGCTGGGAGAGTGTTCCAGTGCTGGAAGTGAGTACTGGGCAGAGCTGGGAGTGTCACAGTGCTGGAGGCGAGTACTGGGCAGAGCTGGGAGAGTGTCGCAGTGCTGGAGGTGAGTACTCGGCAGAACTGGGAGAGTGTCGCAGTGCTGGAGGTGAGTACTAGGCAGAGCTGGGAGAGTGTCATAGTGCTGGAAGTGAGTACTAGGCAGAGCTGGGAGAGTGTCACAGTGCTGGAGGTGACCACCAGGCAGAGCTGGGAGAGTGTTGCAGTGCTGGAGGTGAGTACTAGGCAGAGCTGGGAGTGTGTCGCAGTGCTGGAGGTGAGTACTAGGCAGAGCAGGGAGAGTGTCGCAGTGCTGAAGGTGAGTACGAGGCAGAGCTGGGTGTCTGTTGCAGTGCTGGAGGTGAACACCACGCAGTGCTGGGAGTGTGTCACAGAGCTGGAGGTGAAAACCAGGTAGAGCTGGGAGAGTGTCGCAGTGCTGGAGTGGAGTACTAGGCAGAGCTTGGAGAGTGTCGCAGTGCTGGAGGTGAACACCAGGCAGAGCTGGGAGAGTGGCACAGTGCTGGAGGCGAGTATGAGGAACAGCTGGGAGAGTGTCGCAGTGCTGGAGGTGAGTAGGAGGCAGAGCTGCGAGAGTGGCACAGTGCTGGAGGTGAGTATGAGGAACAGCTGGGAGAGTGTCACAGTGCTGGAGGTGAGTACGAGGCAGAACTGGGAGAGTGTCGCAGTGCTGGAGGTGAGTACGAGGCAGAACTGGGAGAGTGTCACAGTGCTGGAGGTGAGTACTGGGCAGAGCTGGGAGAGTGTCACAGTGCTGGAGGTGAGTACTAGGCACAGCTGGGAGTGTCGCAGTGCTGGAGGTGAACACCAGGCAGAGCTGGGAGAGTGTCACAGTGCTGGAGGCGAGTACTGGGCAGAGCTGGGAGAGTGTCGCAGTGCTGGAGGTGAGTACTCGGCAGAGCTGGGATACTGTCGCCGTGCTGGAGGTGAGTACGAGGCAGAACTGGGAGAGTGTCACAGTGCTGGAGGTGAGTACTAGGCAGAGCTGGGAGAGTGTCATAGTGCTGGAAGTGAGTACTAGGCAGAGCTGGGAGAGTGTCACAGTGCTGGAGGTGACCACCAGGCAGAGCTGGGAGAGTGTTGCAGTGCTGGAGGTGAGTACTAGGCAGAGCTGGGAGTGTGTCGCAGTGCTGGAGGTGAGTACTAGGCAGAGCAGGGAGAGTGTCACAGTGCTGGAGGTGCGTACTCGGCACAGCTGGGAGTGTGTCGCAGTGCCGGAGGTGAACACCAGGCAGAGCTGGAAGAGTGTCACAGTGCTGGAGGTGAAAACCAGGCAGAGCTGGGAGAGTTTCACAGTGCTGGAGGTGAGTACTCGGAAGAGCTGGGAGAGTGTCGCAGTGCTGGAAGTGAGTACTGGGCAGAGCTGGGAGAGTGTTCCAGTGCTGGAAGTGAGTACTGGGCAGAGCTGGGAGAGCATCGCAGTGCTGGAGGTGAACACCAGGCAGTGCTGGGAGAGTGTCACAGTGCTGGAGGTGACCAGCAGGCAGAGCTGGGAGAGTGTCACAGTGCTGGAGGCGAGTACTGGGCAGAGCTGGGAGAGTGTCACAGTGCTGGAGGTGAACACCAGGCAGAGCTGGGAGAGTGTCGCAGTGCTGGAAGTGAGTACTGGGCAGAGCTGGGAGAGTGTCACAGTGCTGGAGGTGACCACCAGGCAGAGCTGGGAGAGTGTTGCAGTGCTGGAGGTGAGTACTAGGCAGAGCTGGGAGTGTGTCGCAGTGCTGGAGGTGAGTACTAGGCAGAGCAGGGAGAGTGTCGCAGTGCTGAAGGTGAGTACGAGGCAGAGCTGGGTGTCTGTTGCAGTGCTGGAGGTGAACACCACGCAGTGCTGGGAGTGTGTCACAGAGCTGGAGGTGAAAACCAGGTAGAGCTGGGAGAGTGTCGCAGTGCTGGAGTGGAGTACTAGGCAGAGCTTGGAGAGTGGCACAGTGCTGGAGGCGAGTATGAGGAACAGCTGGGAGAGTGTCGCAGTGCTGGAGGTGAGTAGGAGGCAGAGCTGCGAGAGTGGCACAGTGCTGGAGGTGAGTATGAGGAACAGCTGGGAGAGTGTCACAGTGCTGGAGGTGAGTACGAGGCAGAACTGGGAGAGTGTCGCAGTGCTGGAGGTGAGTACGAGGCAGAACTGGGAGAGTGTCACAGTGCTGGAGGTGAGTACTGGGCAGAGCTGGGAGAGTGTCACAGTGCTGGAGGTGAGTACTAGGCACAGCTGGGAGTGTCGCAGTGCTGGAGGTGAACACCAGGCAGAGCTGGGAGAGTGTCACAGTGCTGGAGGCGAGTACTGGGCAGAGCTGGGAGAGTGTCGCAGTGCTGGAGGTGAGTACTCGGCAGAGCTGGGAGAGTGTCGCCGTGCTGGAGGTGAGTACGAGGCAGAACTGGGAGAGTGTCACAGTGCTGGAGGTGAACACAAGGCAGAGCTGGGAGAGTGTCACAGTGCTGGAGGTGAGTACTAGGCAGAGCTGGGAGAGTGTCACAGTGCTGGAGGTAAACACAAGACAGTGCTGGGAGAGTGTCACAGTGCTGGAGGTGAGTACTGGGCAGAGCTGGGAGAGTGTCGCAGTGCTGGAAGTGAGTACTGGGCAGAGCTGGGAGAGTGTCGCAGTGCTGGAGGTGAGTACTCGGCAGAGCTGGGAGAGTGTCGCAGTGCTGCAGGTGAGTACTAGGTAGAGCAGGGAGAGTGGCACAGTGCTGGAGGTAAGTATGAGGAACAGCTGGGAGAGTGTCGCAGTGCTGGAGGTGAGTACTCGGCAGAGCTGGGAGAGTGTCGCAGTGCTGGAGGTGAGTACGAGGCAGAGCAGGGAGAGTGGCACAGTGCTGGAGGCCAGTATGAGGAACAGCTGGGAGAGTGTCACAGTGCTGGAGGTGAGTACGAGGCAGAGCTGGGAGAGTGGCACAGTGCTGGAGGTGAGTATGAGGAACAGCTGGGAGAGTGTCACAGTGCTGGAGGTGAGTACGAGGCAGAACTGGGAGAGTGTCACAGTGCTGGAGGTGAGTACGAGGCAGAACTGGGAGTGTCACACTGCTGGAAGTGAACACAAGGCAGAGCTGGGAGAGTGTCACAGTGCTGGAGGTGAGTACTAGGCAGAGCTGGGAGAGTGTCACAGTGCTGGAGGTAAACACAAGGCAGTGCAGGGAGAGTGTCACAGTGCTGGAGGTGAGTACTAGGCACAGCTGGGAGTGTCGCAGTGCTGGAGGTGAACACCAGGCAGAGCTGGGAGAGTGTCACAGTGCTGGAGGCGAGGACTGGGCAGAGCTGGGAGAGTGTCGCAGTGCTGGAGGTGAGTACTCAGCAGAGCTGGGAGAGTGTTCCAGTGCTGGAAGTGAGTACTGGGCAGAGCTGGGAGTGTCACAGTGCTGGAGGCGAGTACTGGGCAGAGCTGGGAGAGTGTCGCAGTGCTGGAGGTGAGTACTCGGCAGAACTGGGAGAGTGTCGCAGTGCTGGAGGTGAGTACTAGGCAGAGCTGGGAGAGTGTCATAGTGCTGGAAGTGAGTAC
Organism: Scyliorhinus torazame; assembly: GCF_047496885.1. Lineage (NCBI taxonomy): Eukaryota > Metazoa > Chordata > Chondrichthyes > Carcharhiniformes > Scyliorhinidae > Scyliorhinus > Scyliorhinus torazame. The sequence goes on along the minus strand of NC_092713.1, from coordinate 160,282,140 downwards.
TAGGCAGAGCTGGGAGAGTGTCACAGTGCTGGAGGTGACCACCAGGCAGAGCTGGGAGAGTGTTGCAGTGCTGGAGGTGAGTACAAGGCAGAGCTGGGAGTGTGTCGCAGTGCTGGAGGTGAGTACTAGGCAGAGCAGGGAGAGTGTCGCAGTGCTGAAGGTGAGTACGAGGCAGAGCTGGGTGTCTGTTGCAGTGCTGGAGGTGAACACCACGCAGTGCTGGGAGTGTGTCACAGAGCTGGAGGTGAAAACCAGGTAGAGCTGGGAGAGTGTCGCAGTGCTGGAGTGGAGTACTAGGCAGAGCTTGGAGAGTGTCGCAGTGCTGGAGGTGAACACCAGGCAGAGCTGGGAGAGTGGCACAGTGCTGGAGGCGAGTATGAGGAACAGCTGGGAGAGTGTCGCAGTGCTGGAGGTGAGTAGGAGGCAGAGCTGCGAGAGTGGCACAGTGCTGGAGGTGAGTATGAGGAACAGCTGGGAGAGTGTCACAGTGCTGGAGGTGAGTACGAGGCAGAACTGGGAGAGTGTCGCAGTGCTGGAGGTGAGTACGAGGCAGAACTGGGAGAGTGTCACAGTGCTGGAGGTGAGTACTGGGCAGAGCTGGGAGAGTGTCACAGTGCTGGAGGTGAGTACTAGGCACAGCTGGGAGTGTCGCAGTGCTGGAGGTGAACACCAGGCAGAGCTGGGAGAGTGTCACAGTGCTGGAGGCGAGTACTGGGCAGAGCTGGGAGAGTGTCGCAGTGCTGGAGGTGAGTACTCGGCAGAGCTGGGATAGTGTCGCCGTGCTGGAGGTGAGTACGAGGCAGAACTGGGAGAGTGTCACAGTGCTGGAGGTGAGTACTAGGCAGAGCTGGGAGAGTGTCATAGTGCTGGAAGTGAGTACTAGGCAGAGCTGGGAGAGTGTCACAGTGCTGGAGGTGACCACCAGGCAGAGCTGGGAGAGTGTTGCAGTGCTGGAGGTGAGTACTAGGCAGAGCTGGGAGTGTGTCGCAGTGCTGGAGGTGAGTACTAGGCAGAGCAGGGAGAGTGTCGCAGTGCTGAAGGTGAGTACGAGGCAGAGCTGGGTGTCTGTTGCAGTGCTGGAGGTGAACACCACGCAGTGCTGGGAGTGTGTCACAGAGCTGGAGGTGAAAACCAGGTAGAGCTGGGAGAGTGTCGCAGTGCTGGAGTGGAGTACTAGGCAGAGCTTGGAGAGTGTCGCAGTGCTGGAGGTGAACACCAGGCAGAGCTGGGAGAGTGGCACAGTGCTGGAGGCGAGTATGAGGAACAGCTGGGAGAGTGTCGCAGTGCTGGAGGTGAGTAGGAGGCAGAGCTGCGAGAGTGGCACAGTGCTGGAGGTGAGTATGAGGAACAGCTGGGAGAGTGTCACAGTGCTGGAGGTGAGTACGAGGCAGAACTGGGAGAGTGTCGCAGTGCTGGAGGTGAGTACGAGGCAGAACTGGGAGAGTGTCACAGTGCTGGAGGTGAGTACTGGGCAGAGCTGGGAGAGTGTCACAGTGCTGGAGGTGAGTACTAGGCACAGCTGGGAGTGTCGCAGTGCTGGAGGTGAACACCAGGCAGAGCTGGGAGAGTGTCACAGTGCTGGAGGCGAGTACTGGGCAGAGCTGGGAGAGTGTCGCAGTGCTGGAGGTGAGTACTCGGCAGAGCTGGGATAGTGTCGCCGTGCTGGAGGTGAGTACGAGGCAGAACTGGGAGAGTGTCACAGTGCTGGAGGTGAACACAAGGCAGAGCTGGGAGAGTGTCACAGTGCTGGAGGTGAGTACTAGGCAGAGCTGGGAGAGTGTCACAGTGCTGGAGGTAAACACAAGACAGTGCTGGGAGAGTGTCACAGTGCTGGAGGTGAGTACTGGGCAGAGCTGGGAGAGAGTCGCAGTGCTGGAGGTGAGTACTCGGCAGAGCTGGGAGAGTGTCGCAGTGCTGGAAGTGAGTACTGGGCAGAGCTGGGAGTGTCGCAGTGCTGGAGGTGAGTACTCGGCAGAGCTGGGAGAGTGTCGCAGTGCTGCAGGTGAGTACTAGGTAGAGCAGGGAGAGTGGCACAGTGCTGGAGGTAAGTATGAGGAACAGCTGGGAGAGTGTCGCAGTGCTGGAGGTGAGTACTCGGCAGAGCTGGGAGAGTGTCGCAGTGCTGGAGGTGAGTACGAGGCAGAGCAGGGAGAGTGGCACAGTGCTGGAGGCAAGTATGAGGAACAGCTGGGAGAGTGTCACAGTGCTGGAGGTGAGTACGAGGCAGAGCTGGGAGAGTGGCACAGTGCTGGAGGTGAGTATGAGGAACAGCTGGGAGAGTGTCACAGTGCTGGAGGTGAGTACGAGGCAGAACTGGGAGAGTGTCACAGTGCTGGAGGTGAGTACGAGGCAGAACTGGGAGTGTCACACTGCTGGAAGTGAACACAAGGCAGAGCTGGGAGAGTGTCACAGTGCTGGAGGTGAGTACTAGGCAGAGCTGGGAGAGTGTCACAGTGCTGGAGGTAAACACAAGGCAGTGCAGGGAGAGTGTCACAGTGCTGGAGGTGAGTACTAGGCACAGCTGGGAGTGTCGCAGTGCTGGAGGTGAACACCAGGCAGAGCTGGGAGAGTGTCACAGTGCTGGAGGCGAGGACTGGGCAGAGCTGGGAGAGTGTCGCAGTGCTGGAGGTGAGTACTCAGCAGAGCTGGGAGAGTGTTCCAGTGCTGGAAGTGAGTACTGGGCAGAGCTGGGAGTGTCACAGTGCTGGAGGCGAGTACTGGGCAGAGCTGGGAGAGTGTCGCAGTGCTGGAGGTGAGTACTCGGCAGAACTGGGAGAGTGTCGCAGTGCTGGAGGTGAGTACTAGGCAGAGCTGGGAGAGTGTCACAGTGCTGGAGGTAAACACAAGGCAGTGCAGGGAGAGTGTCACAGTGCTGGAGGTGAGTACTAGGCACAGCAGGGAGTGTCGCAGTGCTGGAGGTGAACACCAGGCAGAGCTGGGAGAGTGTCACAGTGCTGGAGGCGAGGACTGGGCAGAGCTGGGAGAGTGTCGCAGTGCTGGAGGTGAGTACTCAGCAGAGCTGGGAGAGTGTTCCAGTGCTGGAAGTGAGTACTGGGCAGAGCTGGGAGTGTCACAGTGCTGGAGGCGAGTACTGGGCAGAGCTGGGAGAGTGTCGCAGTGCTGGAGGTGAGTACTCGGCAGAACTGGGAGAGTGTCGCAGTGCTGGAGGTGAGTACTAGGCAGAGCTGGGAGAGTGTCATAGTGCTGGAAGTGAGTACTAGGCAGAGCTGGGAGAGTGTCACAGTGCTGGAGGTGACCACCAGGCAGAGCTGGGAGAGTGTTGCAGTGCTGGAGGTGAGTACTAGGCAGAGCTGGGAGTGTGTCGCAGTGCTGGAGGTGAGTACTAGGCAGAGCAGGGAGAGTGTCGCAGTGCTGAAGGTGAGTACGAGGCAGAGCTGGGTGTCTGTTGCAGTGCTGGAGGTGAACACCACGCAGTGCTGGGAGTGTGTCACAGAGCTGGAGGTGAAAACCAGGTAGAGCTGGGAGAGTGTCGCAGTGCTGGAGTGGAGTACTAGGCAGAGCTTGGAGAGTGTCGCAGTGCTGGAGGTGAACACCAGGCAGAGCTGGGAGAGTGGCACAGTGCTGGAGGCGAGTATGAGGAACAGCTGGGAGAGTGTCGCAGTGCTGGAGGTGAGTAGGAGGCAGAGCTGCGAGAGTGGCACAGTGCTGGAGGTGAGTATGAGGAACAGCTGGGAGAGTGTCACAGTGCTGGAGGTGAGTACGAGGCAGAACTGGGAGAGTGTCGCAGTGCTGGAGGTGAGTACGAGGCAGAACTGGGAGAGTGTCACAGTGCTGGAGGTGAGTACTGGGCAGAGCTGGGAGAGTGTCACAGTGCTGGAGGTGAGTACTAGGCACAGCTGGGAGTGTCGCAGTGCTGGAGGTGAACACCAGGCAGAGCTGGGAGAGTGTCACAGTGCTGGAGGCGAGTACTGGGCAGAGCTGGGAGAGTGTCGCAGTGCTGGAGGTGAGTACTCGGCAGAGCTGGGATACTGTCGCCGTGCTGGAGGTGAGTACGAGGCAGAACTGGGAGAGTGTCACAGTGCTGGAGGTGAGTACTAGGCAGAGCTGGGAGAGTGTCATAGTGCTGGAAGTGAGTACTAGGCAGAGCTGGGAGAGTGTCACAGTGCTGGAGGTGACCACCAGGCAGAGCTGGGAGAGTGTTGCAGTGCTGGAGGTGAGTACTAGGCAGAGCTGGGAGTGTGTCGCAGTGCTGGAGGTGAGTACTAGGCAGAGCAGGGAGAGTGTCACAGTGCTGGAGGTGCGTACTCGGCACAGCTGGGAGTGTGTCGCAGTGCCGGAGGTGAACACCAGGCAGAGCTGGAAGAGTGTCACAGTGCTGGAGGTGAAAACCAGGCAGAGCTGGGAGAGTTTCACAGTGCTGGAGGTGAGTACTCGGAAGAGCTGGGAGAGTGTCGCAGTGCTGGAAGTGAGTACTGGGCAGAGCTGGGAGAGTGTTCCAGTGCTGGAAGTGAGTACTGGGCAGAGCTGGGAGAGCATCGCAGTGCTGGAGGTGAACACCAGGCAGTGCTGGGAGAGTGTCACAGTGCTGGAGGTGACCAGCAGGCAGAGCTGGGAGAGTGTCACAGTGCTGGAGGCGAGTACTGGGCAGAGCTGGGAGAGTGTCACAGTGCTGGAGGTGAACACCAGGCAGAGCTGGGAGAGTGTCGCAGTGCTGGAAGTGAGTACTGGGCAGAGCTGGGAGAGTGTCACAGTGCTGGAGGTGACCACCAGGCAGAGCTGGGAGAGTGTTGCAGTGCTGGAGGTGAGTACTAGGCAGAGCTGGGAGTGTGTCGCAGTGCTGGAGGTGAGTACTAGGCAGAGCAGGGAGAGTGTCGCAGTGCTGAAGGTGAGTACGAGGCAGAGCTGGGTGTCTGTTGCAGTGCTGGAGGTGAACACCACGCAGTGCTGGGAGTGTGTCACAGAGCTGGAGGTGAAAACCAGGTAGAGCTGGGAGAGTGTCGCAGTGCTGGAGTGGAGTACTAGGCAGAGCTTGGAGAGTGGCACAGTGCTGGAGGCGAGTATGAGGAACAGCTGGGAGAGTGTCGCAGTGCTGGAGGTGAGTAGGAGGCAGAGCTGCGAGAGTGGCACAGTGCTGGAGGTGAGTATGAGGAACAGCTGGGAGAGTGTCACAGTGCTGGAGGTGAGTACGAGGCAGAACTGGGAGAGTGTCGCAGTGCTGGAGGTGAGTACGAGGCAGAACTGGGAGAGTGTCACAGTGCTGGAGGTGAGTACTGGGCAGAGCTGGGAGAGTGTCACAGTGCTGGAGGTGAGTACTAGGCACAGCTGGGAGTGTCGCAGTGCTGGAGGTGAACACCAGGCAGAGCTGGGAGAGTGTCACAGTGCTGGAGGCGAGTACTGGGCAGAGCTGGGAGAGTGTCGCAGTGCTGGAGGTGAGTACTCGGCAGAGCTGGGAGAGTGTCGCCGTGCTGGAGGTGAGTACGAGGCAGAACTGGGAGAGTGTCACAGTGCTGGAGGTGAACACAAGGCAGAGCTGGGAGAGTGTCACAGTGCTGGAGGTGAGTACTAGGCAGAGCTGGGAGAGTGTCACAGTGCTGGAGGTAAACACAAGACAGTGCTGGGAGAGTGTCACAGTGCTGGAGGTGAGTACTGGGCAGAGCTGGGAGAGTGTCGCAGTGCTGGAAGTGAGTACTGGGCAGAGCTGGGAGAGTGTCGCAGTGCTGGAGGTGAGTACTCGGCAGAGCTGGGAGAGTGTCGCAGTGCTGCAGGTGAGTACTAGGTAGAGCAGGGAGAGTGGCACAGTGCTGGAGGTAAGTATGAGGAACAGCTGGGAGAGTGTCGCAGTGCTGGAGGTGAGTACTCGGCAGAGCTGGGAGAGTGTCGCAGTGCTGGAGGTGAGTACGAGGCAGAGCAGGGAGAGTGGCACAGTGCTGGAGGCCAGTATGAGGAACAGCTGGGAGAGTGTCACAGTGCTGGAGGTGAGTACGAGGCAGAGCTGGGAGAGTGGCACAGTGCTGGAGGTGAGTATGAGGAACAGCTGGGAGAGTGTCACAGTGCTGGAGGTGAGTACGAGGCAGAACTGGGAGAGTGTCACAGTGCTGGAGGTGAGTACGAGGCAGAACTGGGAGTGTCACACTGCTGGAAGTGAACACAAGGCAGAGCTGGGAGAGTGTCACAGTGCTGGAGGTGAGTACTAGGCAGAGCTGGGAGAGTGTCACAGTGCTGGAGGTAAACACAAGGCAGTGCAGGGAGAGTGTCACAGTGCTGGAGGTGAGTACTAGGCACAGCTGGGAGTGTCGCAGTGCTGGAGGTGAACACCAGGCAGAGCTGGGAGAGTGTCACAGTGCTGGAGGCGAGGACTGGGCAGAGCTGGGAGAGTGTCGCAGTGCTGGAGGTGAGTACTCAGCAGAGCTGGGAGAGTGTTCCAGTGCTGGAAGTGAGTACTGGGCAGAGCTGGGAGTGTCACAGTGCTGGAGGCGAGTACTGGGCAGAGCTGGGAGAGTGTCGCAGTGCTGGAGGTGAGTACTCGGCAGAACTGGGAGAGTGTCGCAGTGCTGGAGGTGAGTACTAGGCAGAGCTGGGAGAGTGTCATAGTGCTGGAAGTGAGTACTAGGCAGAGCTGGGAGAGTGTCACAGTGCTGGAGGTGACCACCAGGCAGAGCTGGGAGAGTGTTGCAGTGCTGGAGGTGAGTACAAGGCAGAGCTGGGAGTGTGTCGCAGTGCTGGAGGTGAGTACTAGGCAGAGCAGGGAGAGTGTCGCAGTGCTGAAGGTGAGTACGAGGCAGAGCTGGGTGTCTGTTGCAGTGCTGGAGGTGAACACCACGCAGTGCTGGGAGTGTGTCACAGAGCTGGAGGTGAAAACCAGGTAGAGCTGGGAGAGTGTCGCAGTGCTGGAGTGGAGTACTAGGCAGAGCTTGGAGAGTGTCGCAGTGCTGGAGGTGAACACCAGGCAGAGCTGGGAGAGTGGCACAGTGCTGGAGGCGAGTATGAGGAACAGCTGGGAGAGTGTCGCAGTGCTGGAGGTGAGTAGGAGGCAGAGCTGCGAGAGTGGCACAGTGCTGGAGGTGAGTATGAGGAACAGCTGGGAGAGTGTCACAGTGCTGGAGGTGAGTACGAGGCAGAACTGGGAGAGTGTCGCAGTGCTGGAGGTGAGTACGAGGCAGAACTGGGAGAGTGTCACAGTGCTGGAGGTGAGTACTGGGCAGAGCTGGGAGAGTGTCACAGTGCTGGAGGTGAGTACTAGGCACAGCTGGGAGTGTCGCAGTGCTGGAGGTGAACACCAGGCAGAGCTGGGAGAGTGTCACAGTGCTGGAGGCGAGTACTGGGCAGAGCTGGGAGAGTGTCGCAGTGCTGGAGGTGAGTACTCGGCAGAGCTGGGATAGTGTCGCCGTGCTGGAGGTGAGTACGAGGCAGAACTGGGAGAGTGTCACAGTGCTGGAGGTGAGTACTAGGCAGAGCTGGGAGAGTGTCATAGTGCTGGAAGTGAGTACTAGGCAGAGCTGGGAGAGTGTCACAGTGCTGGAGGTGACCACCAGGCAGAGCTGGGAGAGTGTTGCAGTGCTGGAGGTGAGTACTAGGCAGAGCTGGGAGTGTGTCGCAGTGCTGGAGGTGAGTACTAGGCAGAGCAGGGAGAGTGTCGCAGTGCTGAAGGTGAGTACGAGGCAGAGCTGGGTGTCTGTTGCAGTGCTGGAGGTGAACACCACGCAGTGCTGGGAGTGTGTCACAGAGCTGGAGGTGAAAACCAGGTAGAGCTGGGAGAGTGTCGCAGTGCTGGAGTGGAGTACTAGGCAGAGCTTGGAGAGTGTCGCAGTGCTGGAGGTGAACACCAGGCAGAGCTGGGAGAGTGGCACAGTGCTGGAGGCGAGTATGAGGAACAGCTGGGAGAGTGTCGCAGTGCTGGAGGTGAGTAGGAGGCAGAGCTGCGAGAGTGGCACAGTGCTGGAGGTGAGTATGAGGAACAGCTGGGAGAGTGTCACAGTGCTGGAGGTGAGTACGAGGCAGAACTGGGAGAGTGTCGCAGTGCTGGAGGTGAGTACGAGGCAGAACTGGGAGAGTGTCACAGTGCTGGAGGTGAGTACTGGGCAGAGCTGGGAGAGTGTCACAGTGCTGGAGGTGAGTACTAGGCACAGCTGGGAGTGTCGCAGTGCTGGAGGTGAACACCAGGCAGAGCTGGGAGAGTGTCACAGTGCTGGAGGCGAGTACTGGGCAGAGCTGGGAGAGTGTCGCAGTGCTGGAGGTGAGTACTCGGCAGAGCTGGGATAGTGTCGCCGTGCTGGAGGTGAGTACGAGGCAGAACTGGGAGAGTGTCACAGTGCTGGAGGTGAACACAAGGCAGAGCTGGGAGAGTGTCACAGTGCTGGAGGTGAGTACTAGGCAGAGCTGGGAGAGTGTCACAGTGCTGGAGGTAAACACAAGACAGTGCTGGGAGAGTGTCACAGTGCTGGAGGTGAGTACTGGGCAGAGCTGGGAGAGAGTCGCAGTGCTGGAGGTGAGTACTCGGCAGAGCTGGGAGAGTGTCGCAGTGCTGGAAGTGAGTACTGGGCAGAGCTGGGAGTGTCGCAGTGCTGGAGGTGAGTACTCGGCAGAGCTGGGAGAGTGTCGCAGTGCTGCAGGTGAGTACTAGGTAGAGCAGGGAGAGTGGCACAGTGCTGGAGGTAAGTATGAGGAACAGCTGGGAGAGTGTCGCAGTGCTGGAGGTGAGTACTCGGCAGAGCTGGGAGAGTGTCGCAGTGCTGGAGGTGAGTACGAGGCAGAGCAGGGAGAGTGGCACAGTGCTGGAGGCAAGTATGAGGAACAGCTGGGAGAGTGTCACAGTGCTGGAGGTGAGTACGAGGCAGAGCTGGGAGAGTGGCACAGTGCTGGAGGTGAGTATGAGGAACAGCTGGGAGAGTGTCACAGTGCTGGAGGTGAGTACGAGGCAGAACTGGGAGAGTGTCACAGTGCTGGAGGTGAGTACGAGGCAGAACTGGGAGTGTCACACTGCTGGAAGTGAACACAAGGCAGAGCTGGGAGAGTGTCACAGTGCTGGAGGTGAGTACTAGGCAGAGCTGGGAGAGTGTCACAGTGCTGGAGGTAAACACAAGGCAGTGCAGGGAGAGTGTCACAGTGCTGGAGGTGAGTACTAGGCACAGCTGGGAGTGTCGCAGTGCTGGAGGTGAACACCAGGCAGAGCTGGGAGAGTGTCACAGTGCTGGAGGCGAGGACTGGGCAGAGCTGGGAGAGTGTCGCAGTGCTGGAGGTGAGTACTCAGCAGAGCTGGGAGAGTGTTCCAGTGCTGGAAGTGAGTACTGGGCAGAGCTGGGAGTGTCACAGTGCTGGAGGCGAGTACTGGGCAGAGCTGGGAGAGTGTCGCAGTGCTGGAGGTGAGTACTCGGCAGAACTGGGAGAGTGTCGCAGTGCTGGAGGTGAGTACTAGGCAGAGCTGGGAGAGTGTCATAGTGCTGGAAGTGAGTACTAGGCAGAGCTGGGAGAGTGTCACAGTGCTGGAGGTCAGCACCAGGCAGAGCTGGGAGAGTGTCACAGTGCTGGAGGTGAGTACTGGGCAGAGCTGGGAGAGTGTCGCAGTGCTGGAGGTCAGCACCAGGCAGAGCTGGGAGAGTGTCGCAGTGCTGGAGGTCAGCACCAGGCAGAGCTGGGAGAGTGTCACAGTGCTGGAGGTGAGTACTCGGCAGAGCTGGGAGAGTGTCACAGTGCTGGAGGTGAGTACTAGGCAGAGCTGGGAGAGTGTCACAGTGCTGGAGGTGAGTACTCGGCAGAGCTGGGAGAGTGTCACAGTGCTGGAGGTGAGTACAAGGCAGAGCTGGGAGAGTGTCACAGTGCTGGAGGTGAGTCCCACGCAGAGCTGGGAGAGTGTCAGAGTGCTGGAGGCGAGTACTAGGCAGAGCTGGGAGACTGTCACAGTGCTGGAGGTGAACACCAGGCCGAGCTGGGAGACTGTCGCAGTGCTGGAGGCGAGTACTAGGCAGAGCTGGGAGTCTGTTGCAGTGCTGGAGGTGAACACCACGCAGTGCTGGGAGAGTGTCACAGAGCTGGAGGTGAAAACCAGGTAGAGCTGGGAGAGTGTCGCAGTGCTGGAGTGGAGTACTAGGCAGAGCTTGGAGAGTGTCGCAGTGCTGGAGGTGAACACCAGGCAGAGCTGGGAGAGTGGCACAGTGCTGGAGGCGAGTATGAGGAACAGCTGGGAGAGTATCGCAGTGCTGGAGGTGAGTACGAGGCAGAGCTGGGAGAGTGGCACAGTGCTGGAGGTGAGTATGAGGAACAGCTGGGAGAGTGTCACAGTGCTGGAGGTGAGTACGAGGCAGAACTGGGAGAGTGTCGCAGTGCTGGAGGTGAGTACTCAGCAGAGCTGGGAGAGTGTTCCAGTGCTGGAAGTGAGTACTGGGCAGAGCTGGGAGTGTCACAGTGCTGGAGGCGAGTACTGGGCAGATCTGGGAATGTCGCAGTGCTGGAGGTGAACACCAGGCAGAGCTGGGAGAGTGTCGCAGTGCTGGAGGTGAGTACTCGGCAGAACTGGGAGAGTGTCGCAGTGCTGGAGGTGAGTACTCAGCAGAGCTGGGAGAGTGTTCCAGTGCTGGAAGTGAGTACTGGGCAGAGCTGGGAGTGTCACAGTGCTGGAGGCGAGTACCGGGCAGAGCTGGGAGAGTGTCGCAGTGCTGGAGGTGGGTACTCGGCAGAGCTGGGAGAGTGTCGCAGTGCTGGAGGTGAGTACGAGGCAGAACTGGGAGAGTGTCACAGTGCTGGAGGTGAACACAAGGCAGAGCTGGGAGAGTGTCACAGTGCTGGAGGTGAGTACTAGGCAGAGCTGGGAGAGTGTCACTGTGCTGGAGGTAAACACAAGACAGTGCTGGGAGAGTGTCACAGTGCTGGAGGTGAGTACTGGGCAGAGCTGGGAGAGAGTCGCAGTGCTGGAGGCGAGTACTCGGCAGAGCTGGGAGAGTGTCGCAGTGCTGGAGGTGAGTACTGGGCAGAGCTGGGAGAGTGTCACAGTGCTGGAGGTGAGTACTAGGCACAGCTGGGAGTGTCGCAGTGCTGGAGGTGAACACCAGGCAGAGCTGGGAGAGTGTCACAGTGCTGGAGGTGAGTACTAGGCACAGCTGGGAGTGTCGCAGTGCTGGAGGTGAACACCAGGCAGAGCTGGGAGAGTGTCACAGTGCTGGAGGTGAGTACTAGGCAGAGCTGGGAGAGTGTCACAGTGCTGGAGGTGAGTACTCGGCAGAGCTGGGAGAGTGTCACAGTGCTGGAGGTGAGTACAAGGCAGAGCTGGGAGAGTGTCACAGTGCTGGAGGTGAGTCCCACGCAGAGCTGGGAGAGTGTCAGAGTGCTGGAGGTGAGTACTAGGCAGAGCTGGGAGACTGTCACAGTGCTGGAGGTGAACACCAGGCCGAGCTGGGAGACTGTCGCAGTGCTGGAGTGGAGTACTAGGCAGAGCTTGGAGAGTGTCGCAGTGCTGGAGGTGAACACCAGGCAGAGCTGGGAGAGTGTCGCAGTGCTGGAGGTGAGTACTCGGCAGAACTGGGAGAGTATCGCAGTGCTGGAGGTGAGTACGAGGCAGAGCTGGGAGAGTGGCACAGTGCTGGAGGTGAGTATGAGGAACAGCTGGGAGAGTGTCACAGTGCTGGAGGTGAGTACGAGGCAGAACTGGGAGAGTGTCGCAGTGCTGGAGGTGAGTACTCAGCAGAGCTGGGAGAGTGTTCCAGTGCTGGAAGTGCGTACTGGGCAGAGCTGGGAGTGTCACAGTGCTGGAGGCGAGTACTGGGCAGAGCTGGGAGAGTGTCGCAGTGCTGGAGGTGGGTACTCGGCAGAGCTGGGAGAGTGTCGCAGTGCTGGAGGTGAGTACGAGGCAGAACTGGGAGAGTGTCACAGTGCTGGAGGTGAGTACTAGGCAGAGCTGGGAGAGTGTCACAGTGCTGGAGGTAAACACAAGACAGTGCTGGGAGAGTGTCACAGTGCTGGAGGTGAGTACTGGGCAGAGCTGGGAGAGTGTCGCAGTGCTGGAGGTGAGTACGAGGCAGAACTGGGAGAGTGTCACAGTGCTGGAGGCGAGTACTCGGCAGAGCTGGGAGAGTGTCGCAGTGCTGGAGGTGAGTACGAGGCAGAGCTGGGAGAGTGTTCCAGTGCTGGAAGTGAGTACTGGGCAGAGCTGGGAGTGTCACAGTGCTGGAGGCGAGTACCGGGCAGAGCTGGGAGAGTGTCGCAGTGCTGGAGGTGGGTACTCGGCAGAGCTGGGAGAGTGGCACAGTGCTGGAGGCAAGTATGAGGAACAGCTGGGAGAGTGTCACAGTGCTGGAGGTGAGTACGAGGCAGAGCTGGGAGAGTGGCACAGTGCTGGAGGTGAGTATGAGGAACAGCTGGGAGAGTGTCACAGTGCTGGAGGTGAGTACGAGGCAGAGCTGGGAGAGTGGCACAGTGCTGGAGGTGAGTATGAGGAACAGCTGGGAGAGTGTCACAGTGCTGGAGGTGAGTACGAGGCAGAACTGGGAGAGTGTCGCAGTGCTGGAGGTGAGTACTCAGCAGAGCTGGGAGAGTGTTCCAGTGCTGGAAGTGAGTACTGGGCAGAGCTGGGAGTGTCACAGTGCTGGAGGCGAGTACTGGGCAGATCTGGGAATGTCGCAGTGCTGGAGGTGAACACCAGGCAGAGCTGGGAGAGTGTCGCAGTGCTGGAGGTGAGTACTCGGCAGAACTGGGAGAGTGTCGCAGTGCTGGAGGTGAGTACTCAGCAGAGCTGGGAGAGTGTTCCAGTGCTGGAAGTGAGTACTGGGCAGAGCTGGGAGTGTCACAGTGCTGGAGGCGAGTACCGGGCAGAGCTGGGAGAGTGTCGCAGTGCTGGAGGTGGGTACTCGGCAGAGCTGGGAGAGTGTCGCAGTGCTGGAGGTGAGTACGAGGCAGAACTGGGAGAGTGTCACAGTGCTGGAGGTGAACACAAGGCAGAGCTGGGAGAGTGTCACAGTGCTGGAGGTGAGTACTAGGCAGAGCTGGGAGAGTGTCACTGTGCTGGAGGTAAACACAAGACAGTGCTGGGAGAGTGTCACAGTGCTGGAGGTGAGTACTGGGCAGAGCTGGGAGAGAGTCGCAGTGCTGGAGGCGAGTACTCGGCAGAGCTGGGAGAGTGTCGCAGTGCTGGAGGTGAGTACTGGGCAGAGCTGGGAGAGTGTCACAGTGCTGGAGGTGAGTACTAGGCACAGCTGGGAGTGTCGCAGTGCTGGAGGTGAACACCAGGCAGAGCTGGGAGAGTGTCACAGTGCTGGAGGTGAGTACTAGGCACAGCTGGGAGTGTCGCAGTGCTGGAGGTGAACACCAGGCAGAGCTGGGAGAGTGTCACAGTGCTGGAGGTGAGTACTAGGCAGAGCTGGGAGAGTGTCACAGTGCTGGAGGTGAGTACTCGGCAGAGCTGGGAGAGTGTCACAGTGCTGGAGGTGAGTACAAGGCAGAGCTGGGAGAGTGTCACAGTGCTGGAGGTGAGTCCCACGCAGAGCTGGGAGAGTGTCAGAGTGCTGGAGGTGAGTACTAGGCAGAGCTGGGAGACTGTCACAGTGCTGGAGGTGAACACCAGGCCGAGCTGGGAGACTGTCGCAGTGCTGGAGTGGAGTACTAGGCAGAGCTTGGAGAGTGTCGCAGTGCTGGAGGTGAACACCAGGCAGAGCTGGGAGAGTGTCGCAGTGCTGGAGGTGAGTACTCGGCAGAACTGGGAGAGTATCGCAGTGCTGGAGGTGAGTACGAGGCAGAGCTGGGAGAGTGGCACAGTGCTGGAGGTGAGTATGAGGAACAGCTGGGAGAGTGTCACAGTGCTGGAGGTGAGTACGAGGCAGAACTGGGAGAGTGTCGCAGTGCTGGAGGTGAGTACTCAGCAGAGCTGGGAGAGTGTTCCAGTGCTGGAAGTGAGTACTGGGCAGAGCTGGGAGTGTCACAGTGCTGGAGGCGAGTACTGGGCAGAGCTGGGAGAGTGTCGCAGTGCTGGAGGTGGGTACTCGGCAGAGCTGGGAGAGTGTCGCAGTGCTGGAGGTGAGTACGAGGCAGAACTGGGAGAGTGTCACAGTGCTGGAGGTGAGTACTAGGCAGAGCTGGGAGAGTGTCACAGTGCTGGAGGTAAACACAAGACAGTGCTGGGAGAGTGTCACAGTGCTGGAGGTGAGTACTGGGCAGAGCTGGGAGAGTGTCGCAGTGCTGGAGGTGAGTACGAGGCAGAACTGGGAGAGTGTCACAGTGCTGGAGGCGAGTACTCGGCAGAGCTGGGAGAGTGTCGCAGTGCTGGAGGTGAGTACGAGGCAGAGCTGGGAGAGTGTTCCAGTGCTGGAAGTGAGTACTGGGCAGAGCTGGGAGTGTCACAGTGCTGGAGGCGAGTACCGGGCAGAGCTGGGAGAGTGTCGCAGTGCTGGAGGTGGGTACTCGGCAGAGCTGGGAGAGTGGCACAGTGCTGGAGGCAAGTATGAGGAACAGCTGGGAGAGTGTCACAGTGCTGGAGGTGAGTACGAGGCAGAGCTGGGAGAGTGGCACAGTGCTGGAGGTGAGTATGAGGAACAGCTGGGAGAGTGTCACAGTGCTGGAGGTGAGTACTGGGCAGAGCTGGGAGTGTCACAGTGCTGGAGGCGAGTACTGGGCAGAGCTGGGAGAGTGTCGCAGTGCTGGAGGTGAGTACTCGGCAGAACTGGGAGAGTGTCGCAGTGCTGGAGGTGAGTACTAGGCAGAGCTGGGAGAGTGTCATAGTGCTGGAAGTGAGTACTAGGCAGAGCTGGGAGAGTGTCACAGTGCTGGAGGTCAGCACCAGGCAGAGCTGGGAGAGTGTCACAGTGCTGGAGGTGAGTACTGGGCAGAGCTGGGAGAGTGTCGCAGTGCTGGAGGTCAGCACCAGGCAGAGCTGGGAGAGTGTCACAGTGATGGAGGTGAGTACTGGGCAGAGCTGGGAGAGTGTCACAGTGCTGGAGGTCAGCACCAGGCAGAGCTGGGAGAGTGTCACAGTGTTGGAGGTGAGTACTCGGCAGAGCTGGGAGAGTGTCACAGTGCTGGAGGTGAGTACAAGGCAGAGCTGGGAGAGTGTCACAGTGCTGGAGGTGAGTCCCACGCAGAGCTGGGAGAGTGTCACAGTGCTGGAGGTGAACACCAGGCCGAGCTGGGAGACTGTCGCAGTGCTGGAGGCGAGTACTAGGCAGAGCTGGGAGTCTGTTGCAGTGCTGGAGGTGAACACCACGCAGTGCTGGGAGAGTGTCACAGAGCTGGAGGTGAAAACCAGGTAGAGCTGGGAGAGTGTCGCAGTGCTGGAGTGGAGTACTAGGCAGAGCTTGGAGAGTGTCGCAGTGCTGGAGGTGAACACCAGGCAGAGCTGGGAGAGTGGCACAGTGCTGGAGGCGAGTATGAGGAACAGCTGGGAGAGTGTCGCAGTGCTGGAGGTGAGTACGAGGCAGAGCTGGGAGAGTGGCACAGTGCTGGAGGTGAATATGAGGAACAGCTGGGAGAGTGTCACAGTGCTGGAGGTGAGTACGAGGCAGAACTGGGAGAGTGTCGCAGTGCTGGAGGCGAGTACTGGGCAGAGTTGGGAGAGTGTCACAGTGCTGGAGGTGAGTACGAGGCAGAGCTGGGAGAGTGGCACAGTGCTGGAGGTGAGTATGAGGAACAGGTGGGAGAGTGTCACAGTGCTGGAGGTGAGTACGAGGCAGAACTGGGAGAGTGTCACAGTGCTGGAGGTGAGTACTGGGCAGAGCTGGGAGAGTGTCACAGTGCTGGAGGTGAGTACTAGGCACAGCTGGGAGTGTCGCAGTGCTGGAGGTGAACACCAGGCAGAGCTGGGAGAGTGTCACAGTGCTGGAGGTGAGTACTCGGCAGAGCTGGACGAGTGTCGCAGTGCTGGAGGTGAGTACTCAGCAGAGCTGGGAGAGTGTTCCAGTGCTGGAAGTGAGTACTGGGCAGAGCTGGGAGTGTCACAGTGCTGGAGGCGAGTACTGGGCAGAGCTGGGAGAGTGTCGCAGTGCTGGAGGTGAGTACTCGGCAGAGCTGGGAGAGTGTCGTAGTGCTGGAAGTGAGTACTGGGCAGAGCTGGGAGAGTGTCGCAGTGCTGGAGGTGAGTACTCGGCAGAGCTGGGAGAGTGTCGCAGTGCTGGAGGTGAGTACTAGGCAGAGCAGGGAGAGTGTCACAGTGCTGGAGGCAAGTATGAGGAACAGCTGGGAGAGTGTCACACTGCTGGAGGTGAGTACGAGGCAGAGCTGGGAGAGTGGCACAGTGCTGGAGGTGAGTATGAGGAACAGCTGGGAGAGTGTCACAGTGCTGGAGGTGAGTACGAGGCAGAACTGGGAGAGTGTCACAGTGCTGGAAGTGAACACAAGGCAGAGCTGGGAGAGTGTCACAGTGCTGGAGGTGAGTACTAGGCAGAGCTGGGAGAGTGTCACAGTGCTGGAGGTAAACACAAGACAGTGCTGGGAGAGTGTCACAGTGCTGGAGGTGAGTACTGGGCAGAGCTGGGAGAGAGTCGCAGTGCTGGAGGTGAGTACTCGGCAGAGCTGGGAGAGTGTCGCAGTGCTGGAAGTGAGTACTGGGCAGAGCTGGGAGAGTGTCGCAGTGCTGGAGGTGAGTACTCGGCAGAGCTGGGAGAGTGTCGCAGTGCTGGAGGTGAGTACTAGGCAGAGCAAGGAGAGTGGCACAGTGCTGGAGGTAAGTATGAGGAACAGCTGGGAGAGTGTCACAGTGCTGGAGGTGAAAACCAGGCAGAGCTGGGAGAGTGTCGCAGTGCTGGAGGCGAGTACTGGGCAGAGCTGGGAGAGTGTCGCAGTGCTGGAGGTGAGTACTCGGCAGAGCTGGGAGAGTGTCGCAGTGCTGGAGGTGAGTACTAGGCAGAGCAGGGAGAGTGGCACAGTGCTGGAGGCAAGTATGAGGAACAGCTGGGAGAGTGTCACACTGCTGGAGGTGAGTACTAGGCAGAGCAGGGAGAGTGTCACAGTGCTGGAGGTCAGCACCAGGCAGAGCTGGGAGAGTGTCACAGTGTTGGAGGTGAGTACTCGGCAGAGCTGGGAGAGTGTCACAGTGCTGGAGGTGAGTTCTCGGCAGAGCTGGGAGAGTGTCACAGTGCTGGAGGTGAGTACTAGGCAGAGCTGGGAGAGTGTCGTAGTGCTGGAAGTGAGTACTGGGCAGAGCTGGGAGAGTGTCGCAGTGCTGGAGGTGAGTACTCGGCAGAGCTGGGAGAGTGTCGCAGTGCTGGAGGTGAGTACTAGGCAGAGCAGGGAGAGTGGCAAAGTGCTGGAGGCAAGTATGAGGAACAGCTGGGAGAGTGTCGCAGTGCTGGAGGTGAGTATTCGGCAGAGCTGGGAGAGTGTCGCAGTGCTGCAGGTGAGTACTAGGCAGAGCTGGGAGAGTGTCACAGTGCTGGAGGCAAGTATGAGGAACAGCTGGGAGAGTGTCACACTGCTGGAGGTGAGTACGAGGCAGAGCTGGGAGAGTGGCACAGTGCTGGAGGTGAGTATGAGGAACAGCTGGGAGAGTGTCACAGTGCTGGAGGTGAGTACGAGGCAGAACTGGGAGAGTGTCACAGTGCTGGAAGTGAACACAAGGCAGAGCTGGGAGAGTGTCACAGTGCTGGAGGTGAGTACTAGGCAGAGCTGGGAGAGTGTCACAGTGCTGGAGGTAAACACAAGACAGTGCTGGGAGAGTGTCACAGTGCTGGAGGTGAGTACTGGGCAGAGCTGGGAGAGAGTCGCAGTGCTGGAGGTGAGTACTCGGCAGAGCTGGGAGAGTGTCGCAGTGCTGGAAGTGAGTACTGGGCAGAGCTGGGAGAGTGTCGCAGTGCTGGAGGTGAGTACTCGGCAGAGCTGGGAGAGTGTCGCAGTGCTGGAGGTGAGTACTAGGCAGAGCAAGGAGAGTGGCACAGTGCTGGAGGTAAGTATGAGGAACAGCTGGGAGAGTGTCACAGTGCTGGAGGTGAAAACCAGGCAGAGCTGGGAGAGTGTCGCAGTGCTGGAGGCGAGTACTGGGCAGAGCTGGGAGAGTGTCGCAGTGCTGGAGGTGAGTACTCGGCAGAGCTGGGAGAGTGTCGCAGTGCTGGAGGTGAGTACTAGGCAGAGCAGGGAGAGTGGCACAGTGCTGGAGGCAAGTATGAGGAACAGCTGGGAGAGTGTCACACTGCTGGAGGTGAGTACTAGGCAGAGCAGGGAGAGTGTCACAGTGCTGGAGGTCAGCACCAGGCAGAGCTGGGAGAGTGTCACAGTGTTGGAGGTGAGTACTCGGCAGAGCTGGGAGAGTGTCACAGTGCTGGAGGTGAGTTCTCGGCAGAGCTGGGAGAGTGTCACAGTGCTGGAGGTGAGTACTAGGCAGAGCTGGGAGAGTGTCACAGTGCTGGAGGTGAGTCCCACGCAGAGCTGGGAGAGTGTCAGAGTGCTGGAGGTGAGTACCAGGCAGAGCTGGGAGACTGTCACAGTGCCGGAGGTGAACACCAGGCCGAGCTGGGAGACTGTCGCAGTGCTGGAGGCGAGTACTGGGCAGAGCTGGGAGAGTGTCGCAGTGCTGGAGGTGAGTACTCAGCAGAGCTGGGAGATTGTTCCAGTGCTGGAAGTGAGTACTGGGCAGAGCTGGGAGTGTCACAGTGCTGGAGGCGAGTACTGGGCAGAGCTGGGAGAGTGTCGCAGTGCTGGAGGTGAGTACTCGGCAGAACTGGGAGAGTGTCGCAGTGCTGGAGGTGAGTACTAGGCAGAGCTGGGAGAGTGTCATAGTGCTGGAAGTGAGTACTAGGCAGAGCTGGGAGAGTGTCACAGTGCTGGAGGTCAGCACCAGGCAGAGCTGGGAGAGTGTCACAGTGCTGGAGGTGAGTACTGGGCAGAGCTGGGAGAGTGTCGCAGTGCTGGAGGTCAGCACCAGGCAGAGCTGGGAGAGTGTCACAGTGATGGAGGTGAGTACTGGGCAGAGCTGGGAGAGTGTCACAGTGCTGGAGGTCAGCACCAGGCAGAGCTGGGAGAGTGTCACAGTGTTGGAGGTGAGTACTCGGCAGAGCTGGGAGAGTGTCACAGTGCTGGAGGTGAGTACAAGGCAGAGCTGGGAGAGTGTCACAGTGCTGGAGGTGAGTCCCACGCAGAGCTGGGAGAGTGTCAGAGTGCTGGAGGTGAACACCAGGCCGAGCTGGGAGACTGTCGCAGTGCTGGAGGCGAGTACTAGGCAGAGCTGGGAGTCTGTTGCAGTGCTGGAGGTGAACACCACGCAGTGCTGGGAGAGTGTCACAGAGCTGGAGGTGAAAACCAGGTAGAGCTGGGAGAGTGTCGCAGTGCTGGAGTGGAGTACTGGGCAGAGCTTGGAGAGTGTCGCAGTGCTGGAGGTGAACACCAGGCAGAGCTGGGAGAGTGGCACAGTGCTGGAGGCGAGTATGAGGAACAGCTGGGAGAGTGTCGCAGTGCTGGAGGTGAGTACGAGGCAGAGCTGGGAGAGTGGCACAGTGCTGGAGGTGAATATGAGGAACAGCTGGGAGAGTGTCACAGTGCTGGAGGTGAGTACGAGGCAGAACTGGGAGAGTGTCGCAGTGCTGGAGGCGAGTACTGGGCAGAGTTGGGAGAGTGTCACAGTGCTGGAGGTGAGTACGAGGCAGAGCTGGGAGAGTGGCACAGTGCTGGAGGTGAGTATGAGGAACAGGTGGGAGAGTGTCACAGTGCTGGAGGTGAGTACGAGGCAGAACTGGGAGAGTGTCACAGTGCTGGAGGTGAGTACGAGGCAGAACTGGGAGAGTGTCACAGTGCTGGAGGTGAGTACTGGGCAGAGCTGGGAGAGTGTCACAGTGCTGGAGGTGAGTACTAGGCACAGCTGGGAGTGTCGCAGTGCTGGAGGTGAACACCAGGCAGAGCTGGGAGAGTGTCACAGTGCTGGAGGTGAGTACTCGGCAGAGCTGGACGAGTGTCGCAGTGCTGGAGGTGAGTACTCAGCAGAGCTGGGAGAGTGTTCCAGTGCTGGAAGTGAGTACTGGGCAGAGCTGGGAGTGTCACAGTGCTGGAGGCGAGTACTGGGCAGAGCTGGGAGAGTGTCGCAGTGCTGGAGGTGAGTACTCGGCAGAGCTGGGAGAGTGTCGTAGTGCTGGAAGTGAGTACTGGGCAGAGCTGGGAGAGTGTCGCAGTGCTGGAGGTGAGTACTCGGCAGAGCTGGGAGAGTGTCGCAGTGCTGGAGGTGAGTACTAGGCAGAGCAGGGAGAGTGGCAAAGTGCTGGAGGCAAGTATGAGGAACAGCTGGGAGAGTGTCGCAGTGCTGGAGGTGAGTATTCGGCAGAGCTGGGAGAGTGTCGCAGTGCTGCAGGTGAGTACTAGGCAGAGCTGGGAGAGTGTCACAGTGCTGGAGGCAAGTATGAGGAACAGCTGGGAGAGTGTCACACTGCTGGAGGTGAGTACGAGGCAGAGCTGGGAGAGTGGCACAGTGCTGGAGGTGAGTATGAGGAACAGCTGGGAGAGTGTCACAGTGCTGGAGGTGAGTACGAGGCAGAACTGGGAGAGTGTCACAGTGCTGGAAGTGAACACAAGGCAGAGCTGGGAGAGTGTCACAGTGCTGGAGGTGAGTACTAGGCAGAGCTGGGAGAGTGTCACAGTGCTGGAGGTAAACACAAGACAGTGCTGGGAGAGTGTCACAGTGCTGGAGGTGAGTACTGGGCAGAGCTGGGAGAGAGTCGCAGTGCTGGAGGTGAGTACTCGGCAGAGCTGGGAGAGTGTCGCAGTGCTGGAAGTGAGTACTGGGCAGAGCTGGGAGAGTGTCGCAGTGCTGGAGGTGAGTACTCGGCAGAGCTGGGAGAGTGTCGCAGTGCTGGAGGTGAGTACTAGGCAGAGCAAGGAGAGTGGCACAGTGCTGGAGGTAAGTATGAGGAACAGCTGGGAGAGTGTCACAGTGCTGGAGGTGAGTACTGGGCAGAGCTGGGAGAGTGTCGCAGTGCTGGAGGTAAACACAAGGCAGTGCAGGGAGAGTGTCGCAGTGCTGGAGGCGAGTACTGGGCAGAGCTGGGAGAGTGTCGCAGTGCTGGAGGTAAACACAAGGCAGTGCAGGGAGAGTGTCACAGTGCTGGAGGTGAGTACTAGGCACAGCTGGGAGTGTCGCAGTGCTGGAGGTGAACACCAGGCAGAGCTGGGAGAGTGTCACAGTGCTGGAGGCGAGGACTGGGCAGAGCTGGGAGAGTGTCGCAGTGCTGGAGGTGAGTACTCAGCAGAGCTGGGAGAGTGTTCCAGTGCTGGAAGTGAGTACTGGGCAGAGCTGGGAGTGTCACAGTGCTGGAGGCGAGTACTGGGCAGACCTGGGAGAGTGTCGCAGTGCTGGAGGTGAGTACTCGGCAGAACTGGGAGAGTGTCGCAGTGCTGGAGGTGAGTACTAGGCAGAGCTGGGAGAGTGTCATAGTGCTGGAAGTGAGTACTAGGCAGAGCTGGGAGAGTGTCACAGTGCTGGAGGTCAGCACCAGGCAGAGCTGGGAGAGTGTCACAGTGCTGGAGGTGAGTACTGGGCAGAGCTGGGAGAGTGTCGCAGTGCTGGAGGTCAGCACCAGGCAGAGCTGGGAGAGTGTCGCAGTGCTGGAGGTCAGCACCAGGCAGAGCTGGGAGAGTGTCACAGTGCTGGAGGTGAGTACTGGGCAGAGCTGGGAGAGTGTCACAGTGCTGGAGGTCAGCACCAGGCAGAGCTGGGAGAGTGTCGCAGTGCTGGAGGTGAGTCCCACGCAGAGCTGGGAGAGTGTCACAGTGCTGGAGGTGAGTACTGGGCAGAGCTGGGAGAGTGTCACAGTGCTGGAGGTGAGTACAAGGCAGAGCTGGGAGAGTGTCACAGTGCTGGAGGTGAGTCCCACGCAGAGCTGGGAGAGTGTCAGAGTGCTGGAGGTGAGTACTAGGCAGAGCTGGGAGACTGTCACAGTGCTGGAGGTGAACACCAGGCCGAGCTGGGAGACTGTCGCAGTGCTGGAGGCGAGTACTAGGCAGAGCTGGGAGTCTGTTGCAGTGCTGGAGGTGAACACCACGCAGTGCTGGGAGAGTGTCACAGAGCTGGAGGTGAAAACCAGGTAGAGCTGGGAGAGTGTCGCAGTGCTGGAGTGGAGTACTAGGCAGAGCTTGGAGAGTGTCGCAGTGCTGGAGGTGAACACCAGGCAGAGCTGGGAGAGTGGCACAGTGCTGGAGGCGAGTATGAGGAACAGCTGGGAGAGTATCGCAGTGCTGGAGGTGAGTACGAGGCAGAGCTGGGAGAGTGGCACAGTGCTGGAGGTGAGTATGAGGAACAGCTGGGAGAGTGTCACAGTGCTGGAGGTGAGTACGAGGCAGAACTGGGAGAGTGTCGCAGTGCTGGAGGTGAGTACTCAGCAGAGCTGGGAGAGTGTTCCAGTGCTGGAAGTGAGTACTGGGCAGAGCTGGGAGTGTCACAGTGCTGGAGGCGAGTACTGGGCAGATCTGGGAATGTCGCAGTGCTGGAGGTGAACACCAGGCAGAGCTGGGAGAGTGTCGCAGTGCTGGAGGTGAGTACTCGGCAGAACTGGGAGAGTGTCGCAGTGCTGGAGGTGAGTACTCAGCAGAGCTGGGAGAGTGTTCCAGTGCTGGAAGTGAGTACTGGGCAGAGCTGGGAGTGTCACAGTGCTGGAGGTGAGTACTGGGCAGAGCTGGGAGAGTGTCGCAGTGCTGGAGGTGGGTACTCGGCAGAGCTGGGAGAGTGTCGCAGTGCTGGAGGTGAGTACGAGGCAGAACTGGGAGAGTGTCACAGTGCTGGAGGTGAACACAAGGCAGAGCTGGGAGAGTGTCACAGTGCTGGAGGTGAGTACTAGGCAGAGCTGGGAGAGTGTCACAGTGCTGGAGGTAAACACAAGACAGTGCTGGGAGAGTGTCACAGTGCTGGAGGTGAGTACTGGGCAGAGCTGGGAGAGAGTCGCAGTGCTGGAGGCGAGTACTCGGCAGAGCTGGGAGAGTGTCGCAGTGCTGGAGGTGAGTACGAGGCAGAGCAGGGAGAGTGGCACAGTGCTGGAGGCAAGTATGAGGAACAGCTGGGAGAGTGTCACAGTGCTGGAGGTGAGTACGAGGCAGAGCTGGGAGAGTGGCACAGTGCTGGAGGTGAGTATGAGGAACAGCTGGGAGAGTGTCACAGTGCTGGAGGTGAGTACGAGGCAGAACTGGGAGTGTCACAGTGCTGGAGGTGAGTACTAGGCAGAGCTGGGAGAGTGTCACAGTGCTGGAGGTAAACACAAGGCAGTGCAGGGAGAGTGTCACAGTGCTGGAGGTGAGTACTAGGCACAGCTGGGAGTGTCGCAGTGCTGGAGGTGAACACCAGGCAGAGCTGGGAGAGTGTCACAGTGCTGGAGGCGAGTACTGGGCAGAGCTGGGAGAGTGTCGCAGTGCTGGAGGTGAGTACTCAGCAGAGCTGGGAGATTGTTCCAGTGCTGGAAGTGAGTACTGGGCAGAGCTGGGAGTGTCACAGTGCTGGAGGCGAGTACTGGGCAGAGCTGGGAGAGTGTCGCAGTGCTGGAGGTGAGTACTCGGCAGAACTGGGAGAGTGTCGCAGTGCTGGAGGTGAGTACTAGGCAGAGCTGGGAGAGTGTCATAGTGCTGGAAGTGAGTACTAGGCAGAGCTGGGAGAGTGTCACAGTGCTGGAGGTCAGCACCAGGCAGAGCTGGGAGAGTGTCACAGTGCTGGAGGTGAGTACTGGGCAGAGCTGGGAGAGTGTCGCAGTGCTGGAGGTCAGCACCAGGCAGAGCTGGGAGAGTGTCACAGTGATGGAGGTGAGTACTGGGCAGAGCTGGGAGAGTGTCACAGTGCTGGAGGTCAGCACCAGGCAGAGCTGGGAGAGTGTCACAGTGTTGGAGGTGAGTACTCGGCAGAGCTGGGAGAGTGTCACAGTGCTGGAGGTGAGTACAAGGCAGAGCTGGGAGAGTGTCACAGTGCTGGAGGTGAGTCCCACGCAGAGCTGGGAGAGTGTCAGAGTGCTGGAGGTGAACACCAGGCCGAGCTGGGAGACTGTCGCAGTGCTGGAGGCGAGTACTAGGCAGAGCTTGGAGAGTGTCGCAGTGCTGGAGGTGAACACCAGGCAGAGCTGGGAGAGTGTCACAGTGCTGGAGGTGAGTACGAGGCAGAGCTGGGAGAGTGGCACAGTGCTGGAGGTGAGTATGAGGAACAGGTGGGAGAGTGTCACAGTGCTGGAGGTGAGTACGAGGCAGAACTGGGAGAGTGTCACAGTGCTGGAGGTGAGTACTGGGCAGAGCTGGGAGAGTGTCACAGTGCTGGAGGTGAGTACTAGGCACAGCTGGGAGTGTCGCAGTGCTGGAGGTGAACACCAGGCAGAGCTGGGAGAGTGTCACAGTGCTGGAGGTGAGTACTCGGCAGAGCTGGACGAGTGTCGCAGTGCTGGAGGTGAGTACTCAGCAGAGCTGGGAGAGTGTTCCAGTGCTGGAAGTGAGTACTGGGCAGAGCTGGGAGTGTCACAGTGCTGGAGGCAAGTATGAGGAACAGCTGGGAGAGTGTCGCAGTGCTGGAGGTGAGTATTCGGCAGAGCTGGGAGAGTGTCGCAGTGCTGCAGGTGAGTACTAGGCAGAGCTGGGAGAGTGTCACAGTGCTGGAGGCAAGTATGAGGAACAGCTGGGAGAGTGTCACACTGCTGGAGGTGAGTACGAGGCAGAGCTGGGAGAGTGGCACAGTGCTGGAGGTGAGTATGAGGAACAGCTGGGAGAGTGTCACAGTGCTGGAGGTGAGTACGAGGCAGAACTGGGAGAGTGTCACAGTGCTGGAAGTGAACACAAGGCAGAACTGGGAGAGTGTCACAGTGCTGGAGGTAAACACAAGACAGTGCTGGGAGAGTGTCACAGTGCTGGAGGTGAGTACTGGGCAGAGCTGGGAGAGAGTCGCAGTGCTGGAGGTGAGTACTCGGCAGAGCTGGGAGAGTGTCGCAGTGCTGGAAGTGAGTACTGGGCAGAGCTGGGAGAGTGTCGCAGTGCTGGAGGTGAGTACTCGGCAGAGCTGGGAGAGTGTCGCAGTGCTGGAGGTGAGTACTAGGCAGAGCAAGGAGAGTGGCACAGTGCTGGAGGTAAGTATGAGGAACAGCTGGGAGAGTGTCACAGTGCTGGAGGTGAAAACCAGGCAGAGCTGGGAGAGTGTCGCAGTGCTGGAGGCGAGTACTGGGCAGAGCTGGGAGAGTGTCGCAGTGCTGGAGGTGAGTACTCGGCAGAGCTGGGAGAGTGTCGCAGTGCTGGAGGTGAGTACTAGGCAGAGCAGGGAGAGTGGCACAGTGCTGGAGGCAAGTATGAGGAACAGCTGGGAGAGTGTCACACTGCTGGAGGTGAGTACTAGGCAGAGCAGGGAGAGTGTCACAGTGCTGGAGGTCAGCACCAGGCAGAGCTGGGAGAGTGTCACAGTGTTGGAGGTGAGTTCTCGGCAGAGCTGGGAGAGTGTCACAGTGCTGGAGGTGAGTACTAGGCAGAGCTGGGAGAGTGTCGCCGTGCTGGAGGTGAGTACAAGGCAGAGCTGGGAGAGTGTCACAGTGCTGGAGGTGAGTCCCACGCAGAGCTGGGAGAGTGTCAGAGTGCTGGAGGTGAGTCCCACGCAGAGCTGGGAGAGTGTCAGAGTGCTGGAGGCGAGTACTAGGCAGAGCTGGGAGTGTCACAGTGCTGGAGGTGAGTACAAGGCAGAGCTGGGAGAGTGTCACAGTGCTGGAGGTGAGTCCCACGCAGAGCTGGGAGAGTGTCAGAGTGCTGGAGGTGAGTACTAGGCAGAGCTGGGAGACTGTCACAGTGCCGGAGGTGAACACCAGGCCGAGCTGGGAGACTGTCGCAGTGCTGCAGGTGAGTACTAGGCAGAGCTGGGAGAGTGTCACAGTGCTGGAGGCAAGTATGAGGAACAGCTGGGAGAGTGTCACACTGCTGGAGGTGAGTACGAGGCAGAGCTGGGAGAGTGGCACAGTGCTGGAGGTGAGTATGAGGAACAGCTGGGAGAGTGTCACAGTGCTGGAGGTGAGTACGAGGCAGAACTGGGAGAGTGTCACAGTGCTGGAAGTGAACACAAGGCAGAGCTGGGAGAGTGTCACAGTGCTGGAGGTGAGTACTAGGCAGAGCTGGGAGAGTGTCACAGTGCTGGAGGTAAACACAAGACAGTGCTGGGAGAGTGTCACAGTGCTGGAGGTGAGTACTGGGCAGAGCTGGGAGAGAGTCGCAGTGCTGGAGGTGAGTACTCGGCAGAGCTGGGAGAGTGTCGCAGTGCTGGAAGTGAGTACTGGGCAGAGCTGGGAGAGTGTCGCAGTGCTGGAGGTGAGTACTCGGCAGAGCTGGGAGAGTGTCGCAGTGCTGGAGGTGAGTACTAGGCAGAGCAAGGAGAGTGGCACAGTGCTGGAGGTAAGTATGAGGAACAGCTGGGAGAGTGTCACAGTGCTGGAGGTGAAAACCAGGCAGAGCTGGGAGAGTGTCGCAGTGCTGGAGGCGAGTACTGGGCAGAGCTGGGAGAGTGTCGCAGTGCTGGAGGTGAGTACTCGGCAGAGCTGGGAGAGTGTCACAGTGCTGGAGGTGAGTACTAGGCAGAGCAGGGAGAGTGTCACAGTGCTGGAGGTCAGCACCAGGCAGAGCTGGGAGAGTGTCACAGTGTTGGAGGTGAGTACTCGGCAGAGCTGGGAGAGTGTCACAGTGCTAGAGGTGAGTACTAGGCAGAGCTGGGAGAGTGTCACAGTGCTGGAGGTGAGTTCTCGGCAGAGCTGGGAGAGTGTCACAGTGCTGGAGGTGAGTACTAGGCAGAGCTGGGAGAGTGTCGCCGTGCTGGAGGTGAGTACAAGGCAGAGCTGGGAGAGTGTCACAGTGCTGGAGGTGAGTCCCACGCAGAGCTGGGAGAGTGTCAGAGTGCTGGAGGTGAGTACTGGGCAGAGCTGGGAGAGTGTCACAGTGCTGGAGGTCAGCACCAGGCAGAGCTGGGAGAGTGTCACAGTGTTGGAGGTGAGTACTCGGCAGAGCTGGGAGAGTGTCACAGTGCTGGAGGCGAGTACTAGGCAGAGCTGGGAGTGTCGCAGTGCTGGAGGCGAGTACCAGGCAGAGCTGGGAGTCTGTTGCAGTGCTGGAGGTGAACACCACGCAGTGCTGGGAGAGTGTCACAGAGCTGGAGGTGAAAACCAGGTAGAGCTGGGAGAGTGTCGCAGTGCTGGAGTGGAGTACTAGGCAGAGCTTGGAGAGTGTCGCAGTGCTGGAGGTGAACACCAGGCAGAGCTGGGAGAGTGGCACAGTGCTGGAGGCGAGTATGAGGAACAGCTGGGAGAGTGTCGCAGTGCTGGAGGTGAGTACGAGGCAGAGCTGGGAGAGTGGCACAGTGCTGGAGGTGAGTATGAGGAACAGCTGGGAGAGTGTCACAGTGCTGGAGGTGAGTACGAGGCAGAACTGGGAGAGTGTCGCAGTGCTGGAAGTGAGTACTGGGCAGAGCTGGGAGTGTCACAGTGCTGGAGGCGAGTACTGGGCAGAGCTGGGAATGTCGCAGTGCTGGAGGTGAACACCAGGCAGAGCTGGGAGAGTGTCGCAGTGCTGGAGGTGAGTACTCGGCAGAACTGGGAGAGTGTCGCAGTGCTGGAGGTGAGTACTCAGCAGAGCTGGGAGACTGTTCCAGTGCTGGAAGTGAGTACTGGGCAGAGCTGGGAGAGTGTCGCAGTGCTGGAGGTGAGTACTCGGCAGAGCTGGGAGAGTGTCACAGTGCTGGAGGTGAGTACTAGGCAGAGCTGGGAGAGTGTCACAGTGCTGGAGGTAAACACAAGACAGTGCTGGGAGAGTGTCACAGTGCTGGAGGTGAGTACTGGGCAGAGCTGGGAGAGAGTCGCAGTGCTGGAGGTGAGTACTCGGCAGAGAAGGGAGAGTGTCGCAGTGCTGGAAGTGAGTACTGGGCAGAGCTGGGAGAGTGTCGCAGTGCTGGAGGCAAGTATGAGGAACAGCTGGGAGAGTGTCACAGTGCTGGAGGTCAGCACCAGGCAGAGCTGGGAGAGTGTCACAGTGCTGGAGCTGAGTACTGGGCAGAGCTGGGAGACTGTCACAGTGCTGGAGGTGAACACCAGGCCGAGCTGGGAGACTGTCGCAGTGCTGGAGGTGAGTACTAGGCAGAGCTGGGAGAGTGTCATAGTGCTGGAAGTGAGTACTAGGCAGAGCTGGGAGAGTGTCACAGTGCTGGAGGTCAGCACCAGGCAGAGCTGGGAGAGTGTCACAGTGCTGGAGGTGAGTACTGGGCAGAGCTGGGAGAGTGTCGCAGTGCTGGAGGTAAGCACCAGGCAGAGCTGGGAGAGTGTCGCAGTGCTGGAGGTCAGCACCAGGCAGAGCTGGGAGAGTGTCACAGTGCTGGAGCTGAGTACTGGGCAGAGCTGGGAGAGTGTCACAGTGCTGGAGGTCAGCACCGGGCAGAGCTGGGACAGTGTCACAGTGTTGGAGGTGAGTACTCGGCAGAGCTGGGAGAGTGTCACAGTGCTGGAGGTGAGTACTAGGCAGAGCTGGGAGAGTGTCACAGTGCTGGAGGTGAGTACAAGGCAGAGCTGGGAGAGTGTCACAGTGCAGGAGGTGAGTCCCACGCAGAGCTGGGAGAGTGTCAGAGTGCTGGAGGTGAGTACTCGGCAGAGCTGGGAGACTGTCACAGTGCTGGAGGTGAACACCAGGCCGAGCTGGGAGACTGTCGCAGTGCTGGAGGCGAGTACTAGGCAGAGCTGGGAGTCTGTTGCAGTGCTGGAGGTGAACACCACGCAGTGCTGGGAGAGTGTCACAGAGCTGGAGGTGAAAACCAGGTAGAGCTGGGAGAGTGTCGCAGTGCTGGAGTGGAGTACTAGGCAGAGCTTGGAGAGTGTCGCAGTGCTGGAGGTGAACACCAGGCAGAGCTGGGAGAGTGGCACAGTGCTGGAGGCGAGTACGAGGAACAGCTGGGAGAGTGTCGCAGTGCTGGAGGTGAGTACGAGGCAGAGCTGGGAGAGTGGCACAGTGCTGGAGGTGAATATGAGGAACAGCTGGGAGAGTGTCACAGTGCTGGAGGTGAGTACGAGGCAGAACTGGGAGAGTGTCGCAGTGCTGGAGGCGAGTACTGGGCAGAGTTGGGAGAGTGTCACAGTGCTGGAGGTGAGTACGAGGCAGAGCTGGGAGAGTGGCACAGTGCTGGAGGTGAGTATGAGGAACAGGTGGGAGAGTGTCACAGTGCTGGAGGTGAGTACGAGGCAGAACTGGGAGAGTGTCACAGTGCTGGAGGTGAGTACGAGGCAGAACTGGGAGAGTGTCACAGTGCTGGAGGTGAGTACTGGGCAGAGCTGGGAGAGTGTCACAGTGCTGGAGGTGAGTACGAGGCAGAACTGGGAGAGTGTCACAGTGCTGGAAGTGAGTACTGGGCAGAGCTGGGAGAGGGTCGCAGTGCTGGAGGTGAACACCAGGCAGTGCTGGGAGAGTGTCACAGTGCTGGAGGTGACCAGCAGGCAGAGCTGGGAGAGTGTCACAGTGCTGGAGGCGAGTACTGGGCAGAGCTGGGAGAGTGTCGCAGTGCTGGAGGTGAGTACTGGGCAGAGCTGGGAGAGTGTCACAGTGCTGGAGGTGAACACCAGGCAGTGCTGGGAGAGTGTCACAGTGCTGGAAGTGAGTACTGGGCAGAGCTGGGAGAGTGTCGCAGTGCTGGAGGTGAGTACTAAGCAGTGCTGGGAGAGTGTCACAGTGCTGGAGGTGAGCACCAGGCAGAGCTGGGAGAGTGTCACAGTGCTGGAGGTGAGTACTCGGCAGAGCTTGGAGAGTGTCACAGTGCTGGAGGTGAACACCAGGCAGTGCTGGGAGAGTGTAACAGTGCTGGAGGTGCGTACTCGGCACAGCTGGGAGTGTGTCGCAGTGCCGGAGGTGAACACCAGGCAGAGCTGGAAGAGTGTCACAGTGCTGGAGGTGAACACCAGGCAGAGCTGGGAGAGTTTCACTGTGCTGGAGGTGAGTACTCGGAAGAGCTGGGAGAGTGTCGCAGTGCTGGAAGTGAGTACTGGGCAGAGCTGGGAGAGTGTTCCAGTGCTGGAGGCAAGTATGAGGAACAGCTGGGAGAGTGTCACAGTGCTGGAGGTGAGTACGAGGCAGAGCTGGGAGAGTGGCACAGTGCTGGAGGTGAGTATGAGGAACAGCTGGGAGAGTGTCACAGTGCTGGAGGTGAGTACGAGGCAGAACTGGGAGAGTGTCACAGTGCTGGAGGTGAGTACGAGGCAGAACTGGGAGTGTCACACTGCTGGAAGTGAACACAAGGCAGAGCTGGGAGAGTGTCACAGTGCTGGAGGTGAGTACTAGGCAGAGCTGGGAGAGTGTCACAGTGCTGGAGGTAAACACAAGGCAGTGCAGGGAGAGTGTCACAGTGCTGGAGGTGAGTACTAGGCACAGCTGGGAGTGTCGCAGTGCTGGAGGTGAACACCAGGCAGAGCTGGGAGAGTGTCACAGTGCTGGAGGTGAACACCAGGCAGAGCTGGGAGAGTGTCACAGTGCTGGAGGCGAGTACTGGGCAGAGCTGGGAGAGTGTCGCAGTGCTGGAGGTGAGTACTCGGCAGAACTGGGAGAGTGTCGCAGTGCTGGAGGTGAGTACTAGGCAGAGCTGGGAGAGTGTCATAGTGCTGGAGGTGAGTACTAGGCAGAGCTGGGAGACTGTCACAGTGCTGGAGGTGAACACCAGGCCGAGCTGGGAGACTGTCGCAGTGCTGGAGGCGAGTACTAGGCAGAGCTGGGAGTATGTTGCAGTGCTGGAGGTGAACACCACGCAGTGCTGGGAGAGTGTCACAGAGCTGGAGGTGAAAACCAGGTAGAGCTGGGAGAGTGTCGCAGTGCTGGAGTGGAGTACTAGGCAGAGCTTGGAGAGTGTCGCAGTGCTGGAGGTGAACACCAGGCAGAGCTGGGAGAGTGGCACAGTGCTGGAGGCGAGTATGAGGAACAGCTGGGAGAGTATCGCAGTGCTGGAGGTGAGTACGAGGCAGAGCTGGGAGAGTGGCACAGTGCTGGAGGTGAACACCAGGCAGAGCTGGGAGAGTGTCGCAGTGCTGGAGGCGAGTACTGGGCAGAGCTGGGAGAGTGTCGCAGTGCTGGAGGTGAGTACTCGGCAGAGCTGGGAGAGTGTCGCAGTGCTGGAGGTGAGTACTAGGCAGAGCTGGGAGAGTGTCACAGTGCTGGAGGTAAACACAAGACAGTGCTGGGAGAGTGTCACAGTGCTGGAGGTGAGTACTGGGCAGAGCTGGGAGAGAGTCGCAGTGCTGGAGGCGAGTACTCGGCAGAGCTGGGAGAGTGTCACAGTGCTGGAGGTGAGTACGAGGCAGAGCTGGGAGAGTGGCACAGTGCTGGAGGTGAGTATGAGGAACAGCTGGGAGAGTGTCACAGTGCTGGAGGTGAGTACTAGGCAGAGCTGGGAGAGTGTCACAGTGCTGGAGGTAAACACCAGGCAGAGCTGGGAGAGTGTCACAGTGCTGGAGGCGAGTACTGGGCAGAGCTGGGAGAGTGTCGCAGTGCTGGAGGTGAGTACTGGGCAGAGCTGGGAGAGTGTCGCAGTGCTGGAGGGGAGTACTAGGCAGAGCTGGGAGAGTGTCACAGTGATGGAGGTGAGTACTGGGCAGAGCTGGGAGAGTGTCACAGTGCTGGAGGTCAGCACCAGGCAGAGCTGGGAGAGTGTCACAGTGTTGGAGGTGAGTACTCGGCAGAGCTGGGAGAGTGTCACAGTGCTGGAGGTGAGTACAAGGCAGAGCTGGGAGAGTGTCACAGTGCTGGAGGTGAGTCCCACGCAGAGCTGGGAGAGTGTCAGAGTGCTGGAAGTGAGTACTAGGCAGAGCTGGGAGAGTGTCAGAGTGCTGGAGGTGAACACCAGGCCGAGCTGGGAGACTGTCGCAGTGCTGGAGGCGAGTACTAGGCAGAGCTGGGAGTCTGTTGCAGTGCTGGAGGTGAACACCACGCAGTGCTGGGAGAGTGTCACAGAGCTGGAGGTGAAAACCAGGTAGAGCTGGGAGAGTGTCGCAGTGCTGGAGTGGAGTACTAGGCAGAGCTTGGAGAGTGTCGCAGTGCTGGAGGTGAACACCAGGCAGAGCTGGGAGAGTGGCACAGTGCTGGAGGCGAGTATGAGGAACAGCTGGGAGAGTGTCGCAGTGCTGGAGGTGAGTACGAGGCAGAGCTGGGAGAGTGGCACAGTGCTGGAGGTGAATATGACGAACAGCTGGGAGAGTGTCACAGTGCTGGAGGTGAGTACGAGGCAGAGCTGGGAGAGTGTCACAGTGCTGGAGGTGAGTACAAGGCAGAGCTGGGAGAGTGTCACAGTGCTGGAGGTGAGTCCCACGCAGAGCTGGGAGAGTGTCAGAGTGCTGGAGGTGAACACCAGGCCGAGCTGGGAGACTGTCGCAGTGCTGGAGGCGAGTACTAGGCAGAGCTGGGAGTCTGTTGCAGTGCTGGAGGTGAACACCACGCAGTGCTGGGAGAGTGTCACAGAGCTGGAGGTGAAAACCAGGTAGAGCTGGGAGAGTGTCGCAGTGCTGGAGTGGAGTACTAGGCAGAGCTTGGAGAGTGTCGCAGTGCTGGAGGTGAACACCAGGCAGAGCTGGGAGAGTGGCACAGTGCTGGAGGCGAGTATGAGGAACAGCTGGGAGAGTGTCGCAGTGCTGGAGGTGAGTACGAGGCAGAGCTGGGAGAGTGGCACAGTGCTGGAGGTGAATATGAGGAACAGCTGGGAGAGTGTCACAGTGCTGGAGGTGAGTACGAGGCAGAGCTGGGAGAGTGGCACAGTGCTGGAGGTGAGTATGAGGAACAGGTGGGAGAGTTTCACAGTGCTCGAGGTGAGTACGAGGCAGAACTGGGAGAGTGTCACAGTGCTGGAGGTGAGTACGAGGCAGAACTGGGAGAGTGTCACAGTGCTGGAGGTGAGTACTGGGCAGAGCTGGGAGAGTGTCACAGTGCTGGAGGTGAGTACTAGGCACAGCTGGGAGTGTCGCAGTCCTGGAGGTGAACACCAGGCAGAGCTGGGAGAGTGTCACAGTGCTGGAGGTGAGTACTCGGCAGAGCTGGACGAGTGTCGCAGTGCTGGAGGTGAGTACTCGGCAGAGCTGGGAGAGTGTCGTAGTGCTGGAAGTGAGTACTGGGCAGAGCTGGGAGGGTGTCGCAGTGCTGGAGGTGAGTACTCGGCAGAGCTGGGAGAGTGTCGCAGTGCTGGAGGTGAGTACTAGGCAGAGCAGGGAGAGTGGCAAAGTGCTGGAGGCAAGTATGAGGAACAGCTGGGAGAGTGTCGCAGTGCTGGAGGTGAGTATTCGGCAGAGCTGGGAGAGTGTCGCAGTGCTGCAGGTGAGTACGAGGCAGAACTGGGAGAGTGTCACAGTGCTGGAAGTGAACACAAGGCAGAGCTGGGAGAGTGTCACAGTGCTGGAGGTGAGTACTAGGCAGAGCTGGGAGAGTGTCACAGTGCTGGAGGTAAACACAAGACAGTGCTGGGAGAGTGTCACAGTGCTGGAGGTGAGTACGAGGCAGAACTGGGAGAGTGTCGCAGTGCTGGAGGCGAGTACTGGGCAGAGTTGGGAGAGTGTCGCAGTGCTGGAGGTGAGTACTAGGCAGAGCTGGGAGAGTGTCGCAGTGCTGGAAGTGAGTACTGGGCAGAGCTGGGAGAGTGTCGCAGTGCTGGAGGCAAGTATGAGGAACAGCTGGGAGAGTGTCACACTGCTGGAGGTGAGTCCCACGCAGAGCTGGGAGACTGTCACAGTGCTGGAGGTGAACATCAGGCCGAGCTGGGAGACTGTCGCAGTGCTGGAGGCGAGTACTAGGCAGAGCTGGGAGTCTGTTGCAGTGCTGGAGGTGAACACCACGCAGTGCTGGGAGAGTGTCACAGAGCTGGAGGTGAAAACCAGGTAGAGCTGGGAGAGTGTCGCAGTGCTGGAGTGGAGTACTCGGCAGAGCTTGGAGAGTGTCGCAGTGCTGGAGGTGAACACCAGGCAGAGCTGGGAGAGTGCCACAGTGCTGGAGGCGAGTATGAGGAACAGCTGGGAGAGTGTCGCAGTGCTGGAGGTGAGTACGAGGCAGAGCTGGGAGAGTGGCACAGTGCTGGAGGTGAGTATGAGGAACAGCTGGGAGAGTGTCGCAGTGCTGGAAGTGAGTACTGGGCAGAGCTGGGAGTGTCACAGTGCTGGAGGCGAGTACTGGGCAGAGCTGGGAATGTCGCAGTGCTGGAGGTGAACACCAGGCAGAGCTGGGAGAGTGTCGCAGTGCTGGAGGTGAGTACTCGGCAGAACTGGGAGAGTGTCGCAGTGCTGGAGGTGAGTACTCAGCAGAGCTGGGAGACTGTTCCAGTGCTGGAAGTGAGTACTGGGCAGAGCTGGGAGTGTCACAGTGCTGGAGGCGAGTACTGGGCAGAGCTGGGAGAGTGTCGCAGTGCTGGAGGTGAGTACTCGGCAGAGCTGGGAGAGTGTCGCAGTGCTGGAGGTGAGTACGAGGCAGAACTGGGAGAGTGTCACAGTGCTGGAGGTGAACACAAGGCAGAGCTGGGAGAGAGTCGCAGTGCTGGAGGTGAGTACTCGGCAGAGAAGGGAGAGTGTCGCAGTGCTGGAAGTGAGTACTGGGCAGAGCTGGGAGAGTGTCGCAGTGCTGGAGGCAAGTATGAGGAACAGCTGGGAGAGTGTCACAGTGCTGGAGGTGAGTATGAGGAACAGCTGGGAGAGTGTCACAGTGCTGGAGGTGAGTACGAGGCAGAACTGGGAGAGTGTCACAGTGCTGGAGGTGAGTACGAGGCAGAACTGGGAGTGTCACAGTGCTGGAAGTGAACACAAGGCAGAGCTGGGAGAGTGTCACAGTGCTGGAGGTGAGTACTAAGCACAGCTGGGAGTGTCGCAGTGCTGGAGGTGAACACCAGGCAGAGCTGGGAGAGTGTCACAGTGCTGGAGGCGAGTACTGGGCAGAGCTGGGAGAGTGTCGCAGTGCTGGAGGTGAGTACTCAGCAGAGCTGGGAGATTGTTCCAGTGCTGGAAGTGAGTACTGGGCAGAGCTGGGAGTGTCACAGTGCTGGAGGCGAGTACTGGGCAGAGCTGGGAGAGTGTCGCAGTGCTGGAGGTGAGTACTCGGCAGAACTGGGAGAGTGTCGCAGTGCTGGAGGTGAGTACTCGGCAGAGCTGGGAGAGTGTCACAGTGCTGGAGGTCAGCACCAGGCAGAGCTGGGAGAGTGTCACAGTGCTGGAGGTGAGTACTGGGCAGAGCTGGGAGAGTGTCGCAGTGCTGGAGGTCAGCACCAGGCAGAGCTGGGAGAGTGTCGCAGTGCTGGAGGTCAGCACAAGGCAGAGCTGGGAGAGTGTCGCAGTGCTGGAGCTGAGTACTGGGCAGAGCTGGGAGAGTGTCACAGTGCTGGAGGTCAGCACCAGGTAGAGCTGGGAGAGTGTCACAGTGTTGGAGGTGAGTACTCGGCAGAGCTGGGAGAGTGTCACAGTGCTGGAGGTGAGTACAAGGCAGAGCTGGGAGAGTGTCACAGTGCTGGAGGTGAACACCAGGCCGAGCTGGGAGACTGTCGCAGTGCTGGAGGCGAGTACTAGGCAGAGCTGGGAGTCTGTTGCAGTGCTGGAGGTGAACACCACGCAGTGCTGGGAGAGTGTCACAGAGCTGGAGGTGAAAACCAGGTAGAGCTGGGAGAGTGTCGCAGTGCTGGAGTGGAGTACTAGGCAGAGCTTGGAGAGTGTCGCAGTGCTGGAGGTGAATATGAGGAACAGCTGGGAGAGTGTCGCAGTGCTGGAGGTGAGTACGAGGCAGAGCTGGGAGAGTGGCACAGTGCTGGAGGTGAATATGAGGAACAGCTGGGAGAGTGTCACAGTGCTGGAGGTGAGTACGAGGCAGAACTGGGAGAGTGTCGCAGTGCTGGAGGCGAGTACTGGGCAGAGTTGGGAGAGTGTCACAGTGCTGGAGGTGAGTACGAGGCAGAGCTGGGAGAGTGGCACAGTGCTGGAGGTGATTATGAGGAACAGGTGGGAGAGTGTCACAGTGCTGGAGGTGAGTACTGGGCAGAGCTGGGAGAGTGTCACAGTGCTGGAGGTGAGTACGAGGCAGAACTGGGAGAGTGTCACAGTGCTGGAAGTGAGTACTGGGCAGAGCTGGGAGAGGGTCGCAGTGCTGGAAGTGAACACCAGGCAGTGCTGGGAGAGTGTCACAGTGCTGGAGGTGACCAGCAGGCAGAGCTGGGAGAGTGTCACAGTGCTGGAAG
This sequence comes from Scyliorhinus torazame, assembly GCF_047496885.1. Lineage (NCBI taxonomy): Eukaryota > Metazoa > Chordata > Chondrichthyes > Carcharhiniformes > Scyliorhinidae > Scyliorhinus > Scyliorhinus torazame. Next base: position 160,246,109 of record NC_092713.1, on the reverse strand, counting down.
TGAGTACTGGGCAGAGCTGGGAGAGTGTCGCAGTGCTGGAGGTGAGTACTAAGCAGTGCTGGGAGAGTGTCACAGTGCTGGAGGTGAACACCAGGCAGTGCTGGGAGAGTGTCACAGTGCTGGAGGTGCGTACTCGGCACAGCTGGGAGTGTGTCGCAGTGCCGGAGGTGAACACCAGGCAGAGCTGGAAGAGTGTCACAGTGCTGGAGGTGAAAACCAGGCAGAGCTGGGAGAGTTTCACAGTGCTGGAGGTGAGTACTCGGAAGAGCTGGGAGAGTGTCGCAGTGCTGGAAGTGAGTACTGGGCAGAGCTGGGAGAGTGTTCCAGTGCTGGAAGTGAGTACTGGGCAGAGCTGGGAGAGCATCGCAGTGCTGGAGGTGAACACCAGGCAGTGCTGGGAGAGTGTCACAGTGCTGGAGGTGACCAGCAGGCAGAGCTGGGAGAGTGTCACAGTGCTGGAAGTGAGTACTGGGCAGAGCTGGGAGAGTGTCGCAGTGCTGGAGGTGAGTACTAAGCAGTGCTGGGAGAGTGTCACAGTGCTGGAGGTGAACACCAGGCAGTGCTGGGAGAGTGTCACAGTGCTGGAGGTGCGTACTCGGCACAGCTGGGAGTGTGTCGCAGTGCCGGAGGTGAACACCAGGCAGAGCTGGAAGAGTGTCACAGTGCTGGAGGTGAAAACCAGGCAGAGCTGGGAGAGTTTCACAGTGCTGGAGGTGAGTACTCGGAAGAGCTGGGAGAGTGTCGCAGTGCTGGAAGTGAGTACTGGGCAGAGCTGGGAGAGTGTTCCAGTGCTGGAAGTGAGTACTGGGCAGAGCTGGGAGAGCATCGCAGTGCTGGAGGTGAACACCAGGCAGTGCTGGGAGAGTGTCACAGTGCTGGAGGTGACCAGCAGGCAGAGCTGGGAGAGTGTCACAGTGCTGGAGGCGAGTACTGGGCAGAGCTGGGAGAGTGTCACAGTGCTGGAGGTGAACACCAGGCAGAGCTGGGAGAGTGTCACAGTGCTGGAGGTGACCACCAGGCAGAGCTGGGAGAGTGTTGCAGTGCTGGAGGTGAGTACTAGGCAGAGCTGGGAGTGTGTCGCAGTGCTGGAGGTGAGTACTAGGCAGAGCAGGGAGAGTGTCGCAGTGCTGAAGGTGAGTACGAGGCAGAGCTGGGTGTCTGTTGCAGTGCTGGAGGTGAACACCACGCAGTGCTGGGAGTGTGTCACAGAGCTGGAGGTGAAAAGCAGGTAGAGCTGGGAGAGTGTCGCAGTGCTGGAGTGGAGTACTAGGCAGAGCTTGGAGAGTGTCGCAGTGCTGGAGGTGAACACCAGGCAGAGCTGGGAGAGTGGCACAGTGCTGGAGGCGAGTATGAGGAACAGCTGGGAGAGTGTCGCAGTGCTGGAGGTGAGTAGGAGGCAGAGCTGCGAGAGTGGCACAGTGCTGGAGGTGAGTATGAGGAACAGCTGGGAGAGTGTCACAGTGCTGGAGGTGAGTACGAGGCAGAACTGGGAGAGTGTCGCAGTGCTGGAGGTGAGTACGAGGCAGAGCTGGGAGAGTGTCACAGTGCTGGAGGCGAGGACTGGGCAGAGCTGGGAGAGTGTCGCAGTGCTGGAGGTGAGTACTCAGCAGAGCTGGGAGAGTGTTCCAGTGCTGGAAGTGAGTACTGGGCAGAGCTGGGAGTGTCACAGTGCTGGAGGCGAGTACTGGGCAGAGCTGGGAGAGTGTCGCAGTGCTGGAGGTGAGTACTCGGCAGAACTGGGAGAGTGTCGCAGTGCTGGAGGTGAGTACTAGGCAGAGCTGGGAGAGTGTCATAGTGCTGGAAGTGAGTACTAGGCAGAGCTGGGAGAGTGTCACAGTGCTGGAGGTCAGCACCAGGCAGAGCTGGGAGAGTGTCACAGTGCTGGAGGTGAGTACTGGGCAGAGCTGGGAGAGTGTCGCAGTGCTGGAGGTCAGCACCAGGCAGAGCTGGGAGAGTGTCGCAGTGCTGGAGGTCAGCACCAGGCAGAGCTGGGAGAGTGTCACAGTGCTGGAGGTGAGTACTGGGCAGAGCTGGGAGAGTGTCACAGTGCTGGAAGTGAGTACTCGGCAGAGCTGGGAGAGTGTCACAGTGCTGGAGGTGAGTACTAGGCAGAGCTGGGAGAGTGTCACAGTGCTGGAGGTGAGTACGAGGCAGAGCAGGGAGAGTGGCACAGTGCTGGAGGCAAGTATGAGGAACAGCTGGGAGAGTGTCACAGTGCTGGAGGTGAGTACGAGGCAGAGCTGGGAGAGTGGCACAGTGCTGGAGGTGAGTATGAGGAACAGCTCGGAGAGTGTCACAGTGCTGGAGGTGAGTACGAGGCAGAACTGGGAGAGTGTCACAGTGCTGGAGGTCAGCACCAGGCAGAGCTGGGAGAGTGTCACAGTGCTGGAGGCGAGTACTGGGCAGAGCTGGGAGAGTGTCGCAGTGCTGGAGGTGAGTACTCGGCAGAGCTGGGATAGTGTCGCCGTGCTGGAGGTGAGTACGAGGCAGAACTGGGAGAGTGTCACAGTGCTGGAGGTGAACACAAGGCAGAGCTGGGAGAGTGTCACAGTGCTGGAGGTGAGTACTAGGCAGAGCTGGGAGAGTGTCACAGTGCTGGAGGTAAACACAAGACAGTGCTGGGAGAGTGTCACAGTGCTGGAGGTGAGTACTGGGCAGAGCTGGGAGAGAGTCGCAGTGCTGGAGGTGAGTACTCGGCAGAGCTGGGAGAGTGTCGCAGTGCTGGAAGTGAGTACTGGGCAGAGCTGGGAGAGTGTCGCAGTGCTGGAGGTGAGTACTCGGCAGAGCTGGGAGAGTGTCGCAGTGCTGGAGGTGAGTACTAGGCAGAGCAGGGAGAGTGGCACAGTGCTGGAGGTAAGTATGAGGAACAGCTGGGAGAGTGTCGCAGTGCTGGAGGTGAGTACTCGGCAGAGCTGGGAGAGTGTCGCAGTGCTGGAGGTGAGTACGAGGCAGAGCAGGGAGAGTGGCACAGTGCTGGAGGCAAGTATGAGGAACAGCTGGGAGAGTGTCACAGTGCTGGAGGTGAGTACGAGGCAGAGCTGGGAGAGTGGCACAGTGCTGGAGGTGAGTATGAGGAACAGCTGGGATAGTGTCGCCGTGCTGGAGGTGAGTACGAGGCAGAACTGGGAGAGTGTCACAGTGCTGGAGGTGAACACAAGGCAGAGCTGGGAGAGTGTCACAGTGCTGGAGGTGAGTACTAGGCAGAGCTGGGAGAGTGTCACAGTGCTGGAGGTAAACACAAGACAGTGCTGGGAGAGTGTCACAGTGCTGGAGGTGAGTACTGGGCAGAGCTGGGAGAGAGTCGCAGTGCTGGAGGTGAGTACTCGGCAGAGCTGGGAGAGTGTCGCAGTGCTGGAAGTGAGTACTGGGCAGAGCTGGGAGAGTGTCGCAGTGCTGGAGGTGAGTACTAGGTAGAGCAGGGAGAGTGGCACAGTGCTGGAGGTAAGTATGAGGAACAGCTGGGAGAGTGTCGCAGTGCTGGAGGTGAGTACTCGGCAGAGCTGGGAGAGTGTCGCAGTGCTGGAGGTGAGTACGAGGCAGAGCAGGGAGAGTGGCACAGTGCTGGAGGCAAGTATGAGGAACAGCTGGGAGAGTGTCACAGTGCTGGAGGTGAGTACGAGGCAGAGCTGGGAGAGTGGCACAGTGCTGGAGGTGAGTATGAGGAACAGCTGGGAGAGTGTCACAGTGCTGGAGGTGAGTACGAGGCAGAACTGGGAGAGTGTCACAGTGCTGGAGGTGAGTACGAGGCAGAACTGGGAGTGTCACACTGCTGGAAGTGAACACAAGGCAGAGCTGGGAGAGTGTCACAGTGCTGGAGGTGAGTACTAGGCAGAGCTGGGAGAGTGTCACAGTGCTGGAGGTAAACACAAGGCAGTGCAGGGAGAGTGTCACAGTGCTGGAGGTGAGTACTAGGCACAGCTGGGAGTGTCGCAGTGCTGGAGGTGAACACCAGGCAGAGCTGGGAGAGTGTCACAGTGCTGGAGGCGAGGACTGGGCAGAGCTGGGAGAGTGTCGCAGTGCTGGAGGTGAGTACTCAGCAGAGCTGGGAGAGTGTTCCAGTGCTGGAAGTGAGTACTGGGCAGAGCTGGGAGTGTCACAGTGCTGGAGGCGAGTACTGGGCAGAGCTGGGAGAGTGTCGCAGTGCTGGAGGTGAGTACTCGGCAGAACTGGGAGAGTGTCGCAGTGCTGGAGGTGAGTACTAGGCAGAGCTGGGAGAGTGTCATAGTGCTGGAAGTGAGTACTAGGCAGAGCTGGGAGAGTGTCACAGTGCTGGAGGTCAGCACCAGGCAGAGCTGGGAGAGTGTCACAGTGCTGGAGGTGAGTACTGGGCAGAGCTGGGAGAGTGTCGCAGTGCTGGAGGTCAGCACCAGGCAGAGCTGGGAGAGTGTCGCAGTGCTGGAGGTCAGCACCAGGCAGAGCTGGGAGAGTGTCACAGTGCTGGAGGTGAGTACTGGGCAGAGCTGGGAGAGTGTCACAGTGCTGGAAGTGAGTACTCGGCAGAGCTGGGAGAGTGTCACAGTGCTGGAGGTGAGTACTAGGCAGAGCTGGGAGAGTGTCACAGTGCTGGAGGTGAGTACGAGGCAGAGCAGGGAGAGTGGCACAGTGCTGGAGGCAAGTATGAGGAACAGCTGGGAGAGTGTCACAGTGCTGGAGGTGAGTACGAGGCAGAGCTGGGAGAGTGGCACAGTGCTGGAGGTGAGTATGAGGAACAGCTCGGAGAGTGTCACAGTGCTGGAGGTGAGTACGAGGCAGAACTGGGAGAGTGTCACAGTGCTGGAGGTCAGCACCAGGCAGAGCTGGGAGAGTGTCACAGTGCTGGAGGTGAGTACTGGGCAGAGCTGGGAGAGTGTCACAGTGCTGGAGGTGAGTACGAGGCAGAGTTGGGAGAGTGTCACAGTGCTGGAGGCGAGTACTGGGCAGAGCTGGGAGAGTGTCGCAGTGCTGGAGGTGAGTACTCAGCAGAGCTGGGAGATTGTTCCAGTGCTGGAAGTGAGTACTGGGCAGAGCTGGGAGTGTCACAGTGCTGGAGGCGATTACTGGGCAGAGCTGGGAGAGTGTCATAGTGCTGGAAGTGAGTACTAGGCAGAGCTGGGAGAGTGTCACAGTGCTGGAGGTCAGCACCAGGCAGAGCTGGGAGAGTGTCACAGTGCTGGAGGTGAGTACTGGGCAGAGCTGGGAGAGTGTCGCAGTGCTGGAGGTCAGCACCAGGCAGAGCTGGGAGAGTGTCGCAGTGCTGGAGGTCAGCACCAGGCAGAGCTGGGAGAGTGTCACAGTGATGGAGGTGAGTACTGGGCAGAGCTGGGAGAGTGTCGCAGTGCTGGAGGTCAGCACCAGGCAGAGCTGGGAGAGTGTCGCAGTGCTGGAGGTCAGCACCAGGCAGAGCTGGGAGAGTGTCACAGTGCTGGAGGTGAGTACTGGGCAGAGCTGGGAGAGTGTCACAGTGCTGGAGGTCAGCACCAGGCAGAGCTGGGAGAGTGTCACAGTGTTGGAGGTGAGTACTCGGCAGAGCTGGGAGAGTGTCACAGTGCTGGAGGTGAGTACTAGGCAGAGCTGGGAGAGTGTCACAGTGCTGGAGGTGAGTACAAGGCAGAGCTGGGAGAGTGTCACAGTGCTGGAGGTGAGTCCCACGCAGAGCTGGGAGAGTGTCAGAGTGCTGGAGGTGAGTACTAGGCAGAGCTGGGAGACTGTCACAGTGCTGGAGGTGAACACCAGGCCGAGCTGGGAGACTGTCGCAGTGCTGGAGGCGAGTACTAGGCAGAGCTGGGAGTCTGTTGCAGTGCTGGAGGTGAACACCACGCAGTGCTGGGAGAGTGTCACAGAGCTGGAGGTGAAAACCAGGTAGAGCTGGGAGAGTGTCGCAGTGCTGGAGGTGAGTACGAGGCAGAACTGGGAGAGTGTCGCAGTGCTGGAGGTGAGTACTCAGCAGAGCTGGGAGAGTGTTCCAGTGCTGGAAGTGAGTACTGGGCAGAGCTGGGAGTGTCACAGTGCTGGAGGCGAGTACTGGGCAGAGCTGGGAGAGTGTCGCAGTGCTGGAGGTGAGTACTCGGCAGAGCTGGGAGAGTGTCGCAGTGCTCGAGGTGAGTACGAGGCAGAACTGGGAGAGTGTCACAGTGCTGGAGGTGAACACAAGGCAGAGCTGGGAGAGTGTCACAGTGCTGGAGGTGAGTACTAGGCAGAGCTGGGAGAGTGTCACAGTGCTGGAGGTAAACACAAGACAGTGCTGGGAGAGTGTCACAGTGCTGGAGGTGAGTACTGGGCAGAGCTGGGAGAGAGTCGCAGTGCTGGAGGCGAGTACTCGGCAGAGCTGGGAGAGTGTCGCAGTGCTGGAGGTGAGTACGAGGCAGAGCAGGGAGAGTGGCACAGTGCTGGAGGTGAGTATGAGGAACAGCTGGGAGAGTGTCACAGTGCTGGAGGTGAGTACGAGGCAGAACTGGGAGAGTGTCGCAGTGCTGGAGGTGAGTACTCAGCAGAGCTGGGAGAGTGTTCCAGTGCTGGAAGTGAGTACTGGGCAGAGCTGGGAGTGTCACAGTGCTGGAGGCGAGTACTGGGCAGAGCTGGGAGAGTGTCGCAGTGCTGGAGGTGAGTACTCGGCAGAGCTGGGAGAGTGTCGCAGTGCTCGAGGTGAGTACGAGGCAGAACTGGGAGAGTGTCGCAGTGCTGGAGGTGAGTACTCAGCAGAGCTGGGAGATTGTTCCAGTGCTGGAAGTGAGTACTGGGCAGAGCTGGGAGTGTCACAGTGCTGGAGGCGAGTACTGGGCAGAGCTGGGAGAGTGTCATAGTGCTGGAAGTGAGTACTAGGCAGAGCTGGGAGAGTGTCACAGTGCTGGAGGTCAGCACCAGGCAGAGCTGGGAGAGTGTCACAGTGCTGGAGGTGAGTACTGGGCAGAGCTGGGAGAGTGTCGCAGTGCTGGAGGTCAGCACCAGGCAGAGCTGGGAGAGTGTCGCAGTGCTGGAGGTCAGCACCAGGCAGAGCTGGGAGAGTGTCACAGTGATGGAGGTGAGTACTGGGCAGAGCTGGGAGAGTGTCGCAGTGCTGGAGGTCAGCACCAGGCAGAGCTGGGAGAGTGTCGCAGTGCTGGAGGTCAGCACCAGGCAGAGCTGGGAGAGTGTCATAGTGCTGGAAGTGAGTACTAGGCAGAGCTGGGAGAGTGTCACAGTGCTGGAGGTCAGCACCAGGCAGAGCTGGGAGAGTGTCACAGTGCTGGAGGTGAGTACTGGGCAGAGCTGGGAGAGTGTCGCAGTGCTGGAGGTCAGCACCAGGCAGAGCTGGGAGAGTGTCGCAGTGCTGGAGGTCAGCACCAGGCAGAGCTGGGAGAGTGTCACAGTGATGGAGGTGAGTACTGGGCAGAGCTGGGAGAGTGTCGCAGTGCTGGAGGTCAGCACCAGGCAGAGCTGGGAGAGTGTCGCAGTGCTGGAGGTCAGCACCAGGCAGAGCTGGGAGAGTGTCGCAGTGCTGGAGGTGAGTACTCGGCAGAGCTGGGAGAGTGTCACAGTGCTGGAGGTGAGTACTAGGCAGAGCTGGGAGAGTGTCACAGTGCTGGAGGTGAGTACAAGGCAGAGCTGGGAGAGTGTCACAGTGCTGGAGGTGAGTCCCACGCAGAGCTGGGAGAGTGTCGCAGTGCTGGAGTGGAGTACTAGGCAGAGCTGGGAGAGTGTCGCAGTGCTGGAGGTGAACACCAGGCAGAGCTGGGAGAGTGGCACAGTGCTGGAGGTGAATATGAGGAACAGCTGGGAGAGTGTCGCAGTGCTGGAGGCGAGTACTGGGCAGAGTTGGGAGAGTGTCACAGTGCTGGAGGTGAGTACGAGGCAGAGCTGGGAGAGTGGCACAGTGCTGGAGGTGAGTACGAGGCAGAACTGGGAGAGTGTCACAGTGCTGGAGGTGAGTACGAGGCAGAACTGGGAGAGTGTCACAGTGCTGGAGGTGAGTACTGGGCAGAGCTGGGAGAGTGTCACAGTGCTGGAGGTGAGTACTAGGCACAGCTGGGAGTGTCGCAGTGCTGGAGGTGAACACCAGGCAGAGCTGGGAGAGTGTCACAGTGCTGGAAGTGAGTACTGGGCAGAGCTGGGAGTGTCACAGTGCTGGAGGCGAGTACTGGGCAGAGCTGGGAATGTCGCAGTGCTGGAGGTGAACACCAGGCAGAGCTGGGAGAGTGTCGCAGTGCTGGAGGTGAGTACTCGGCAGAACTGGGAGAGTGTCGCAGTGCTGGAGGTCAGCACCAGGCAGAACTGGGAGAGTGTCACAGTGCTGGAGGTGAACACAAGGCAGAGCTGGGAGAGTGTCACAGTGCTGGAGGTGAGTACTAGGCAGAGCTGGGAGAGTGGCACAGTGCTGGAGGTGAGTATGAGGAACAGCTGGGAGAGTGTCACAGTGCTGGAGGTGAGTACTAGGCAGAGCTGGGAGAGTGTCACAGTGCTGGAGGTAAACACAAGGCAGTGCAGGGAGAGTGTCACAGTGCTGGAGGTGAGTACTAGGCACAGCTGGGAGTGTCGCAGTGCTGGAGGTGAACACCAGGCAGAGCTGGGAGAGTGTCACAGTGCTGGAGGCGAGTACTGGGCAGAGCTGGGAGAGTGTCGCAGTGCTGGAGGTGAGTACTCAGCAGAGCTGGGAGATTGTTCCAGTGCTGGAAGTGAGTACTGGGCAGAGCTGGGAGTGTCACAGTGCTGGAGGCGAGTACTGGGCAGAGCTGGGAGAGTGTCGCAGTGCTGGAGGTCAGCACCAGGCAGAGCTGGGAGAGTGTCGCAGTGCTGGAGGTCAGCACCAGGCAGAGCTGGGAGAGTGTCATAGTGCTGGAAGTGAGTACTAGGCAGAGCTGGGAAAGTGTCACAGTGCTGGAGGTCAGCACCAGGCAGAGCTGGGAGAGTGTCACAGTGCTGGAGGTGAGTACTGGGCAGAGCTGGGAGAGTGTCGCAGTGCTGGAGGTCAGCACCAGGCAGAGCTGGGAGAGTGTCGCAGTGCTGGAGGTCAGCACCAGGCAGAGCTGGGAGAGTGTCACAGTGATGGAGGTGAGTACTGGGCAGAGCTGGGAGAGTGTCGCAGTGCTGGAGGTCAGCACCAGGCAGAGCTGGGAGAGTGTCGCAGTGCTGGAGGTCAGCACCAGGCAGAGCTGGGAGAGTGTCGCAGTGCTGGAGGTGAGTACTCGGCAGAGCTGGGAGAGTGTCACAGTGCTGGAGGTGAGTACTAGGCAGAGCTGGGAGAGTGTCACAGTGCTGGAGGTGAGTACAAGGCAGAGCTGGGAGAGTGTCACAGTGCTGGAGGTGAGTCCCACGCAGAGCTGGGAGAGTGTCGCAGTGCTGGAGTGGAGTACTAGGCAGAGCTGGGAGAGTGTCGCAGTGCTGGAGGTGAACACCAGGCAGAGCTGGGAGAGTGGCACAGTGCTGGAGGTGAATATGAGGAACAGCTGGGAGAGTGTCGCAGTGCTGGAGGCGAGTACTGGGCAGAGTTGGGAGAGTGTCACAGTGCTGGAGGTGAGTACGAGGCAGAGCTGGGAGAGTGGCACAGTGCTGGAGGTGAGTACGAGGCAGAACTGGGAGAGTGTCACAGTGCTGGAGGTGAGTACGAGGCAGAACTGGGAGAGTGTCACAGTGCTGGAGGTGAGTACTGGGCAGAGCTGGGAGAGTGTCACAGTGCTGGAGGTGAGTACTAGGCACAGCTGGGAGTGTCGCAGTGCTGGAGGTGAACACCAGGCAGAGCTGGGAGAGTGTCACAGTGCTGGAAGTGAGTACTGGGCAGAGCTGGGAGTGTCACAGTGCTGGAGGCGAGTACTGGGCAGAGCTGGGAATGTCGCAGTGCTGGAGGTGAACACCAGGCAGAGCTGGGAGAGTGTCGCAGTGCTGGAGGTGAGTACTCGGCAGAACTGGGAGAGTGTCGCAGTGCTGGAGGTCAGCACCAGGCAGAACTGGGAGAGTGTCACAGTGCTGGAGGTGAACACAAGGCAGAGCTGGGAGAGTGTCACAGTGCTGGAGGTGAGTACTAGGCAGAGCTGGGAGAGTGGCACAGTGCTGGAGGTGAGTATGAGGAACAGCTGGGAGAGTGTCACAGTGCTGGAGGTGAGTACTAGGCAGAGCTGGGAGAGTGTCACAGTGCTGGAGGTAAACACAAGGCAGTGCAGGGAGAGTGTCACAGTGCTGGAGGTGAGTACTAGGCACAGCTGGGAGTGTCGCAGTGCTGGAGGTGAACACCAGGCAGAGCTGGGAGAGTGTCACAGTGCTGGAGGCGAGTACTGGGCAGAGCTGGGAGAGTGTCGCAGTGCTGGAGGTGAGTACTCAGCAGAGCTGGGAGATTGTTCCAGTGCTGGAAGTGAGTACTGGGCAGAGCTGGGAGTGTCACAGTGCTGGAGGCGAGTACTGGGCAGAGCTGGGAGAGTGTCGCAGTGCTGGAGGTGAGTACTAGGCAGAGCTGGGAGAGTGTCGCAGTGCTGGAGGTGAGTACTAGGCAGAGCTGGGAGAGTTTCACAGTGCTGGAGGTCTGCACCAGGCAGAGCTGGGAGAGTGTCACAGTGCTGGAGGTGAGTACTAGGCAGAGCTGGGAGAGTGTCACAGTGCTGGAGGTGAGTACAAGGCAGAGCTGGGAGAGTGTCACAGTGCTGGAGGTGAGTCCCACGCAGAGCTGGGAGAGTGTCAGAGTGCTGGAGGTGAAAACCAGGTAGAGCTGGGAGAGTGTCGCAGTGCTGGAGTGGAGTACTAGGCAGAGCTGGGAGAGTGGCACAGTGCTGGAGGTGAGTACGAGGCAGAACTGGGAGAGTGTCGCAGTGCTGGAGGCGAGTACTGGGCAGAGTTGGGAGAGTGTCACAGTGCTGGAGGTGAGTACGAGGCAGAACTGGGAGAGTGTCACAGTGCTGGAGGTGAGTACTATGCAGAGCAGGGAGAGTGGCAAAGTGCTGGAGGCAAGTATGAGGAACAGCTGGGAGAGTGTCGCAGTGCTGGAGGTGAGTATTCGGCAGAGCTGGGAGAGTGTCACAGTGCTGGAGGCAAGTATGAGGAACAGCTGGGAGAGTGTCACACTGCTGGAGGTGAGTACGAGGCAGAGCTGGGAGAGTGGCACAGTGCTGGAGGTGAGTATGAGGAACAGCTGGGAGAGTGTCACAGTGCTGGAGGTGAGTACGAGGCAGAACTGGGAGAGTGTCACAGTGCTGGAGGTAAACACAAGACAGTGCTGGGAGAGTGTCACAGTGCTGGAGGTGAGTACTGGGCATAGCTGGGAGAGTGTCGCAGTGCTGGAGGTGAGTACTCGGCAGAGCTGGGAGAGTGTCGCAGTGCTGGAGGTGAGTACTAGGCAGAGCAAGGAGAGTGGCACAGTGCTGGAGGTAAGTATGAGGAACAGCTGGGAGAGTGTCACAGTGCTGGAGGTGAAAACCAGGCAGAGCTGGGAGAGTGTCGCAGTGCTGGAGGCGAGTACTGGGCAGAGTTGGGAGAGTGTCACAGTGCTGGAGGTGAGTACGAGGCAGAACTGGGAGAGTGTCGCAGTGCTGGAAGTGAGTACTGGGCAGAGCTGGGAGAGTGTCGCAGTGCTGGAGGTGAGTACTAGGCAGAGCAAGGAGAGTGGCACAGTGCTGGAGGTAAGTATGAGGAACAGCTGGGAGAGTGTCACAGTGCTGGAGGTGAAAACCAGGCAGAGCTGGGAGAGTGTCGCAGTGCTGGAGGCGAGTACTGGGCAGAGTTGGGAGAGTGTCGCAGTGCTGGAGGTCAGCACCAGGCAGAACTGGGAGAGTGTCACAGTGCTGGAGGTGAACACAAGGCAGAGCTGGGAGAGTGTCACAGTGCTGGAGGTGAGTACGAGGCAGAGCTGGGAGAGTGTCACAGTGCTGGAGGTGAGTACTAGGCAGAGCTGGGAGAGTGGCACAGTGCTGGAGTTGAGTATGAGGAACAGCTGGGAGAGTGTCACAGTGCTGGAGGTGAGTACGAGGCAGAACTGGGAGAGTGTCACAGTGCTGGAGGTGAGTACGAGGCAGAACTGGGAGTGTCACAGTGCTGGAAGTGAACACAAGGCAGAGCTGGGAGAGTGTCACAGTGCTGGAGGTGAGTACTAGGCAGAGCTGGGAGAGTGTCACAGTGCTGGAGGTAAACACAAGGCAGTGCAGGGAGAGTGTCACAGTGCTGGAGGTGAGTACTAGGCACAGCTGGGAGTGTCGCAGTGCTGGAGGTGAAAACCAGGCAGAGCTGGGAGAGTGTCACAGTGCTGGAGGCGAGTACTGGGCAGAGCTGGGAGAGTGTCGCAGTGCTGGAGGTGAGTACTCAGCAGAGCTGGGAGAGTGTCGCAGTGCTGGAGGTGAACACCAGGCAGAGCTGGGAGAGTGTCACAGTGCTGGAGGCGAGTACTGGGCAGAGCTGGGAGAGTGTCGCAGTGCTGGAGGTGAGTACTAGGCAGAGCTGGGAGAGTGTCACAGTGCTGGAGGTGAGTACAAGGCAGAGCTGGGAGAGTGTCACAGTGCTGGAGGTGAGTCCCACGCAGAGCTGGGAGAGTGTCAGAGTGCTGGAGGTGAAAACCAGGTAGAGCTGGGAGAGTGTCGCAGTGCTGGAGTGGAGTACTAGGCAGAGCTGGGAGAGTGGCACAGTGCTGGAGGTGAGTACGAGGCAGAACTGGGAGAGTGTCGCAGTGCTGGAGGCGAGTACTGGGCAGAGTTGGGAGAGTGTCACAGTGCTGGAGGTGAGTACGAGGCAGAGCAGGGAGAGTGGCACAGTGCTGGAGGCAAGTATGAGGAACAGCTGGGAGAGTGTCACACTGCTGGAGGTGAGTACGAGGCAGAGCTGGGAGAGTGGCACAGTGCTGGAGGTGAGTATGAGGAACAGCTGGGAGAGTGTCACAGTGCTGGAGGTGAGTACGAGGCAGAACTGGGAGAGTGTCGCAGTGCTGGAGGCGAGTACTGGGCAGAGTTGGGAGAGTGTCACAGTGCTGGAGGTGAACACCAGGCAGAGCTGGGAGAGTGTCACAGTGCTGAATGTGAGTACTCGGCAGAGCTGGGAGAGTGTCGCAGTGCTGGAGGTGAGTACGAGGCAGAGCTGGGAGAGTGGCACAGTGCTGGAGGTGAGTACTAGGCAGAGCAGGGAGAGTGGCACAGTGCTGGAGGCAAGTATGAGGAACAGCTGGGAGAGTGTCGCAGTGCTGGAGGTGAGTACTCGGCAGAGCTGGGAGAGTGTCGCAGTGCTGGAGGTGAGTAGGAGGCAGAGCTGGGAGAGTTTCACAGTGCTGGAGGTGAGTACTCGGAAGAGCTGGGAGAGTGTCGCAGTACTGGAAGTGAGTACTGGGCAGAGCTGGGAGAGTGTTGCAGTGCTGGAGGTGACCAGCAGGCAGAGCTGGGAGAGTGTCACAGTGCTGGAGGCGAGTACTGGGCAGAGCTGGGAGAGTGTCGCAGTGCTGGAGGTGAACACCAGGCAGTGCTGGGAGAGTGTCACAGTGCTGGAGGTGACCAGCAGGCAGAGCTGGGAGAGTGTCGCAGTGCTGGAGGTGAACACCAGGCAGTGCTGGGAAGAGTGTCACAGTGCTGGAGGTGACCACCAGGCAGAGCTGGGAGAGTGTCACAGTGCTGGAGGCGAGTACTGGGCAGAGCTGGGAGAGTGTTCCAGTGCTGGAAGTGAGTACTGGGCAGAGCTGGGAGAGGGTCGCAGTGCTGGAGGTGAACACCAGGCAGTGCTGGGAGAGTGTCACAGTGCTGGAAGTGAGTACTGGGCAGAGCTGGGAGAGTGTCGCAGTGCTGGAGGTGAGTACTAAGCAGTGCTGCGAGAGTGTCACAGTGCTGGAGGTGAGCACCAGGCAGAGCTGGGAGAGTGTCACAGTGCTGGAGGTGAACACCAGGCAGTGCTGGGAGAGTGTCACAGTGCTGGAGGTGCGTACTCGGCACAGCTGGGAGTGTGTCACAGTGCTGGAGGTGAAAACCAGGCAGAGCTGGGAGAGTTTCACAGTGCTGGAGGTGAGTACTCGGAAGAGCTGGGAGAGTGTCGCGGTGCTGGAAGTGAGTACTGGGCAGAGCTGGGAGAGTGTTCCAGTGCTGGAAGTGAGTACTGGGCAGAGCTGGGAGAGTATCGCAGTGCTGGAGGTGAACACCAGGCAGTGCTGGGAGAGTGTCACAGTGCTGGAGGTGACCAGCAGGCAGAGCTGGGAGAGTGTCACAGTGCAGGAAGTGAGTACTGGGCAGAGCTGGGAGAGTGTCACAGTGCTGGAGTTGAGTACTAGGCAGAGCTGGGAGAGTGTCACAGTGCTGGAGTTGAACACCAGGCAGAGCTGGGAGAGTGTCGCAGTGCTGGAGGTGAACACCAGGCAGTGCTGGGAAGAGTGTCACAGTGCTGGAGGTGACCACCAGGCAGAGCTGGAAGAGTGTCACAGTGCTGGAAGTGAGTACTGGGCAGAGCTGGGAGAGTGTCACAGTGCTGGAGGCGAGTATGAGGAACAGCTGGGAGAGTGTCGCAGTGCTGGAGGTGAGTACGAGGCAGAGCTGGGAGAGTGTCACAGTGCTGGAGGTGAGTACTAGGCAGAGCTGGGAATGTCGCAGTGCTGGAGGTGAACACCAGGCAGAGCTGGGAGAGTGTCGCAGTGCTGGAGGTGAGTACTGGGCAGAGCTGGGAGAGAGTCGCAGTGCTGGAGGTGAGTACTCGGCAGAGCTGGGAGAGTGTCGCAGTGCTGGAAGGGAGTACTGGGCAGAGCTGGGAGAGTGTCGCAGTGCTGGAGGTGAGTACTAGGCAGAGCAGGGAGAGTGGCACAGTGCTGGAGGTAAGTTTGAGGAACAGCTGGGAGAGTGTCGCAGTGCTGGAGGTGAGTACTCGGCAGAGCTGGGAGAGTGTCGCAGTGCTGGAGGTGAGTACGAGGCAGAACTGGGAGAGTGTCACAGTGCTGGAGATGAGTACTAGGCAGAACTGGGAGTGTCACAGTGCTGGAAGTGAACACAAGGCAGAGCAGGGAGAGTGTCACAGTGCTGGAGGTGAACACCAGGCAGTGCTGGGAGAGTGTCACAGTGCTGGAGGTGAACACCAGGCAGAGCTGTGAGAGTGTCGCAGTGCTGGAGGTGAACACCAGGCAGAGCTGGGAGAGTGTCGCAGTGCTGGAGGTGAGTACGAGGCAGAGCTGGGAGAGTTTCACAGTGCTGGAGGTGAGTACTAGGCAGAGCTGGGAGAGTGTCGCAGTGCTGGAAGTGAGTACTGGGCAGAGCTGGGAGAGTGTCGCAGTGCTGGAGGTAAGTATGAGGAACAGCTGAGAGAGTGTCGCAGTGCTGGAGGTGAGTACTAAGCAGTGCTGGGAGAGTGTCGCAGTGCTGGAGGTGAACACCAGGCAGAGCTGTGAGAGTGTCACAGTGCTGGAGGTGAACACCAGGCAGTGCTGGGAGAGTGTCGTAGTGCTGGAGGTGCGTACTCGGCACAGCTGCGAGTGTGTCGCAGTGCTGGAGGTGAACACCAGGCAGAGCTGGGAGAGTGTCACAGTGCTGGAGGTGAACACCAGGCAGAGCTGTGAGAGTGTCGCAGTGCTGGAGGTGAACACCAGGCAGAGCTGGGAGAGTGTCGCAGTGCTGGAGGTGAGTACTCGGCAGAGCTGGGAGAGTGTCGCAGTGCTGGAAGTGAGTACTGGGCAGAGCTGGGAGAGTGTCGCAGTGCTGGAGGTAAGTATGAGGAACAGCTGGGAGAGTGTCGCAGTGCTGGAGGTGAGTACTAAGCAGTGCTGGGAGAGTGTCAGAGTGCTGGAGGTGAACACCAGGCAGTGCTGGGAGAGTGTCGCAGCGCTGGAGGGGAGTACTAGGCAGAGCTGGGAGAGTGTTGCAGTGCTGGGGGTGACCACCAGGCAGTGCTGGGAGAGTGTCGCAGTGCTGGAGGTGAAAACCAGGCAGAGCTGGCAGAGTGTTCCAGTGCTGGAAGTGAGTACTAGGCAGAGCTGGGAGAGTGTCACAGTGCTGGAGGGGAGTACTAGGCAGAGCTGGGAGTGTGTCGCAGTGCTGGAGGTGAGTACTAGGCAGAGCTGGGAGTGGGTCACAGTGCTGGAGGTGAGTACTAGGCGAGCTGGGAGACTGTCACAGTGCTGGAGGTGAACACCAGGCAGTGCTGGGAGAGTGTCGCAGTGCTGGAGGTGAACACCAGGCAGAGCTGTGAGAGTGTCACAGTGCTGGAGGTGAACACCAGGCAGTGCTGGGAGAGTGTCGTAGTGCTGGAGGTGCGTACTCGGCACAGCTGCGAGTGTGTCGCAGTGCTGGAGGTGAACACCAGGCAGAGCTGGGAGAGTGTCACAGTGCTGGAAGTGAAAACCAGGCAGAGCTGGGAGTGTGTCGCAGTGCTGGAGGGGAGTACTAGGCAGAGCTGGGAGAGTGTCACAGTGCTGGAGGTGAGTACTCGGCAGAGCTGGGAGAGTGTCACAGTGCTGGAGGGGAGTACTAGGCAGAGTTGGGAGAGTGTCGCAGTGCTGGAGGTGACCACCAGGCAGAGCTGGGAGTGTGTCACAGTGCTGGAGGTGAAAACCAGGCAGAGCTGAGAGAGTGTTCCAGTGCTGGAAGTGAGTACTGGGCAGAGCTGGGAGAGTGTCGCAGTCCTGGAAGTGAGTACTGGTCAGTGCTGGGAGAGTGTCGCAGTGCTGGAGGTGAACACCAGGCAGTGCTGGGAGAGTGTCACAGTGCTGGAGGTGAGTACTGGGCAGAGCTGGGAGAGAGTCACAGTGCTGGAGGTAAACACAAGACAGTGCTGGGAGAGTGTCACAGTGCTGGAGGTGAGTACTGGGCAGAGCTAGGAGAGAGTCGCAGTGCTGGAGGTGAGTACTCGGCAGAGCTGGGAGGGTGTCACAGTGCTGGAGGTGAGTACTGGGCAGAGCTAGGAGAGTGTCGCAGTGCTGGAGGTGAGTACTCGGCAGAGCTGGGAGAGTGTCGCAGTGCTGGAAGGGAGTACTGGGCAGAGCTGGGAGAGTGTCGCAGTGCTGGAGGTGAGTACTCGGCAGAGCTGGGAGAGTGTCGCAGTGCTGGAGGTGAGTACTAGGCAGAGCAGGGAGAGTGGCACAGTGCTGGAGGCAAGTATGAGGAACAGCTGGGAGAGTGTCACAGTGCTGGAGGTGAGTACGAGGCAGAGCTGGGAGAGTGTCACAGTGCTGGAGGTGAGTACTCGGCAGAACTGGGAGAGTGTCGCAGTGCTGGAGGTCAGCACCAGGCAGAGCTGGGAGAGTGTCACAGTGCTGGAGGTGAGTACTGGGCAGAGCTGGGAGAGTGTCGCAGTGCTGGAGGTCAGCACCAGGCAGAGCTGGGAGAGTGTCGCAGTGCTGGAGGTGAGTACTCGGCAGAGCTGGGAGAGTGTCACAGTGCTGGAGGTGAACACCAGGCAGTGCTGGGAGAGTGTCACAGTGCTGGAGGTGAACACCAGGCAGAGCTGTGAGAGTGTCACAGTGCTGGAGGTGAACACCAGGCAGAGCTGTGAGAGTGTCGCAGTGCTGGAGGTGAACACCAGGCAGAGCTGGGAGAGTGTCGCAGCGCTGGAGGGGAGTACTAGGCAGAGCTGGGAGAGTGTCGCAGTGCTGGAGGTGAGTACTACGCAGAGCAGGGAGAGTGGCACAGTGCTGGAGGTAAGTATGAGGAACAGCTGGGAGAGTGTCGCAGTGCTGGAGGTGAGTACTCGGCAGAGCTGGGAGAGTGTCGCAGTGCTGGAGGTGAGTACTACGCAGAGCAGGGAGAGTGGCACAGTGCTGGAGGCAAGTATGAGGAACAGCTGGGAGAGTGTCACAGTGCTGGAAGTGAACACAAGGCAGAGCTGGGAGAGTGTCGCAGTGCTGGAAGTGAGTACTGGGCAGAGCTGGGAGAGTGTCGCAGTGCTAGAGGTGAGTACTCGGCAGAGCTGGGAGAGTGTCACAGTGCTGGAGGTAAACACAAGGCAGTGCAGGGAGAGTGTCACAGTGCTCGAGGTGAGTACTGGGCAGAGCTGGGAGAGTGTCGCAGTGCTGGAAGTGAGTACTGGGCAGAGCTGGGAGAGTGTCGCAGTGCTGGAGGTCAGCACCAGGCAGAGCTGGGAGAGTGTCGCAGTGCTGGAGGTCAGCACCAGGCAGAGCTGGGAGGGTGTCACAGTGCTGGAGGTGAGTACTGGGCAGAGCTGGGAGAGTGTCAGAGTGCTGGAGGTGAGTACTAGGCAGAGCTGGGAGACTGTCACAATGCTGGAGGTGAACACCAGGCCGAGCTGGGAGACTGTCGCAGTGCTGGAGGTGAACACCAGGCAGTGCTGGGAGAGTGTCGCAGTGCTGGAAGTGAGTACTGGGCAGAGCTGGGAGAGGGTCGCAGTGCTGGAGGTGAGTACTAAGCACTGCTGGGAGAGTGTCACAGTGCTGGAGGTGAGCACCAGGCAGAGCTGGCAGAGTGTCACAGTGCTGGAGGTGAGTACTCGGCAGAGCTTGGAGAGTGTCACAGTGCTGGAGGTGAACACCAGGCAGTGCTGGGAGAGTGTCACAGTGCTGGAGGTGAACACCAGGCAGAGCTGTGAGAGTGTCGCAGTGCTGGAGGTGAACACCAGGCAGAGCTGTGAGAGTGTCGCAGTGCTGGAGGGGAGTACTAGGCAGAGCTGGGAGAGTGTCGCAGTGCTGGAGGTGAGTACTAGGCAGAGCTGGGAGTGTGTCACAGTGCTGGAGGTGAGTACTAGGCAGAGCTCGGAGACTGTCACAGTGCTGGAGGTGAACACCAGGCAGTGCTGGGAGAGTGTCGCAGTGCTGGAGGTGAACACCAGGCAGAGCTGGGAGAGTGTCACAGTGCTGGAGGTGCGTACTCGGCACAGCTGGGAGTGTGTCGCAGTGCTGGAGGTGAACACCAGGCAGAGCTGGGAGAGTGTCACAGTGCTGGAAGTGAAAACCAGGCAGAGCTGGGAGTGTGTCGCAGTGCTGGAGGGGAGTACTAGGCAGAGCTGGGAGAGTGTCACAGTGCTGGAGGTGAGTACTCGGCAGAGCTGGGAGTGTGTCACAGTGCTGGAGGTGAGTGCAAGGCAGAGCTGGGAGACTGTCACAGTGCTGGAGGTGAACACCAGGCAGTGCTGGGAGAGTGTCGCAGTGCTGGAGGTGAACACCAGGCAGTGCTGGGAGAGTGTCGCAGTGCTGGAGGTGAGTACGAGGCAGAGCTGGGAATGTGTCGCAGTGCTGGAGGTGAGTACTAGGCAGAGCTGGGAGAGTGTCACAGTGCTGGAGGTGAACACCAGGCAGTGCTGGGAGAGTGTCACAGTGCTGGAAGTGAGTACTGGTCAGTGCTGGGAGAGTGTCGCAGTGCTGGAGGTGAGTACTCGGCAGAGCTGGGAGAGTGTCACAGTGCTGGAAGTGAGTACTGGGCAGAGCTGGGAGAGTGTCACAGTGCTGGAGGTCAGCACCAGGCAGAGCTGGGAGAGTGTCACAGTGTTGGAGGTGAGTACTCGGCAGAGCTGGGAGAGTGTCACAGTGCTGGAGGTGAGTACGAAGCAGTGCTGGGAGAGTGTCACAGTGCTGGAGGTGAGCACCAGGCAGAGCAGGGAGAGTGTCACAGTGCTGGAGGTGCGTACTCGGCACAGCTGGGAGTGTGTCGCAGCGCTGGAGGTGAACACCAGGCAGAGCTGGGAGAGTGTCACAGTGCTGGAAGTCAAAACCAGGCAGAGCTGGGAGTGTGTCGCAGTGCTGGAGGTGAGTACTAGGCAGAGCTGGGAGAGTGTCGCAGTGCTGGAGGTGAGTACTAAGCAGTGCTGGGAGAGTGTCCCAGTGCTGGAGGTGAGCACCAGGCAGAGCTGGGAGAGTGTCACAGTGCTGGAAGTGAGTACTCGGCAGAGCTAGGAGAGTGTCACAGCGCTGGAGGTGAACACCAGGCAGAGCTGGGAGTGTGTCGCAGTGCTGTAGGTGAACACCAGGCAGTGCTGGGAGAGTGTCGCAGTGCTGGAGGTGAGTACTAGGCAGAGCTGGGAGTGTGTCACAGTGCTGGGGGTGAGTACTAGGCAGAGCTGGGAGACTGTCACAGTGCTGGAGGTGAACACCAGGCAGTGCTGGGAGAGTGTCGCAGTGCTGGAGGTGAGTACTAGGCAGAGCAGGGAGAGTGGCACAGTGCTGGAGGCAAGTATGAGGAACAGCTGGGAGAGTGTCACAGTGCTGGAGGTGAGTACTCGGCAGAACTGGGAGAGTGTCGCAGTGCTGGAGGTCAGCACCAGGCAGAGCTGGGAGAGTGTCGCAGTGCTGGAGGTGAGTACTCGGCAGAGCTGGGAGAGTGTCACAGTGCTGGAGGTGAACACCAGGCAGTGCTGGGAGAGTGTCACAGTGCTGGAGGTGAACACCAGGCAGAGCTGTGAGAGTGTCACAGTGCTGGAGGTGAACACCAGGCAGAGCTGTGAGAGTGTCGCAGTGCTGGAGGTGAACACCAGGCAGAGCTGGGAGAGTGTCGCAGCGCTGGAGGGGAGTACTAGGCAGAGCTGGGAGAGCGTCGCAGTGCTGGAGGTGAGTACTACGCAGAGCAGGGAGAGTGGCACAGTGCTGGAGGTAAGTATGAGGAACAGCTGGGAGAGTGTCGCAGTGCTGGAGGTGAGTACTCGGCAGAGCTGGGAGAGTGTCGCAGTGCTGGAGGTGAGTACTACGCAGAGCAGGGAGAGTGGCACAGTGCTGGAAGTGAACACAAGGCAGAGCTGGGAGAGTGTCGCAGTGCTGGAAGTGAGTACTGGGCAGAGCTGGGAGAGTGTCGCAGTGCTAGAGGTGAGTACTCGGCAGAGCTGGGAGAGTGTCACAGTGCTGGAGGTAAACACAAGGCAGTGCAGGGAGAGTGTCACAGTGCTGGAGGTGAGTACTGGGCAGAGCTGGGAGAGTGTCGCAGTGCTGGAAGTGAGTACTGGGCAGAGCTGGGAGAGTGTCGCAGTGCTGGAGGTCAGCACCAGGCAGAGCTGGGAGAGTGTCGCAGTGCTGGAGGTCAGCACCAGGCAGAGCTGGGAGGGTGTCACAGTGCTGGAGGTGAGTACTGGGCAGAGCTGGGAGAGTGTCAGAGTGCTGGAGGTGAGTACTAGGCAGAGCTGGGAGACTGTCACAATGCTGGAGGTGAACACCAGGCCGAGCTGGGAGACTGTCGCAGTGCTGGAGGTGAACACCAGGCAGTGCTGGGAGAGGGTCGCAGTGCTGGAGGTGAGTACTCGGCAGAGCTTGGAGAGTGTCACAGTGCTGGAGGTGAACACCAGGCAGTGCTGGGAGAGTGTCACAGTGCTGGAGGTGAACACCAGGCAGAGCTGTGAGAGTGTCGCAGTGCTGGAGGTGAACACCAGGCAGAGCTGTGAGAGTGTCGCAGTGCTGGAGGTGAGTACTAGGCAGAGCTGGGAGAGTGTCACAGTGCTGGAGGTGAACATCAGGCAGTGCTGGGAGAGTGTCACAGTGCTGGAAGTGAGTACTGGTCAGTGCTGGGAGAGTGTCGCAGTGCTGGAGGTGAGTACTCGGCAGAGCTGGGAGAGTGTCACAGTGCTGGAAGTGAGTACTGGGCAGAGCTGGGAGAGTGTCACAGTGCTGGAGGTCAGCACCAGGCAGAGCTGGGAGAGTGTCACAGTGTTGGAGGTGAGTACTCGGCACAGCTGGGAGTGTGTCGCAGCGCTGGAGGTGAACACCAGGCAGAGCTGGGAGAGTGTCACAGTGCTGGAAGTCAAAACCAGGCAGAGCTGGGAGTGTGTCGCAGTGCTGGAGGTGAGTACTAGGCAGAGCTGGGAGTGTGTCACAGTGCTGGAGGTGAGTACTAGGCAGAGCTGGGAGAGTGTCACAGTGCTGGAAGTGAACACCAGGCAGAGCTGGGAGAGTGTCACAGTGCTGGAAGTGAGTACTGGGCAGAGCTGGGAGAGTGTCGCAGTGCTGGAGGTGAGTACTAGGCAGAGCTGGGAGTGTGTCACAGTGCTGGAGGTGAGTACTAGGCAGAGCTCGGAGACTGTCACAGTGCTGGAGGTGAACACCAGGCAGTGCTGGGAGAGTGTCGCAGTGCTGGAGGTGAACACCAGGCAGAGCTGGGAGAGTGTCACAGTGCTGGAGGTGCGTACTCGGCACAGCTGGGAGTGTGTCGCAGTGCTGGAGGTGAACACCAGGCAGAGCTGGGAGAGTGTCACAGTGCTGGAAGTGAAAACCAGGCAGAGCTGGGAGTGTGTCGCAGTGCTGGAGGGGAGTACTAGGCAGAGCTGGGAGAGTGTCACAGTGCTGGAGGTGAGTACTCGGCAGAGCTGGGAGTGTGTCACAGTGCTGGAGGTGAGTACAAGGCAGAGCTGGGAGACTGTCACAGTGCTGGAGGTGAACACCAGGCAGTGCTGGGAGAGTGTCGCAGTGCTGGAGGTGAACACCAGGCAGTGCTGGGAGAGTGTCGCAGTGCTGGAGGTGAGTACGAGGCAGAGCTGGGAATGTGTCGCAGTGCTGGAGGTGAGTACTAGGCAGAGCTGGGAGAGTGTCACAGTGCTGGAGGTGAACACCAGGCAGTGCTGGGAGAGTGTCACAGTGCTGGAAGTGAGTACTGGTCAGTGCTGGGAGAGTGTCGCAGTGCTGGAGGTGAGTACTCGGCAGAGCTGGGAGAGTGTCACAGTGCTGGAAGTGAGTACTGGGCAGAGCTGGGAGAGTGTCACAGTGCTGGAGGTCAGCACCAGGCAGAGCTGGGAGAGTGTCACAGTGTTGGAGGTGAGTACTCGGCAGAGCTGGGAGAGTGTCACAGTGCTGGAGGTGAGTACGAAGCAGTGCTGGGAGAGTGTCACAGTGCTGGAGGTGAGCACCAGGCAGAGCAGGGAGAGTGTCACAGTGCTGGAGGTGCGTACTCGGCACAGCTGGGAGTGTGTCGCAGCGCTGGAGGTGAACACCAGGCAGAGCTGGGAGAGTGTCACAGTGCTGGAAGTCAAAACCAGGCAGAGCTGGGAGTGTGTCGCAGTGCTGGAGGTGAGTACTAGGCAGAGCTGGGAGTGTGTCACAGTGCTGGAGGTGAGTACTAGGCAGAGCTGGGAGAGTGTCACAGTGCTGGAGGTGAACACCAGGCAGTGCTGGGAGAGTGTCGCAGTGCTGGAGGTGAGTACTAGGCAGAGCTGGGAGAGTGTCGCAGTGCTGGAGGTGAGTACTAGGCAGAGCTGGGAGTGTGTCACAGTGCTGGAGGTGAGTACTAGGCAGAGCTCGGAGACTGTCACAGTGCTGGAGGTGAACACCAGGCAGTGCTGGGAGAGTGTCGCAGTGCTGGAGGTGAACACCAGGCAGAGCTGGGAGAGTGTCACAGTGCTGGAGGTGCGTACTCGGCACAGCTGGGAGTGTGTCGCAGTGCTGGAGGTGAACACCAGGCAGAGCTGGGAGAGTGTCACAGTGCTGGAAGTGAAAACCAGGCAGAGCTGGGAGTGTGTCGCAGTGCTGGAGGGGAGTACTAGGCAGAGCTGGGAGAGTGTCACAGTGCTGGAGGTGAGTACTCGGCAGAGCTGGGAGTGTGTCACAGTGCTGGAGGTGAGTGCAAGGCAGAGCTGGGAGACTGTCACAGTGCTGGAGGTGAACACCAGGCAGTGCTGGGAGAGTGTCGCAGTGCTGGAGGTGAACACCAGGCAGTGCTGGGAGAGTGTCGCAGTGCTGGAGGTGAGTACGAGGCAGAGCTGGGAATGTGTCGCAGTGCTGGAGGTGAGTACTAGGCAGAGCTGGGAGAGTGTCACAGTGCTGGAGGTGAACACCAGGCAGTGCTGGGAGAGTGTCACAGTGCTGGAAGTGAGTACTGGTCAGTGCTGGGAGAGTGTCGCAGTGCTGGAGGTGAGTACTCGGCAGAGCTGGGAGAGTGTCACAGTGCTGGAAGTGAGTACTGGGCAGAGCTGGGAGAGTGTCACAGTGCTGGAGGTCAGCACCAGGCAGAGCTGGGAGAGTGTCACAGTGTTGGAGGTGAGTACTCGGCAGAGCTGGGAGAGTGTCACAGTGCTGGAGGTGAGTACGAAGCAGTGCTGGGAGAGTGTCACAGTGCTGGAGGTGCGTACTCGGCACAGCTGGGAGTGTGTCGCAGCGCTGGAGGTGAACACCAGGCAGAGCTGGGAGAGTGTCACAGTGCTGGAAGTCAAAACCAGGCAGAGCTGGGAGTGTGTCGCAGTGCTGGAGGTGAGTACTAGGCAGAGCTGGGAGAGTGTCCCAGTGCTGGAGGTGAGCACCAGGCAGAGCTGGGAGAGTGTCACAGCGCTGGAGGTGAACACCAGGCAGAGCTGGGAGTGTGTCGCAGTGCTGTAGGTGAACACCAGGCAGTGCTGGGAGAGTGTCGCAGTGCTGGAGGTGAGTACTAGGCAGAGCTGGGAGTGTGTCACAGTGCTGCGGGTGAGTACTAGGCAGAGCTGGGAGACTGTCACAGTGCTGGAGGTGAACACCAGGCAGTGCTGGGAGAGTGTCGCAGTGCTGGAGGTGAGTACCAGGCAGAGCAGGGAGAGTGGCACAGTGCTGGAGGCAAGTATGAGGAACAGCTGGGAGAGTGTCACAGTGCTGGAGGTGAGTACGAGGCAGAGCTGGGAGAGTGTCACAGTGCTGGAGGTGAGTACTCGGCAGAACTGGGAGAGTGTCGCAGTGCTGGAGGTCAGCACCAGGCAGAGCTGGGAGAGTGTCACAGTGCTGGAGGTGAGTACTGGGCAGAGCTGGGAGAGTGTCGCAGTGCTGGAGGTCAGCACCAGGCAGAGCTGGGAGAGTGTCGCAGTGCTGGAGGTGAGTACTCGGCAGAGCTGGGAGAGTGTCACAGTGCTGGAGGTGAACACCAGGCAGTGCTGGGAGAGTGTCACAGTGCTGGAGGTGAACACCAGGCAGAGCTGTGAGAGTGTCACAGTGCTGGAGGTGAACACCAGGCAGAGCTGTGAGAGTGTCGCAGTGCTGGAGGTGAACACCAGGCAGAGCTGGGAGAGTGTCGCAGTGCTGGAGGTGAGTACTACGCAGAGCAGGGAGAGTGGCACAGTGCTGGAGGTAAGTATGAGGAACAGCTGGGAGAGTGTCGCAGTGCTGGAGGTGAGTACTCGGCAGAGCTGGGAGAGTGTCGCAGTGCTGGAGGTGAGTACTACGCAGAGCAGGGAGAGTGGCACAGTGCTGGAAGTGAACACAAGGCAGAGCTGGGAGAGTGTCGCAGTGCTGGAAGTGAGTACTGGGCAGAGCTGGGAGAGTGTCGCAGTGCTAGAGGTGAGTACTCGGCAGAGCTGGGAGAGTGTCACAGTGCTGGAGGTAAACACAAGGCAGTGCAGGGAGAGTGTCACAGTGCTGGAGGTGAGTACTGGGCAGAGCTGGGAGAGTGTCGCAGTGCTGGAAGTGAGTACTGGGCAGAGCTGGGAGAGTGTCGCAGTGCTGGAGGTCAGCACCAGGCAGAGCTGGGAGAGTGTCGCAGTGCTGGAGGTCAGCACCAGGCAGAGCTGGGAGGGTGTCACAGTGCTGGAGGTGAGTACTGGGCAGAGCTGGGAGAGTGTCAGAGTGCTGGAGGTGAGTACTAGGCAGAGCTGGGAGACTGTCACAATGCTGGAGGTGAACACCAGGCCGAGCTGGGAGACTGTCGCAGTGCTGGAGGTGAACACCAGGCAGTGCTGGGAGAGGGTCGCAGTGCTGGAGGTGAGTACTCGGCAGAGCTTGGAGAGTGTCACAGTGCTGGAGGTGAACACCAGGCAGTGCTGGGAGAGTGTCACAGTGCTGGAGGTGAACACCAGGCAGAGCTGTGAGAGTGTCGCAGTGCTGGAGGTGAACACCAGGCAGAGCTGTGAGAGTGTCGCAGTGCTGGAGGTGAGTACTAGGCAGAGCTGGGAGAGTGTCACAGTGCTGGAGGTGAACACCAGGCAGTGCTGGGAGAGTGTCACAGTGCTGGAAGTGAGTACTGGTCAGTGCTGGGAGAGTGTCGCAGTGCTGGAGGTGAGTACTCGGCAGAGCTGGGAGAGTGTCACAGTGCTGGAAGTGAGTACTGGGCAGAGCTGGGAGAGTGTCACAGTGCTGGAGGTCAGCACCAGGCAGAGCTGGGAGAGTGTCACAGTGTTGGAGGTGAGTACTCGGCACAGCTGGGAGTGTGTCGCAGCGCTGGAGGTGAACACCAGGCAGAGCTGGGAGAGTGTCACAGTGCTGGAAGTCAAAACCAGGCAGAGCTGGGAGTGTGTCGCAGTGCTGGAGGTGAGTACTAGGCAGAGCTGGGAGTGTGTCACAGTGCTGGAGGTGAGTACTAGGCAGAGCTGGGAGAGTGTCACAGTGCTGGAAGTGAACACCAGGCAGAGCTGGGAGAGTGTCGCAGTGCTGGAGGTGAGTACTAGGCAGAGCTGGGAGAGTGTCACAGTGCTGGAGGTGAACACCAGGCAGTGCTGGGAGAGTGTCACAGTGCTGGAAGTGAGTACTGGTCAGTGCTGGGAGAGTGTCGCAGTGCTGGAGGTGAGTACTCGGCAGAGCTGGGAGAGTGTCACAGTGCTGGAAGTGAGTACTGGGCAGAGCTGGGAGAGTGTCACAGTGCTGGAGGTCAGCACCAGGCAGAGCTGGGAGAGTGTCACAGTGTTGGAGGTGAGTACTCGGCACAGCTGGGAGTGTGTCGCAGCGCTGGAGGTGAACACCAGGCAGAGCTGGGAGAGTGTCACAGTGCTGGAAGTCAAAACCAGGCAGAGCTGGGAGTGTGTCGCAGTGCTGGAGGTGAGTACTAGGCAGAGCTGGGAGTGTGTCACAGTGCTGGAGGTGAGTACAAGGCAGAGCTGGGAGAGTGTCACAGTGCTGGAAGTGAACACCAGGCAGAGCTGGGAGAGTGTCACAGTGCTGGAAGTGAGTACTGGGCAGAGCTGGGAGAGTGTCGCAGTGCTGGAGGTGAGTACTAGGCAGAGCTGGGAGTGTGTCACAGTGCTGGAGGTGAGTACTAGGCAGAGCTCGGAGACTGTCACAGTGCTGGAGGTGAACACCAGGCAGTGCTGGGAGAGTGTCGCAGTGCTGGAGGTGAACACCAGGCAGAGCTGGGAGAGTGTCACAGTGCTGGAGGTGCGTACTCGGCACAGCTGGGAGTGTGTCGCAGTGCTGGAGGTGAACACCAGGCAGAGCTGGGAGAGTGTCACAGTGCTGGAAGTGAAAACCAGGCAGAGCTGGGAGTGTGTCGCAGTGCTGGAGGGGAGTACTAGGCAGAGCTGGGAGAGTGTCACAGTGCTGGAGGTGAGTACTCGGCAGAGCTGGGAGTGTGTCACAGTGCTGGAGGTGAGTACAAGGCAGAGCTGGGAGACTGTCACAGTGCTGGAGGTGAACACCAGGCAGTGCTGGGAGAGTGTCGCAGTGCTGGAGGTGAACACCAGGCAGTGCTGGGAGAGTGTCACAGTGCTGGAGGTGAACACCAGGCAGTGCTGGGAGAGTGTCACAGTGCTGGAAGTGAGTACTGGTCAGTGCTGGGAGAGTGTCGCAGTGCTGGAGGTGAGTACTCGGCAGAGCTGGGAGAGTGTCACAGTGCTGGAAGTGAGTACTGGGCAGAGCTGGGAGAGTGTCACAGTGCTGGAGGTCAGCACCAGGCAGAGCTGGGAGAGTGTCACAGTGTTGGAGGTGAGTACTCGGCAGAGCTGGGAGAGTGTCACAGTGCTGGAGGTGAGTACGAAGCAGTGCTGGGAGAGTGTCACAGTGCTGGAGGTGAGCACCAGGCAGAGCAGGGAGAGTGTCACAGTGCTGGAGGTGCGTACTCGGCACAGCTGGGAGTGTGTCGCAGCGCTGGAGGTGAACACCAGGCAGAGCTGGGAGAGTGTCACAGTGCTGGAAGTCAAAACCAGGCAGAGCTGGGAGTGTGTCGCAGTGCTGGAGGTGAGTACTAGGCAGAGCTGGGAGTGTGTCACAGTGCTGGAGGTGAGTACTAGGCAGAGCTGGGAGAGTGTCACAGTGCTGGAGGTGAACACCAGGCAGTGCTGGGAGAGTGTCGCAGTGCTGGAGGTGAGTACGAGGCAGAGCTGGGAATGTGTCGCAGTGCTGGAGGTGAGTACTAGGCAGAGCTGGGAGAGTGTCACAGTGCTGGAGGTGAACACCAGGCAGTGCTGGGAGAGTGTCACAGTGCTGGAAGTGAGTACTGGTCAGTGCTGGGAGAGTGTCGCAGTGCTGGAGGTGAGTACTCGGCAGAGCTGGGAGAGTGTCACAGTGCTGGAAGTGAGTACTGGGCAGAGCTGGGAGAGTGTCACAGTGCTGGAGGTCAGCACCAGGCAGAGCTGGGAGAGTGTCACAGTGTTGGAGGTGAGTACTCGGCAGAGCTGGGAGAGTGTCACAGTGCTGGAGGTGAGTACGAAGCAGTGCTGGGAGAGTGTCACAGTGCTGGAGGTGAGCACCAGGCAGAGCAGGGAGAGTGTCACAGTGCTGGAGGTGCGTACTCGGCAGAGCTGGGAGAGTGTCACAGCGCTGGAGGTGAACACCAGGCAGAGCTGGGAGTGTGTCGCAGTGCTGGAAGTCAAAACCAGGCAGAGCTGGGAGTGTGTCGCAGTGCTGGAGGTGAGTACTAGGCAGAGCTGGGAGTGTGTCACAGTGCTGGAGGTGAGTACTAGGCAGAGCTGGGAGAGTGTCACAGTGCTGGAAGTGAACACCAGGCAGAGCTGGGAGAGTGTCACAGTGCTGGAAGTGAGTACTGGGCAGAGCTGGGAGAGTGTCACAGTGCTGGAGGTGAACACCAGGCAGTGCTGGGAGAGTGTCGCAGTGCTGGAAGTGAGTACTGGGCAGAGCTGGGAGAGTGTCGCAGTGCTGGAGGTGAGTACTAAGCAGTGCTGGGAGAGTGTCCCAGTGCTGGAGGTGAGCACCAGGCAGAGCTGGGAGAGTGTCACAGTGCTGGAAGTGAGTACTCGGCAGAGCTGGGAGAGTGTCACAGCGCTGGAGGTGAACACCAGGCAGAGCTGGGAGTGTGTCGCAGTGCTGTAGGTGAACACCAGGCAGTGCTGGGAGAGTGTCGCAGTGCTGGAGGTGAGTACTAGGCAGAGCTGGGAGTGTGTCACAGTGCTGGGGGTGAGTACTAGGCAGAGCTGGGAGACTGTCACAGTGCTGGAGGTGAACACCAGGCAGTGCTGGGAGAGTGTCGCAGTGCTGGAGGTGAACACCAGGCAGTGCTGGGAGAGTGTCACAGTGCTGGAAGTGAGTACTGGTCAGTGCTGGGAGAGTGTCGCAGTGCTGGAGGTGAGTACTCGGCAGAGCTGGGAGAGTGTCACAGTGTTGGAGGTGAGTACTCGGCAGAGCTGGGAGAGTGTCACAGTGCTGGAGGTGAGTACGAGGCAGAACTGGGAGTGTCACAGTGCTGGAAGTGAACACAAGGCAGAGCTGGGAGAGTGTCGCAGTGCTGGAGGTGAGTACGAGGCAGAACTGGGAGTGTCACAGTGCTGGAAGTGAACACAAGGCAGAGCTGGGAGAGTGTCGCAGTGCTGGAAGTGAGTACTCGGCAGAGCTGGGAGAGTGTCGCAGTGCTGGAGGTGAGTACTAGGCAGAGCAGGGAGAGTGGCACAGTGCTGGAGGCAAGTATGAGGAACAGCTGGGAGAGTGTCACAGTGCTGGAGGCGAGTACTCGGCAGAGCTGGGAGAGTGTCACAGTGCTGGAGGTGAACACCAGGCGGTGCTGGGAGAGTGTCACAGTGCTGGAGGCGAGTACTAGGCAGAGCTGGGAGAGTTTCTCAGTGCTGGAGGTGAGTACTGGGCAGTGCTGGGAGTGTGTCGCAGTGCTGGAGGTGAACACCAGGCAGAGCTGGGAGAGTGGCACAGTGCTGGAGGCAAGTATGAGGAACAGCTGGGAGAGTGTCAAAGTGCTGGAGGTGAGTACGAGGCAGAACTGGGAGAGTGTCACAGTGCTGGAGGTGAGTACGAGGCAGAACTGGGAGTGTCACAGTGCTGGAAGTGAACACAAGGCAGAGCTGGGAGAGTGTCGCAGTGCTGGAAGTGAGTACTGGGCAGAGCTGGGAGAGTGTCGCAGTGCTGGAGGTGAGTACTAGGCAGAGCAGGGAGAGTGGCACAGTGCTGGAGGTAAGTATGAGGAACAGCTGGGAGAGTGTCGCAGTGCTGGAAGTGAGTACTGGTCAGTGCTGGGAGAGTGTCGCAGTGCTGGAGGTGAGTACTCGGCAGAGCTGGGAGAGTGTCACAGTGCTGGAAGTGAGTACTGGGCAGAGCTGGGAGAGTGTCACAGTGCTGGAGGTCAGCACCAGGCAGAGCTGGGAGAGTGTCACAGTGTTGGAGGTGAGTACTCGGCAGAGCTGGGAGAGTGTCACAGTGCTGGAGGTGAGTACGAAGCAGTGCTGGGAGAGTGTCACAGTGCTGGAGGTGAGCACCAGGCAGAGCAGGGAGAGTGTCACAGTGCTGGAGGTGCGTACTCGGCACAGCTGGGAGTGTGTCGCAGCGCTGGAGGTGAACACCAGGCAGAGCTGGGAGAGTGTCACAGTGCTGGAAGTCAAAACCAGGCAGAGCTGGGAGTGTGTCGCAGTGCTGGAGGTGAGTACTGGGCAGAGCTGGGAGTGTGTCACAGTGCTGGAGGTGAGTACTAGGCAGAGCTGGGAGAGTGTCACAGTGCTGGAGGTGAACACCAGGCAGTGCTGGGAGAGTGTCGCAGTGCTGGAGGTGAGTACGAGGCAGAGCTGGGAATGTGTCGCAGTGCTGGAGGTGAGTACTAGGCAGAGCTGGGAGAGTGTCACAGTGCTGGAGGTGAACACCAGGCAGTGCTGGGAGAGTGTCACAGTGCTGGAAGTGAGTACTGGTCAGTGCTGGGAGAGTGTCGCAGTGCTGGAGGTGAGTACTCGGCAGAGCTGGGAGAGTGTCACAGTGCTGGAAGTGAGTACTGGGCAGAGCTGGGAGAGTGTCACAGTGCTGGAGGTGAACACCAGGCAGTGCTGGGAGAGTGTCGCAGTGCTGGAAGTGAGTACTGGGCAGAGCTGGGAGAGTGTCGCAGTGCTGGAGGTGAGTACTAAGCAGTGCTGGGAGAGTGTCCCAGTGCTGGAGGTGAGCACCAGGCAGAGCTGGGAGAGTGTCACAGTGCTGGAAGTGAGTACTCGGCAGAGCTGGGAGAGTGTCACAGCGCTGGAGGTGAACACCAGGCAGAGCTGGGAGTGTGTCGCAGTGCTGTAGGTGAACACCAGGCAGTGCTGGGAGAGTGTCGCAGTGCTGGAGGTGAGTACTAGGCAGAGCTGGGAGTGTGTCACAGTGCTGGGGGTGAGTACTAGGCAGAGCTGGGAGACTGTCACAGTGCTGGAGGTGAACACCAGGCAGTGCTGGGAGAGTGTCGCAGTGCTGGAGGTGAACACCAGGCAGTGCTGGGAGAGTGTCACAGTGCTGGAAGTGAGTACTGGTCAGTGCTGGGAGAGTGTCGCAGTGCTGGAGGTGAGTACTCGGCAGAGCTGGGAGAGTGTCACAGTGTTGGAGGTGAGTACTAGGCAGAGCTGGGAGAGTTTCTCAGTGCTGGAGGTGAGTACTGGGCAGTGCTGGGAGTGTGTCGCAGTGCTGGAGGTGAACACCAGGCAGAGCTGGGAGAGTGGCACAGTGCTGGAGGCAAGTATGAGGAACAGCTGGGAGAGTGTCAAAGTGCTGGAGGTGAGTACGAGGCAGAACTGGGAGAGTGTCACAGTGCTGGAGGTGAGTACGAGGCAGAACTGGGAGTGTCACAGTGCTGGAAGTGAACACAAGGCAGAGCTGGGAGAGTGTCGCAGTGCTGGAAGTGAGTACTGGGCAGAGCTGGGAGAGTGTCGCAGTGCTGGAGGTGAGTACTAGGCAGAGCAGGGAGAGTGGCACAGTGCTGGAGGTAAGTATGAGGAACAGCTGGGAGAGTGTCGCAGTGCTGGAAGTGAGTACTGGTCAGTGCTGGGAGAGTGTCGCAGTGCTGGAGGTGAGTACTCGGCAGAGCTGGGAGAGTGTCACAGTGCTGGAAGTGAGTACTGGGCAGAGCTGGGAGAGTGTCACAGTGCTGGAGGTCAGCACCAGGCAGAGCTGGGAGAGTGTCACAGTGTTGGAGGTGAGTACTCGGCAGAGCTGGGAGAGTGTCACAGTGCTGGAGGTGAGTACGAAGCAGTGCTGGGAGAGTGTCACAGTGCTGGAGGTGAGCACCAGGCAGAGCAGGGAGAGTGTCACAGTGCTGGAGGTGCGTACTCGGCACAGCTGGGAGTGTGTCGCAGCGCTGGAGGTGAACACCAGGCAGAGCTGGGAGAGTGTCACAGTGCTGGAAGTCAAAACCAGGCAGAGCTGGGAGTGTGTCGCAGTGCTGGAGGTGAGTACTAGGCAGAGCTGGGAGTGTGTCACAGTGCTGGAGGTGAGTACTAGGCAGAGCTGGGAGAGTGTCACAGTGCTGGAGGTGAACACCAGGCAGTGCTGGGAGAGTGTCGCAGTGCTGGAGGTGAGTACGAGGCAGAGCTGGGAATGTGTCGCAGTGCTGGAGGTGAGTACTAGGCAGAGCTGGGAGAGTGTCACAGTGCTGGAGGTGAACACCAGGCAGTGCTGGGAGAGTGTCACAGTGCTGGAAGTGAGTACTGGTCAGTGCTGGGAGAGTGTCGCAGTGCTGGAGGTGAGTACTCGGCAGAGCTGGGAGAGTGTCACAGTGCTGGAAGTGAGTACTGGGCAGAGCTGGGAGAGTGTCACAGTGCTGGAGGTGAACACCAGGCAGTGCTGGGAGAGTGTCGCAGTGCTGGAAGTGAGTACTGGGCAGAGCTGGGAGAGTGTCGCAGTGCTGGAGGTGAGTACTAAGCAGTGCTGGGAGAGTGTCCCAGTGCTGGAGGTGAGCACCAGGCAGAGCTGGGAGAGTGTCACAGTGCTGGAAGTGAGTACTCGGCAGAGCTGGGAGAGTGTCACAGCGCTGGAGGTGAACACCAGGCAGAGCTGGGAGTGTGTCGCAGTGCTGTAGGTGAACACCAGGCAGTGCTGGGAGAGTGTCGCAGTGCTGGAGGTGAGTACTAGGCAGAGCTGGGAGTGTGTCACAGTGCTGGGGGTGAGTACTAGGCAGAGCTGGGAGACTGTCACAGTGCTGGAGGTGAACACCAGGCAGTGCTGGGAGAGTGTCGCAGTGCTGGAGGTGAACACCAGGCAGTGCTGGGAGAGTGTCACAGTGCTGGAAGTGAGTACTGGTCAGTGCTGGGAGAGTGTCGCAGTGCTGGAGGTGAGTACTCGGCAGAGCTGGGAGAGTGTCACAGTGTTGGAGGTGAGTACTCGGCAGAGCTGGGAGAGTGTCACAGTGCTGGAGGTGAGTACGAGGCAGAACTGGGAGTGTCACAGTGCTGGAAGTGAACACAAGGCAGAGCTGGGAGAGTGTCGCAGTGCTGGAGGTGAGTACGAGGCAGAACTGGGAGTGTCACAGTGCTGGAAGTGAACACAAGGCAGAGCTGGGAGAGTGTCGCAGTGCTGGAAGTGAGTACTCGGCAGAGCTGGGAGAGTGTCGCAGTGCTGGAGGTGAGTACTAGGCAGAGCAGGGAGAGTGGCACAGTGCTGGAGGCAAGTATGAGGAACAGCTGGGAGAGTGTCACAGTGCTGGAGGCGAGTACTCGGCAGAGCTGGGAGAGTGTCACAGTGCTGGAGGTGAACACCAGGCGGTGCTGGGAGAGTGTCACAGTGCTGGAGGCGAGTACTAGGCAGAGCTGGGAGAGTTTCTCAGTGCTGGAGGTGAGTACTGGGCAGTGCTGGGAGTGTGTCGCAGTGCTGGAGGTGAACACCAGGCAGAGCTGGGAGAGTGGCACAGTGCTGGAGGCAAGTATGAGGAACAGCTGGGAGAGTGTCAAAGTGCTGGAGGTGAGTACGAGGCAGAACTGGGAGAGTGTCACAGTGCTGGAGGTGAGTACGAGGCAGAACTGGGAGTGTCACAGTGCTGGAAGTGAACACAAGGCAGAGCTGGGAGAGTGTCGCAGTGCTGGAAGTGAGTACTGGGCAGAGCTGGGAGAGTGTCGCAGTGCTGGAGGTGAGTACTAGGCAGAGCAGGGAGAGTGGCACAGTGCTGGAGGTAAGTATGAGGAACAGCTGGGAGAGTGTCGCAGTGCTGGAAGTGAGTACTGGGCAGAGCTGGGAGAGTGTCGCAGTGCTGGAGGTGAGTACTCGGCAGAGCTGGGAGAGTGTCGCAGTGCTGGAGGTGAGTACTAGGCAGAGCAGGGAGAGTGGCACAGTGCTGGAGGCAAGTATGAGGAACAGCTGGGAGAGTGTCACAGTGCTGGAGGTGAGTACGAGGCAGAGCTGGGAGAGTATCACAGTGCTGGAGGTGAGCACCACGCAGAGCAGGGAGAGTGTCACAGTGCTGGAAGTGAGTACTGGGCAGAGCGTCACAGCGCTGGAGGTAGGTTCTAGGCACAGCTGGGAGAGTGTCACAGTGCTGGAAGTGAGTACGAAGCAGTGCTGGGAGAGTGTCACAGTGCTGGAGGTGAGCACCACGCAGAGCAGGGAGAGTGTCACAGTGCTGGAGGTGAGTACTCGGCAGAGCTTGGAGAGTGTCACAGTGCTGGAGGTGCGTACTCGGCACAGCTGGGAGTGTGTCGCAGTGCTGGAGGTGAACACCAGGCAGAGCTGTGACAGTGTCACAGTGCTGGAAGTCAAAACCAGGCAGAGCTGGGAGTGTGTCGCAGTGCTGGAGGTGAGTACTCGGCAGAGCTGGGAGAGTGTCACAGTGCTGGAGGGGAGTACGAGGCAGAGCTGGGAGAGTGTCGCAGTGCTGGAGGTGACCACCAGGCAGAGCTGGGAGTGTGTCACAGTGCTGGAGGTGAAAACCAGACAGAGCTGGGAGAGTGTTCCAGTGCTGGAAGTGAGTACTGGGCAGAGCGTCACAGCGCTGGAGGTAGGTTCTAGGCACAGCTGGGAGAGTGTCCCAGTGCAGGAGGTGAGCACCAGGCAGAGCTGGGAGGGTGTCACAGTGCTGGAGGTGAGTACTGGGCAGAGCTGGGAGAGTGTCAGAGTGCTGGAGGTGAGTACAAGGCAGAGCTGGGAGACTGTCACAATGCTGGAGGTGAACACTAGGCCGAGCTGGGAGAGTGTCGCAGCGCTGGAGGGGAGTACTAGGCAGAGCTGGGAGAGTGTCGCAGTGCTGGGGGTGACCACCAGGCAGGGCTGGGACTGTGTCGCAGTGCTGGGGGTGACCACCAGGCAGGGCTGGGAGAGTGTTTCAGTGCTGGAGGGGAGTACTAGGCAGAGCTGGGAGTGTGTCGCAGTGCTGGAGGTGAGTACTAGGCAGAGCTGGGAGACTGTCAGTGCTGGAGGTGAACACCAGGCAGAGCTGTGAGAGTGTCACAGTGCTGGAGGTGAACACCAGGCAGTGCTGGGAGAGTGTCACAGTGCTGGAAGTGAGTACGAAGCTGTGCTGGGAGAGTGTCACAGTGCTGGAGGTGAGCACCACGCAGAGCAGGGAGAGTGTCACAGTGCTGGAGGTGAGTACTCGGCAGAGCTGGGAGAGTGTCACAGTGCTGGAAGTCAAAACCAGGCAGAGCTGGGAGTGTGTCGCAGTGCTGGAGGTGAGTACTCGGCAGAGCTGGGAGAGTGTCACAGTGCTGGAGGGGAGTACTGGGCAGAGCGTCACAGCGCTGGAGGTAGGTTCTAGGCACAGCTGGGAGAGTGTCACAGTGCTGGAAGTGAGTACGAAGCAGTGCTGGGAGAGTGTCACAGTGCTGGAGGTGAGCACCACGCAGAGCAGGGAGAGTGTCACAGTGCTGGAGGTGCGTACTCGGCACAGCTGGGAGTGTGTCGCAGTGCTGGAGGTGAGTACGAGGCAGAGCTGGGAGAGTGTCACAGTGCTGGAGGGGAGTACGAGGCAGAGCTGGGAGAGTGTCGCAGTGCTGGAGGTGAACACCAGGCAGAGCTGGGAGAGTGTCACAGTGCTGGAGGTGAACACCAGGCGGTGCTGGAAGAGTGTGACAGTGCTGGAGGTGAGCACCAGGCAGAGCTGGGAGAGTGTCACAGTGCTGGAGGTGAGTACTCGGCAGAGCTGGGAGAGTGTCACAGTGCTGGAGGTGAACACCAGGCGGTGCTGGGAGAGTGTCACAGTGCTGGAGGTGAGTACTAGGCACAGCTGGAAGAGTGTCACAGTGCTGGAGGTGAACACCAGGCAGAGCTGGGAGAGTGTCACAGTGCTGGAGGCGAGTACTGGGCAGAGCTGGGAGAGTGTCGCAGTGCTGGAAGTGAGTACAGGCAGTGCTGGGAGAGTGCCACAGTGCTGGAGGCGAGTACTGGGCAGAGCTGGGAGAGTGTCACAGTGCTGGAGGTGAGTACTAGGCACAGCTGGAAGAGTGTCACAGTGCTGGAGGTGAACACCAGGCAGAGCTGGGAGAGTGTCACAGTGCTGGAGGCGAGTACTGGGCAGAGCTGGGAGAGTGTCGCAGTGCTGGAAGTGAGTACAGGCAGTGCTGGGAGAGTGCCACAGTGCTGGAAGTGCGTACTCGGCAGAGCGTCACAGCGCTGGAGGTAGGTTCAAGGCACAGCTGGGAGAGTGTCACAGTGCTGGAGGTGAGCACCAGGCAGAGATGGGAGAGTGTCACAGTGCTGGCGGTGAGTACGAGGCAGAGCTAGGAGTGTGTCGCAGTGCTGGAGGTGAAAACCAGGTAGAGCTGGGAGAGTGTCACAGTGCTGGAGGTGAGTACTAGGCACAGCTGGGAGTGTCGCAGTGCTGGAGGTGAACACCAGGCAGAGCTGGGAGAGTGTCGCAGTGCTGGAGGTGAGTACGAGGCAGAGCAGGAAGAGTGTCGCAGTGCTGGAGGTGAGTACTCGGCAGAGCTGGGAGAGTGTCCCAGTGCAGGAGGTGAGCACCAGGCAGAGCTGCGAGAGTGTCACAGTGCTGGAGATGAGTACTAGGCACAGCTGGGAGAGTGTCACAGTGCTGGAGGTGAGTACTCGGCAGAGCTGGGAGAGTGTCACAGTGCTGGAGGTAAACACCAGGCAGTGCTGGGAGAGTGTCACAGTGCTGGAGGTGAGTACTAGGCACAGCTGGGAGTGTCGCAGTGCTGGAGGTGAGCACCAGGCAGAGCATGGAGAGTGTCACAGTGCTGGAGGTGAACACCAGGCGGTGCTGGAAGAGTGTGACAGTGCTGGAGGTGAGCACCAGGCAGAGCTGGGAGAGTGTCACTGTGCTGGAGGTGAGTACTCGGCAGAGCTGGGAGAGTGTCCCAGTGCAGGAGGTGAGCACCAGGCAGAGCTGGGAGAGTGTCACATCTCCAGCACTGAGTACTAGGCACAGCTGGGAGAGTGTCACTGTGCTGGAGGCGAGTACTGGGCAGAGCTGGGAGAGTGTCACAGTGCTGGAGGTGAACACCAGGCGGTGCTGGGAGAGTGTCACAGTGCTGGAGGCGAGTACTGGGCAGAGCTGGGAGAGTGTCACAGTGCTGGAGGTGAGTACTAGGCACAGCTGGAAGAGTGTCACAGTGCTGGAGGTGAACACCAGGCAGAGCTGGGAGAGTGTCACAGTGCTGGAGGTGAACACCAGGCGGTGCTGGAAGAGTGTGACAGTGCTGGAGGTGAGGACCAGGCAGAGCTGGGAGAGTGTCACAGTGCTGGAGGTGAGTACTCGGCAGAGCTGGGAGAGTGTCACAGTGCTGGAGGTGAACACCAGGCGGTGCTGGGAGAGTGTCACAGTGCTGGAGGTGAACACCAGGCGGTGCTGGGAGAGTGTCACAGTGCTGGAGGCGAGTACTGGGCAGAGCTGGGAGAGTGTCACAGTGCTGGAGGTGAGTACTAGGCACAGCTGGAAGAGTGTCACAGTGCTGGAGGTGAACACCAGGCAGAGCTGGGAGAGTGTCACAGTGCTGGAGGCGAGTACTGGGCAGAGCTGGGAGAGTGTCGCAGTGCTGGAAGTGAGTACAGGCAGTGCTGGGAGAGTGCCACAGTGCTGGAAGTGCGTACTCGGCAGAGCGTCACAGCGCTGGAGGTAGGTTCGAGGCAGAGCTAGGAGTGTGTCGCAGTGCTGGAGGTGAAAACCAGGTAGAGCTGGGAGAGTGTCACAGTGCTGGAGGTGAGTACTCGGCAGAGCTTGGAGAGTGTCACAGTGCTGGAGGTAAACACCAGGCAGTGCTGGGAGAGTGTCGCAGTGCTGGAGGTGAGTACGAGGCAGAGCTGGGAATGTGTCGCAGTGCTGGAGGTGAGTACTAGGCAGAGCTGCGAGAGTGTCACAGTGCTGGAGGTGAACACCAGGCGGTGCTGGGAGAGTGTCACAGTGCTGGAGGCGAGTACTGGGCAGAGCTGGGAGAGTGTCACAGTGCTGGAGGTGAGTACTAGGCACAGCTGGAAGAGTGTCACAGTGCTGGAGGTGAACACCAGGCAGAGCTGGGAGAGTGTCACAGTGCTGGAGGTGAGTACTAGGCACAGCTGGAAGAGTGTGACAGTGCTGGAGGTGAGCACCAGGCAGAGCTGGGAGAGTGTCACAGTGCTGGAGGTGAGTACTCGGCAGAGCTGGGAGAGTGTCCCAGTGCAGGAGGTGAGTACTAGGCACAGCTGGAAGAGTGTCACAGTGCTGGAGGTGAACACCAGGCAGAGCTGGGAGAGTGCCACAGTGCTGGAGGTGAGTACTAGGCACAGCTGGAAGAGTGTCACAGTGCTGGAGGTGAGTACTCGGCAGAGCTGGGAGAGTGTCCCAGTGCAGGAGGTGAGCACCAGGCAGAGCTGGGAGAGTGTCACAGTGCTGGAGGCGAGTACTGGGCAGAGCTGGGAGAGTGTCACAGTGCTGGAGGTGAGTACTCGGCAGAGCTGGGAGAGTGTCACAGTGCTGGAGGTAAACACCAGGCAGTGCTGGGAGAGTGTCACAGTGCTGGAGGTGAGTACTAGGCACAGCTGGGAGTGTCGCAGTGCTGGAGGTGAGCACCAGGCAGAGCATGGAGAGTGTCACAGTGCTGGAGGTGAACACCAGGCGGTGCTGGAAGAGTGTGACAGTGCTGGAGGTGAGCACCAGGCAGAGCTGGGAGAGTGTCACTGTGCTGGAGGTGAGTACTCGGCAGAGCTGGGAGAGTGTCCCAGTGCAGGAGGTGAGCACCAGGCAGAGCTGGGAGAGTGTCACAGTGCTGGAGATGAGTACTAGGCACAGCTGGGAGAGTGTCACTGTGCTGGAGGCGAGTACTGGGCAGAGCTGGGAGAGTGTCACAGTGCTGGAGGTGAACACCAGGCGGTGCTGGGAGAGTGTCACAGTGCTGGAGGCGAGTACTGGGCAGAGCTGGGAGAGTGTCACAGTGCTGGAGGTGAGTACTAGGCACAGCTGGAAGAGTGTCACAGTGCTGGAGGTGAACACCAGGCAGAGCTGGGAGAGTGTCACAGTGCTGGAGGTGAACACCAGGCGGTGCTGGAAGAGTGTGACAGTGCTGGAGGTGAGCACCAGGCAGAGCTGGGAGAGTGTCACAGTGCTGGAGGTGAGTACTCGGCAGAGCTGGGAGAGTGTCACAGTGCTGGAGGTGAACACCAGGCGGTGCTGGGAGAGTGTCACAGTGCTGGAGGTGAACACCAGGCGGTGCTGGGAGAGTGTCACAGTGCTGGAGGCGAGTACTGGGCAGAGCTGGGAGAGTGTCACAGTGCTGGAGGTGAGTACTAGGCACAGCTGGAAGAGTGTCACAGTGCTGGAGGTGAACACCAGGCAGAGCTGGGAGAGTGTCACAGTGCTGGAGGCGAGTACTGGGCAGAGCTGGGAGAGTGTCGCAGTGCTGGAAGTGAGTACAGGCAGTGCTGGGAGAGTGCCACAGTGCTGGAAGTGCGTACTCGGCAGAGCGTCACAGCGCTGGAGGTAGGTTCAAGGCACAGCTGGGAGAGTGTCACAGTGCTGGAGGTGAGTACTAGGCAGAGCAGGAAGAGTGTCGCAGTGCTGGAGTTGAGTACTAGGCAGAGCTGCGAGAGTGTCACAGTGCTGGAGGTGAACACCAGGCGGTGCTGGGAGAGTGTCACAGTGCTGGAGGCGAGTACTGGGCAGAGCTGGGAGAGTGTCACAGTGCTGGAGGTGAGTACTAGGCACAGCTGGAAGAGTGTCACAGTGCTGGAGGTGAACACCAGGCAGAGCTGGGAGAGTGTCACAGTGCTGGAGGTGAGTACTAGGCACAGCTGGAAGAGTGTGACAGTGCTGGAGGTGAGCACCAGGCAGAGCTGGGAGAGTGTCACAGTGCTGGAGGTGAGTACTCGGCAGAGCTGGGAGAGTGTCCCAGTGCAGGAGGTGAGCACCAGGCAGAGCTGGGAGAGTGTCACAGTGCTGGAGGCGAGTACTCGGCAGAGCTGGGAGAGTGTCACAGTGCTGGAGGCGAGTACTGGGCAGAGCTGGGTGAGTGTCACAGTGCTGGAGGCGAGTACTGGGCAGAGCTGGGAGAGTGTCGCAGTGCTGGAAGTGAGTACTGGGCAGAGCTGGGAGAGTGTCGCAGTGCTGGAGGTGAGTACTCGGCAGAGCTGGGAGAGTGTCGCAGTGCTGGAGGTCAGCACCAGGCAGAGCTGGGAGAGTGTCACAGTGCTGGAGGTGAGTACTAGGCAGAGCAGGGAGAGTGGCACAGTGCTGGAGGCAAGTATGAGGAACAGCTGGGAGAGTGTCACAGTGCTGGAAGTGAGTACTGGGCAGAGCGTCACAGCGCTGGAGGTAGGTTCTAGGCACAGCTGGGAGAGTGTCCCAGTGCAGGAGGTGAGCACCAGGCAGACCTGGGAGAGTGTCACAATGCTGGAGGTGAGTACTCGGCAGAGCTGGGAGTGTATCGTGGTGCTGGAGGTGAACACCAGGCAGAGCAGGGAGAGTGTCACAGTGCTGGAGGTGAACACCAGGCGGTGCTGGGAGAGTGTCACAGTGCTGGAGGCGAGTACTCGGCAGAGCTGGGAGAGTGTCCCAGTGCAGGAGGTGAGTACTAGGCAGAGCTGGGAGAGTGTCGCAGTGCTGGAGGTGAGTACTCGGCAGAGCTGGGAGAGTGTCACAGTGCTGGAGGGGAGTACGAGGCAGAGTTGGGAGAGTGTCGCAGTGCTGGAGGTGACCACCAGGCAGAGCTGGGAGAGTGTTCCAGTGCTGGAAGTGAGTACTGGGCAGAGCGTCACAGCGCTGGAGGTAGGTTCTAGGCACAGCTGGAAGAGTGTCACAGTGCTGGAGGTGAACACCAGGCAGAGCTGGGAGAGTGTCACAGTGCTGGAGGTGAGTACTAGGCACAGCTGGAAGAGTGTGACAGTGCTGGAGGTGAGCACCAGGCAGAGCTTGGAGAGTGTCACAGTGCTGGAGGTAAACACCAGGCAGTGCTGGGAGAGTGTCACAGTGCTGGAGGTGAGTACTCGGCAGAGCTGGGAGAGTGTCACAGTGCTGGAGGTGAGTACTAGGCAGAGCTGGGAGAGTGTCGCCGTGCTGGAGGTGAGTCCCACGCAGAGCTGGGAGAGTGTCGCAGTGCTGGAGGTGAGTACTCGGCAGAGCTGGGAGAGTGTCGCAGTGCTGGAGGTGAGTACTCGGCAGAGCTGGGAGAGTGTCACAGTGCTGGAGGTGAGTACTAGGCAGAGCAGGGAGAGTGGCACAGTGCTGGAGGCAAGTATGAGGAACAGCTGGGAGAGTGTCACAGTGCTGGAGGTGAGTACGAGGCAGAACTGGGAGAGTGTCACAGTGCTGGAGGTGAGTACGAGGCAGAACTGGGAGTGTCACAGTGCTGGAAGTGAACACAAGGCAGAGCTGGGAGAGTGTCACAGTGCTGGAGGTGAGTACTGGGCAGAGCGTCACAGCGCTGGAGGTAGGTTCTAGGCACAGCTGGGAGAGTGTCCCAGTGCAGGAGGTGAGCACCAGGCAGAGCTGGGAGAGTGTCGCAGTGCTGGAGGTGAGTACTAGGCAGAGCTGGGAGAGTTTCGCAGTGCTGGAGGTGAGCACCAGGCAGAGCTGGGAGAGTGTCACAGTGCTGGAGGTGGGTACTCGTCAGAGCTGGGAGTGTGTCGCAGTGCTGGAGGTGAACACCAGGCAGAGCTGGGAGAGTGTCGCAGCGCTGGAGGGGAGTACTAGGCAGAGCTGGGAGAGTGTCGCAGTGCTGGAGGTGAGTACTCGGCAGAGCTGGGAGAGTGTCACAGTGCTGGAGGGGAGTACGAGGCAGAGTTGGGAGAGTGTCGCAGTGCTGGAGGTGACCACCAGGCAGAGCTGGGAGTGTGTCACAGTGCTGGAGGTGAAAACCAGGTAGAGCTGGGAGAGTGTCGCAG
This sequence comes from Scyliorhinus torazame, assembly GCF_047496885.1. Taxonomy (NCBI): domain Eukaryota; kingdom Metazoa; phylum Chordata; class Chondrichthyes; order Carcharhiniformes; family Scyliorhinidae; genus Scyliorhinus; species Scyliorhinus torazame. The sequence continues at coordinate 160,204,228 of NC_092713.1, read as the reverse complement.
TGCTGGAGGTGAGTACTCGGCAGAGCTGGGAGAGTGCCACAGTGCTGGAGGGGAGTACGAGGCAGAGTTGGGAGAGTGTCACAGTGCTGGAGGTGACCACCAGGCAGAGCTGGGAGTGTGTCACAGTGCTGGAGGTGAAAACCAGACAGAGCTGGGAGAGTGTTCCAGTGCTGGAAGTGAGTACTGGGCAGAGCGTCACAGCGCTGGAGGTAGGTTCTAGGCACAGCTGGGAGAGTGTCCCAGTGCAGGAGGTGAGCACCAGGCAGAGCTGGGAGAGTGTCACAGTGCTGGAGGTGAACACCAGGCGGTGCTGGAAGAGTGTGACAGTGCTGGAGGTGAGCACCAGGCAGAGCTGGGAGAGTGTCACAGTGCTGGAGGTGAGTACTCGGCAGAGCTGGGAGAGTGTCGCAGTGCTGGAGGTGAGTACTCGGCAGAGCTGGGAGAGTGTCGCAGTGCTGGAGGTGAACACCAGGCAGAGCTGGGAGAGTGTCGCAGCGCTGGAGGGGAGTACTAGGCAGAGCTGGGAGAGTGTCGCAGTGCTGGAGGTGAGTACTCGGCAGAGCTGGGAGAGTGTCCCAGTGCTGGAGGTGAGTACGAGGCACAGCTGGAAGAGTGTCACAGTGCTGGAGGTGAACACCAGGCAGAGCTGGGAGAGTGTCGCAGTGCTGGAAGTGAGTACTGGGCAGAGCGTCACAGCGCTGGAGGTAGGTTCTAGGCACAGCTGGGAGAGTGTCCCAGTGCAGGAGGTGAGCACCAGGCAGAGCTGGGAGAGTGTCACAGTGCTGGAGGTGAACACCAGGCGGTGCTGGAAGAGTGTCACAGTGCTGGAGGTGAGTACGAGGCAGAACTGGGAGTGTCACAGTGCTGGAAGTGAACACAAGGCAGAGCTGGGAGAGTGTCGCAGTGCTGGAAGTGAGTACTGGGCAGAGCTGGGAGAGTGTCGCAGTGCTGGAGGTGAGTACTGGGCAGAGCTGGGAGAGTGTCGCAGTGCTGGAGGTGAGTACTAGGCAGAGCAGGGAGAGTGGCACAGTGCTGGAGGCAAGTATGAGGAACAGCTGGGAGAGTGTCACAGTGCTGGAGGTGAGTACTGGGCAGAGCTGGGAGAGTGTCACAGAGCTGGAGGTCAGCACCAGGCAGAGCTGGGAGAGTGGCACAGTGCTGGAGGTGAACACCAGGCAGAGCTGGAAGAGTGTGACAGTGCTGGAGGTAAGTATGAGGAACAGCTGGGAGAGTGTCACAGTGCTGGAGGTGAGTACGAGGCAGAACTGGGAGTGTCACAGTGCTGGAAGTGAACACAAGGCAGAGCTGGGAGAGTGTCGCAGTGCTGGAAGTGAGTACTGGGCAGAGCTGGGAGAGTGTCGCAGTGCTGGAGGTGAGTACTGGGCAGAGCTGGGAGAGTGTCGCAGTGCTGGAGGTGAGTACTAGGCAGAGCAGGGAGAGTGGCACAGTGCTGGAGGCAAGTATGAGGAACAGCTGGGAGAGTGTCACAGTGCTGGAGGTGAGTACTGGGCAGAGCTGGCAGAGTGTCGCAGTGCTGGAAGTGAGTACTGGTCAGTGCTGGGAGAGTGTCGCAGTGCTGGAGGTGAGTACTAGGCAGAGCTGGGAGAGTTTCGCAGTGCTGGAGGTGAGCACCAGGCAGAGCTGGGAGAGTGTCACAGTGCTGGAGGTGAGTACGAGGCAGAACTGGGAGAGTGTTCCAGTGCTGGAGGCCAGTACTCAGCAGAGCTGGGAGAGTGTCGCAGTGCTGGAGGTGAGTACTCGGCAGAACTGGGAGTGTCGCAGAGCTGGAGGTGAGTACTAGGCAGAGCAGGGAGAGTGGCACAGTGCTGGAGGCAAGTATGAGGAACAGCTGGGAGAGTGTCACAGTGCTGCAGGTGAGTACGAGGCAGAACTGGGAGAGTGTCACAGTGCTGGAGGTGAGTACGAGGCAGAACTGGGAGTGTCACAGTGCTGGAAGTGAACACAAGGCAGAGCAGGGAGAGTATCACAGTGCTGGAGGTGAGTACTAGGCACAGCTGGGAGTGTCGCAGTGCTGGAGGTGAACACCAGGCAGAGCTGGGAGAGTGTCACAGTGCTGGAAGTGAGTACCGGGCAGAGCTGGGAGTGTCGCAGTGCTGGAGGTGAGTACTCGGCAGAACTGGGAGTGTCGCAGAGCTGGAGGTGAGTACTAGGCAGAGCTGGGAGAGTGTCATAGTGCTGGAAGTGAGTACTAGGCAGAGCTGGGAGAGTGTCGCAGTGCTGGAGGTCAGCACCAGGCAGAGCTGGCAGAGTGTCGCAGTGCTGGAGGTCAGCACCAGGCAGAGCTGGGAGAGTGTCACAGTGCTGGAGGTGAGTACTCGGCAGAGCTGGGAGAGTGTCGCAGTGCTGGAGGTGAGTACTAGGCAGAGCAGGGAGAGTGGCACAGTGCTGGAGGCAAGTATGAGGAACAGCTGGGAGAGTGTCACAGTGCTGGAGGTGAGTACTAGGCAGAGCTGGGAGAGTGTCGCAGTGCTGGAGGTCAGCACCAGGCAGAGCTGGGAGAGTGTCGCAGTGCTGGAGGTCAGCACCAGGCAGAGCTGGGAGAGTGTCACAGTGCTGGAGGTGAGTACTCGGCAGAGCTGGGAGAGTGTCGCAGTGCTGGAGGTGAGTACTAGGCAGAGCAGGGAGAGTGGCACAGTGCTGGAGGCAAGTATGAGGAACAGCTGGGAGAGTGTCACAGTGCTGGAGGTGAGTACGAGGCAGAACTGGGAGAGTGTCACAGTGCTGGAGGTGAGTACTAGGCAGAGCTGGGAGAGTGTCAGAGTGCTGGAGGTGAGTACAAGGCAGAGCTGGGAGACTGTCACAATGCTGGAGGTGAACACCAGGCCGAGCTGGGAGAGTGTCGCAGTGCTGGAGGTGAGTACTAAGCACTGCTGGGAGAGTGTCACAGTGCTGGAGGTGAACACCAGGCAGAGCTGTGAGAGTGTCGCAGTGCTGGAGGTGAGTACTAGGCAGAGCTGGGAGAGTGTCATAGTGCTGGAAGTGAGTACTAGGCAGAGCTGGGAGAGTGTCGCAGTGCTGGAGGTCAGCACCAGGCAGAGCTGGGAGAGTGTCGCAGTGCTGGAGGTCAGCACCAGGCAGAGCTGGGAGAGTGTCACAGTGCTGGAGGTGAGTACTCGGCAGAGCTGGGAGAGTGTCGCAGTGCTGGAGGTGAGTACTAGGCAGAGCAGGGAGAGTGGCACAGTGCTGGAGGCAAGTATGAGGAACAGCTGGGAGAGTGTCACAGTGCTGGAGGTGAGTACGCGGCAGAGCTGGGAGAGTGTCGCAGTGCTGGACGTGAACACCAGGCGGTGCTGGAAGAGTGTGACAGTGGTGCTCACCTCCAGCAGGCAGAGCTGGGAGAGTGTCGCAGTGCTGGAGGTGAACACCAGGCAGAGCTGGGAGAGTGTCATAGTGCTGGAAGTGAGTACTAGGCAGAGCTGGGAGAGTGTCGCAGTGCTGGAGGTCAGCACCAGGCAGAGCTGGGAGAGTGTCGCAGTGCTGGAGGTCAGCACCAGGCAGAGCTGGGAGAGTGTCACAGTGCTGGAGGTGAGTACTCGGCAGAGCTGGGAGAGTGTCGCAGTGCTGGAGGTGAGTACTAGGCAGAGCAGGGAGAGTGGCACAGTGCTGGAGGCAAGTATGAGGAACAGCTGGGAGAGTGTCACAGTGCTGGAGGTGAGTACGAGGCAGAACTGGGAGTGTCACAGTGCTGGAAGTGAACACAAGGCAGAGCTGGGAGAGTGTCACAGTGCTGGAGGCGAGTACTGGGCAGAGCTGGGAGAGTGTCGCAGTGCTGGAGGTGAGTACTAGGCAGAGCTGGGAGAGTGTCATAGTGCTGGAAGTGAGTACTAGGCACAGCTGGAAGAGTGTCACAGTGCTGGAGGTGAACACCAGGCAGAGCTGGGAGAGTGTCACAGTGCTCGAGCCGAGTACTGGGCAGAGCTGGGAGAGTGTCACAGTGCTCGAGGCGAGTACTGGGCAGAGCTGGGAGAGTGTCACAGTGCTGGAGGTGAGTCCGAGGCAGAGCTGGGAGAGTGGCATTGTGCTGGAGGGGAGTACGAGGCAGAGCTGGGAGAGTGTCACAGTGCTGGAGGTGAGTACTAGGCACAGCTGGGAGTGTCGCAGTGCTGGAGGTGAGCACCAGGCAGAGCTGGGAGAGTGTCACAGTGCTGGAGGTGAACACCAGGCAGTGCTGGGAGAGTACCACAGTGCTGGAGGTGAGTACTAGGCACAGCTGGGAGAGTGTCGCAGTGCTGGAGGTGAACACCAGGCAGAGCTGGGAGAGTGTCACTGTGCTGGAGGTGAGCACCAGGCAGAGCTGGGAGAGTGTCCCAGTGCAGGAGGTGAGCACCAGGCAGAGCTGGGAGAGTGTCCCAGTGCAGGAGGTGAGCACCAGGCAGAGCTGGGAGAGTGTCACAGTGCTGGAGGCGAGCACTGGGCAGAGCTGGGAGAGTGTCACAGTGCTGGAGGCGAGTACTGGGCAGAGCTGGGAGAGTGTCACAGTGCTGGAGGTGAGTACTAGGCACAGCTGGAAGAGTGTCACAGTGCTGGAGGTGAACACCAGGCAGAGCTGGGAGAGTGTCCCAGTGCTGGAGGTGAGTACTAGGCACAGCTGGAAGAGTGTCACAGTGCTGGAGGTGAGAACCAGGCAGAGCTGGGAGAGTGTCACAGTGCTGGAGGTGAGTACGCGGCAGAGCTGGGAGAGTGTCGCAGTGCTGGAGGTGAGCACCAGGCAGAGCTGGGAGAGTGTCGCAGTGCTGGAAGTGAGCACCAGGCAGAGCTGGGAGAGTGTCACAGTGCTGGAGGTGAGTACGCGGCAGAGCTGGGAGAGTGTCGCAGTGCTGGACGTGAACACCAGGCGGTGCTGGAAGAGTGTGACAGTGGTGCTCACCTCCAGCAGGCAGAGCTGGGAGAGTGTCGCAGTGCTGGAGGTGAACACCAGGCAGAGCTGGGAGAGTGTCACAGTGCTGGAGGTGAGCACCAGGCAGAGATGGGAGAGTGTCACAGTGCTGGAGGTGAGTACTAGGCACAGCTGGGAGTGTCGCAGTGCTGGAGGTGAACACCAGGCAGTGCTGGGAGAGTGCCACAGTGCTCGAGGTGCGTACTCGGCAGAGCTGGGAGAGTGTCACAGTGCTGGAGGTGAACACCAGGCAGAATTGGGAGAGTGTCGCAGTGCTGGAGGTGAGTACTAGGCACAGCTGGGAGTGTCCCAGTGCTGGAGGTGAACACCAGGCAGAGCTGGAAGAGCGTCAGTGCTGGAGGTGAACACCAGGCGGTGCTGGAAGAGTGTGACAGTGGTGCTCACCTCCAGCAGGCAGAGCTGGGAGAGTGTCACAGTGCTGGAGGTGAGTACTCGGCAGAGCTGGGAGAGTGTACCAGTGCAGGAGGTGAGCACCAGGCAGAGCTGGGAGAGTGTCACAGTGCTGGAGGCGAGTACTGGGCAGAGCTGGGAGAGTATCGCGGTGCTGGAGGTGAACACCAGGCAGAGCTGGGAGAGTGTCGCAGTGCTGGAAGTGAGTACTGGGCAGTGCTGGGAGTGTCGCAGTGCTGGCGGTGAGTACTAGGCAGTGCTGGGAGTGTCGCAGTGCTGGCGGTGAGTACGAGGTAGAGCTGGGAGAGTGTCACAGTGCTGGAGGTGAACACCAGGTAGAGCTGGGAGAGTGTCACAGTGCTGGAGGTGAGCACCAGGCAGAGCTGGGAGAGTGTCACAGTGCTGTAGGTGAACACCAGGCAGTGCTGGGAGAGTGCCACAGTGCTGGAAGTGCGTACTCGGCAGAGCGTCACAGCGCTGGAGGTAGGTTCAAGGCACAGCTGGGAGAGTGTCCCCGTGCTGGAGGTGAGTACTAGGCAGTGCTGGGAGTGTCGCAGTGCTGGCGGTGAGTACGAGGTAGAGCTGGGAGAGTGTCACAGTGCTGGAGGTGAAAACCAGGTAGAGCTGGGAGAGTGTCACAGTGCTGGAGGTGAGTACTCGGCAGAGCTGGGAGAGTGTCCCAGTGCTGGAGGTGAGTACTAGGCACAGCTGGAAGAGTGTCACAGTGCTGGAGGTGAGCACCAGGCAGAGCTGGGAGAGTGTCACAGTGCTGGAGGTGAGTACGCGGCAGAGCTGGGAGAGTGTCGCAGTGCTGGAAGTGAGTACTGGGCAGTGCTGGGAGTGTCGCAGTGCTGGAGGAAGGTTCAAGGCACAGCTGGGAGAGTGTCACAGTGCTGGAGGTGAAAACCAGGTAGAGCTGGGAGAGTGTCCCAGTGCAGGAGGTGAGCACCAGGCAGAGCTGGGAGAGTGTCACAGTGCTGGAGGCGAGTACTGGGCAGAGCTGGGAGAGTATCGCGGTGCTGGAGGTGAACACCAGGCAGAGCTGGGAGAGTGTGACAGTGCTGGAGGTGAGTACTCGGCAGAGCTGGGAGAGTGTCACAGTGCTGGACGTGAACTCCAGGCGGTGCTGGGAGAGTGTCACAGTGCTGGAGGTGAGCACCAGGCGGTGCTGGGAGAGTGTCACAGTGCTGGAGGCGAGTACTGGGCACAGCTGGGAGAGTGTCACTGGGCTGGAGGTGAGCACTCGGCAGAGCTGGGAGAGTGTCACAGGGCTGGAGGTGAACACCAGGCAGAGCTGGAAGAGCGTCAGTGCTGGAGGTGAACACCAGGCAGAGCTGGGAGAGTGTCACAGTGCTGGAGGTGAACACCAGGCAGTGCTGGGAGAGTGCCACAGTGCTCGAGGTGCGTACTCGGCAGAGCTGGGAGAGTGTCACAGTGCTGGAGGTGAACACCAGGCAGAATTGGGAGAGTGTCACAGTGCTGGAGGTGAGTACTCGGCAGAGCTGGGAGAATGTACCAGTGCAGGAGGTGAGCACCAGGCAGAGCTGGGAGAGTGTCACAGTGCTGGAGGCGAGTACTGGGCAGAGCTGGGAGAGTATCGCGCTGCTGGAGGTGAACACCAGGCAGAGCTGAACACCAGGCAGAGCTGGGAGAGTGTGACAGTGCTGGAGGTGAGTACTCGGCAGAGCTGGGAGAGTGTCACAGTGCTGGACGTGAACTCCAGGCGGTGCTGGGAGAGTGTCACAGTGCTGGAGGTGAGCACCAGGCGGTGCTGGGAGAGTGTCACAGTGCTGGAGGCGAGTACTGGGCACAGCTGGGAGAGTGTCACTGGGCTGGAGGTGAGCACTCGGCAGAGCTGGGAGAGTGTCACAGGGCTGGAGGTGAACACCAGGCAGAGCTGGAAGAGCGTCAGTGCTGGAGGTGAACACCAGGCAGAGATGGGAGAGTGTCACAGTGCTGGAGGTGAACACCAGGCAGAGCTGGAAGAGCGTCAGTGCTGGAGGTGAACACCAGGCGGTGCTGGAAGAGTGTGACAGTGGTGCTCACCTCCAGCAGGCAGAGCTGGGAGAGTGTCGCAGTGCTGGAGGTGAGCACCAGGCAGAGATGGGAGAGTGTCACAGTGCTGGAGGTGAGTACTAGGCACAGCTGGGAGTGTCGCAGTGCTGGAGGTGAACACCAGGCAGTGCTGGGAGAGTGCCACAGTGCTCGAGGTGCGTACTCGGCAGAGCTGGGAGAGTGTCACAGTGCTGGAGGTGAACACCAGGCAGAATTGGGAGAGTGTCGCAGTGCTGGAGGTGAGTACTAGGCACAGCTGGGAGTGTCCCAGTGCTGGAGGTGAGCACCAGGCAGAGCTGGGAGAGTGTCACAGTGCTGGAGGTGAACACCAGGCAGAGCTGGGAGAGTGCCACAGTGCTGGAGGTGCGTACTCGGCAGAGCTGGGAGAGTGTCGCAGTGCTGCAGCTGAGTACGAGGTAGAGCTGGGAGAGTGTCACAGTGCTGGAGGTGAACACCAGGCAGTGCTGGGAGAGTGCCACAGTGCTGGAAGTGCGTACTCGGCAGAGCGTCACAGCGCTGGAGGTAGGTTCAAGGCACAGCTGGGAGAGTGTCCCCGTGCTGGAGGTGAGTACTAGGCAGTGCTGGGAGTGTCGCAGTGCTGGCGGTGAGTACGAGGTAGAGCTGGGAGAGTGTCGCAGTGCTGGAAGTGAGTACTGGGCAGAGCTGGGAGAGTGTCCCAGTGCTGGAGGTGAGTACTAGGCACAGCTGGAAGAGTGTCACAGTGCTGGAGGTGAGCACCAGGCAGAGCTGGGAGAGTGTCACAGTGCTGGAGGTGAGTACGCGGCAGAGCTGGGAGAGTGTCGCAGTGCTGGAAGTGAGTACTGGGCAGTGCTGGGAGTGTCGCAGTGCTGGAGGAAGGTTCAAGGCACAGCTGGGAGAGTGTCACAGTGCTGGAGGTGAAAACCAGGTAGAGCTGGGAGAGTGTCACAGTGCTGGAGGTGAGTACTCGGCAGAGCTTGGAGAGTGTCACAGTGCTGGAGGTAAACACCAGGCAGTGCTGGGAGAGTGTCACAGTGCTGGAGGTGAGCACCAGGCAGAGATGGGAGAGTGTCACAGTGCTGGAGGTGAGTACTAGGCACAGCTGGGAGTGTCGCAGTGCTGGAGGTGAACACCAGGCAGTGCTGGGAGAGTGCCACAGTGCTCGAGGTGCGTACTCGGCAGAGCTGGGAGAGTGTCACAGTGCTGGAGGTGAACACCAGGCAGAATTGGGAGAGTGTCGCAGTGCTGGAGGTGAGTACTAGGCACAGCTGGGAGTGTCCCAGTGCTGGAGGTGAGCACCAGGCAGAGCTGGGAGAGTGTCACAGTGCTGGAGGTGAACACCAGGCAGAGCTGGGAGAGTGCCACAGTGCTGGAGGTGCGTACTCGGCAGAGCTGGGAGAGTGTCGCAGTGCTGCAGCTGAGTACTCGGCAGAGCTGGGAGAGTGTCGCAGTGCTGGAGGTGAGTACGCGGCAGAGCTGGGAGAGTGTCGCAGTGCTGGACGTGAACACCAGGCGGTGCTGGAAGAGTGTGACAGTGGTGCTCACCTCCAGCAGGCAGAGCTGGGAGAGTGTCGCAGTGCTGGAGGTGAACACCAGGCAGAGCTGGGAGAGTGTCACAGTGCTGGAAGTGAACACAAGGCAGAGCTGGGAGAGTGTCACAGTGCTGGAGGTGAGTACTAGGCACAGCTGGAAGAGTGTCACAGTGCTGGAGGTGAACACCAGGCAGAGCTGGGAGAGTGTCACAGTGCTCGAGGCGAGTACTGGGCAGAGCTGGGAGAGTGTCACAGTGCTCGAGGCGAGTACTGGGCAGAGCTGGGAGAGTGTCACAGTGCTGGAGGTGAGTCCGAGGCAGAGCTGGGAGAGTGGCATTGTGCTGGAGGGGAGTACGAGGCAGAGCTGGGAGAGTGTCACAGTGCTGGAGGTGAGTACTAGGCACAGCTGGGAGTGTCGCAGTGCTGGAGGTGAGCACCAGGCAGAGCTGGGAGAGTGTCACAGTGCTGGAGGTGAACACCAGGCAGTGCTGGGAGAGTACCACAGTGCTGGAGGTGAGTACTAGGCACAGCTGGGAGAGTGTCGCAGTGCTGGAGGTGAACACCAGGCAGAGCTGGGAGAGTGTCACTGTGCTGGAGGTGAGCACCAGGCAGAGCTGGGAGAGTGTCCCAGTGCAGGAGGTGAGCACCAGGCAGAGCTGGGAGAGTGTCCCAGTGCAGGAGGTGAGCACCAGGCAGAGCTGGGAGAGTGTCATAGTGCTGGAGGCGAGCACTGGGCAGAGCTGGGAGAGTGTCACAGTGCTGGAGGCGAGTACTGGGCAGAGCTGGGAGAGTGTCACAGTGCTGGAGGTGAGTACTAGGCACAGCTGGAAGAGTGTCACAGTGCTGGAGGTGAACACCAGGCAGAGCTGGGAGAGTGTCCCAGTGCTGGAGGTGAGTACTAGGCACAGCTGGAAGAGTGTCACAGTGCTGGAGGTGAGCACCAGGCAGAGCTGGGAGAGTGTCACAGTGCTGGAGGTGAGTACGCGGCAGAGCTGGGAGAGTGTCGCAGTGCTGGAGGTGAGCACCAGGCAGAGCTGGGAGAGTGTCGCAGTGCTGGAAGTGAGTACTGGGCAGTGCTGGGAGTGTCGCAGTGCTGGCGGTGAGTACTAGGCAGTGCTGGGAGAGTGTCCCAGTGCTGGAGGTGAGTACTAGGCACAGCTGGAAGAGTGTCCCAGTGCAGGAGGTGAGCACCAGGCAGAGCTGGGAGAGTGTCCCAGTGCAGGAGGTGAGCACCAGGCAGAGCTGGGAGAGTGTCACAGTGCTGGAGGCGAGCACTGGGCAGAGCTGGGAGAGTGTCACAGTGCTGGAGGCGAGTACCGGGCAGAGCTGGGAGAGTGTCACAGTGCTGGAGGTGAGTACTAGGCACAGCTGGAAGAGTGTCACAGTGCTGGAGGTGAACACCAGGCAGAGCTGGGAGAGTGTCCCAGTGCTGGAGGTGAGTACTAGGCACAGCTGGAAGAGTGTCACAGTGCTGGAGGTGAGCACCAGGCAGAGCTGGGAGAGTGTCGCAGTGCTGGAAGTGAGTACTGGGCAGTGCTGGGAGTGTCCCAGTGCTGGAGGTGAGTACTAGGCACAGCTGGAAGAGTGTCACAGTGCTGGAGGTGAGCACCAGGCAGAGCTGGGAGAGTGTCACAGTGCTGGAGGTGAGTACGCGGCAGAGCTGGGAGAGTGTCGCAGTGCTGGACGTGAACACCAGGCGGTGCTGGAAGAGTGTGACAGTGGTGCTCACCTCCAGCAGGCAGAGCTGGGAGAGTGTCGCAGTGCTGGAGGTGAACACCAGGCAGAGCTGGGAGAGTGTCACAGTGCTGGAGGTGAGCACCAGGCAGAGATGGGAGAGTGTCACAGTGCTGGAGGTGAGTACTAGGCACAGCTGGGCGTGTCGCAGTGCTGGAGGTGAACACCAGGCAGAGCTGGAAGAGCGTCAGTGCTGGAGGTGAACACCAGGCGGTGCTGGAAGAGTGTGACAGTGGTGCTCACCTCCAGCAGGCAGAGCTGGGAGAGTGTCACAGTGCTGGAGGTGAGTACTCGGCAGAGCTGGGAGAGTGTACCAGTGCAGGAGGTGAGCACCAGGCAGAGCTGGGAGAGTGTCACAGTGCTGGAGGCGAGTACTGGGCAGAGCTGGGAGAGTATCGCGGTGCTGGAGGTGAACACCAGGCAGAGCTGGGAGAGTGTCGCAGTGCTGGAAGTGAGTACTGGGCAGTGCTGGGAGTGTCGCAGTGCTGGCGGTGAGTACTAGGCAGTGCTGGGAGTGTCGCAGTGCTGGCGGTGAGTACGAGGTAGAGCTGGGAGAGTGTCACAGTGCTGGAGGTGAACACCAGGTAGAGCTGGGAGAGTGTCACAGTGCTGGAGGTGAGCACCAGGCAGAGCTGGGAGAGTGTCACAGTGCTGTAGGTGAACACCAGGCAGTGCTGGGAGAGTGCCACAGTGCTGGAAGTGCGTACTCGGCAGAGCGTCACAGCGCTGGAGGTAGGTTCAAGGCACAGCTGGGAGAGTGTCCCCGTGCTGGAGGTGAGTACTAGGCAGTGCTGGGAGTGTCGCAGTGCTGGCGGTGAGTACGAGGTAGAGCTGGGAGAGTGTCACAGTGCTGGAGGTGAAAACCAGGTAGAGCTGGGAGAGTGTCCCAGTGCTGGAGGTGAGTACTAGGCACAGCTGGAAGAGTGTCACAGTGCTGGAGGTGAGCACCAGGCAGAGCTGGGAGAGTGTCACAGTGCTGGAGGTGAGTACGCGGCAGAGCTGGGAGAGTGTCGCAGTGCTGGAAGTGAGTACTGGGCAGTGCTGGGAGTGTCGCAGTGCTGGAGGAAGGTTCAAGGCACAGCTGGGAGAGTGTCACAGTGCTGGAGGTGAAAACCAGGTAGAGCTGGGAGAGTGTCCCAGTGCAGGAGGTGAGCACCAGGCAGAGCTGGGAGAGTGTCACAGTGCTGGAGGCGAGTACTGGGCAGAGCTGGGAGAGTATCGCGGTGCTGGAGGTGAACACCAGGCAGAGCTGGGAGAGTGTGACAGTGCTGGAGGTGAGTACTCGGCAGAGCTGGGAGAGTGTCACAGTGCTGGACGTGAACTCCAGGCGGTGCTGGGAGAGTGTCACAGTGCTGGAGGTGAGCACCAGGCGGTGCTGGGAGAGTGTCACAGTGCTGGAGGCGAGTACTGGGCACAGCTGGGAGAGTGTCACTGGGCTGGAGGTGAGCACTCGGCAGAGCTGGGAGAGTGTCACAGTGCTGGAGGCGAGTACTGGGCAGAGCTGGGAGAGTATCGCGGTGCTGGAGGTGAACACCAGGCAGAGCTGGGAGAGTGTCACAGTGCTGGAGGTGAGCACCAGGCGGTGCTGGGAGAGTGTCACAGTGCTGGAGGCGAGTACTGGGCACAGCTGGGAGAGTGTCACTGGGCTGGAGGTGAGCACTCGGCAGAGCTGGGAGAGTGTCACAGGGCTGGAGGTGAACACCAGGCAGAGCTGGAAGAGCGTCAGTGCTGGAGGTGAACACCAGGCAGAGCTGGGAGAGTGTCACAGTGCTGGAGGTGAGCACCAGGCAGAGATGGGAGAGTGTCACAGTGCTGGAGGTGAGTACTAGGCACAGCTGGGAGTGTCGCAGTGCTGGAGGTGAACACCAGGCAGTGCTGGGAGAGTGCCACAGTGCTCGAGGTGCGTACTCGGCAGAGCTGGGAGAGTGTCACAGTGCTGGAGGTGAACACCAGGCAGAATTGGGAGAGTGTCACAGTGCTGGAGGTGAGTACTCGGCAGAGCTGGGAGAGTGTACCAGTGCAGGAGGTGAGCACCAGGCAGAGCTGGGAGAGTGTCACAGTGCTGGAGGCGAGTACTGGGCAGAGCTGGGAGAGTATCGCGGTGCTGGAGGTGAACACCAGGCAGAGCTGAACACCAGGCAGAGCTGGGAGAGTGTGACAGTGCTGGAGGTGAGTACTCGGCAGAGCTGGGAGAGTGTCACAGTGCTGGACGTGAACTCCAGGCGGTGCTGGGAGAGTGTCACAGTGCTGGAGGTGAGCACCAGGCGGTGCTGGGAGAGTGTCACAGTGCTGGAGGCGAGTACTGGGCACAGCTGGGAGAGTGTCACTGGGCTGGAGGTGAGCACTCGGCAGAGCTGGGAGAGTGTCACAGGGCTGGAGGTGAACACCAGGCAGAGCTGGAAGAGCGTCAGTGCTGGAGGTGAACACCAGGCAGAGCTGGGAGAGTGTCGCAGTGCTGGAGGTGAGCACCAGGCAGTGCTGGGAGAGTGTCGCAGTGCTGGAGGTGAACACCAGGCAGTGCTGGGAGAGTGCCACAGTGCTCGAGGTGCATACTCGGCAGAGCTGGGAGAGTGTCACAGTGCTGGAGGTGAACACCAGGCAGAATTGGGAGAGTGTCCCAGTGCTGGAGGTGAGCACCAGGCAGAGATGGGAGAGTGTCACAGTGCTGGAGGTGAACACCAGGCAGAGCTGGAAGAGCGTCAGTGCTGGAGGTGAACACCAGGCGGTGCTGGAAGAGTGTGACAGTGGTGCTCACCTCCAGCAGGCAGAGCTGGGAGAGTGTCGCAGTGCTGGAGGTGAGCACCAGGCAGAGATGGGAGAGTGTCACAGTGCTGGAGGTGAGTACTAGGCACAGCTGGGAGTGTCGCAGTGCTGGAGGTGAACACCAGGCAGTGCTGGGAGAGTGCCACAGTGCTCGAGGTGCGTACTCGGCAGAGCTGGGAGAGTGTCACAGTGCTGGAGGTGAACACCAGGCAGAATTGGGAGAGTGTCGCAGTGCTGGAGGTGAGTACTAGGCACAGCTGGGAGTGTCCCAGTGCTGGAGGTGAGCACCAGGCATAGCTGGGAGAGTGCCACAGTGCTGGAGGTGCGTACTCGGCAGAGCTGGGAGAGTGTCGCAGTGCTGCAGCTGAGTACGAGGTAGAGCTGGGAGAGTGTCACAGTGCTGGAGGTGAACACCAGGCAGTGCTGGGAGAGTGCCACAGTGCTGGAAGTGCGTACTCGGCAGAGCGTCACAGCGCTGGAGGTAGGTTCAAGGCACAGCTGGGAGAGTGTCCCCGTGCTGGAGGTGAGTACTAGGCAGTGCTGGGAGTGTCGCAGTGCTGGCGGTGAGTACGAGGTAGAGCTGGGAGAGTGTCGCAGTGCTGGAAGTGAGTACTGGGCAGAGCTGGGAGAGTGTCCCAGTGCTGGAGGTGAGTACTAGGCACAGCTGGAAGAGTGTCACAGTGCTGGAGGTGAGCACCAGGCAGAGCTGGGAGAGTGTCACAGTGCTGGAGGTGAGTACGCGGCAGAGCTGGGAGAGTGTCGCAGTGCTGGAAGTGAGTACTGGGCAGTGCTGGGAGTGTCGCAGTGCTGGAGGAAGGTTCAAGGCACAGCTGGGAGAGTGTCACAGTGCTGGAGGTGAAAACCAGGTAGAGCTGGGAGAGTGTCACAGTGCTGGAGGTGAGTACTCGGCAGAGCTTGGAGAGTGTCACAGTGCTGGAGGTAAACACCAGGCAGTGCTGGGAGAGTGTCACAGTGCTGGAGGTGAGCACCAGGCAGAGATGGGAGAGTGTCACAGTGCTGGAGGTGAGTACTAAGCACAGCTGGGAGTGTCGCAGTGCTGGAGGTGAACACCAGGCAGTGCTGGGAGAGTGCCACAGTGCTCGAGGTGCGTACTCGGCAGAGCTGGGAGAGTGTCACAGTGCTGGAGGTGAACACCAGGCAGAATTGGGAGAGTGTCGCAGTGCTGGAGGTGAGTACTAGGCACAGCTGGGAGTGTCCCAGTGCTGGAGGTGAGCACCAGGCAGAGCTGGGAGAGTGTCACAGTGCTGGAGGTGAACACCAGGCAGAGCTGGGAGAGTGCCACAGTGCTGGAGGTGCGTACTCGGCAGAGCTGGGAGAGTGTCGCAGTGCTGCAGCTGAGTACTCGGCAGAGCTGGGAGAGTGTCGCAGTGCTGGAGATGAACACCAGGCAGAGCTGGGAGAGTGTCACTGTGCTGGAGGTGAGCACCAGCAGAGCTGGGAGAGTGTCACAGTGCTGGAGGTGAGTACTAGGCACAGCTGGGAGTGTCGCAGTGCTGGAGGTGAACACCAGGCAGTGCTGGGAGAGTGCCACAGTGCTCGAGGTGCGTACTCGGCAGAGCTGGGAGAGTGTCACAGTGCTGGAGGTGAACACCAGGCAGAATTGGGAGAGTGTCGCGGTGCTGGCGGTGAGTACTGGGCAGAGCTGGGAGACTGTCACAGTGCTGGAGGTGAGCACCAGGCAGAACTGGGAGACTGTCACAGTGCTGGAGGTGAACACCAGGCAGAGCTGGAAGAGCGTCAGTGCTGGAGGTGAACACCAGGCGGTGCTGGAAGAGTGTGACAGTGGTGCTCACCTCCAGCAGGCAGAGCTGGGAGAGTGTCGCAGTGCTGGAGGTGAGCACCAGGCAGAGATGGGAGAGTGTCACAGTGCTGGAGGTGAGTACTCGGCAGAGCTGGGAGAGTGTACCAGTGCAGGAGCTGAGCACCAGGCAGAGCTGGGAGAGTGTCACAGTGCTGGAGGCGAGTACTGGGCAGAGCTGGGAGAGTATCGCGGTGCTGGAGGTGAACACCAGGCAGAGCTGGGAGAGTGTGACAGTGCTGGAGGTGAGTACTCGGCAGAGCTGGGAGAGTGTCACAGTGCTGGACGTGAACTCCAGGCGGTGCTGGGAGAGCGTCAGTGCTGGAGGTGAGCACCAGGCAGAGCTGGGAGAGTGTCACAGTGCTGGAGGCGAGTACTGGGCAGAGCTGGGAGAGTATCGCGGTGCTGGAGGTGAACACCAGGCAGAGCTGAACACCAGGCAGAGCTGGGAGAGTGTGACAGTGCTGGAGGTGAACACCAGGCGGTGCTGGAAGAGTGTGACAGTGGTGCTCACCTCCAGCAGGCAGAATTGGGAGAGTGTCGCAGTGCTGCAGCTGAGTACTCGGCAGAGCTGGGAGAGTGTCGCAGTGCTGGAGGTGAGCACCAGCAGAGCTGGGAGAGTGTCACAGTGCTGGAGGTGAGCACCAGGCAGAGATGGGAGAGTGTCACAGTGCTGGAGGTGAACACCAGGCGGTGCTGGAAGAGTGTGACAGTGGTGCTCACCTCCAGCAGGCAGAGCTGGGAGAGTGTCACAGTGCTGGAGGTGAACACCAGGCAGAATTGGGAGAGTGTCGCGGTGCTGGCGGTGAGTACTGGGCAGAGCTGGGAGACTGTCACAGTGCTGGAGGTGAGCACCAGGCAGAACTGGGAGACTGTCACAGTGCTGGAGGTGAGCACCAGGCAGTGCTGGGAGAGTGCCACAGTGCTGGAGGTGAACACCAGGCAGTGCTGGGAGAGTGCCACAGTGCTGGAGGTGCGTACTCGGCAGAGCGTCACAGCGCTGGAGGTAGGTTCTAGGCACAGCTGGGAGAGTGTCACAGTGCTGGAGGTGAACACCAGGCAGAGCTGGGAGAGTGTCACAGTGCTGGAGGTGACCACCAGGCAGAGCTGGGAGAGTGTCGCAGTGCTGGAGGTGAGTCCGAGGCAGAACTGGGAGAGTGCCACAGTGCTGGAGGTGCGTACTCGGCAGAGCGTCACAGCGCTGGAGGTAGGTTCTAGGCACAGCTGGGAGAGTGTCACAGTGTTGGAAGCGAGTACTGGGCAGAGCTGGGAGAGTGTCGCAGTGTTGGAGGTGAGTCCTAGGCAGAGCTGGGAGAGTGTCACAGTGCTGGAGGTGAACACCAGGCAGAGCTGGAAGAGCGTCAGTGCTGGAGGTGAACACCAGGCGGTGCTGGAAGAGTGTGACAGTGGTGCTCACCTCCAGCAGGCAGAGCTGGGAGAGTGTCGCAGTGCTGGAGGTGCGTACTCGGCAGAGCTGGGAGAGTGTCGCAGTGCTGCAGCTGAGTACTCGGCAGAGCTGGGAGAGTGTCCCAGTGCTGGAGGTGAGTACTAGGCACAGCTGGAAGAGTGTCACAGTGCTGGAGGTGAGCACCAGGCAGTGCTGGGAGAGTGCCACAGTGCTGGAGGTGAACACCAGGCAGTGCTGGGAGAGTGCCACAGTGCTGGAGGTGCGTACTCGGCAGAGCGTCACAGCGCTGGAGGTAGGTTCTAGGCACAGCTGGGAGAGTGTCACAGTGCTGGAGGTGAACACCAGGCAGAGCTGGGAGAGTGTCACAGTGCTGGAGGTGACCACCAGGCAGAGCTGGGAGAGTGTCGCAGTGCTGGAGGTGAGTCCGAGGCAGAACTGGGAGAGTGCCACAGTGCTGGAGGTGCGTACTCGGCAGAGCGTCACAGCGCTGGAGGTAGGTTCTAGGCACAGCTGGGAGAGTGTCGCAGTGCTGCAGCTGAGTACTCGGCAGAGCTGGGAGAGTGTCCCAGTGCTGGAGGTGAGTACTAGGCACAGCTGGAAGAGTGTCACAGTGCTGGAGGTGAGTACGCGGCAGAGCTGGGAGAGTGTCGCAGTGCTGGAAGTGAGTACTGGGCAGTGCTGGGAGTGTCGCAGTGCTGGAGGAAGGTTCAAGGCACAGCTGGGAGAGTGTCACAGTGCTGGAGGTGAAAACCAGGTAGAGCTGGGAGAGTGTCACAGTGCTGGAGGTGAGTACTCGGCAGAGCTGGGAGAGTGTCCCAGTGCTGGAGGTGAGTACTAGGCACAGCTGGAAGAGTGTCACAGTGCTGGAGGTGAGCACCAGGCAGAGCTGGGAGAGTGTCACAGTGCTGGAGGTGAGTACGCGGCAGAGCTGGGAGAGTGTCGCAGTGCTGGAAGTGAGTACTGGGCAGTGCTGGGAGTGTCGCAGTGCTGGAGGAAGGTTCAAGGCACAGCTGGGAGAGTGTCACAGTGCTGGAGGTGAAAACCAGGTAGAGCTGGGAGAGTGTCACAGTGCTGGAGGTGAGTACTCGGCAGAGCTTGGAGAGTGTCACAGTGCTGGAGGTGAGTACTCGGCAGAGCTGGGAGAGTGTACCAGTGCAGGAGGTGAGCACCAGGCAGAGCTGGGAGAGTGTCACAGTGCTGGAGGTGAGTACTCGGCAGAGCTTGGAGAGTGTCACAGTGCTGGAGGTGAGTACTCGGCAGAGCTGGGAGAGTGTACCAGTGCAGGAGGTGAGCACCAGGCAGAGCTGGGAGAGTGTCACAGTGCTGGAGGCGAGTACTGGGCAGAGCTGGGAGAGTATCGCGGTGCTGGAGGTGAACACCAGGCAGAGCTGGGAGAGTGTGACAGTGCTGGAGGTGAGTACTCGGCAGAGCTGGGAGAGTGTCACAGTGCTGGACGTGAACTCCAGGCGGTGCTGGGAGAGTGTCACAGTGCTGGAGGCGAGTACTGGGCACAGCTGGGAGAGTGTCACTGGGCTGGAGGTGAGCACTCGGCAGAGCTGGGAGATTGTCACAGGGCTGGAGGTGAACACCAGGCAGAGCTGGAAGAGCGTCAGTGCTGGAGGTGAACACCAGGCGGTGCTGGAAGAGTGTGACAGTGGTGCTCACCTCCAGCAGGCAGAGCTGGGAGAGTGTCGCAGTGCTGGAGGTGAACACCAGGCAGAGCTGGGAGAGTGTCACAGTGCTGGAGGTGAGCACCAGGCAGAGATGGGAGAGTGTCACAGTGCTGGAGGTGAGTACTAGGCACAGCTGGGAGTGTCGCAGTGCTGGAGGTGAACACCAGGCAGTGCTGGGAGAGTGCCACAGTGCTCGAGGTGCGTACTCGGCAGAGCTGGGAGAGTGTCACAGTGCTGGAGGTGAACACCAGGCAGAATTGGGAGAGTGTCGCAGTGCTGGAGGTGAGTACTAGGCACAGCTGGGAGTGTCCCAGTGCTGGAGGTGAGCACCAGGCAGAGCTGGGAGAGTGTCACAGTGCTGGAGGTGAACACCAGGTAGAGCTGGGAGAGTGTCACAGTGCTGGAGGTGAGCACCAGGCAGAGCTGGGAGAGTGTCACAGTGCTGTAGGTGAACACCAGGCAGTGCTGGGAGAGTGCCACAGTGCTGGAAGTGCGTACTCGGCAGAGCGTCACAGCGCTGGAGGTAGGTTCAAGGCACAGCTGGGAGAGTGTCACAGGGCTGGAGGTGAACACCAGGCAGAGCTGGAAGAGCGTCAGTGCTGGAGGTGAACACCAGGCGGTGCTGGAAGAGTGTGACAGTGGTGCTCACCTCCAGCAGGCAGAGCTGGGAGAGTGTCGCAGTGCTGGAGGTGAACACCAGGCAGAGCTGGGAGAGTGTCACAGTGCTGGAGGTGAGCACCAGGCAGAGATGGGAGAGTGTCACAGTGCTGGAGGTGAGTACTAGGCACAGCTGGGAGTGTCGCAGTGCTGGAGGTGAACACCAGGCAGTGCTGGGAGAGTGCCACAGTGCTCGAGGTGCGTACTCGGCAGAGCTGGGAGAGTGTCACAGTGCTGGAGGTGAACACCAGGCAGAATTGGGAGAGTGTCGCAGTGCTGGAGGTGAGTACTAGGCACAGCTGGGAGTGTCCCAGTGCTGGAGGTGAGCACCAGGCAGAGCTGGGAGAGTGTCACAGTGCTGGAGGTGAACACCAGGTAGAGCTGGGAGAGTGTCACAGTGCTGGAGGTGAGCACCAGGCAGAGCTGGGAGAGTGTCACAGTGCTGTAGGTGAACACCAGGCAGTGCTGGGAGAGTGCCACAGTGCTGGAAGTGCGTACTCGGCAGAGCGTCACAGCGCTGGAGGTAGGTTCAAGGCACAGCTGGGAGACTGTCACAGTGCTGGAGGTGAACACCAGGCAGTGCTGGGAGAGTGCCACAGTGCTCGAGGTGCGTACTCGGCAGAGCTGGGAGAGTGTCACAGTGCTGGAGGTGAACACCAGGCAGAATTGGGAGAGTGTCGCGGTGCTGGCGGTGAGTACTGGGCAGAGCTGGGAGACTGTCACAGTGCTGGAGGTGAGCACCAGGCAGAACTGGGAGACTGTCACAGTGCTGGAGGTGAGCACCAGGCAGAACTGGGAGACTGTCACAGTGCTGGAGGTGAGCACCAGGCAGTGCTGGGAGAGTGTCACAGTGCTGGAGGTGACCACCAGGCAGAGCTGGGAGAGTGTCGCAGTGCTGGAGGTGAGTCCGAGGCAGAACTGGGAGAGTGTCGCAGTGCTGGAGGTGAGTACTGGGCGGAGCTGGGAGAGTGTCACAGTGCTGGAGGTGTGCACCAGACTCAAGACATCCGGTGTCGGTCATGGAGTTAGTGATCACACATTTGGTGGCTGCCATTCAAGGTGGAATTTTATGGACCTTCCCCACCTGGTCGGAGGGGTGTTTGATGGTAAAAGGTGCATTGTATTGAGGAAATGTAATACTCCTCTGGTGGCATGGTTTATGTTTTACCAGACGACGAGTGCAACGAACAAGCGTCTGCAGCTTGACCGAGAGATTAATAGAGGTGCGAGAGAGGAAAAGGTGGTGGAGAGTGGAGGGGCTGCGCTGCCCACCTGTGGTCTTATGGAGCAGCTGGTGAACTTTCTCAACAGCAAGCTCCAGCAGCAAAGAAAGGAGGCCTCAACGGACCCGGCTACGTTGGTGCAGCCGCTTAGGGTGGCTACCGAGCATGTGGAGGGGTTGAGCACAGGGTTTGTTGATTGCATCTGATCTTTTGTTATATATCTTGGAATCGCCATAATCCTATTGAAACCCCCATTGGGTCCAAGAGAATTTTGCTGTTTCTCTGGGTCTAAATTAAACCTGTGGAAAAGCAAGCTAGGTGTTCCCGGTTAATGCCAGAGGCAGAAGGGGAGGCTGGGGGAGTTGCCTTTCCGGGTGGTGGGTGCGAGTTTTCAGGATCTCAGGATACAGGTGGCACGGAGCTGGGCCCAGCTGCATAAATGGAATTTGGCGCGACTGGTGGAGGGCAAGAAATTGGACTTCAAGAGGCGGGCAGTGTTGCCTCTGACACGGGCAGCATTTTAACCGTCTGCAGGGACCCAGCCAAAGTTCTTGTTCATGTTCAAGAACCTCACCATCTTTGTTCCCAACTCCTTTTTTCGGAGGAGGAACAGGATAATTTTGAGGTTCGTGGGGGTTGGAAAATCCCCGCGGGTCAGGAGCGTGTTTTTGGAAAGGGGGACGGGGGACTAGTTTGTCGGCACTGTTGTTGGCACCCCTCCCGTTCACACCGGTCCGGTATTCCATGAATCCGGGCGTGGTCTCAGTGTTCCAAAATTGGAACCAGTGCAGGCAACACATTTTGGGTTGGAAGGCATGTCTCTGTGGGTGTCAATATGTGGTAATCATCGGTTTGTGCCAGTGGGGCTGGATGAGAGGTTCTGGAAGTGGTTGCAGTTGGGGATAGAGTCCTTCAGGGACTTGCTTGTAAGGGATAAGTTTGCGGGTCTTGGAAGAGCTTAAGGGGAATAGGTACCTGCGGGTGAGGGACTTTGTGAGGAAAGAAGTGCCGTCCATCTCGGGGCTGCCACCTTTGGTGTTAGAGGATAAGCTGTGCCTGAAGATGATATTGGGGAAGGGAGCGTGGCAGATATTTATGGTGAGGGAGAGGGGTTCTTGGATGTCATGTCCGAGTTTGTGGGTGTAGGCGTGGCTCCGAGGCCAGATGGTGCCGATATCTGGAGTGTTGGGAAAGCCGGGAATCCAAGTGGGAGAGAGACCGATGTCTTGGCCTTTGCACTGGGCAGAGCTGGGAGAGTGTCTCAGTGCTGGAGGTGAGTACTGGGCAGAGCTGGGAGAGTGTCACAGTGCTGGAGGTGTGCACTGGGCAGAGCTGGGAGAGTGTCACAGTGCTGGAGGTGGGCACTAGGCAGTGCTGGGAGAGTGTCACAGTGCTGGAGGTGAGTACTGGGCAGAGCTGGGAGAGTGTCTCAGTGCTGGAGGTGGGCACTAGGCAGTGCTGGGAGAGTGTCACAGTGCTGTAGGCGAGTACTCGCCAGTGCTGGGAGAGTGTCGCAGTGCTGGAGGTGAGAACCAGGCAGAGCTTCAGGATGATGAATTTTACCAAGAGAACGCTGGTGGGTTAATAAATATTTACAGCCATGTCTGTGATGTCAGATTTTTTTTCTCTTTGTGACAGTTTCCACATTAACTATTGATTTGATGCCAAATAAGGATGAAAGATGACATTTAATGTTGGCACTGCGATATTGCAGCTCTCAGCTCTATGGGGACCCGTTTCAATTTTCAGGTGTCGCTAATGGTATTAACCCAGTCGACATCGAGTAGCAGATCCAGCCTGGCCAAGCCACCCTGCTGGAGGGTGCTCGGTCCTGGATGGACGATGGAAACACCAATGGTATTCCAGAAAGTTCCGTGGACACGGCTGCCACTGGAGATTGGCATCCTTTTATTCCATGTCTCCTCTCGTCCTTGGCATGTTTTTAAGGGCTTCTTGATTACTTTGCACAGGCTCTCGAGTGATACACCTTGGCTGTCAAGTTGCACAGAGCAAGCTCCCACCAATTACGCATCGGATAATTTCCCAGTTACTGTTTTTGCGTGGGTTGGATGGGGAGATGAATGTTGGCCAAGGGACATACTCAAAGAGTTGCCGTGGGATTTTGTCCGCCCGAGAGGGTTAACAGCAGATAGTTGAATAGCCTCTGACAACGCAGCACTCCTTCAGTACTGCACTGGAGCCTCCACCTGGACTCTGGGACTCTGCTTTTTAGAGTGGGGCTCACGCCCATGCCCTGCTGAGCCTTCTTAATTCCTCAGGCAGAAGTGTGGCAGAAGGGGCAGAGCTCGGGGTGCCAACTGGTTACAAGGGGTGCTTTCACAAGAACTGTACATCTGCACACATGTTCTGGGGATCTGTGCTAACTATTTTGTTTCCTGCCTTCTTTATGCGTGCCCCGTGCTAATTGCGACGGTTCTGCTGTTTCTCAAGCTGGCATGAGCCAATGTTGAACATGCAGGAATCAAAGCAGGTGCTCTCAGTGCCAGGCCTGGGGCTGCACTCACCGCCTCCTCACTCCTACGCTCGACGAAACTTCCTGGGAGGGAGGACAGTTCCTATCCTCTGGCATGCAATCAGTACAGCAGTTACAAATGTCAGAGTGTGTTCAGTTTAAATGCCTGAGGGAGGAGATGGACTGCCAGCCTGTGGTTAATGAGGACCGAGCACTCGATTCCTTCAGGATGTTGACGGTTTGCCAAACAGCTCGCGTCTGTAACACAGCATCAGACACACACTCCCAACACCGTGTCTGTGCACTTATTAGATTGGACCGTGTGAGTGTGTGCATTGTGTTCCTCCGGGATCTGACTTCTCACTCAGTAAATCCTGCACCTCTCTCCAGAGCACTCCCTCAGTTATCATCGAAGAGATGTGTTAGTCACAGTAAATGGTACTCCAGCAGTTCATTCCACAAGCTATCGGTGACCTGGCTGCGTTATCTTGTTTAATCTTGCAGGTGATTCCAGCTCCAATGATCATGAAAGAGAAAAAGAGAGCGAAAGAGCGCGAGAGGGAGAGTGCAAGTGAGCGTGAGAGAGACCTCGCGGGAAAGAGAAAGAGCACTAGTGAGGGAGAAAGTAAGAGAGAGTGGGTGAGCGAGAGCAAGCCAGTGACAGACAATCATTGAGAGGAGCGAAAACAAGAACGAGGGAGAGAGAACACTTGCATTTCTATAATGCCTTTAACATCCTCAGACGACAATGAAGAATTTTTATAGCCACTGTTCTCATATATGAAGCACAGCAGCCAAATTGTGCAAGATCCCAGAAATAGCAGTACGATATCAACTCGATAATCTGTGTTAGTTTTCCAAACCCGAACGCCTACTTTGTCCTCTGTCCCAAGGTCCACAAATAGGATTCCTCGGTAGACCCATTATTTCAGTCTGCTCATACTCCACTAAACTCATTCACTTCTATCTCAACTCTATTCTTTTCTCTCCATTTATCGTCTCTTCCCATCTATACCTGTGAATCTTCTAATGTGTTGTCACTTTAACAGTCTCCTGGCCTTCACCGTCTCTGGATATCTGGGATGAGATTTACTGACCACCCTGCCGCATGTTTTCCCATTGACAGCACCCATCATCACTGAGAAACCTGTGCGCCGACGTGGGACCAGAATTTCCCACCGGCGTGAACAGCCGGTAAAACCCGCTCCCGATCTCTCCATCTCCCAGCAGGAAGGTCTTTCTTTTTTTTTTATAAACGTATTTTATTACAAACATGTATCAAAACAAGTTACAGCGAATAAACACCCCGGGAAACATACTTCCCAAAAATCACATATAGTCTGTACAGATTTTTCCCCTTTTTCACCCCCCGCCCCCGCCGCGACGAACAGCTCCTCAAACACAGTCACAAACATCCCCCACCTTTCCTCAAACCCCCCTGTAGAGCCCCTTAACTCATACTTTATCTTCTCTAATTGCAGGAAGTCGTACAAGTCACCCAAGCAAGCCGCTATCCCCGGTGGTGATGCCGACCGCCACTCCAGCAAATCAACTGTGCAATCAGAGAGGCGAAGTCCAAGACATCAGCCTTCCTCCTCTCCATAAGCGCCGGCTTCTCTGAAACCCCAAATATCGCCACCAGAAGGTCCGTGTCCACCTCCTCCTCCACTGTCTTAGCTAAGACAGCGAACACTCCCACCCAGAACCCTCCCAATTTTTCTCAACCCCAAAACATGCGCGCATGATTCGCTGGCCCCCGCCCACGCCTCTAACACTCATCTGCTACCCCTGAAAGAACTCACCCATTCTCGCCCAAGTCATATACACCCTGTGCACCACCTTAAACTGTATCAGGCTCATCCTTGCACTTGAGGAAGTCCCGTTTAGCCTACGCAGTGCCTCACTCCATACTCCCCAATTGATCTCCCCTCCCAACTCCGCTTCCCATTTCTCCTTGATCTTCACCACCCGCTCACCTCCCTGCTCCCCCAGCCACTTGTATATATCCCCAATTCTTCCCTCCCCTTCCACATCCGGAAGCAGCAGTCTCTCCAGCAGGGTGTATTCCGGCAACATAGGGAACCCCCTCCAGATCGGAAAGTCCCTAACCTGCAGATACCTGAACTCACTCCCCCTCGAAGGCTCTACCCTCTCCCTTAGCTCCTCCAGACTGGTGAACCCTTCCTCCAAATACAGATCCCGCATCTTGGCCAGCCCCACTTCCCTCCACCTCCTATATACACTATTCATCCCCCCCACCCCCCGGTTCACACCCATGATTCTCGCACAGCAGTGTCAGCACCGACATCCCTTCCACCCTAAAATGCCTCCTCAACTGATTCCATATCTTCACCGTGGACTGCACCACCAGGCTCCTTGAATACCTACTAGGAGCCATTGCCTCCCGAATTCGATTCACACGGTTATCTCCGCTACACTTCTTTACATCCTGGAAGAACTCGATCCCATCTTCCCAGTTTCTCTGTTCTGGTGATGCATCCTTCTGGATTAGCACTTCAGGTATCATTTCTGGTACCTTCTCCTCAGGGACTGCAGTGGGTTCAAGAAGGCAGTTCAGCACCATATTCTCAAGGACAATTAGTGTTAGGGGATGAGCGATAAATTCTGGCCAAGCCAGCAAAGCCCACATCCTGTAAATAAATAAAAAATAAAATTCCTTTTTCCTCACCCAACTCCCTCTCCTGCCCCCCGCCCCCCCCCCCCCCCCCCCCCCCCCCACACACACACACACATGGTTGGCAGTGCCCTCTGCCATGTCACTCTCTTTTACATATTTCTGTTCTCATCCCAGAACCATGGTGTGATTTCCCTCATGCTCACATTCCACCCCATCATCCTCCATGTTCAATGGATCATACAAGCATGTGAAATAGGAGCCGAAGCAGACCACTTGGCCCCTTGGGCCTGCTCTGCCATTTAATAAGATCATGGCTGTTTGGTTTGTGTTTCGAATTCCACAATCCCCTCGATTGCCTTTGATTCCCTTGCCTCACAAGAATCTATCTATCTTTGCCTTAAAATATTCAATGATTCCTCTGTCTCCACTGCCTTCTGAGGCAGAGAGTTCCAAATTTGAACAACCCTCAGAGAAAAACAATTCTCCTCATTTCTGTCCTAAAAGGCGACGCCTAATTTTAAATCAGTGCTCCCAAGTTCGGGACTCATCACAAAAGGAAACATCCTTTCCACGTCCACCTTGTCAAGACCATTCAAGAGCTTAAATACTTCAATCAATTCACCCCTCACTCTTCTAAACGGCAATGGAAACAAGCTCAGTCTGAATCAATTTTCCTCACAAGACAACCATAGGGCAGCACGGTAGCACAGTGGTTAGCACTGTTGCTTCACCACGCCAGGGACCCGGGTTCGATTCCCAGCTTGGGTCACTGTCCGCAAGTTCTTGTGACACTGTGATTATAAAAAAAAAAAAAATCTTCATTCCAGGTTTCAAATCTTGTGAACCTCCTCTGAGCCGCCTCCAATGTATTTAATAAAAATCTTTATCTTTCCTTAAATAAGGAGAGCAAACTTGCACACAGTATTCAAGATGTGTTCTCACCAATGACCAAAAACTGAAGCATCACGTGTGCCATTTTCAGCAACATCGAACACACTGGCCGGATTTTCCGTAGTCCGACGCTGAAATCGGGATCGGCGATCGGCAGAGAATGGCATCCGACGCCGGAATCGGGGCAGGCGCTGTTTGACGCTGGTCCGCGATGCTCCGCCCCCTCCAAACCGGCATCATTGGGACTCGTGACGCGTGCAGCTGCAGCTGCAACACTGTTGGCATATCATCGGCCGGCCCACCCGTGATGCTCCGCCCCCGATGGGCCAAGTTCCCGATGGCGCTTGCCATGTGCGGTCCCAGCGGTCGGGAAACCGGCGTGTCCAGTGCCACCACACTCGTCTGGGATCCGTGCCTCTGGCTGAGGGCTTCTGCTCGGGCTGGGGCGAAGCGTTCGGTGGTGGACAGTTTGTGGAGTCGGGGTTGGCGGGTTGGGGTTCCAGCACGGCCGGCGCCATGTTTTCCAGTGCCGGCTGTCAGCCCTGTGCATCTGCGGCCCAGGACCCGGCGATTCGCCGGCTGTTTTTCCGTGCGATCCGTGGGCGTTTCATACGGCGCCGATGCTAGCCCCTCACCGCTACCAGATTTGGTGAGGGGTTCAAGCCGATTTTTCCGTCATGAAACTCCAGCGGATTCTCCATTCGCGCCAGCACGTAGCCTCAGGAACGGAGAATTCCACCCACGGTCTCTTCTGCTCCACTTCTAGCATCCTGAAGGGACTATTCCCTCTGTGATATTCCTGGTGTACTTCTCAGTCACCCTCATCATCCCCCTCCTCTTCCCATGCAAGCACAGCCGATGGAATGCCAAACGCTCATTCCAGGTAAAACACTGATTTACATGTACTTCTTTGCAATTTAGTTTACCATATTCGTTCTTCACAATGCGCTTGCTCTACTTTGGGAAGACCAAATACAGTCTGGCTGACCATTTTGTGGAACACCTCATTCTGTCCGCAAGTCACACCCCAAACTTTGAGGCCTGCCATTTTAATTCCCTATCTAGATCTCACACTGATATCTCTGCCCTCGGCCTGTTGCAGTACAAACATGTGTGTATATATATATACACACACACAAACATTCGGAATAGGAGTAAACCATTTGGCCCCTCAAGCTTGCTTCGCCATTCAATAAGATCATGGCTGATCACAGACTGCTATGGTGCAGGAGGCAGCCATTTGGCCCATTGTGTCTGAACCGGCTCTCCAAGTGAGAATCATGACTTAGTGCCATTCCCCACCATATTGTTTGGGCTGGTTTAGCACAGTGGGCTAAGACAGCTGGCTTGTAATGCAGAACAAGACCAGCAGCGCAGGTTCAATTCCCGTTCCAGCCTCCCCAAACAGGTGCTGGAATGTGGCGACTAGGGGCTTCATTGAAGCCTACTTGTGACAATAAGCTATTATTATTATTCAAATAATCATCTAATTCCCTCTTGAATGCCTCGATTGAACCTGCCTCCACCACATTTTCAGACTGTGCATTCGAGACCCAAACCACTTGCTGTGTGACCAAATTTTTTCTCACATCACATTTGCTTCTTTTCCAAAGCACTTTAAATCTGTGCCTTCTCGTTCTTGATGCTTTAATTAGGGGGAACAGTTTCTCCCTAACTATTCTGTCCAGACCCCTTATTATTTTGAACATCTCTATCAGATCCTCTCAGTCTTCTTCTCTCCAAGGAGAACTGTCCTAAGCCTCTCCAATCTGTTCTCATAACTGAAGTGTCTCATTCCTGGAACATTCTTGTAAACCTCTTCTGCACTCTCTCCAACGTGTTCATATCCTTCCTATAGTGTGACACCCAGAACTGTACACAATACTCCAGCTGAGGTCTAACTAGTGTCTTGTATAAGTTTAGTATAAACTCCTTGTTCTTGTGCTTCACGTCCCTATTAATAAAGCCCCAATTAGTAGCTGCTTTATAAACTGCTCTCTTCACCTGTCCTGCCATCTTCAATAATCAGTTTACCAATACACCCGTGTTCCTCTGCTCCTACACCTCTAAGAATTTTACCCATTATTTCATATTGTTTCTCCATGTTCTTCCTGCCCAAATGCTTCATCGCAAACTTCTCCGCATTGAACTTCATCTGCCACCTGTCTGCCCACTCCATCAACTTGTCTACGTCCGTTTGAAGTTCTACACTATCCTCTTCGCAGTTTACAATACTTCCAAGTTTGTGTTATTTTTGCAAATTTTGAAATTGTCCCCTGCACACTTATACCTAGATCATTAATACATATCAGCAAAAACAAGGGTCCCAACACCGACTCCTGGGGAGCACCACTACAAACCTTCCTCCAGCCTGAAAATATCCATTGACCATTATTCTCTGCTTTCTATTATTCAGCTAATTTTGTATCCATGATGTTACTGTCCCTTTTATTCCATGACCTAGAACTTTTCTCACAAGTCTGTTGTGTGGCACTGTACCGAATATCTTCTGGAAGTCCCTGTACACCACATCAACAACATTACCATCATTGACCCTTCCTGTTACCACCAAGTTATTTCAACATGATTTTCCCTTTAGAAATCCATGCTCGGCGGCACGATGGTGCAATGGTTAGGTCTGCTGCCTACGGCATTGAGGATCCGGGTTCGATCCCGGCCCTGGGTCACTGTCCGTGTGGTGTGGAGTTTGCACGTTCTCCCCATATCTGCGAGGGTCTCACCCCCACAACCCAAAGATGTGCAGGGTAGGTGGATTGGCCATGCCAAATTGCCCCTTAATTGGAAACAAATAATTGGGTACTCTAAATTTATTTTAAAAAATAGAAATCCATGCTGACTCTTCTTATACTAATTCTATCCTGAATAATTGTTTCTAGGAGTTTGTCCATTGCGGATATTAAAGTGGCTGACTTGTAATTGCTGGGACTATCCTTTCAACCTATTTTTGTTTGCGTTGAGTTCCACATTCCCCATCTAACCCCGATAACACTTTGATTCCCTTGTCTAACAAGAATCTATCCAGCTCCACCCACCTTAAAAATATTCAATGACTCCACCTCCCCTGCCTTCTGAGGCAGAGAGCTCCAAAGTCACACAACCTCCAGAGAGATCAAAATTCTCCTCATCTCTGTCCGATTAGGGTGACCCCTCATTTTAAACTAGTGCCCCTTAGTTCTGGACTCACCCACGAGAGGAAACATCCTTTCTGCGTCTACCTTGTCTATACCGTTCAGGTTCTGGTGAAGCTTGAGGAACAGCACCTCATCTTTCAACCAGGTACTTTGCAGTCTGTTGGACTCAACAGAGAGTTCAGCAACCTTAAATTATAATCACTCTCTGCATTGTGCTTCCTTTCTCTTTACAGGTTTAGCTTTTATTCTGCCTTTGGATGGCCATTCACTATTCTGCCATTCACATCTCCTCGAGGCACATCTATTGTTTCATTACTTGTCCCATTCCCATTGGCTTTGCACCATCAATTATTGTATCCTTTAATCTCTCCCATCTTCCACACTGGAGGTTTTGTGGCACAGTGTGTATCGTCCCTGCCTCTGAGGCAGGTGCTCTGGGTTCATGTCCCACTTCAGGACTTGGTGGCCGAGGAAGGTGTGTTCATAACGCAGTCAAACAGGTTAAGTTTGTAAACGCTCCCAAAAAGCGGCAGGCGAAAGAAGCTGGAGAGACTCCTGGTCAGCCATGTGTCGGAGAGTAATATTGGAGCCTCGACCAACACTATCCATTGCTCCAGATGACAACCTGTGTGTTTCCATGGCAACTCCAACTCCTTGAATGGTCTGCAACGCACTCCACATCTTTTACACTGTCACAAATCTTAGTGTTCTTTTTTCCACCCAACCTTCACCTACTTCAAACTAATCCCTAACGTTACTCAGTTCTGTGGAGAGATCATTGATATGAGACATTTACAATTAAAAATGTGGAGAGAGTTAGTGTGCTTATAGCTGCCTCACACTGCTGTATTCACAGGTGGTGTCAGTGTGTTTATAGCTGCCTCACACTGCTGTATTAACAGGTGATGTCACTTGTGTTTATACCGGTCTCACACTGCTGCAATAACAGTAGTGTCAGAGTGTTTATACCTGTCTCACACAGCTGTATTAACAGGCAGTGTCAGGGTGTTTATAGCTGCCACACACTGCTGTATTAACAGGCGGTGTCAGGGTGTTTATAGCTGCACCACACTGCTGTATTCACAGGTGGTGTCAGTGTGTTTATAGCTGCCTCACACTGCTGAATTAGCAGGCAGGGGAGGTCTGTGCATAACTGTCTCGCACTGCTGTATTAGCAGGAAGTGTCAGAGTGTTTATACCTGCCTCACACTGCTGTATTCACAGGCGGTGTCAGGGTGTTTATAGCTGTCTCGCACTCCTGCATTAACAGGCGGTGTCAGAGTGTTTATAGCTGCCTCACACTACCGTATTAACAGGTGATGTCACTTGTGTTTATACCGGTCTCACACTGCTGCAATAACAGTAGTGTCAGAGTGTTTATACCTGTCTCACACAGCTGTATTAACAGGTAGTGTCAGGGTGTTAATACGGCTGTGTGAGACAGGTATAAACAGGTAATGTCAGAGTGTTTATACCGGTCTCACACTGCTGTATTAACAGGCAGGGAAGGTCTGTGCATAACTGTCTCGCACTGCTGTATTAACAGGCAGTGTCAAGTGTGCTTATATCTATCTCACACTGCAATATTAACAGGCGGTGTCAGAACGTTTATACCTGTCTCGCACAGCTGCGTTAACAGGTAGGGAAGGTCTGTGCATAACTGTCTTACATTACTCTATTAACAGGCTGTGTCAGTGTGCTTCTACCTATCTCACAAAGCTTTATTAACAGGTGGTGCCAAAGTATTTATAGCGGTTGCATACTGCTGTATTAACAGGCTTTGTCAGTGTGTTCATAGCTGTCTCACACTGCCATATTAACAGGCGGTGTCAGTGTGTTCATAGCTGTCTCACACTGCTGTATTAACAGGCGGTATCAGTTCGTTTGTACGTGTCTCACACTGTCCTATTAACAGGCGGAGTCAGAGTGTTTATAGATGGCTCACATTGACACTGCCTGCTAATATGGCAATCTATAAACACTCTGACTCCGCCTGTTAATAGGACAGTGTGAGACACGTACAAACGAACTGATACCGCCTGTTAATACAGCAGTGTGAGACACGTCTAAACACATTGCCATATTAGCAGGCAGTGTCAATGTGTTTAGACGTGTCTCACACTGCTGTATTAACAGGCGGTATCAGTGTATTTACACCTCTCTCGCACTGACGTATTAACACACGTGTCAGTGTGTGTAAAGCTGTCTTAGGCTGCTCTATCAGTGTCAGTGTGTTTATAGCTGTTTCACACTGCCGTATGAGCGGGCGATGTCCGTGTGTTTTTGTACCCGTCTCACTCTGCTGTATTAACAGATAGAGTCAGTGTGTGTATAGCTGTCTCGCATGGATGTATTAACAGGCGGTGTCCATGTGTGTGTAGTTGTCTTACACTACAGTATTAACTTGACTTGGTTCCAGTACTGCTGGTGAGCTTCACGCCAGACACTAACTGGAAGAGTTGGCAAGTCAGGTGGAGCAAGAAATCTGTGCGTAAACAGAAAGATGAAGCATGCCAACCTGCTTTCTGTATGAATGGCATCAATGACAGAATATATATTGTGGATCAATACAGTAATCACTTGACAGAGAGATGCCATATAAATGCAGAGTCTGAACTCTCCAAATTCTTCATTTTCACTCGATGTCATCTCACTCAGCTGGCAGTGAATTGTGATCAGGAACTGCATTAGTTTAATGGCCTTAACTACGGGAGTTCTCTATTCGGCATGTTGCAGTCTGAGAGACTCTCCATCAGCTAACGTAGGAGGATAATCTGCACAACTCACAAAGGAACAGCAAGTTCATCAGAGTGCTTCTAAGGAATGAGTAACACTGCTTGAGACAGCAGCTTGCTGAATGTGCTACATCACAAAAATTCAGATACATCTCCTGTTTAATTTTAGAGAATTGTAGGCTCTTCAAGGTCAGATTTCAGTCCTACAAAATTTACTACAATGCCCCATCAAACACTCCCAGGACAGGTACAGCACAGGGTTAGATACAGAGTAAATCTCCCTCTACACGGTCCCCATCAAACACTCCCAGGACAGGTGCAGCACGGGGTTAGATACAGAATAAAGCTCCCACTACACTGTCCCCATCAAACATTCTCAGGACAGGTACAGCACGGGGTTAGATACAGAATAAAGCTCCCACTACACTGTCCCCATCAAACACTCCCAGGACAGGTACAGCACGGGGTTAGATACATAATAAAGCTCCCACTACACTGTACCCATCAAACACAGGCACAGGACAGGGTTGGATACAGAGTAAAGCTCCCTCTACACTGTCCCATCAAATACTCCCTGAGCAGGTACAGCGCAAGATTGGATATAGGGAAAATCTCCCTCTCCACAGTTCGATACAAGCTGGCACGTCGGACAGTGCAGCGCTCCCTCAGTACTGTACTGGTGTCTGTCTGGATGTTGTGCTCCAGTTTCTGGCATCTGACCTGGACCCACAACGTTGAGAGTCAGAGATGAAGTGTTACCCACTGAGCTATGGCTCTGGGCAGCTTCACTGGTACCGATGTCACAAAGCAGCCTGGTGAAGCCCTGGGAGGAGGAGCGAGCGACCGTCTGCGGCTGGGGACATGCCGTCGCTGCTTCAAACCTGACTTTAATCAAGAACAATTTGCAGTTTTATGGCATCTTTGATGTAGGGAAACATCTAAAACTTGTTTCACAGGAGTGTTTTCCAACCAGGTTCGACACCAAACCATGATATTACTCTGACCTTCAAAAGCCTGATCAAGGATTTTAGGAAGTATCTCGAAAGATGAAGATGAGGTGGAAGGGTGGAGAGCCATAAGGCGGGAATTCCAAAGCTTTGGTTTGTGCGAGCTGATGGCACAGCCGCAAAGGTGCAGTGGTTAAAATCCAGGGGGCGGGATTCTCTAATCCCGCGGCAGAGGGTCCATGCCGTCGTAATCGTCGTACGGGCCGGCCCGACGTCTAATTCTCGCCCCTACAAGGGGCCAACACGGCACTGGAGCGGTTCGCGCCGCTCCAGCTGCTGATCCCGGCGCGAACTGGCGCCGCGCATGCGCAGCGGCTGTTGCATACGGCGCCAACGCGCACATAGCTTCCTTCAACACGCCGGCCCCGACACAACATGGCGCAGGACTACAGGGGCTGGCGCGTAGGAAAGGAGGCGCCCAGTCAGAGAGGCCGGCCCGCAGATCGGTGGGCCCCAATCGCGGGCCAGGCCACATCGGAGGCCCCCCCCCCCGGGGCTGGATCCCCCTCACCCTCCACAAGCCGCCCCTCGCCCCTTCCGCTCCGGGTCCCGCCGGCTGAGAGCAGGTGTGGATGGCGCCGGCGGGACTCAGCTTTTTCACAATGGCTGCTTGGCCCATCCCGGGCCGAGAATCGGTGGGGGGACCCCGTAGAGCGGTCCCTGACCGGCACCGCGCCAACCATGGCGGCGCCAATGGAAGTGATTCTCCGCCCTGCGGAGAATCGCGTGCCGGCGTGTGGGCCGATTCGCGCCAGTCGCAGGGATTCTCCGGCCAGGCCCCGAGCTGAGAGAATCCCGCCCAGGATGTGTGAAGGACCAGAATCAGAAGAGTGCAGATACCTCAGAGGGTGTTGGGGCTGGTGGAGGTTACAGGAGAGTGTGGATGTGGAGGGATTTGGAAATAAGAATGAAATTTAAACAAAAAAAAAATGCTGAGGTGTTGATGGAGCGGGAGTGTGGGCGCGCGAGTAATCGGGGGAATAGGACTTGGTGCGGACATGCACTCTGTAGGTTAGGCTACGCTGTGTTTGTCGAACTGGATTACTGGGACCTCAGCTGCTGGGATCAGTGCCAAATGGCCCAGAGCTGTGTGATTGTTATATAATGGACCCACGTGGGTCGAGCCCAGCGAGTACAGCTCTTACTGAATAAAAGACACACACACTAGCCAGATGCAAGCAAAGGGATGTAGGAGGATTCGCCGAAACATCTTGAATAATAACCATGACTAAACCAGGGCAACTTGCATGAATTATACTCCGATTGGTTGTTTAAAAGGGCCACAAGATGTGGAATTTGTCTCTGTCTCTCTGTTCTAGTCTCAGGTGACCAGGGACAGGGAACCCTCTATGTTTGGAAGTATACCCTGGTCTCAAATGATAAAGTCAGTGTATATATTGCCACGGCATGAAGGGGAGGAGCCACAATGGCTCGATGCTCTCCGAAGCCGAAGGTCTGGAGTCACATGTAGGCCAGATCAGGTAAGGATGGCAGATTTCCTTCCCCGAACGAACTTAGTGAACTTGCCCCTTACCTTAAATCTAAGGCCTCTGATTATTGACCTCTCTACTAAGGGGAAAGATTTCTTCCTATTTACCCTAACTATGTCCCTCCGAATTTTGTACACCTCAATCAACCCTCCTCAAACTTCTTTTCCCCAAGGAAAACAACCTCAGCCTCTCTTCATCGTTGAAATGTTCCTTCAGCCCAGGTAGCATCCTGGTGAATCCCTTCTGCACCCTTTCTAGTGCAATCACATCCTTCCTATTGTGTGGCAACCAAAGGGGTAATGCAGCATCTATTTGGAGCAACAAAGCTCACTCTGAACCATTCATTGTGTCTGTGTGCTAGCATGACCCTAGAAGCCTCAAGGACTTTGTTACTTAGCCTGAGGCAGCCACAATGCGCAACGCTGCTCTCGGGCTTAAATGATCTGGGAAGTGCTTAGTTGGAGTGGCCAGAGGCCTTCAGATAGCTGATATTGGAATCTGTAGTACCACATACAGCCTCAGGAAGGCGATATTACAGAGGTGCAGCCTGAATTCGTCAGAACGATGCCAGGGATAAAGAGAATTAAAATAGACGGTACGGAGAAGATTAACGGCTGATCTAACTGAGGTGTTTCAGGTGTTTAAATTATTTCATAGTTCCTCTTTCCTCTGATGCGAGAAGCTCAGAACAAGGTGGTATATCTTTCAAGTTAGAGCTCAGCCATTCAGGGGTGATATGCATGAAGAAATACTTCTTGACAAGATAGTGGACAACTCAATCTCCGTAAAGCTGGGGGTCAACTGAAAACGTCTAAACGGACACTGCCCCAATCTTGTTGGGTAAGGGTATTAAAGTTGAGAATGGAGTTAAGATTCAGATCAGCCCTTGGATCTGACTGAAAGCAGAGGGGGGGAGGGGTGGTGGTGGTGAGATTGGTGGGATTCTTGTTCTGAAGTTAGCATTTCCGAACGTTTTGAATTCATTCTTAGGATGTGGGCAGTTTGCTGCCCATCCCTAATTGCCCTTGAACTGAGTGGTTTGCTAGGCCATTTAGGAGTCAACAACATGACTCCAGACCCACAGTAATGTGTAGGCCAGACCAGGTAAGGATGGCAGATTTCCTTCCCTAAAGACATCAGTGAACCAGATGGGCTTCTATGATATGTCATGTGTTTTTAATTCATTTTTATTAATTGAATTTAAATTTGACCAGCTGCCATGGTGGGATTTGAACCCACATCTCCAGAATATTAGCCTGGGCCTCTGGATTACTAGTCCAGTGACATTACCACTATGCCCCCATCTACCCTTATGACCTACTGATTATAATGACAGTCCATTTAAAAATGATCCGTTCATTTGCCAGAGACGACCCTTGACCTGATGACCGTTGAACCGGTTTAGAGGTTTTACCTGAGGATTGCTGAGTGGTCCATAACCAATGCCCGGAGTAGATGGGAGGGACACCGAGGGGGAGCCTATCGATGAGGTGATGACTGGATACGGAGATCCCAATCCATTCACTGGGGAAGCCAGGTTTGCCATGGAGGTGGTGAGAGAGCGTGAAGCGTTTGCAGAGGAACCGATCATTGAATGATGGCCGACCATCGAGTTCACTGTCGAGTGTGGGGGAGGGGAGTTCATTGATGTGGAATTCACTTGTATTGCGGAGTCTGTAACGGAAGAAAATAATTCAGAGTTAGCAATGTACAGGAACATAATTACACAGAGGGTGTGGAAGGGTTAACAGCCTGGACGATATTGTCTGCGCTTTCACTATTCTGACTACCTCTCTGGGAATTTATTAAAACAATTTTCAATGGGATGTGGCTGCTTTGGCAAGGCCAGCATTTGTCACCTATTCCTAATTACCCTTCAACCAAGTGGCGTGCCATTTCAGGGGGCAATTGAGTTAACAGCATTGCTGTGGGTCTGGAGTCACAGGTAGGCCAGACTGGGTAAGGATGGCAGATTTCCTTCCCCAAAGGGCAATACTCAACCCAATGGTTTTTTATAATAATTGATGATAGTCTCATGGGTCGCCAATGCAGAGGCCAGCTTTCAATTCCAGTTTTGAAAAAAATAATTAATTGAATTTAAATTCGACCAGCTGCCATGCTGGGATTTGAGCCCGTGTCCCCGGAGCATTGGCCTGGACCTCTGGATTGTTAGCCCAGCGACATTACAACCAAGCCACCATCTCCTCTGTGGACATGGTTCTCTTGCTACCACTTCACCTGTGGCAACTTTTCATGCCTGAGCTTTGAGTGGCTTTCCAATGGAGGAGAGCACAAATCAATCCCACCCTCACTTAATGCCACCCTGCCCTATCTGGTCTGGTCCAGCCCTGCCCTCAGTGCCACTCTGGTGCCCTGCCTGGCCAGTCCAGTCCTCACTTAATGACACCCTGCATTGCCAGGTCCAGTCCTGTCCTGGTGCATCTGCTTCCAGTGAACCTCACCAGCTTTCTGGCCATTGACCATTATATTTTTTCTCGAGTCCAAGGGGCTGGTTGTGTAGCTGATGCTGCAGCTTCAGTGACACTGATGGCGTGTGAAGAGCCCCCAAATGTGGCCGCCCCATTGCACAAACTCTCCCTGCACCTCTCTGAAACCAAAAACATCCTTCCGCCCACCCACTCTGCCCCAATTCCCACCACACGGCCCCCTTCCAGTAGCAAGCTGGCTCACCCCTCCTCCTCTCCAGTGTGCCGATGACCCTCCGGTTACCCCGACCCCCCCACCCACTTTGGTTCTTCAGCCCGATAGGC
Source organism: Scyliorhinus torazame (assembly GCF_047496885.1). Classification (NCBI taxonomy): domain Eukaryota; kingdom Metazoa; phylum Chordata; class Chondrichthyes; order Carcharhiniformes; family Scyliorhinidae; genus Scyliorhinus; species Scyliorhinus torazame. Next base: position 160,166,920 of record NC_092713.1, on the reverse strand, counting down.
AGTATTGGATATACTCCACATTGCACCTGCTATAATCAAAGATAGCTGAAAGAGGACACTGGGCAGGGGCACAACAGGTGGAATCTCCCTCTATCAATGTCTAGCTCTGCTAAAACCTTTAGCACCAAATATTGGAGTACAGAAGAGACATCCAGTGCAATATCGCCCATTCTGTATCTCTATCCATGTCCAATTTCAGCTATGTGACACTCCCTCTACCCTGGGTAGACCAAACATGGATTAAATTGCCCCTTTTGCTGAACACAGTGCTCTTGTCCATCAGTAGTTTGTGATCCCCTTTGAACATTCAACATCAACTCCTGCTTGCGTACCAACATTGCCATCTTTAGGCTCCCGCATCATGCTCCGAGTTTCATCACCATCCGGTTTAGCAGTGGGCTAAATAACTGGCTTGCAATGCAGAACAATGCCAGCAGCACGGGTTCAATACTGGCCGCCCCGAACAGGCGCCGGAATGTGGCGACTAGGAGCTTTTCACAGTGACTTCATTGAAGCCTACTTGTGACAATAAGCGATTATTATTATATTATGATTGGTGGTGGTTTTTTCTGTTAGGGCAATGTGCGATGCACTCCTTGATCAAATAGTTGTTCGTCACCCAGGCCGGAACAAGGCTTCCCACTCACCAAAACCCTGTTCTCACTGCTCGGTCCCCGACTCTCACCTTGACCCAAAAGACGAACTGATTCCCCGTGTCCCTAACCTGCAATTTGGCACCTTCTGGCAATTCCTTCGTAGCCTCAGCATCCCTGGGTTTTAGTTCTGTAGGCATTCCAGTCCCTCAGCCTATGTGTCATGAGATCATAGAAACCCTATAGTGCAGAAGGAGGCCATTTTGCCCATCAAGTCTACACTGACCCTTCGAAAGAGCACCCTACCTAGCCCCAAACTCCCACATATTCCTGCATCTCCACCAAACCTTTGGACACTCGGGGGCAATTTAGCACAGACAATCCATCTAACCCGAACATCTTTGAACTGTGGGAGAAAATCGACCACCCGGAGAAAACCCACACAGACACAAGGAGAACGTACAAACTCCACACAGTCACCCAAGGCCAGAATTGAACCCTAGTCCCTTGCGTTCTCCTCAGTGTCCTGGCAAATATTGATTCCTCAGTCAACGGCATTAACATATTATTCATTTCGAGGACGGCAAAGTGACGCTGTGGTTAGCACTGCTGCATCACGCCACCGCCGACCTGGGTTCGATCCCGGCCCCGGGTCAGTGTCCATGTAGAGTTTCCACATTCTCCATGTCTGCGTAGGTCTCAGCTCCACAACCCAAAGATGTGCAGGTTAAGTGGATTGGTCACGCTAAATTGCCCCACAATTGGAGAAAAAAAATTGGGTACTCTAAATTTATTTTTTAAAAACGTATTACTCATTTGATTGCCATTTGTGGGATCTTGCTGTGCACAAATTGGTTGCAAGGTTATCAGCATTACAGCAGGGACTAAATTTCATGAAGTAGTTCATAGACTAAAACATGCTGTGGGACATGATAGGCGCTATATAAATGCGGGTTTGTTTTATTCCCCCCCGGCCCTTTCTGTCGGCGGGCAAACAGTGAGCCATCAGCTACCAGGCTTGTTAAGAGCATTGTGGCTTCAAGCTCCCCTGCATTTTACAATCTAATGATGATCAGTGAGCGTGGCAATGAATGGGTTGAATTCTTCGATTTTCAGACTATGTCCTGACGCCGGCATGGGAACGGTGGCATTTTACGACCAAAGCTTTGGCGCAAAGTGGCCACCGATCCTACGTTTGGTAGGGGGCTAGTAGGCAGGCAGCGTAGAGCACCTGGCTCTCGCTGCCGATACGGCTGTAAAATTGCCGGGTCCGTGGCTGCGCATGCACATGGCGGCGGCCTGCAGCGGCCGCGCTGTGCAACATGGTGCGGCCGCGCACGGACCCGGCCCACAAAATAGTGCTCCTCTTTTGCCGGCTCGCGACACCCGGACCACCCCCCAACAGTGCCCCCAGCCCCTGCTAAAGTCCCCCCTGCCTGCAGATCAGCTCTCCCCCGACTGTGGCAGCGCTGGACATTCCGCAGCCGCCACGCCAAGTTCCCGACAAGTAATAGCATGAGAGACCCACGCCGTCGGGAACTTGGCCGGTCGGGGGCGGAGCATTGGGGGGGGGGGGGCCTCAGGCAACGTCCTGAGGCCGCCGATACTCCTAGAGTATGCTGCTTTGGAGGGGGCGGAGCATCGCGAAACCGGCATCGCCCCCGATTTCAGCACGAATGTTGAATCTCCGGCCGATCGCGATTTCGGTGTCGCTGACCGGAGAATCCCACCCAGTGTGTTTTTGGACACCCACCAGGATCGAATGATGGGTTTTTGTTTGTGTTGGCTTTACAACAGTCAGAAACCAGCCAACCAACAATCCCCATGGAATTGAAGGCATCTTGGTCTATGAAAGATGCTTAGCTCGAGGGGTCGGAGGAGAGAATTCTCACACATCTCCCTCCCTACCCACCCCCATATCTCCCCGAATCACCATCAACTGGGAAATTGGGACAGGGGTAATGACTTGGCTGTTTAATCACAGGAGTTACGCAAGTTGAGTCCCCACCCTCACCCAATCTTCACACTTGCCAGCAGGGGTCACTGCGTCACTCAACATATTCCAGAGTCTCCCTGGGGAGAGAAACAATGGCTGAAATTCACCGGCCGTTCGCAGGTGGAGAGATTCTCATTTCCCGCCGGCAGTGCACCCCACCCGTGGGTCAGTTTCAATGGGAACCCCCATTGAGAGCGGCGGGATCAGAGAATCCCGCCTCCAGCGAACGAGGAACACGCGTCTGGGAGGATGGAGAATCCAACCCAAAGTGCTGCAAAAACCCAGCAGGTTTGGCAGCATCTGTGCAGAAGGCGGCAGGGTTTATGCTGAAAGAAAGCTTTTCATCTTGGACTCATCAACACACCTTCAGGAAAATACCAAATGTAGAGGGAATTCATGTCCTGACGAGCATGGTGGGATGCGGGATTGGGGGGGGGGGTTGCTACAAATTATTCAAAATGGTGACAACATGTCCATCTAACTGCATCACACTTGGGAGCCACAACATCTTAAAGATGAGGCAGTGTGGCGGCAGAGAGGAAAGGAAGTAAAACAGTAAATCCTGCACTCCTGATCCCGCTACCTTATGGGACGTCCTGCCCCATGTTCTTCCTCGTTCATGGGATGTGGCCATCGCTGGCTGGGCTAGCATTTGTTGTCCATCCCTGACCGAGTGGTTTGCTCGGTCATTTCAGAGGGCATGTAAGAATTGGTTGACATTGCTGTGGGTCTGGAGTCACATGTAGTCACAAGTGGTCCACACCAGGTAAGGACGGCAGATTTCCTGCCCTAAATGGCATGAGTGAACCAGAAGGGTTTTGACAACCAATCGACAATGGTTTCATGGTCACCATGAGACTTTTAATTCCAGACTTGTATTGAATTCAAATTTCACCATCTGCCGTGGTGGGATCTGAACCTGGGTCCCCAGAGCATTACCCTGGATCTTCAAATTTCTGATCCAGCAGCAATGTAACCACGGCACTGCCTCCCCTCTAATATATACAGCTCAATGATTCAGACTGTTCAGTCACATATAGACCCACGGGAGATATTCTCGACACTGAGTCGACGTCATCCTCGAGGGATAGTCAATGCTGACGCCATTGCATTGTCACTCGAAGTAGGCTGCCACTTCACCTCGACAGGGGTTCTGAGGTTAATTATGGTACCCGTTCCATCCCAGTCTTCCATCCCCCCACCAAACCCCCTGTCCAGCCCCCTACACTGCCTTACACCTCAGGATATCCCTAAAAGGGTTTTTACAGCCTTTGAATAACTTGACTGAAGTGTAGTCACCGTTCAATTGGGGGAAGGGCTGCGGCCAACATGCACACGGCAAGGTTCCACAAACAGCACCAAATGACTGGGTAATGCTCTCCTTCAAGTGGGCAGCACGGTAGCATAGTGGTTAGCACAGTCGCTTCACAGCTCCAGGGTCCCAGGTTCAATTCCTGGCTTGGGTCACTGTCTGTGTGGAGTCTGCACGTTCTCCCAGTGTCTGCGTGGGTTTCCTCCGGGTGCTCCGGTTTCCTCCCACAGTCCAAAGATGTGCAGGTTAGGTGGATTGGCCATTCTAAATTGCCCTTAGTGTCCAAAAAGGTTAGGTTGGGTTACGGGGGATAAAGGTGTTAGGGTGGAGGCGTGGGGCTCAAGTAGGGTGCTCTTTCCAAGGGCCGGTGCAGATATGATGGGCTGAATGGCCTCCTTCTGCGCTGTACTATGATTCTATGAAATGGGTGCTGTGGGAGCTTCTACCTTTCAGCTAAGATGGCAGACAGATTGTCAGACTCATGTTTCAACTGAACGACAGCACCCCAGATAGTGCAGCGCTCCCTCATTTCGTGCTGGGAATGTCAGCCTGAGTAATGTCACTTACTCAAGCCTCTGTGCTGAGGAGTGAATCGTTAGGGAAAAGACTGCTTTCCAGCGAACCACAGTAGGTCAATGCTGGCCAGGCCCAAATCATCCTGGGCTTTGTGTGGGCAGCTCACCCGCGAGTGAAGGTGGTGATGCTCGAGCGGAATCGGGGGGAGGGGGGGCTTGCCCTACCGAATTTCAGTAATTACTACTGGGCGGCTAACATAGCCATGATAAGGAAGTGGGTGGTGGAGGCAGGGGCGGTTTGGGAGCGGATGGAGGCAGTTTCATGTACAGGCAACTTCACGTAGGGGGCACCAGTTTGGGGGCGTTGATAACGGCATCTCTGCAGTTCCCGCTGGCGAGGTACTCCACCAGCCCCGTGGTGGTGGCAGCCTTGAGGATCTGGGGTCAGTGGAGGAGGTACGTTGGAACAGTGGGAGCATCGGTCTGGTCCCCAATATGTGACAACCACCAGTTTGGCCCGAGGAGATTGGATGGGGGGTTTCAAGTATGGAAAAGGGCGGGAATTGAGAGGATGGGGGACCTGTTCTTAGAGGGGAGCTTCCCTAGCTGGAGGGCGCTGGAGGAGAAGTTTGGGTTGGCAAGGGGGAACAAATTTAGATATTTACAGGTGTGGGACTTTCTGCGCAGGCAGGTATCATCCTTCCCACTCCTGCCACTAAGGGGGATCCAGGAGAGGGTAGTGTCTAGAAGATGGGTGGGAGAGGGGAGCATCTCGGACATCTACAAAGAACTTATAGGGGCGGAGGAGACGCAGACCGAGGAGCTGAAGCGCAAGTGGGAGGGGGAGCTTGGTTGTGAGATGGAGGATGGCTTATGGGCGGACACGTTGAGCAGAGTCAACGCGACCGCAACTTGCGCCAGGCTCAGCTTGATCCAATTCAAGGTGGTCCATCGGGCCCACAAGACAGTGGCCCGGACGAGTAGATTCTTTGGGGTGGAAGACAGGTGTGTAAAATGTGCGGGAGGACCAGCGAACCATGTCCACATGTTCTGGGCTTGTCCAAAACATCGGGGATATTGGCAGGGGTTTGCGGGGGTCATGTCCAGAGTATTGAAAACAAGGGTGGTGATGAGTCCAGAGGTGGCGATTTTCGGGGTGTCGGAAGACCCGGGAATCCAGGAGGAGAAAGAGGCAGATGTTCTGGCCTTTGCCTCCCTGGTAGCCCGGAGACTGATACTGTTAGCTTGGAGGGACTCAAAAGCCCCCAAAGTCGGAGACCTGGCTAACTGACATGGCTAGCTTTCTCGGCCTAGAGAAGATTAAGTTCGCCTTGAGTGGATCACTGTTAGGCTTCGCCCGGAGGTGGCAACCATTCAAGAACTTCGCGGAGAATTAATCGTCAGCAGGGGGAGATTAGGGTAGCGTAGAATAGGGGGTCAATTAGGCGGGTCTTGGCGGGATGGGAGTCGGAGATTGCACTATTTTTCTTTTTCTGTGTACACTGTTTTTGTTTTATACTGTTGTTGTTTGTAATGCCAAAAATACCTCATTAAAATTGTTTATTAAAAAAAAAATGCTGGCCAGGCCCAAGGGCGCTCTCTCCCCATCACCTGCTGGGAATGGTGTGTGGGGTTGCTCAGGATAGATCGTGATGCACCACATGGTTAAATTGGCCATGGATCATGAATATCTGGAGCTGCTCAAGAAGTGACTCTGGGCAGCGAGTGAGGATGGAGAGATGTGGGAGCTGGCGGAGTAGGGTTGAGTGGAATGAAGGATAACATAAGGGGAAGGATTAGATAGGCTTGCCTCCTAATATCAACACACCTACAGAAGGTACTCGAGAGTCCCTCTGTTCCCTTCAGAAACAACAATTACATTCAGTCTACGTAACAACTCTGTCGCCTTCAATGCAGATGGAACCTGTATATTTTGCTCTGCTGCTATTTGGCACATGTCAGCTTCTTTTAACCTTTCATCGCGGCTCAATGACCTCCAGCTGTTCTCCTTGCTCAGAATCAAGACAGGGATGTGATTCAGTGTTCCGTGTGAACAAGAAGCTGATCTGTACCAGCTAGCCTGGCTTACACTGAACACAGAATCTTTACAATGGTCATTGTGGCAAGATACCACCCAGGGCGTAAGGGGGAGGCGCGGATGGTGGCATGTTGGGCTTCCGAACACAGGGAGAGAAGCACACCAGCATTCCTGGTTTAAGACGACCGAGAGCCCAAGGGGCCTGGAGGCTCTGCCACCTCTGGTGGAGAGGTGGAGCAGAGTGTGATGGGCAGGAGCGGAGATGGTTACGCAGGAGACTGGAGTCAGAGGAGGGAAAGGTGGGGTGGGGTGGGGAGAAGAGAGGCGATTGTCAAGCGGTGCAAGGAGTGGAGAGGTTGATAAAAGAAGAGCCATGTTTCTGAGTTCAAAGTTTTACGGTAGTTGGGGAGGACAGGGAGCAACGGGTCGGAGTCAGGGGGGGCTGGCTGGCAGGACAGGGGGGTTTGAGGGGAACAGCGTGGAATCAAATCTCCACATTACAAAGAGGGACAGTGAAGCTGCAAAATAGATTTTCAACGGTGAGGGGACAACTGTCAGGAAAGACTGAACCAACTGGAGATGTTGTTTCCCTCGAGGGGAGCCCAGAATCGGATGAATAAATACAAGATGGTCACTAATAAATCCAGGAATTCAGGAGAAACTCCTTTATACAGAGAATGGAACTTACTATCGCTAGGAATAGCTACGGCAAATAGCACAGATGTATTTCTGGGGAAGCGAGAAGGATATGGTGATAGGATGCGATGACGTGGCGCGAGAGAAGTCACATGAAGACCTGACACTGCTGCCACAAGCTAATTAGGCCTATTTCAATGCGGTAGGTTTTATGTCAAACCACAGGCTGGAGGTAGGCAGCTGAATACCTCGTCAGGGATTGCGTCATCGTAATTACCACGTCTCCTCCCCTAAAACAAACAGCAAAACTTTTTCAGGTTTGCAGATCATCACAAACATTGGGAATGCCGGAGGCCCAGACGCTGACCCAACCACTCCCAGAGTCAAACATTTCACCAACTGTGTCAGTCGTGCTTTAGTGGGTAGCATGCTAGCTGCTGAGACAGAAGGTCCTGGGTTTGAGACCCAGTCCAGATTTGAGTCTGTAATCCAGGCTGACACTCCAGTCAGATGAAACGTTACACGAGTCTCCACCTGCCATCTCCAGTGCCTGTAAAAGATCCCATGGCAGTATTCCAATGAATTCTTACAGTGCAGAAGGAGGCCATTTGGCCCATTGAGTCTGCACTGACCCTCTGAAAGAGGACTCGATCTAGGTCCATTCCTTCCCTCTATTGCCGTAACCCTGCACATAGATCATGGCCAATCCACCTGGCCTGCACTTCTTTGAACTGTGGGAGGAACCCGGAGCACTCGGAGGAAGCCTACACAGATAGGGGGAGAAAGTGCAAACTCCACACAGTCACTCAAGGCTGGACTCAAACGCGGGTCCCTGGTGCCATGAGGCAGCAGTGCTCACCACTGTGCCACCATAAAGGAGCAGGGAGATCTCATGGTGTCTTGTCCAATATTTATCCCTCAAGTGCAGATTTACTAGTCACTCAAGTGGTGTTTGTGAGAACTTGCTGTGCTGAAATTGCCAGCTACATATCAACAGTGAGCATACTTCAAAGAGCACTAACTGTGAAGTGCACTCGGTTGTGGAAGACGCTAATTAAATTTCTTCCATAGGTGGAAATCCAAGGTGATCCCTACCCCAGGTAGCGATCCACATTGCGCTAGGTTTAAACTGAAGCTCAGTTTCTGTGTTCGGTTTGGGAAAGAGAGCAGTTGCTGATTGTAACACTCAGTGCACAGAATTGTGAAGATGACCTGTCCACTGTCCTGATGAAAGATGACATGGAGCCTCCAGAGTGTAGCAGAAATACACTGACAAGTAATTCTATTATTACACCACAAGTAGCCTCTCGGGATCCACAGACACCACCAACCAAACCATCAATCACACACTGCAGTCGGCTCCCAATGTCATTTTCCAAGGTTTGTACTGATACTTTAGGGGCAATGGGGCAGCACGTTCCTGCTTTAATTCAAAGTGCTGCCAGACTGGAGTACAAGATCCAATTGATCACACTTGGCTTGTTACGTTTGGCATGTTAAAATCCAATTTGTGTTCCTCTTCATATTTAGCCCCGCTTAAAGTATTCACTTTGTTTTCTCCTCTCAATTTCTCCCCTCCTCTCCTGGAGGTGCTGACGCTCAATGGGGTACAGTTCCATGGACTCCACTTCCTCCTCTCTTAAAGGTGCTTACTCTCACTGATGTTGGATGCCCTGGCATTGCTTGCCTCATTGGCCAGGAGAGATTTATCACAATTAAATCTAGGACAGACATTGGCCACACTACACTGTCCCCATCAAACACTCCAGGACAGGTACATCACACGGTTCGATACAGAGTAAAGCTCCCTCTGCATTGTCCCCATCAAACACTCCCAGGACAGGTACATCACGGGGTTAGGTACAGAGTAAATCTCCCTCTATACTGTCCCCATCAAACACTCCCAGGACAGGTACATCACAGGGTTAGGTACAGAGTAAATCTCCCTCTCTTCTGTCCCCATCAAACACTCCCAGGACAGGTACATCACAGGGTTAGATACAGAGTAAATCTCCCTCTACACTGTCCCCATCAAACACTCGCAAGACATGGGGGTTTTAAATACAGCATAAGGCTCCGAATAGCTCCAGAAGTGGCTTCATGTCCATTTTGTGTCTGCTTGCAGTCCTGATGTGATAAGGGATGGTTTACAAATTAATGGTGCTATATAAATCCAGGCTGCTAAACACAAATATTTTGGTTCTAATGCAGTCCAGTGACTTTAGAATAGAATAGGATGCTGTAGTCCAGGCCGTCAATAACATTCCACAGGAAAAGTTTGGTTTATAGTAATAATATCATGTAATTCCTCAGTTAGCAACATAAAATTAGAATGAGAACAAAGATATTACGATGCAATTAGATCATAGCTCAAATAAAATCCAACCCTTTATACTTTAGTGCATCTGGGCCTAGTGGATGAAGCCTGAAGTGGTTGTTAGCTCAGTAAATCCTTGTCTTCATCAGCTCTATTGTGTATCAGTGTAATGCCAGCCTCACCAGTACTGTCAGCGACTGCCCTTCAGGGTAGCATTAACCTATATTGAGTCTGCCATCTGCTTGTTTTCTGATACTGCTAAGTTGTGACAGTGGAGCGTCAGCGAGTGCGTAGCAAGCCAGCGGGAAGCAGCAGTCTTCAGCCGATATATAACATGTGGCTCTTGCAAGAGAGTTTCAGGTACGTGCCCTGGACAAGGTTCAGGTGCCAACATCTCACACCCCATAAAGCCCATCGTCTGAGATAACACTGCATGTTTTCCCACTTGCCCAGTATCTCGTGGTCAGGTTTTGCCAGCGAGATCACTCCTGCTCCTGTTGAATTTTCAATCTATCCCAACCCGGCTCTCATTCACCTTTCTACTCCTGGCTCCCATCCTGACTTTCTGTGACCTGGCCTCCATCACCTCTGTCATTCATCCCCTCTCCTGCCTTCGGTCATCAGCTCCCACCTACTGTTCCACCATTTTGCCCTATGCAACACCCTTTAACCCACCCAGTCTTACCTCAACCCCATCCTTACCTCCCCCCCGTCACTTGCCCCCTATCCTTGTCCTGCCCCATTCTCTCCTTGCTCCCCGTACCCACCCCACTTTATGCCTCTTACCCGCACTCTCGGTTATAAAATGTAAATTGACCACAAAAAGATGTTAAAGGTTTAATGCAAAATGCCTGTAGCTTGTTGAACATAATGTACACCATATTTAGTGTCCTTACATATCCAGCATAAAACCACTTATAAACTCAGAACTCACTAATATCCCTGAGAGCTTTCCTATTCTGAAAGGCTGGTGGTGGGGTCAGAGTGCCTTTGGGGTTTGTCAGAGGGTGGTGGTGGGTTACAGTTCCACAGGAGTCAGCCAAGTCCTCATTCACCAGTCCAGCGCGCGAGCTCTTCAACTCTATGGTTTTGTCCTTGTTTATAGAACATAGAACATGACAGCGCAGTACAGGCCCTTCGGCCCTCGATGTTGCGCCGACCTGTGAAACCACTCTAAAGCCCATCTACACTATTCCCTTATCATATAGTCCATATGTCTATCCATTGACCATTTGAATGCCCTTAGTGTTGGCGAGTCCACGACTGTTGCAGGCAGGGCATTCCACGCTCTTACTACTTTCTCAGTAAAGAAACTACCTCTGACATCTGTCTTATATCTATCTCCCCTCAACTTAAAGCTATGTCCCCTCGTGCTAGACATCACCATCCGAGGAAAAAAGCTCTCACTGTCCACCCTATCCAATCCTCTGATCATCTTGTATGCCTCAATTAAGTCACCTCTTAATCTTCTTCTCTCTAACGAAAACAGCCTCAAGTCCCTCAGCCTTTCTCATAAGATCTTCCCTCCACACCAGGCAACATTCTGGTAAATCTCCTCTGCACCCTTTCCAATGCTTCCACATCCTTCCTATAATGCGGCGACCAGAATTGCACGCAATACTCCAAATGCAACCGCACCAGAGTTTTGTACATCTGCAACATGACCTCATGGCTCCGAAACTCAATCCCTCTACCAATAAAAGCTAACACACCGTACGCCTTCTTAACAACCCTCTCAAACTGGGTGGCAACTTTCAGGGATCTATGTACATGGACACCGAGGTCTCTCTGCTCATCCACACTGCCAAGAATCTTACCATTAGCCCAGTACTCAGTCTTCCTGTTATTCCTTCCAAAATGAATCACCTCACACTTTTCTGCATTAAACTCCATTTGCCACATCTCAGCCCAGCGCTGCAGCTTATCTATGTGAATCTGTAACTTGTAACATCCTTCTGCACTGTCCACAACTCCACCGACTTTAGTGTCATCTGCAAATTTACTCACCCATCCTTCTACGCCCTCCTCCAGGTCATTTATAAAAATGACAAACAGCAGTGGCCCCAAAACAGATCCTTGTGGTACACCACTAGTAACTGGACTCCAGTCTGAACATTTCCCATCAACCACCACCCTTGTCTTCTTCCAGCTAGCCAATTTCTGATCCAAACTGCTAAATCTCCCTGAATCCCATGCCTCCATATTTTCTGCAGTAGCCTACCGTGGAGAACCTTATCAAACGCTTTACTGAAATTCATATACACCACATCAACTGCTTTACCCTCATCCACCTATTTGGTCACCTTCTCAGAGAACTCAATAAGGTTTGTGAGGCATGACCTACCCTTCACAAAACCGTGTTGACTATCTCTAATCAAATTATTCCTTTCCAGATGATTATACATCCTATCTCTTATAAACCTTTCCAAGACTTTGCCCACAACAGAAGTAAGGCTCACTGGCCTATAGTTACTGGGGTTGTCTCTACTCCCCTTCTTGAACAAGGGGACAATATTTGCTATCCTCGAGTCTTCTGGCACTATTCCTGTAGACAAAGATGACTTAAAGATCAAAGCTAAAGGCTCAGCAATCTCCTCCCTAGCTTCCCAGAGAATCGTAAGATAAATCCCATCCGGCCCAGGGGGCTTATCTATTTTCACACTTTCCAGAATTGCTAACACCTCCTCCTTATAAACCTCAAGCCCTTCTAGTCTAGTAGCCTGTATCTCAGTATTCTCCTCGACAACATTGTCTTTTTCCTATGTGAATACTGACGAAAAATATTCATTTAGCACCTCTCCTCTCTCCTCGGACTCCAAGCACAACTTCCCACTACTGTCCTTGACTGGCCCTACTCTTACCCTAGACATTTGTTTATTCCTGACATATCTAACACATAGAAAAATACAGCACAGAACAGGCCCTTCGGCCCACGATGTTGTGCCGAACCTTTGTCCGAGATTAATCATAGAATTTACAGTGCAGAAGGAGGCCATTCGGCCCATCGAGTCTGCACCGGCTCTTGGAAAGAGCACCCTACCCAAGGTCAACACCTCCACCCTATCCCCATAACCCAGTAACCCCACCCAACACGAAGGACAATTTATCATGGCCAATCCACCTAACCTGCACATCTTTGGACTATGGGAGGAAACCGGAGCACCCGGAGGAAACCCACGCACACATGGGGAGGATGTGCAGACTCTGCATAGACAGTGACCCAAGCCGGAATCGAACCTGGGACCCTGGAGTTGTGAAGCAATTGTGCTATCCACAATGCTACCGTGCTGCCCTTAAGAACAAATTAATCTACACTATATCATTCTACCGTAATCCATCTACCTATCCAATAGCTGCTTGAAGGTCCCTAATGTTTCTGACTCAACTACTTCCACAAGCAGTGCATTCCATGCCCACACTACTCTCTGGGTAAATAACCTACCTCTGACATTCCCCCTATATCTTCCACCATTCACCTTAAATTTATGTCCCCTTGTAATGGTTTGTTCCACCCGGGGAAAAAGTCTTTGACTGTCTACTCTATCTATTCTCCTGATCGTCTTATAAATCTCTATCAAGTCGCCCCTCATCCTTCTCCGTTCTAATGAGAAAAGGCCTAGCACCCTCAACCTTTCCTTATAAGACCTACTCTCCATTCCAGGCAACACCTGGTAAATCTCCTTTGAACCTTTTCCAAAGCTTCCACATCCTTCCTAAAATGAGGCGACCAGAACTGTACACAGTACTCCAAATGTGGCCTTACCAAGGTTTTGTACAGCTGCAGATCTATAGAAAGATCTATAGATGTAGATCTATAAAATAGATCTACATCTATAGAAAGCTTTAGGGTTATCCTTGCTCCTACATGCCAAAGACTTCTCATGTCCCCTCCTGGCTCTTCTTAGGTCTCTCTTTAGGTCCTTCCTGGCTAACTTGTAACTCTCGAGGGCCCTAACTGAATCTTCATCTCTCATCTTTACACAAGCCCCCTTCTTCCTCTTGACAAGTGTTTTGACTGCTTTAGTAAACCACGGTTCCCTTGCTCGACCACTTCCTCCCTGCCTGACAGGTAGATACTTAACAAGGACACGCAGTAGCTGTTCCTTGAACAAGCTCCACATTTCCATTGTGCCCATCCCCTGCAGTTTTCCTCTCCATCCGATGCATCTAAGTCTTGCCTCATCGCATCATAATTGCTTTACCCCCAGATATAAATCTTGCCCTGCGGTATATACCTATCCCTTTCCATCGCTAAAGTAAATGTAATCGAATTGTGGTCACTATCACCAAAGTGCTCACCTACCTCCAATTCTAACACCTGTCCTGGTTCATTACCCAGTACCAAATCCAATATGGCCTCGCCCCTCGTTGGCCTATCTACATACTGTGTCAGGAAACCGTCCTGCACACATTGGACAAAAACGGACCCATCTAAAGTATATACTATAGCGTTTCCAGTCAATATGTGGGAAGTTAAATCCCCCATAACAACTACCCTGTTGCTTTCGCTTCTATCCAGAATCATCTTTGCAATCCTTTCCTCTACATCTCTGGAACTTTTCGGTGGCCTATAGAAAACCCCTAACAGGGTGACATCTCCTTTCCTGTTTCTAACCTCAGCCCATACTACCTCAGTAGACGAGTCCTCATCAAACATCCTTTCTGCCACCGTAATACTGTCCTTTACTAACAATGCCACCCCTCCCCCTCTTTTATCACCTTCCCTGAGCTTACTGAAATATCTAAACCCCGGCACCTGCAACAACCATTCCTGTCCCTGCTCTATACAAGTCTCCGAAATGGCCACAAAATCGAAGTCCCAGGTACCAACCCATGCCACAAGTTCACCCACTTTATTCCGGATGCTTCAGGCATTGAAGAAGACACACTTTCAACCACCTTCCTGCCTGCACCCGGTACACTCCTGCAACTTTGAAACCTTACTCATGACCTCACTACTCTCAACCTCTTGTATACTGGACCTCCAATTCAGGTTCCCAAGCCCCTGCTGAACTAGTTTAAACCCTCCCAAAGAGCATTAGCAAATTTCCCCCCCAGGATATTGGTACCCCTCTGGTCCAGGTGTAGACCATCACGTTTGTAGAGATCCCACCGACCCCAGAATGAGCCCCAATTATCCAGAAATCTGAAACCCTCCCTCCTGCACCATCCCTGTAGCCACGTGTTCAACTCCTCTCTCTCCCTATTCCTCGTCTCGCTATCAAGTGGCACGGGTAACAAACCAGAGATAATAACTCTGTTTGTCCTAGATCTTAGTTTCCACCCTAGCTCCCTGAATTCCTGCCTTACATCCCTATCCCTTTTCCTACCTATGTCGTTGGTACCTATGTGGACCACGACTTGGGGCTGCTCCCCCTCCCCCTTAAGGATCCCGAAAACACGATCCGAGACATCGCGCACCCTGGCACCTGGGAGGAAACACACCAACCACGAGTCTCTCTCGTTCCCACAGAATCTCCATGTTTGAAGCCATGACATGGTTTTGATGAGGAATGTGAACCCTCATTGAGCTGTCTCCTCCCACAGGGACAAGGAAGCTCACAATAAATCTATGTTGGCCTGAAGCAACAAAGTGGGGTGAAGGGATGCAGAGAGTAAAGGGGGAATATGGGAAAGCATAGGATATACTTGAACCCCATTTCTGAGCTATGGTGATGTATTCCAGGATGACAATTCAGTGCAGTGTTGAACGAGTGCTGTGCGGTCAGAGGTGCCACATTTTGGTTGTGATGTCTCACCAACGCCCCGTGTATTTGCTTATCAATTAAAGGGGAGGTGAAAAAGCTCTTGGACATCCTGGCCGACAGTCATCCCTCAATGAAAATCATTGTCCTCTTGATTCTCCTCGTGGGATGTGCTGTGTGCAAAATGGCTGCCACTTTTGCCTACCAAACAACATATCACTGTGCTTCAATGCAATTTACTCCATGAAAAATGTGTTAAGATGTTTCTGCAAGACTCAATGTAGTCCTTTTCAAATCTTTCTTTGTAAAAGCCAACTAGTAACACTGCAGGTTAAGATTAATAGTTTAAAAGCAAATTACTGCAGATGCTGAAACAGAAACAGAAAATGCTGTACAATCTCAGCGAGTCTGACAGCATCTGTGGAGAGAGAATGGCGCTGAAGTTCTGAGTCTGGATGACTCTTTGTCAGAGCTGGAGAGAAATAGGATCAGATTGATACTGTTCTGGGGAATACCGGGGTGGAGCAGTAAGGGCTGGATAGAGGGACAGCGACAGGTAGAGGCGAGGGAGAGATTAAAAAGATGTTGTGGACAAAACGACAAAGGGAACGTAAATGGTGGTGATCATGGCTAAGAAGGGTACTGATCGTGATTAGTAGATGCCTTTTCGTAAAACTTTGTCCATCAGCCAATGTAAAGCCTGCTTGTATAGTTCGCCCAGTCACTTAGATAGAATAAAATATCTCCAACCACAGAAAATATCAGCAAAATATCCAGCTACACTTTACGTTAGTTAGACTTATTCCAGCCTCCACATAGGCTCTCGAGGACAAGAGGTAAAATGGTTTTCTTAATGATCCCGTATCATGTGGTGAGCACTGCTGCCTCAGCACCAGGGTCCCGGATTCAATTCTAACCTCGGGTGACTCTGTGTGGAGTTTTCACATTCTCTCCATGTCTGTGTGGGTTTCCTCTGGGTGCTCCGGTTTCCTCCCAGTCCAAAGATGTGCAGGTTAGGTGGATTGGCCATGCTAAATTGCCCCTTCGTCCAAAAGATTAGACGAGGTTACGGGGATAGGGCAGGGATAGGCCTAGGTAGGGTGCACTTTTGGAGTATCAGTACAGACTCGATGGACCGAATGGCTTCTTCCGCACTGTAGGGATTCTATGATCCTTGAGATGTGGGCAGTCCTGTTGAGGCTGGCATTTACTGCCATAAGAAGGCTGGTGGCAGTCAGCTGCCATTCTAAAAGTCCTTTGCAATTATTGGACACAAGTTGGAGAGCTTTGCTTGGCCACTTGAGGGCTGCCACATTGGCGAGAGACTGGAGGTACACAAGGAGTCAGACTACCTCCCGAGATGACATCAACGATCCAGAGGATTTTTTGATGACAACCCAACAGATTAATCAGCCCTTGGATTTGTTCTGAAAACCGGAATTCAAACTCTCAAACTGACATGGCGGGATTTGAACCTGCATTGCTGATACTGAATCCCATGCACGGTGACATAGATACTTTACTGGTGAAGTATCTATCATAAATACATTTGTAGTCAGAGCTGGTTTGCTGCCATGGAGCCACATTGAATTCAATTCATTGATCAAACAAGACAGTAACAATGGGGCTTTCATGTTGCAGTTTTTAGCATAATAAGTCCAATTTCCCCGTTACTGACGTTATAATTTACAGAGTTATGGGAAAAGTGTGGGGAGGAGTGGGACTAATTGGAAAGGGACGGCACAGCCAACGGGCCAAATGGCCACCTTCTACAATGTATACTCCTGTGTCAGTGTTTACAGGTGGTCCTGGGAAGTGTCAGTATTTTCTGGGAAGTGTGTCAGTATTTACAGAGTGTCAGTATTTACAGGGGGTCCCGGGAGTGTGTCAGTATTTACAGGGGGTCCCGGGAGTGTGTCAGTATTTACAGGGGGTCCCCGGGAAGTGTGTCAGTATTTACAGGGGGTCCCCGGGGAGTGTGTCAGTATTTACAGAGGGTCCCCGGGGATCCCCTGTAAATGCTGACACACTCCCTGGGGATCCCCTGTAAATGCTGACACACTCCCCGGGGTCTGAAGGTAGATAGGTCACCTGGACCAGATGGGCTACACCCCAGGGTCCGAAAAGGGATAGCTGAGGAAATTGTGGAGGCATTGGTGATCATCTTTCAGGAATCACTGGAGGCAGGAAGGGTCCCAGAGGACTGGAAAATGGCTAAAGTAACACCGCTGTTTAAGAAGGGGGGGGGGGGGGGGGGGGGTGTAGAAGACGGGAAATTATAGGCCAGTTAGCCTGACTTTGGTCATTGGTAAGATTTTAGAGTCTGTTACTAAAGATGAGATCGCGAAGTACTTGAAGAGCATGATAAAATAGGACTGAGTCAGCATGGCTTTGTCAAAAGGAGGTTGTGTCTGATAAATCTGTTAGAGTTCTTTGAGGAGGTAACAAGGAAGTTAGACAAAGGAGAACCAGTGGATGTGATTTATTTAGATTTCCAGAAAGCCTTTGACAAGGTGCCACATAGGAGACTGTTAAATAAGTTAAAAGCCCATGGTATTAAGGGTAGGATACTGGCATGGATAGAGGATTGGCTGACTGGCAGAAGGCAGAGAGTGGGGATAAAGGGGTCTTTTCAGGATGGCAGCCGGTGATTAGTGGTGTGCCTCAGGGGTCGGTGCTGTGACCACAACTTTTCACAATATACATTACTGATCTGGAAGAAGGAACTGAAGGCACTGTTGCTACGTTTGCAGATGATACAAAGATCTGTAGAGGGACAGGTAGTATTGAGGAAGCAAGGATCTGCAGAGGGATTTGGACAAGCGAGGGGAGTGGGCAATGAAGTGGCAAATGAAATACAATGCGGAAAAGTGAGAGGTTATGCACTTTGGAAGGAGGAATTTAGGTATAGACTATTTTCTAAATGGGGAAAAGCTTAGCAAATCAGAAGCACAAAGGGACTTGGGAGTCCTTGTTCACGATTCTCTTAAGGTTAACGTGCAGGTTCAGTCGACAGTTAGGAAGGCAAATGCAATGTTAGCATTCATGTTAAGAGGGCTAGAATACAAGACCACGGAGGTACTTCTGAGCCTGTACAAGGCTCTGGTCAGACCCCATTTGGAGTATTGTGAGAAGTTGTGCGCCTCGTATCTAAGGAAGAATGTGCTGGCCTTGGAAAGGGTCCAGAGGAGGTTCACAAGAATGATCCCTGGAATGAAGAACTTGTCGTATGAGGAACTGTTGAGGACTCTGGGCTTGAGGGGGGATCTTATTGAAACTTACAGGATACTGCGAGGCCTGGATAGAGTGGACGTGGCGAGGATGTTTCCACTTGTAGGAGAAACTAGAACCAGAGGACACCATCTCAGACTAAAGAGACGATCCTTAAAACAGAGATGAAGAGGAATTTCTTCAGCCAGAGGGTGGTTAATCTGTGGAACTCTTTGCCGCAGAAGGCTGTGGAGGCCAAATCACTGAGTGTTTTTAAGACAGAGATAGATAGGTTCTTGTTTAATAAGGGGATATGGGGAGAAGGCAGGACAATGGGGATGAGAAAATGTCAGCCATGATTGAATGGTGGTGCAGACTCGATAAGCCGAGTGGCCTAATTCTGCTCCTATGTCTTATGGTGTGTCAGTATTTACAGGGGATCCCCGGGGAGTGTGTCATTATTTACAGGGGGACCCCGGGGAGTGTGTCAGTATTTATAGGAGGTCCCGGGAAGTGTGCCAGTATTTACAGCGGAACCCCGGGGAGTGTGTCAGCATTTACAGGGGTCCCTTGGAAGTGTGTCAGTATCTACAGGGGATCCCCACGGAGTTTGACAGTATGTGACTATGTTTACAAAGGGTCCCCGAGAGTGTGACTATATTTGCAGGGGTTCCCCAAGAGTGTATCAGTATTTACAGGGAGACCCATGAGAGTGTGTCAGTATTTACAGGGGACCCCGTGGAGTGTGTCAGTATTTACAGGGGACCCCGTTGATTGTGTCAGTAATTACAGGGGAACCCTACAGTGCAAAGATTGCGAATATCGTATCCATGAATGAATTTGGTGCCCAGAAAAGCACTGTGGGCATCAACTCAAAATCTTTAAGCAGATGAAGAGATGTTTTGTTATATCAGGGTGAAGAGCGAGAGGGAGTGGTGACAATATTTCTGTATTTAACATATGCTAATCGGTTGGACTCACAAACCCTCTCACCAGTTTCTAATCTAATAAATCACTAATGATAGATGGCAAAGAGTATGAACATTACTGCAAATGTGTTTAATACTGTGAGCAGGGGTAACATAAATTATTCATGCTGTGATTAGATTGTAGGGGGAGAAAATGAGATATTCCATCCCTGCCTGGCCAGACAGTCATTTATCAAAAGCCACTCGGAGCTGGAGCGGAGAAAAACCTCTCACCCAACACTTAATCAACGTCAACAACAAGGCAAGTCACAGGAACACTGCCTTTAATAAGGGGTTGTTAATTCTCACCACCCTCTGAAGACAATCAAATCCTCGCTCATTGAAAGGCAGGTAGAATCGGTTGGCCCCCTCAGCACCCTGCAACCTGAGGAGCGATACCAATGGCGAGGGTCCTCTCCCGATCCCACTTCCTGCCTCGGGCTCATCTCTCGTGTCACGGAGCTGGGCCAATCCACACAAGTCTGAACACAGCAGCTGCCATCGGGATGTCGAAGGTTTCCAGTGGCAGCCTGGCTCCTGAAATTGAGGCTGGGAACCTGGTGTGTGTGATTGGGGGCTGGGGTCAGTTAGTGGGCACAAAATTAACAACATGAATAACTACACCTGGAATAAAATGGTGTCCAGGTGCCCAAGAGTTATTTCACCCACTGCTTAGTCTGTTGTCTTCAGGGACCTCTTGGATGCTGTGGAGATCTTTACGGGATTGATATAATCATGGAATCATAGAGGTGATACAGCTCAAAAGGAGGCCATTTGGCCCATCATGTCTACTGGACCTCTGAATGAGCAATTTACAGAGTGTCTTTCCCCCTGCCTTCTCTCCACATCCCTGCACATTCTTCTTTTTCCGATAATAATCTAATTCCTTCTCGATTGAACCCGACTTCGCCACTCTCAGGCAGCACAGTCCAAATCTTAACCACACGTCATGTGTAAAGATTTTCTCTCATGCCGCCATTACTTCTGTTGTCAATTATCTTGTTCTCGATCCTTCCATCAATGGGAACAATTTCTCCCTTTCCACCCTGTCCAGAGTTTGAAAACCTCCATCAAATTTCCTCTCAACATTCGCTTCTCTGAGGAAAACAATCCCAACTTCTCCAATCCATCTTCCTCACTGAGGTCCCTCAATCTTGGAACCATTCTTGTCAATCTTTTCTGCTCTCTCTCTCTCCAATGTCTTCACATCTTTCCTAAAGTGCGACTGGACACAATACTCCCCAAGTGTTTTATTCAGATTTATCATCAATTCCGTGGTTTGCACTCTATTAAAGTCCATTCCAAATAAGTCATATTGGACTCAAAATGATAACCGTTTCTCGCCCCACAGATTCTGCTGACTTGCTGCCCAGGACCTCTGCTCCTGCACCTTCTTTAGAATTGTAACCTTTGTTCTATATTGTTGCTCCGTTCTTCCTACCAAAATGAATCACTTCACACTTCCCCGCATTGAATTTCATCTGCCACTTGTCCACCCATTCCACCCAACTTGTCTACAGCTTTTTGAAGTTCCAGATGAATTTGCGTAAATACATTTTCTTTGTTGTTTTTTAAATATAAATTTTGAGTACCCAATTCATTTTTCCTAATTAAGGGCAATTTAACATGTCCAATCCACCTAGCCTGCACATCTTTGGATTGTGGGGACGAAACCCACGCAAACACGGGCTTAAATACATTTTCAAATTGTGTCCTGTACACCAGGGACTAGGTTATTGAGATGCATCGGCCAAAGCAGGGATAGAGGCCATTGGGTCCACCATTCGTGTCCACCTCAGCTCTTGCCAGCCATGGCCCAGTGGGCAGCGTGCTCGCCTGAGCCAACAACACAAGAAATGGGAGCATATTCAGCACATCGAGCCTGTTGCACCATTCAATTTGATCATGACTGATCTTGGGCTTCAACTCCATTTAACTGCCCACTCCTCGTATCCCTGAATTCCCAAGAGACCAAAAATCTGTCCAGCCCAGCCTGGAATATATTCAACAATGGAAAATTTCTCCTCAGCTCAGTCCTAAATGATCGGCCCCTTACCCTGAGACTGCGATCCAGTGTTTTAGATTTCCCCGGCCAGCAGAAACATTCTCTCAGTATCTACCCTATCAATCCCATTCAGAATTGTGTAGGTTTCAACGAGAGCTCTCCTCATTCATCTGAACTCCGGAGAATCTTGACACAATTTACTCAGCCGCTCATCACAGGGCAACGCCCTCAACTCATCATCATAGTCCATCACCCAGGCTGACATTGCAGTACAGCATCAAGGGAGCGAAGGAGCGCCGTGCCGGGGGGGGGGGGGGGGTGGGCTTACATTGACAGTGCAACAAAGTTACTGTGAAAAGCCCCTTGTCGCCACATTCCGGCCCCTGTTCGGGTACACTGAGGGAGAATTCAGAATGTCCAATTCACCGAACAAGCACGCCTTTCAGCACTTCGGGAGGAAACCGGAGCACCCGGAGGAAACCCACGCAGACATGGGGAGAACGTGCAGACTCCGCACAGACAGTGACCCAAGCCGGGAATTGAACCTGGGACCCTGGAGCTGTGAAGCAACAGTGCTAACCATTGTGCTACTGTGCACTGACTTGCTTGGTATGGAGGAGACTGCTGTTACCCAACTGTTTCCCTCCAACTCAAGGAGTGGAGCCTCGCTCTCTCCACTTCCCGTGAATGTGGAAAGTCAGAGAGTTCGGTCCCAGTCCCAATAACCATCGCAAAAGTGGAATCACAGAGTGGGCTCCACCAATCAGGGAGTTTGAATGAAATGATTTGACACTGCAGCAAGTCTGGTCGATCACAAGGATATCTTTCTTTATCATCAACATGTCAGTTCCAACGCATCGTCTGTTTTATAATCATCTCCCAGCCCTGCTGCCTTGTGAATATAACCCCTGCTCCTGCACAACAATGTCAAACAGCCGATTTTCCGGCAGATGATGTGACAGGCAGAATAGTCAGAAAACACAAACCCTGACAACGCACTTTGCCATTTTTTCCCACTTTTTGAAAATGTACAGAAATTTGACTAAGATGACCAATAAGACAGTGTAGAGGGAGCTTTACTCTATATCTAACCCAAACAGGCGCCAGAGTGTGGCGACCAGGGGATTTTCACAGTAACATCATTGCAGTGTTAATGTAAGCCTACTTGTCACACTAATAAAGATTTTTAAAAATAAATAAATTTAGAGTAGCCAATTAATTTTTTCCAATTAAGGGCCAATCCACCTACCCTGCACATCTTTGGGTTGGGGGGGCGAAACCCACGCAAACACAGGGAGAATATGTAAACTTGAGACGGACAGTGACCCAGAGCCGGGATCGAACCTGGGACCTCGGCACCTTGAGGCAGCAGAGCTAACCCACTGCGCCACCGTGCTGCCCGTCACACTAATAAAGATTGTTATTAACCCCATGCTGTACCTGTCCAGGGAGTGTTTGATGGGGACAGTGTAGCGGGAGCTTTATTCTGTATCTAACCCTGTGCTGCACCTGTCCTGGGAGTGTTTGATGGGGACAGTGTAGTGGGAACTTTATTCTGTATCTAACCCCGTGCTGTACCTGTCCTGGGAGTGTTTGACGGGGACAGTGGGAGAGATTCCTGGTCAGCCACGTTTGATGTGGAGCGGTGCCCCTCAAGCAGTAAGCCTCTGGCAACAAACTTAGCGACCTGTTCCAGGAATTACTCGCTGTGGAAGCAGACAAAGTCTATCTTAGTGCACCACTGGGTGCGTGAAGACGCTGGAATGGAATTGAAACTGGGACTTCGTCCATGGACGGTGTTCCCAGCACCCCCATAAAGAAAAGAAACGTTTCAAAAAAATGTTTGAGAACAAAAAGCACATGTGCAAGATTATTAATTATTCAGAAGGTTTCATGTGATAATGAGTTCACCAAGTCTTGGTCTATTCATAAAACACTGCAGTATCAATGGGCTTCCCACTGGGTCAGAACATCAACATCCGTTCTAAAATTCCAGTCATTGTAACAGCACAACAGACAGGCAGAAAGGGGAAGCTCAGCCTCCAGTACAATATAACCACCTTACTTCAGCTTCAAAACGATGGGAAGAGAGCCCAAGTCCAGTTTACAGTTAGCTTTGATGCTGTGGTTCAACTTGTCATTGCCTGTCTATCTGAGAACAGGGACTGCGATTCATAAATTACAAAATGGAGCCATTTGCCATCATTGTGAATGGAGGAATAAATTCATTTTTATTTTTGAAATAAGGTTTCTGTTGGTCAGTGCTGAGGGATGTCAGTTCTGCAGGAGCACAGTATATGAGCACAGTAAATCACTCAGCAAATCCCTCTTCATTCCCCGGGTAGAGGTGTACTGACGAGTGTGCTGCTAACTGCTCCGTTTCACTAGATCCTAATTGTGCTGACGGATGGTATCTGGTCTGTGAAATCGGAATGAAATATCACGGGCCTGTGGTTCCCTGGAGTTGAGTGTGGAGGGAGAAATGCTACTTTAATGCAGAAATGTCAACCTCGGCTCAGAGTCTGAAGAATGTACATGTTCACGTCGCACTGCAGAGAGAACTGATCACATATACCTGGGCTGAAACCCTCGCGCAGTACTGAGGGAGCGCTGCATTGTCAGAGGTCCCGTCTTTCAGATGAGATGTTAACCTGAGGCCCCATTTGTCCTCTCAGGTGGATCCACAGAATACTTAGTGCACCGGTGGACCATTCAGCCCATCGAGTCTGCACCAGCTCTCTGAAAGAGCACCCTACCTATGCCCACTACCCTGCCCATCCCTCTGAAAGAGAACCCTACCTAGGCCCACTCCCCAGCCCTATCCCCACCTAACCTCACATCTTTGGACTATGGGAGGAAACCGGTGCACCCGGAGAAAACCCAGACACGGGTGGAATGTTAAAACTCCACACAGTCACCCAAGGCCGGAATCAAACCCAGGTCCTTAGCTATGTGAGGCAGCAGTGCTAACCACTTTGCCACAGATCTCAAAGCACTGTTTTGAACTAAGGGCAGAGGGATCTCCCAGTGGCTTGTCCAATATTTACCCCTCCACCAACATCCCTAAATCAGGTCATTGATGGTATTGCTGCCTGTGAGATCCTGCTGTAACTCTGATTCCGACATTACAAACTGTGAGCATGCTTCAAAAATGTTGGCTGTAAAACACTTTGTACATCTTGGGGTCAATGTGTGACAAGGTACCAATGCCAGACCATTTGTTCTCTCTTGCATAAACCGACCAACAACAACTCTTCCCTGACCTGAAGAGATTGTTCAATTAGTATTTAACAGTTTTTCAATTATATTTTTTAAATCAATTGGTTGTAGAGTTAGTCTCTTGTGAAGAAGCAGATGTGAAGCAGGAATATAAAACTTGAAAAGTTTGCAGAATCCAGACAAAGCACATGTTTCCAGACAGACCTCAAAACACTTATTTGTATATTTACAATGGGGTGAACCAATATACAGTTACATAACCAGATCGATAAGGCCAATCAATCCGTGTGATACCATGGCAAAGAAACCGTTTAAAGAATCAACCATTTCCTTCACATTGAAACTTCTTTGGTGTTGATTCATAGAATCCCTGCAGTGCAGAAGGAGGCCATTCAGTCAGCACCATCCCTCCAAAAGAACTTACCTGGGCCTACTCCTCCGTCCTATCCCCGTAACCCCATCTGACCTGCACATCTTTGGGCACAAAGGGGCAATTTAGCATGGCCAATCCACCTAAATTATATACGTTTTGACCAATGTTCCAAATTATACAACCCATGTATTTTTCCACCTCCAGCTGGACTGTGAGCGTGCGTGTACATGCAAGAACATGCAAATGCTTGTATACAATACACGCAGACATGTATATTTGGACCCCTGAATATACATTTGCACATAGAATCCCTACGGTGTAGAAGGAGGTCATTCAGCCCATTGTGTCTGCACTGACCCTCTGAAAGAGCTCCCAACCTACGCCCACTTCCCTGTCCCATTCCGCTAACCCCAATTAACCTGCACATCTCTGGACACTAAGGGGCAATTTTATCATAGCCAATCCATCTAACCTACAAATCTTTGGACTGTGCGAGGAAACCGGAGCACCGGGAAGAAACCCATGTAGACACGGGGCGAACGTGCAAACTCCAGACATTCACCCAAGGTCAGAATTGAACCGGGTTCCTTGTGCTATGTGGCAGCAGTGCTAACCAGTGTTGGGGTGTGTATATTAAAAACAACATCGAGTATCTACCCCAACGCACTGAGACCTTAGCTGATCACGACCGGCGGTTATGAACATACTGAAATGATTGGATATTACTCGGTCTGTAAAAATTTCCTCCACGTGACACAAAGATAGTGTTTAGTCTGGACGTTTTGCTTAGATCCCACAACAAAGAAATTACTTGCTGCTGTATCTTTTGCTGTAGCCAACAAACAGCTTGGCTCAGGAACAAAACCTACAACAGCCTTAAAAAAAAAATATGATCAGGAATTGAGAGGGCAATGATTGGATTACAAGACAAGTCAGGCACCTGCTCACTCCTAATCCCTCCATTAAACTCCACACCAATCACAATGACGCCTGCAAATTGGAGTTGATCTGCCCGTTACCAGGCTCCAGGCACATTTAGATCATGATTGGTGTCTGCTCTTAAGGTGCCAGGTTATTAATGAATTATCCTAATGGTGAGGGAGTCCAGCCCTGCGCTCGGACCTCTGCCTGACCTTCTGTCCTGCACAAGTTAACAACAGCTTGCATTTATATAGCACCTCTCACAACAGTAAAACATCCCATGGCGATTCGCAGGTGTGCTGTGGCACAAGAGATGTTCGGAGAGTTGGCTAAAAGGTGAGAGAAGTCGAGAGACGGGAGGGGGATGATTAAAACTGGATGTGCTCGAGGAATCGGAACTGGAGAATCATCAGAGGGTGGTAGAATTGGAGGAGGTTGCAGATTATAGGGAGGGATGAGAATTTTAAAATTCCTGCTGGATCAGGAGCAGTCTAGTGAGGACGGGGGTGACAGACAAGCCGGGTTTGGCGCAAGTTTGGAAAAAAGCAGAAGTTTTTTGATGAATATATGGGGTACTGTTCCTTGTGCTCTCCTCAGTTGCGAATTTTAAAAAAATTTAGAGTACCCAATTTTCTTTTCCAATTGAGGGGCAATTTAGCATGGCCAATCCACCTCTGCTGCACATCTTTGAGTTGAGGGGGTGAGGCCCACACAGACACAGGAAGAATGTGCAAACTCCACATGGACTGTGACCCAGGGCCGGGATCGAACCCGGATCCTCGGTGCAGTGAGGGAGCAGTGCTAACCTCTGCGCCACCGTGCCGCCCTCTCCTCATTTCAGAATAAGGGATAAGAAAATGTTCCCATGATTACAACCCATACTCCAAAAGCCCAGAATTAGATGACAACCATTACCAATACCCCTGCCCCCTCTCATCCCCACCCCCGCCCATGCTCACCCACTCCATCAGCCCCTGCTGACCCACTCCACCTCTCCAGCCCCACTCAAGCATCCCACCCGCTTACCCACTCCCCCACCCCACCACACCAGCCCTTTGCACAGGCATGCAAGTCTAGTTTTCATGGGCTTGAGATGGTTTCATTAAAGGATTGCAGGCAGTGAGTGGGCTATTCAAAACAGAGGGCATCACAACCCAGCCTGCTCCTGTCCTCAGCTGCTAACCGCGCTTTATCCAGTGGAGTCCTTAGACTGTGTTAAAGGAGTACATATCCTTGCTGATTTCTCCCACCGCCACCACTACCCTCTTGGAACTGGGGTCAAACATAGCAGCGAACAATGGAGACCACATGACTTCCTCATGAATCTCTGAGGCCACGTGACTCCCTGGCCAATAGAATCAGAGCTCGTGCAGATCTCGCTGAAGAGCAGGCCTTTAAAACCCACAGTTCAGTTCTGGCCCACAGGAGGGTAGGAGTTGTTTTGCGGTGTTGTGTTTGTAAAATGGTTCTTTGCAAATAGTTTCCGGTCTGTAAATAAGCGACTGTTGTTTTCACCCACTGGTGGCTGCATGGCGTTTTACATTGACGACAAGAAAATAAATTGGCACCGCAATTGCAAGGACTGGAGAAGAAGGCCTTTCCAGTATGATTCAAAGTAGTTTCAGCACACTACAAAAGAAGTGCCATCATACCTTCTTTTTGGCAAACTTCAATCTTTTGATGCAGGTGAAGAAGATTAGGGCAGCACGGTAGCATTGTGGATAGCACAATTGCTTCACAGCTCCAGGGTCCCAGGTTCGATTCCGGCTTGGGTCACTGTCTGTGCGGAGTCTGCACATCCTCCCCGTGTGTGCGTGGGTTTCCTCCGGGTTCTCCGGTTTCCTTCCACAGTCCAAAGATGTGCGGGTTAGGTGGATTGGTCATGATAAATTGCCCTTAGTGTCCAAAATTGCCTTAGTGTTGGGTGGGGTTACTGGGTTATGGGGATAGGGTGGAGGTGCTGAACTTGGGTAGGGTGCTCTTTCCAAGAGCCGGTGCAGACTCGATGGGCCGAATGGCCTCCATCTGCACTGTAAATTCTATGATTAGGTGCAATACTAAGAACATGTTACTTTTTTCAGAGCAAATAATATAGAGAGGTAAGAGGAATGGGGAAT
Organism: Scyliorhinus torazame; assembly: GCF_047496885.1. Classification (NCBI taxonomy): domain Eukaryota; kingdom Metazoa; phylum Chordata; class Chondrichthyes; order Carcharhiniformes; family Scyliorhinidae; genus Scyliorhinus; species Scyliorhinus torazame. The sequence continues at coordinate 160,138,995 of NC_092713.1, read as the reverse complement.
TATTTTGCTCTCAGGTTGCGGCACCCAGAAGTGACCCCATTGATAATGATAATTGCTTATTGTCACAAGTAGGCTTCAAATGAAGTTACTGTGAAAAGCTTCGCCACATTCCGGCGCCTGTTCGGGGAGGCTGGTACGGGAATTGAACCGTGCTGCTGGCCTGCCTTGGTCTGCTTTCAAAGCCAGCGATTTAGCCCTGTGCTAAACAGCCATAATGTGCTAAACATTAACCATGGCATTGCCAGTAAATGGACGTCCTTTGAAGATGGAAGTGGACAACAGAGCTTTGGTGACCGTCATAGGAGAATAAGCTTGCCATTATTTACAAAACGAGGTCCAACTGTTGAGACTAGAGAACACCACAGCCAAGCTATCCACTTGTACAGGAGAGGCGCTTAAAATCAAGGGGAGCACAATAACTTACAGACAGCAGTCAGCTTAATGTCCTGTTGTCAAACATGACAAGACAGTCTGCATTTACAGGAATTACAAACGGACTGTCAATCGAGCGGCAAAATTAGACTGATATCTCATCCCAAGATTAAGGATCTTTACGTTAAACTCACTGGTGGCTTAGCATTTACTAAACTAGATACGAGTCACACGTACGTGCAACTAGAATTAGATGAGTTATCCCGAGAGTGTGACCATCATCACGTGGCTTCCTCATCCGAGGTTTAGCAAATCTCGGAGGCCACGTGACTCTCTTCCAACAGGATCCGAGTTCGCGCAGATCTAGCTGAAGAGCGGCCCTTTAAAACCCGCAGTCAAGGTCAGGAGGGTAGAAGTTGTTCTTCTGTTACGTTATATTATATCATCTTCCAAGGAAGGGACTGCAAAGATGTCCGCATCATCCATGCCAAGACCGGAGTCTACAACTGCTGGACTGACCACCGACGAATTCGATCTACCCATCTTCATCACCCTGGCCCCAAACCTGCAGAGACAGAAAAAACTCTGTCGCAGGTGATTCAATGTCGATGGACTCAAAGACCCGGAGAAGAAAAAGCAACTCAGGAAAAAAAAGCAACTCAAGAAAAAAAAGCTACTCAGGAAAAAAAAGCTACTCAGGAAAAAAAAGCTACTCAGGAAAAAAAAGCTACTCAGGAAAAAAAAGCTACTCAGGAAAAAAAAGCTACTCAGGAAAAAAAAGCTACTCAGGAAAAAAAAGCTACTCAGGAAAAAAAAGCTACTCAGGAAAAAAAAGCTACTCAATCGGCGCCTCACAGCTAGCCTGGTGACAACCAACGAGCCAGAGCCGAGACAGTGCCTGATCCGCCTTAAAAGCCAATCATAGTCAACACCTACGAGGAGACACTCGGACTCTTGACCAGGAAACAACAAGACTGGTTCGACGAAAATGATGAAATTCAGGATCTTCTTGACTGCAAACGCAAGGTGTTTCTGAACTGGCAGCTCCACCAAAACCTGTGGGAGGAAACAAGCCTACAGGCAACTGAAAGCCGAGGTGCAACAAAAAATCTGCGACATGGTGGATGAAAAGAGCGCAAGAACCCACTTAAGAGCCAAAAATGGAAAGGTGCTCAAAGACAAAGAGGCATTCTAAGCCAGCTGGAGAGAGCACTTTGAGGACCTCCTCAACCAAGACACAGACTTCGATGCAAGTCGATGCCATCCTGCAAAATGCTACCTGCCACCATCTCAGCACAACTAGCTCGCGGTGAGGTTGAAAAAAAACATCTGACAGCTGAAAAACAATAAGGTCTCTGTCGCAGATATATTTAAATGTGGCGGAGAGGCACTCTTGATAAGAATCCACAACCTCATCACCCTTGTCTGGAAGGGAGAGAACATGCTCGGTGATCTGAGATGCCTTAATTGTGACCATCTTCAACGAAGGAGACATCCGACTGCAGAAATTGCAGAGGGATTTTCCTACTCAGCCAAGCGAAAGGTCGTCATGAGAATCCTCCTCAACCACCTCCTCCTCCCAGTGGCTGAATAGCTCCTCCCTGGAGTCTGTGTGACTTCCGTCCATCAAGAGGCACAATGGACATGATCGTCAGCATGTGAAAAATCCTGGAAGACTGCAAGGGGCAACATCAGCCTCAGTACATGGCATTCTTCAGTCTCGCAACTCTGTCAACAGTGAGGGATGGTGGAATATCCTCAAATTTGGCTGGCTGCAGAAATTCGTCACCATTCTCCGCCTGATCCACAATGACATGCAAGCCGTGATCCTCACCAATGGAACCACCGCAGACCCAAAATGTGTACAAACTGGAGTCAAATGGGTCTGCGTCATCACGCCAACTCTCCTCTCCATCTATCTCGCAGCAACACTCCACCCCATCACCCTGAAGCTCTCCGCTGGAGTGACGCAAACCTACCGGACAAGTGGGAAACTGTTCACCCTCCAAAACCTCCAGGCCAGAACCAAAACCTCCCTACCTTCTGGTCATCGAGCTGCAGTGTGCAGCACACTCAGAGGCCAAGTTACAAACCATCGTCAACACATACACCAAGGCACATAAGAAAATGGGTCTCCGACTAAACATCCGGAAAACAAAGGTCCTCTACCAGCCCGGTCCTACCACACAAAATTGCCCCATGGCCATCAAGATCTACAGTGAGCCCCTGGAAAATGTGGATAATTTCTCATACCTTGGGAGCCTCCTCTCGGACATCAACATTGAAATCCAGCATAGACTCTTCAGACACCTGAGGAACAGAGTGTTCAAAGACCAGGACCTCAAATCCAGCACCAAACTAATGGTCTACAGAGCTGCCGTGGTCCCCACCCTCCTGCATGTATCGGAAACATCAACAATGTACAGCAGACACCTCAAATCCCTGGAGAGATATCACCAACGTTGCCTCCGCAAAATTCTGCAAATCCACTGTGGCAGGATAGGCGTAACATGAGCTTCCTCTCCCAGACCAATATCTCCAGTATCAAGGTACCGGCCACACTCGACCAGCTGCGATGGGCAGGCCACTTGGCCCACATGCCAACACAAGACTCCCGAACAAGTGCTCAACTCCAAGCTCCGCAATAGCATCCGATCACTAGGAGAGCAGAAGAAACACTACAAAGACACTCTCTTGAAAGCCTCCCTAAATAAATGCAACATCCCCACTTACCCTAGAACGCACAAGCTGGAGAAGCATCTAGGTGCCAATCACCTCGAGCGTCACAGGGTGGAGCACGTGGAGGCCAAGTGTAAACAGCGGAAAGAAAGCACAGAATCCAGATCATCCCACCCACCTACCTCATCAAATACCACCTGCCAACCTGTGAAATGAAATGAAAATCGCTTGTCACAAGTAGGCTTCAAATGAAGTTACTGTGAAAAGCCCCTAGTCGCCACATTCCGGCGCCAGTTCAGGGAGGCTGGTACGGGAATTGAACCGTGCTGCTGGCCTGTCTTGGTCTGCTTTAAAAGCCAGCTCTTTAGCCCTGTGCTAAACCAGCCCGCAGATCCAGGATTGGACTATTCAGCTACCGCAGAACCCACCTCCCGGAGTGGAAGCAAGTCATCCTTGACCCCGAGGGACTCCCAAGAAGGAGAAATTAGTAAAATGGTTATTTGTAAATAGTTTTCGGCCTGTAAATAAATACCTGTTGTTTTCACCACTGGTGGTTGTCGGGAGCTTTCATTATTACCATAACATTCTTTCCACCTTGTGTTTCCAGATTAACTCCAACAGTTCACAGCGCAGTCAGCCATGCTGACTGGAGGAAGCCCGGTTCAATCCAGGTCTTTGTGCTACCCCATTCTGGCCTCTCCAGTGCCCTGGGATTTTCTGCATTCCAACACTGGCGTTCAGCTGCCAAGGCCCTAAACTCTGGAATCCCCTCCTTAAACATCTCCATTTCTCCCTCACTCCTCCTTTACAACACTCCTTAAATCCTACCACTTTGCCCAAACTTTTGATCCCCCGTCAAAATTTGGATCTTGCCAAATTTTGGCTTGATAATGCTCCATTTGAGTGCTTCTCTGCATTCAAACCACTATATCAATGCAAGTTTTTTTCATTAGCCAGATTTGGTGGCCCTGGCAGCCCTGTCGACGATAAGAGTGGACAGAGGCCAGGGCTGCTCTCCAGAGGAAAGCTCATTCATGGGGAGAGAACAGGGTTAGGCCAGGATCTGATACTCTGGCCCTCACTAAGCCAAGCTGAGGCTCAATATACAGGCAGCCTGGGCAATGTACCGGGTGTGGCGAGGCTGACACCCCAGCAGTGTGGGGGGGAAGAATAGGCAAGGGGTCTCACAACGAGAGATCAGTACCAAGGGCTTTCGTGTTTTAACAGTGAGGAACAAGTGCTCGCAGTTGGGGGACGGTGGGTGTATGGTTGCTCTTTTATCGACCAATATAAAAGTTGAAAGCGCTGCAATGTTGGACGGCGACAGTGAGTCAAAGTGACCGGCCGAGAGTCAGCCTGCTGCACTGAGCCAACAAGCGGGGAAACATTTAAACACAAACATATTTAATCAGCGTCCGAACCCTTGACCGTTGGACCCCTGAAGCTCTCGATGGAGGGTCCGTTATCTGATTGGGAAGCCTCTCTTTGAAGTCTCTTATTTGTACAGGGATGGGGGTGGGGGTCCTCTGTCGGCCTCCGTGTTAAAGTTTAACAGATCCTCTTTACAGAGGCTCTCCAGAGACCGGCCTGCTGAACATTCAGGAACTTGGAGTGACTTGAAATACTGAGCAGCAAAGAACTCCCAAAATAAAGATGGCAAAACGCCAAACTCCAAGTGGATCAACTGAGGGGCACATTGTGTACAGGCGAGTGCCGGTCAAGGAAATGGCCTTCGATACAAGACAGTCTCTAATATTGCTGAGATTTCTCTCAGTAATGCTCAATTTGCACATCTTGGTGAGGTTTGGCAGGGTTGCCAATCCCTGCGTGATTTGAGCCACTGATAACATTTGGGCGGGTCACGGTGTGGTGTGCTGCCATGAGGGGAATTGAGCCGGAGTCAGCACAGACACCGTTCCCCCTGGTAGGAGTTCCAGGGTAGTTCCCCCCCTGGTAGGAGTTGCAGAATTGTTTCCCCCCCCCCCCCCCCCTCCCTCCCGGTAGGAGTTCCAGAGTCTGAGGCCTATCTGGTTGTGCCTATGGATACGCAGAGGTGGAATTGGAGGGAAAATACACTTGACTGAAAGTAGGCATAGTAAAGACTGGGGTGGGATCTGGAGGACTGCCTGAGCTTGGGATGGAACAAGTGGCTGTTGGTACAGATAACAGGCCACTTGTGAACAGTCTCAGAAAGTCTGTGTGGGCTGAGAGCAATGAGCAACAGTGTTGCTAGGGATCTTTACAGCAATACAAGGAAGCCTTGTTAAATACTTAGGAGGGCTGAATAGACCTTGGGATGACAAGAAAGTTCCCTCTTCCCAGAGTTAGTCATCAAATGAGGCACACAGTTTTCCCAGAGTGCGAACAAATGCAAAACGAAGGATAGCGTTAAATTTTCACCAAGGACATTTATTCCCCTCCACCTCCCCCTGCCCAAACTCCACCACCTTCTTATTGGTTGCAAGTCCAAATTAAAAAATCATTCTTGGCTCTGTTAGTAGAAGAATTGAGCAACAAAAGTAGGGACGTTAGGTTGAACCTTTAGAAAGCTCTGGTTAGGCCACAACTATAAAGTACTGTAACCGGTTCTGGTCATCACACTCCAGGAAGGATGTGCAGGTCCTTGAGAGGGTGTGGAGAGAGCTTTACCAGAATAGTTCCAGGGATGAGGGATTTTAGTTACAAGGTTCGGTTGGAGAAGCTGGGGTATTCTTCTTTTTTGGGGGGGGGGGGGGGGGGGGGGGGGGGTGGAGAAACAAAGATTGAGAGGAGGTCTGATTGAGATGAACATGATTGGTTTGGATAAGATAGACCAGAGCGACAAAGCAGGCAATGTTTAGGGCACCTTTCCTCACCCTAGGAAGGTGAACCGTGTGGTTGTGAAAAAGGTGGGCTTGTCGCACACTCATGCGCTGGTCCTCACTTCATCCAGCTCTCTGACCCATGACCCCAAGCAGTTGTTGGTATGTGACTGCAGCCATGCCCCATGAAACATCTTCGAAAGGCAGGCCAAACCAGGTGAGGGGAAACCATCCGGTCTCACACTCAGTGTCGCAAGCAGTTGTCTATCCTGGCACATGAAGATGGATTATCTTTGGAAGAATTTGAAGTTCAGAAGAATGGGAGGTGATCTTATCGAAACATACAAGATCTTGAGGTGACATGACCGGATAGATGGTGAAAAGGATATTTCCCCCACTAGGACCAACCCTGATGAAAGAGGATAAAGTCTGTGATGACCTCCGTTCCCTGATAACTACAGTGCCAAAGTCAGGTAAGCTAATCATTCTTGGTGACTTCAACGCAAGAATTGATGATAATCACCAGTTGTGGAAAGGAACCATCAAAATAAAAAACAGGGTTGGCAGTTATAACAGCGGCGGGCACCTCTTGCCGAAGATGTGTGCTGAGCATGAACATTTAATCACCAACACCGTTTTCCACCATTCCAATCACAAGGTGATAAGCACTGGCATCTGATTGACAGTCATCACCAGCCAGAAGAATTGCAGGGTGTGTCTGTAAAACAAAAGCTATGTACGGCACAGACTGCTGGGTTGACCACTGCCTTAATTCAAAGCTAAACATCAAGATCTATCTACCCCCAGGGAATTAAGGTGCAGAAGCGTCTCAGTGCCTCAAAACTCAAACAGAAAACAATAAAGGAATCTCGAAAAACAAGAATCACTCGTGTACAGCGAAAATGGACATTCATAGAGTGTGGCTGCGCAACCTTCAGGGATACTTCAGGGTACTCCATTGCTCTTGAGACCTTTAGCCCCAACTCCCATAAGCAGCAATTAGTTTGATGAAAATAATGAGGTAATCCAGAAACTTCTGGAGGAGATGCATAGTCTCTACTTGACTTATCTCAATGACAAGTCATCACAATCCACCCACAATGCCGACCAACACATTGGCAGGACTGTCCAATATAAGCTCAGTGAGATGCAAGACATTTGGCTGAATCAATCATCAAACAGACAAACGTCAGTCATATGCGACCACAAAAGTAGACAATTCTACGATTCTCTGAAATCGGTTTACGGTGCCCACTCTTCTTTCTCTTAAGCAGTCCTTTGAAGTTAAGGATAACTTGTTTCCAAACTTTTTCTCAGGTGACTGAGGGATCCAATACACGACCTACAGTCTCTGTCACCAAAGTTGATTGGAGGAGCAGGAAGAGCAGATGGGTGGGGAGCCCGGGTTGCCACACGCTTTTTTCGCTGTTGACGCTTGGCTTCAGCTTGCTCTTAGAGAGTGTTCAGCTCCTTCCTGGATGAGTGAGGTGAGTGCACCTTTTCAAGAAGGCTTTGAGGGGGTCCTTGAAGCGTTTCCTCTGCCCTCCTGGGGATCGCTTGCTCTGCCAAAGCTTGTGGAATGCTCGTTTCTGGAGTCTTGTCAGGCTTTCAGATGATGTGGCCTGCCCAGCGGAGCTGATAAGAGTGTGGTCAATGCTTTGATGCTGGGGCTGTTGGCCTGACTGAGAACATTGATGTTGGTGCACCTATTCTGCCAATGCGCTGGCGGTACTTCTCCAGGGTTTTGAGGTGCCTGCTGGACATTGCCCATGTTTCTGAGCCCTATAAGGTGGAGGACGGGTATCACTATTGTTCTGTGGACCATGAGCTTGGTGCTGGGTCTGATCCCGGTCTTCAAACATTCTCTTCCTCAGGCGACCGGAGGCCGCACCGGTACACTGAAGGTGGTGTTGCAGTCCACTCGCTCATCACTAATCCTCTGTGCTAATGAATCAACACTGCTCACATCAAACACACACATTCCAGGAAGATGGGAAGAGCACTTTAACAAAACCCTGAATAGATGTTCATCCATCAATAAAGAAGCAATTAATAGGTTGCCATCAACTGCTCCCTCAATGTCCCACCCTCTCACATTGTTCGAAACAATGAATGCAATCATACTCCTGTCAAGTGGCAAAGCTCCAGGAGCCGATACTACCCCAGCTGAGATCTACAAGGCTGGTCAAGAAGCTCCCTGAACTCTTCAATCTACATGGAGCAAGAATACAAATATGCCTCCATTGTCCACCTGTACAAGTGGAAAGGAACTTGACAATCTTGCTACAATCAGAGAAGAGTCTCACTCTCCATCACCAGCAAAATCTTCACTCGAATCGCTCGGTGCACCATCTCGGCCAGTCCTCTGCTGCCAGGGAGTCATTGCGGTTTCACAAAAGGTCGAGAAACCACCAAAATGGTGTTTGCAGTTAGACAGCTCCAGGAGAAATACCAAGAGCAGAAAATGGTCCAAGACACCAAGTTTATTAACTTTGCAAAGGCCTTTGACCCGGTCAGATAAGGATCTTTGGAAGATAATGGACCAATGTCCTGAAAAATCCAACACAACAGTTTGACAACATGACGATAGGCTCACACGTGTCCAGGATGATGGTGAGGTTTCCGGACTCATTCCCAGTCACTAATGGAATTAAACAAGATTGCGTGCTCACATCAACTCTCTTCAGCACGGTTTTTCCCACCAAATACCATCCATCATGGTAATCCTGGCATCAAAATCAGATATTACACGGCCAGGAACTTCCTGAATCTCGGACACTTCAAGGTCATTCTTTGTGACTTCCTATTTTTTCCAATGACTGTGCCCTAGCTGCTAGTTCAGAGCTGGACATGCAATGTGGCATGGTCTTGTTCCCCAATACATGTATCAGCTTCAGACTTACAATCAGCACAAAGAAACTGAAGTAATGCACCAACCGGCTCCAGGGAAAGCCCAATTCAACTCCAAGGTTTCAGTTCATGACAAAAACCTGTCAGCAGAGGGATAGGTTCACTTATCTTGACAGCACACACTCTCAATCTGTTTATATCAATGATGAGACACATGCAATAATTGGTAAAGCAAGTGGAGCCTTTGGCTGATTTCGACCATCAGCCTGGGAATGAAGTCTGGAAAGTCTATAGAGCAATAGTCCTGCCCACTCTGCTCTACGCCTGTGGGACATGGACTGTGTACCAGAGTCAGTCAAGAGGCTCAATCACAATTCACTCGAGTTTCCTTCAGAAGGTTCTGGAGATCAGATGGCAGGGAAAATCCCCAACACTGAGGTGCTCACCCAAGGTGGCATTGCCAATCACCCACAACATACTGAAAAAGTCACATCGAAGTTGGGTTGGGCATGTAGCCAGAACTCCTGATATTCACTTGCAAAGGGAGTCTTCCATGGGGAGCTGGAGTCTGGGGTCCATTCACAGTGGGCTGAGGGAGCGCTACAAATATACTCTGAATGTTCATTTCTCACAATTTGATATCGACTTCCAGTCCTTGGAGTAACTTGCCCAGGATCGCTGCACCTGGCGCAACTAAATAAAAAAGTGTGTAAGTCTTCGAAAGGAAGCGCACATCAGAGGCAGAGAGAAAACCCAAAGGAGAGGAAATAGTGACCCAGTAACTTGTCCACAACTCAGTCGTCTACAGTATCCTGTCCTAATTGTAGCAGAACCTTCCATGCACAGATTGGTCTCAGCAGTCACTACATACCCACCAGAACCCAATTAAACACTTAAGGGCAGCATGGTAGCCTTGTGGATAGCACAATTGCTTCACAGCTCCAGGGTCCCAGGTTCGATTCCAGCTTGGGTCACTGTCTGTGCGGAGTCTGCACATCCTCCCAGTGTGTGCGTGGGTTTCCTCCGGGTGCTCCGGTTTCCTCCCACAGTCCAAAGATGTGCAGGTTAGGTGGATTGGCCATGATAAATTGCCCTTAGTGTTCAAAATTGCCCTTAGTGTTGGGTGGGGTTACTGGGTTATGGGGATAGGGTGGCAGTGTTGACCTTGGGTAGGGTGCTCTTTCCAAGAGCCGGTGCAGACTCGATGGGCCGAATGGCCTCCTTCTGCACTGTAAATTCTATGATAATCTATGATAATCTATGAGATGTTGAACATGGTCTTCTTCACCTTGAAGGGCAATTAAGAGGGAAGAGTCAGAGACAGTCAATGATTTCAAAAGGAAATTGGATGATGCCTAAAGGAAAAAACTCGTAGGACTGACCGGATCACTCTGCAGGGGGAGGGGAACGGGGACTAACCGGATCACTCGGCAGGTTTACTAGCATGCTGCCTGGTATGGAGGGCATTAGCTATGAGGAGAGGTTAGATAAACTCGGCCTTTTCTCACTGGAACGACTGAGGTTGAGAGGCGACCTGATAGAGGTCGACAAGATTATGACTGGCATGGACAAAGTAATAATAATAATAACAAATTATTGTCACAAGTAGGCTTCAATTAAGTTACTAAGTGGATAGTCAGACACTCTTTCCTAGGGGTAGGCGAGTCAAGTACTAAGGGACGTAGATTTAAAGTGAGTGGGGAAAAGTTTAGAACAGATGTGCGAGGCAATTTTTAAAAAAATGTTTTTTTTTTTTTTTTTTACAGAGTGTGGTAAATATATGGAACGCGCTGCCTGGGGAGGTGGTGGGAGCAGGTACAATAGCGGCATTTAAGGGACATCTAGGCAAATATATGAATAGGGTGGGAATGGAAGGATACGGACTCCAGAAGTGCAGACGGTTTTAATTTAGGCAGGTACCATGGTCGACGCAGGCTTGGAGGGTCGAAGGGCCTGTTCCTGTGCTGTATTGTTCTTTGGATAACTCTGCAGTGATTCAGCATGGGCTGAATGGCCTCCTTCTGGGCTGTAATGCCTCAATGGCCCCTACTGGGAAGAGCCTCAAATCTTTCTTTAAGTCCCTATTGTATTAATAATTCTTCTGCCCTGGCTGCCTTCGCTAAGTCCGACAATAATGTGGGGCCTGGGGAGGTGAGTGAAGTGGGAAAAGGCAGAGAGTCCAGAGGTTTATGCCGAGGGTATGTTTCACTCTGCAGATAGGATTATAATGTGAACACACCTCATAGACCAGACGGTCCCACCACATCCCCAACATCATCCACGTGGCAGTCATGACTTTGCAGGTTCCCAAGACTCAACCCACCGCAGCATTTCAAAACTAACTGAGCCAATACACAGAGCTGTGTCCTGTACATCCCACTAAGACATTCCCAGAGTTCAAATGAAAGACTGGCATATGTATAGCACATTTCACAACCACAGGGTACCTCAAAGCGCATTACAAGTGTAGTCACTGCTGTAATGTACGTGACCGCTAATTTACACACAGCAAGAATCCACAAACAGCAAAGGGATAATGACTAAACAATCTGTTTCAGTCATGTTGATGGAGGAATTAGTATTGGCCAGGGGAGAATCATCCTCCTCCTCAAAATAGTGCCAGGGAATTCTTCTTGTTCACCCGAAGGGGCAGACTGGTTAATGCCTCATCCAAAAGACAGGCCTTTGACAGGAAATTGTGTCACATAAAAATGCCCTGCTCCAATCTTTCCTCGTAGGGCAATCCCTCACATTCCATCAGGAGGCGGTCAGGCCGGTATGTGAAGATGGGGAACGCATGGGAATTACCAGTGAAAAGCAGGGCTGTTGGGCCGAGGCAATATTTCCCTTTCAAGGAGCCAGCATGCATTTCCCACATTACAATAGTGACTACAGCCAAATGTGCTTTACAGATGCCAGTTCGAAGAGGAGCAGAAAGATTGCCTTGGTGTCCTGACCAACATTCTTTCCTCAACCAGCACCACCAAAAACAGGCCATTCCTCTCAACTGCTGTGTATGTAATCATCAGAAGTGCTCGAGGCTACGGCTCATCATCCATGCAAGAACCCACAGAACCCATGACCAGTAACATGGAGTTTCCAGGTGGACAATCATACTTATTAGCGAGTGATCGCCGAAGTAGGTGCAGATTTGTGACACCTGTAGTTGCACTTAAAAAATAACCCACTAAACTAAGAAAGCTCTTTGGGCATCCAAGGTTGGCAAAAATATGTTTTTCACATAACCTTCAATGGCATTGGCCTCTGGGAGGGAGCAGAGTTATGTCAATATTCAGGGCACCTCAGGGACCATAGGTACGTATCTCACCATTGCAAAATGATAATCGAAGGCTGGTTCGCGTGGTTCGCATCAGGTTGTTGATATCCTTCAAAGAAGGAAACCCAGCCGACGACTTCTACCCAGTCTGGCCTATCCCTCTCTGCGATCCACATGAGGTGGCTGACTCAATGCCCATGTTTGCAAGCAGCATGAAAGATGGGCAGTAGCTACAGTAAATTCAAAGGCCCATTGTGTGCAAGCTTTGAGCTTGTGCGCAGAATTGCCCGATATGCTCCCCCATCAGGTGAAACACCTTCTGCATGGGGTACAATCAGGCTACTTCACGTAATGCCAAATTGAAGTTTAAGACTGCAGCTCTTGTTGGCAGAGTGTGCGATAATTAGACAAAGACATGATTGAGGTCTGGGAGATAAGCACCGAACATTGTCAGTGAAAGTTTTTCCCTTAACCTACAAGTAACTTCCCAGTAAACATGTGTGTTGTGCAATAACTAGTCAGCATCAACTTTTGGTGTGTACTAACTCCACCATGCCAGATACAAGTGCTACAGTGGGACTGAGATCTCAGCAATGTACAAAAGTGGGCGGTTGAAATTTCCAGAGTGAATGGTGAAAAACACCCAGCCATCTAATTCTAGATTCTATTCTTCTGATTGAGCATCTCCAAAATGCTGCACTAAGTATAGGTTAGATGATCTGTTGTTATGTTGTCTACTGTGGCTCTGTGGAAAGCACAGTCGCCTCTGAGCCAGGAGGTTATGGCTTCAAGTCCCACTTAAGTCCATGAACCTGTTTGACACTCCCTGTAAAGTAAGTCAGGGATTCCACTTCTCAGTAAATCAATGCACATGAAGTGCTTTTTTTTTTCCCATGGGGGCAGGAGGATATTTCAGGCAGATACAACAAAGTGCTATATAAATGCAAGCTTTTCTTCCCCCGCATATCATATTTGAGGGAGGAGACCGTTAACAGGATGCATATTTTATTTTCACAGTCTCAAGTCAGTTCAAAGCACTCTCCAGCTAATGAAGTACTTTTGGAAGAGCAGGCATTGTTTTAATGTAGTGAAATGCAACAGCCTCACACCGCGTTAATAGCCACTACGATTCAAATTCAGTTTGGTTCGTTCAGATTTCTAAAAGATACCTCAGCTGGTCTTATTCCATTGGAGTAGATCCATCTGAAGTCAAGAGATTCGTAGATGAACCAGAGGTGGTCAGCCATGAACTACCTTACATGGCTCTTATTCAGGAATCTTGACCCAAATCCACTAAACATTTAGTTATTCTTTTTATAGGATGTGGGCTTCGCTAGCTAGAATAGCATTTATTGTCCATCCCTAATTGCCCTTGAGAAGGTGGCAGTGAGCAGCCTTCTTGAACCGCTGCAGTCCCTGTGGTGTAAGTACACACATAATGCTGTTAGGGAGGGGGTTCCAGGAATTTGACCCAGCGACAGTGAAGGAACAGCGATATATTTACAAATCAGAGTGGTTTTGGGAGCTGCACTCATCCAGGCAGGTGGGGAGTATTCCATCACATTCCTGACTTGTGCCTTGTAGATGGTAGACAGGCTTTGGGAAGCCGTTTACTCACCGCATGATTCCTAGTCTGTGACCTGCTCTTGTAACCACAATATTTATATGGCTAGTCCAGTTCAGTTTCTGGTCAACAGTAACCCGCATATTGACAATGCCATTGAATGTCAAGGGGCGATGGTTTGATTCTCTCCTGTTGGAGATGGCCAATGCCTGGCCCTTGTGTGGTGAGAATGTTATTTGCCACTTGCCAGCTTATGTCTGAACATTGTGCTCACATGTTGTAGGTCCTAGACAAACTGCTTCAGTACCTAAGGAGTCACGAGTGGTGCTGAACATTGTGCAACCATCAACAAACATTCCCAGTTTTGACCTTATGATGGTAGAAAGCTCATCCCATTCATGGGTCGGCTGGGGCCAGAGGGCACGGAGGGGCGTGCCCTGGGGGGGGTCACCCATATGATCTGTGGCCCTAAGTTCACAGTGGTCAGTCAGCGACATGTGCAGCTGCACGGCTACCTTACAGGCCGCGGCAATCCACCTCCCGCTACTCCTCTCCCCCCGCCCTTGGCAGATACCCCTGGCCAGCGGCACAACTGTCAGCAAACTATGGCGATGTTCGACACTTTCTGTACCCCTCTCTCTCCCTCATCAGCCACAGCGCCTGTTTCACGATTTGTAAAAACACAAGTGAACCGCGCTGTCGGGAACTTGGCCCATCGGAGGCAGAGAACTTTGGAGAATACTGGGTCGGGCCCACTAATGATAAGCAAATGGTGTCTACTGTACTTGCGTTCCGGACCACATTGAAGCCGTTGTCGAGATGACGGAGAATTGCGATTTGGCCGCGATTTTGGAGTCATGACCTATTTCCATTCAACCACATTCCCTGATTTTGGCCAACAAAGAATCCCACCCAATATATCTCCACCCGTTTACTGATCCTCTCCTCCTGCCGCATAGCCCCACCCTTATTGATCGATTCCCGCCAACAGAGAATCCCACCCATTATATATCCATCTGTTTACTGATCCCCTTCCCCCCCCACACACACACTTATTAATCAATCCCTCCATTTATGTCACTCCTATTCTCTCATAACTTGTTCCATAACCCTCTCTGCCTCGCAATTACTCATTAAAAACTTTTAAAACCCAACTCAAAACTCCCTCTTTAAACCAAGCTTTCGGTCATCTATCACCTTCTCTCATCCTGCCCTCCCCACGTCCTGGCTTTCCCCTAGCCATCTTCTTGTGTCTTTTAGGGAACATTTGGTTGGGTTATAGGAACACTGCAATGCCTGCCAACGCAACATTGCCGTGCAACATGGTGCCGATACCCATATACAAATGGGCGGCAATCCATTGATATCACTGCTGGAGCCCGCAGCATGGAACCCGAGGGTGACAGAAGTGGAAAGAATGAGGAAGGATGAGGAGAGGCAACTTAGTCTAACACGCTCAGCGATCTACAATCCTCTTACATTACTGGGATAGTGAGACAGACTTTAGAAGCACAAACATGACCGCAGTAAAATATCCCACAAAGGAAAAGATTTTAACTTTCCCATCTTTAAATCCTTCCTTAAGTAAAAGGTGTTTCCAAAATCTCAGTGTCAGTCCAGAATAGATATTCGAAATATTCTCTCCTCTTGCTGCTAAAGGGAATGGTGACCAGGAATGAGCCCTGCTGCACATTGTCCCTCCAAAGATGGCAACTGCACACATCCTCCTTGCATATTGCCCCCATAAAGATGGCAGCTGCACACATGCCCTCCTGCACATTGCCCTCTATAAAGATGGCAGACCCAGTTTACAACTGTGCATGCACAGTATTGGCAACAAACACAGTATTAAAGGAATTATAGAAGTCCCATTTCCGACTGTTCTTTCACTCGGAGTTGAGCTCTTGCCATTTTCTACTCAGTTTGAAATCAGATGCGAGTGGAGGGAAGGTGGAGGGAGGAATGAGGGGGCGGAAATAAAGGAGGGGGAGGTTCTGGGAGGTGCTCAGCTGTGAACAGGCTGCTTATCGGCGAGGGGTTTCATCCCATTGGCAGTGGCCAGTGCAGCTGACCATCGCCTTCACATATCCCACCTTCACCAGCCTCTGCCAATTAGAAGACCATAAGATTTAGGAGCAGAATTAGGCCATTCAGTCCATCCCATCGAGGCTGCTCTGCCATTCGATCATGGTTGATATGTTTCTCATCCCCATTCTCCTGCCTTCTCCCCAAAACCCCTGATCCCCTTATTAATCAAGAACCTATCCATCTCCGTCTTAAAGACACTCAGTGACTTGGCCTCCACAACCTTCTGCGGCAAAGAGTTCCAGAGATTCACCACCTTCTGGCTGAAGAAATTCCTCCTCATCTCTGTTTTAAAGGATCGTCCCTTTAGTCTAAGGCTGTGCCCAGGTTCTAGTCTCTACTCGTGGAAACATCCTCTCCATGTTCACACTATGTAGGTCTCTCAGTATTCTGTAAATTTCAATAAAATCCCCCCTCATCCTTCTGAACTCCATTGAGTACAGACCCAGATCCTTAACCTTTCCTCATATGACAAGTCCTTCATTTCCAGGGTCATTCATGTGAACCTCCTCTGGACCCTTTCCAAGGCTAGCACATCCTTATTTAGATATGGGGCCCAAAACTGCTCACAATATTCCAAATGGGGTCTCACCAGGGTTTTACAGTCTCCACAGTACATACCTGCTCTTGTATTCTAGTCTTCTCGAAATGAATGTTAACATTGAATTGACTTTCCTAACTGCCAACTGCACCTGCACGTTAACCTTACGAGAATCCTGAACTAGGACTCCTGTGTCCCTTTGTCCTTCAGATTTCTGAAGGTTTTCCCCATTTAGAAAATAGTCCATGTCTCTATTCTTCCTACCAAAGTGCATAATCTCACACTTTTCCACATTGTATTCCATCTGCCACTTCTTTGCCCACTCTCCTAGCCTGTCCAAGTCCTTCTACGGCCTCCCCGCTTTCTCAACACTACCTGTCCCTCTGCATATCTTTATATCATCTGCAAATTTAGCAACAATGCCCTCAGTTCCTTCTTCCGGATCAGTAACGTATATCAGGAATAACTGTGGTCCCACAGTGACTCCTGTGGAACACCATTCGTCATCAGCTGCCATCCTGAAAAGGACACCTTTATCACCACTCTCTGCCTTCTGCCAGCCAGCCTATCCTCTATCCATGCCAGTACCGAACCCCTAACACCATGGGCTCTTATCTTATTTAGCAGCCTCCTGTACTGCACCTTGTCAAAGTCTTTATGGAAATCAAAACAGATCACGTCAATTGGCTCTCCCTTGTCACCTCCTCAAAAAATTCTAACAAATTTGTCAGACATGACCTTCTCTTGATGAAGCCGTGCTGATTCAGCCCTATTTTATCATGCACTTCCAAATACTCCGCAATCTCATCCTTAATAATAGACTCTAAAATTTTATCAATGACCGAAGTCAGGCTAACCGGCCTAAGATTTCCTGTCATCTGCCTCCCTCCCTTCTTAAACATGGGTGTTACATTTCCCATTTTCCAGTCCTCTGGAACTCTCCTTGACACCAGTGATTCCTGAACGATCACCACCAATGCCTCCACAATCTCCTCAGCTATCTCCATCAGAAGCCTTGGGTGTAGACCATCTGGCCGTGCCAATTTATCCACTTTCAGACCTTTCAGCTTCCCAAGGACCTTATCCTTAGTGATGGCCACTGCACTCACATCTGTTGGGAGGTTTGTGTACTCTTTCCAATGCTTTCATTTGGCCTTGTGTGGAGTTTTCACATTCTTCTCGTGTCCGCGTAGGTTTCTTCCAGGTGCTCCGGTTTCCTCCCACAGTTCAAAGATGTCCAGGTTAGGTGGATTGGCCGTGCTAAATTGCCCCTTAAGTTGTGGGGATAGGGCAGGGTTATCGGGATAGGGTGCTCCTTCGGAGGTTTAGTGCAGGCTCAGAGGGCCGAATGACCTCCTGCACTGTCGGGAATGACCTCCTGCACTGTCGGGAATGACCTCCTGCACTGTCGGGAATGACCTCCTGCACTGTCGGGAATCTATGAAATCTCTCAATGTATTTGGTGCCGAATGAATTTCTCCATTTTGGTCAATCAAAAACCAGGGACTCACACGAGTCGGTGAATGATTTACCTCCACAACCCTTCACAAAGGGGTGCATACCCATCTGTATGTGTCCTCTATAGTATGGCACTTACCCAAACCTACTGCAACCTGGCCATCTGTCAGCCCCTTGGGGTAGGTCAGACCTGACGACTGTGAATTCAGATCAAAACAAGTCAAATCTGTTGTAAAAATATTTTTCAATGCACTGGAGCCATGTGTCCTTTGTGACAATGATTGCTGATGTTTGCTCTCCTCCTGCACACAGCCCATTTCAGATGCTGTAATTTATTATTGAGCAGGGCTGCCATACAGAAAGACGAAAGGAACTGGCATTTTTCTAGCACCTGTCACAATTTCAGGTTGTCCCAAAGCACCTCACATTCCTGAAGTGTAGTCCTTGTTGTAATACAGTCAATTTGCACATGGCAAGCTCCCATAACAGTAATGACATGATAACCTGTTGGTTGAGGGATAAATATTGGTCAGGACACAGGGGAGAACTTACTATGTACGATGGCTAAAGGAGGAATGCCAATTTCGCACTTATTTCCTGTAACACTTTGATGTCACCACTATCGACATAAGAGCATCACACAAAAATGCACAGCAGATCGAGGGATATCCATCTCAAAATTGAGAACTGTTTATCACATCTTGTATCACGTATCCATACATACAAATTTCTGTCAATTAAAGGAAAGCAATTTATCTTCAAATGACCAGGGGTTCAATTAAAACTATAGAATTCGTACAGTGCAGAAGGAGGCCATTCAGCCCGTCAAATCTACACTGATCCTCTGAAAGAGTACCCTACCTAGGCCCACTCCATCCCATCCCCGTAACCCCACCTAACCTGCACATCTTTATTGGAGCACCCGGAGGAAACCCACGCAGACACGGGCAGAAAGTGCAAACTCCATACAAACAGTCACCCAAGGCCGGAATGGAACCCGGGTCCCTGGTACTGTGAGACAGCAGTGCTATCCACTGTGCGACCATGCCGCCCCCAATTCCTATTGGCCATGGGGAGGTAACAGATTTACATTCTGTGGTTTTAGGGACACACCAAGTTGCACACAGCTAGAACTTATTAGCAGAATAATATGCTGTGTATTACATGGTGTAACAGCTTTGTCCCTGTTAAACCATGCATAGTCTGCTGGTTAGGATGTACAATGCACTTGGAGATGATACAAAGTTTGGCAGTATAGTAACCAGTGAGCAGAGTAGTACAGTAGCAGATTTCATGAGGACACACAGATTTGGTGAGATGGGCAGACACAGGGAAGATGCAGTTTAAGGTGGAAAATGTGAAGGGCTGCACTTTGGGGAAAAGCAGCATGAGGAGGCAGAATGCTATATTGAGGGGAGTACAAGAGCAGATGGACAGGGGTGGACACACTCACAAACCTTTGATGGTGGTTGGAAGAGTTGATAAAGTAATTAAGGAAGTATAATACAATTAATACAGAAGCGAGGAAGCCACATCAAAACATTTAGAAATCACTAGTTAGGCATCAGCAAGGATATGGTGTACAACTCTGGGCACCACACTTCAGGAAGGATGTCAAGACGTTGGAAAGGGTGCAGAGGTAGCTCTGGGCAGCACGGTAGCCTTGTGGATAGCACAATTGCTTCACAGCTCCAGGGTCCCAGGTTCGATTCTGGCTTGGGTCACTGTCTGTGCGGAGTCTGCACATCCTCCCCGTGTGTGCGTGGGTTTCCTCCGGGTGCTCCGGTTTCCTCCCACAGTCCAAAGATGTGCGGGTTAGGTGGATTGGCCATGATAAATTGCCCTTAGTGTCCAAAATTGCCCTTAGTGTTGGGTGGGGTTACGGGGATAGGGTGGTGGTGTTGACCTTGGGTAGGGTGCTCTTTCCAAGAGCCGGTGCAGATTCGATGGGCTGAATGGCCTCCTTCTGCTCTGTAAAATTCTAAGAGGAAATTTACCTGGAATGAGAGACTTCAGTTCTGTGGAGAGACTGGAGATGCTGCAATTGTTCTCCTTAGAACAGCGAAGGTCAAGGGGAGATTATATAGGGGTGTTCAAAATTACGAGGGATTTTTGATAGTGAGTACAGAAAAATTATTTCCTCGGGAAAGTGGGACAGAAACAAGAGGTCATAGTTTGAAAACAATTCACAAAAGAACCAGAGGGGGAGGAGGAGAATTTTCTTCACATGAACAATTGCTAAGGTCTGGACTTCACGTGAAATCATAGATGATTTAGAATTTACAGTGCAGAAGGAGGCCATTCGGCCCAGCGAGTCTACACCAGCCCTTGGAAAGAGCACCGTACCCAAGCCCTCACCTCCACCCTATCCCCGTAACCCAGTAACCTCAGCTAACCTTTTGGATACTATGGGGAAATTTAGTATGGACAATTCACCTAACCTGCACATCTTTGGATTGTGGGAGGAAAGCGGAGCACCCAGAGGAAATCCACGCAGCCACGGGGAGAAAGTGCAGACTCCGCACAGACAGTGACCCAAGCCGGGAATCGAACTTGAGCTATGAAGCAACCGTGCTGACCATTTGTGCTACCATGCCACCAAAAGAAAAAACTTCTACCAGCTGCTTTGGTGGGAGGTGGAAGGAGAGTTGGAATTGAGGCCTATCCCGGCCCCGGGTTACTGTCCGTGTGGAGTTTGCACATTCTCCCCTTGTCTGCGTGGGTCTCACCCCCACAACCCAAAAAGATATGCAGTGGATTAGACACACTAAATTGCCCCTTAATTGGGTACTCTAAACTTTTTTTAAAAACTTTGCCAAGTGTTCTTGATATACACCGACAGCCATGTTGAAAACCAATCTCCAGGGGCACTGAGATAATATGACAGGGGCTAACACTAAATCACTGGCCTAGATCTGAAATCATAGAGTCGTAGATGTATGCAGCATGTAAACAGGTCCTTCGGCCCAGCTTGTCCATGCCACCCAGTTTCTATCACTAAGGTAGTTCCACTTGCCCGCATTTGGCCCATATCCCTCTATACCCACCCTGCCCATGTAACTGTTTTTTTTTTTAAAAGGAAAAAATTGTACCCACTTCTATCACTGCCTCTGGCAGCTCGTTCCAGATGCTCATCATCCTGTGTGTGAAAAGATTTCCCCTCTGGTCTCTTTTGTATCTCTTCCCTCTCACCTTAAACCTATGCCCACCAGTTCTAGACTCCTCTACCTACGTGAAAAGATGTTGACTATCTACCTTATCTACGCTCCTCATTATTTTATCGGCCTCGAGAAGATCACCCCTAAGCCTCCAAATGACCCGGCTGGTAGCACAGCACATAGAAAGAGCACGATCCCAGGCTTGAGGATAATTCTCCTGAAGCCCAACAGCACCTTAACAGATGGAAAGGGAGAATTTACACTCTGATATAAAAATGAAAAAAAAAAAGGTATTCACCCGAACCCCACCTCCCCGCCACCATGAAAATATTCCTGATTAACTAAAGTGGTATAGTTTCCCTGTCCACATAGTTTAAAGCCCTCTCCAACTCTTGATTCAATGGGCATCAAGACGCTCAGCCACCACCTTGCCCAAGATCCAGGATTAGCTGGCTCAGATGGTTTGTAGTGGGAAGCTCAGGGGGAGGGAACAGACAGACTAATATCTTCAGATCTATCTTTCTGCATCTTGGGAGCAATAAACATCTGAGTCACAGCCAAATCCTAACAGCTGCATTCTGACCTAAAAAAACAAAGATATTGCTCTCTCTTAAATTTTTTATTTCCACCCGAACCCCTCGATTAGATTCCAATCTGTCACTCACTTCCGGGTATCTGATATTCTACATATAAATCACCCGACCTCCTAGATTAGATTTGTTTGTAACGCACTCCCAGGTATCTGTTACTCTACATATAATCCACCTGAACCCCTCGATTAGATTCCAGTCTGTTACTCATTCCCGGGTATCTGTTATTCTATATATAAACCACCTGAACCCCTCGATTAAATTCCAGTCTGTAACTCACTCCCGGGTATCTGTTATTCTATATATAAACCACCTGAACCCCTCGATTAAATTCCAGTCTGTAACTCACTCCCGGGTATCTGTTATTCTATATATAAACCACCTGAACCCCTTGATAAGATTCCAGTCTGTAACTCACTCCCGGGTATCTGTTATTCTATATATAAACCACCTGAACCCCTTGATAAGATTCCAGTCTGTTACTCACTCCCGGGTATCTGTTATTCTATATATAAACCACCTGAACCCCTTCAATTAGATTCCAGCCTGTAACGTACCCCTGTGAATGTTTGATGGGATATTCAAGAAGGAGCTTTTCACGGCATCTAACTTGCGTTGTACTTGCCCTGGAAATACCTGGCATTGGCAGGGCAGCACAATATAGTTGCCGCACACTCATATGCAATGCACTGTACAATGGTGAATGCTCCACATTTAAATGGAATGAACTATAAGGGATCAGAAGTGGTCACACAGATTTATACGGATTGTATATTGTCATAATGTCAGATGCTGCATATTCCGAAGAGATACAAAGCATTCTCACAGCATGTAGAGTAAACTGCATAAAGTGAATGCTGTACATTTTAGAAAGACTAATGAACACTAAGTGCAGCACATTTACTATATGACACTGAGTGTGTGCTATTAAGGAATATACGGACAGCGAGTGCTGTACATTTATACAGAAAATACAGAATGACTGAATGCGATATCTTTATATTGAATACACACTACTATATATTGCTACCGATTTTGTATACTGGGAGACAGTTGGTTCTTGGGACTGTCAGTCCTACTGTGGGATCACAGTTAGCTGTGTAGTGTGCACGTCACTCTGGCCATTTTGGGGGGGGGGGGGGGGGGGGGGGCGTTGTTGGGGAGAGGGGTAACTGGTTAACAGAACCTCACCGAGTTGAACTGAAGTCTTTGTTGGGAAGAGGTGGATTGAGCCCTGGGAACTTGGGAGCGTGTTTACAAAATTCCTTTGATAGCACAGTGGTTAGCTCTGTTGCTTCACAGTGCCAGGAACCCGGGTTCGATTCCCGGCTTGGGTCACTGTTTTTGCGTAGTCTGCACATTCTCCCAGTGTCTGTGTGCGTTTCCTCTAGGTACAATGGTGAATGCTGCACATTTAAATGGAATGAACTATAAGGGATCAGATGTGGTCACACAGATTTATACGGATTGTATATTGTCATAATGTCAGATGCTGCATATTCCGAAGAGATACAAAGCATGCTCACAAGTTTTCTCCCACAAGTCCCGAAAGACGTGCTTCTTAGGTGAATTGGACATTCTGAATTCTCCCTCTGTGTATCCGAACAGGCGGCGGAGTGTGCCGACTGGGGGATTTTCACAGTAACTTCATTGCAGTGTTAATGTAAGCCTACTTGTGCCACTATTAAAGATTATTATTATAGGGTTTAAAATCCCCCTCCAAAGGCAGGGCACTGAGTGAATGGGGCGGGGGGTGGTGGATTTTAAACCCTGAGTGAATGGGTTGAGTCAGTCAAAAATGGAACTCAATCCTTTTTTGTCGGGGGGGGGCGGGAAGAGAAATATTAGTTTGGTGGGGGGTGCCAGGGAGAGGGGTGCGGAATCTGAATGGGGGAGGGGGAAATCTGAATGGGGGAGGGGGAAATCTGAATGGGATGGGGAATTCCAAATGGGAGAGGGGGAAATCTGAATGGGGAGGGGGAAATCTGATTGGAGGGGAGGGAAATCGGAATTGAATGGATTTTAATTTGATTTATTGCCACGTGTACCGAGGTACAGTGAAAAGTATTGTTCTGTGTACAGTCCAGACTGATTGTTCCATACATGAAAAAATATATAGGACATATAAATATAAGAGATGTAAGAAGGAGATGTGTGAGAGAGCTCGCAGAGTCGCCATGCTCCGGCACCAATTTGGGGGAATTTGTAGTCGGCGCCGGGGAATTTGAAATTGGGGTGAGGGAAATCCGAAATCGGGGTGGGGGAAAATCCGAAATCGGGGTGGGGGAAAATCTGAAATCGGGGTGGGGGAAAATCTGAAATCGGGGTGGGGAAAATCTGAAATTGGGGTAAGAATCTGAATTGGGGGGGAATCTGAAATGGGGGAAATCTGAACTGGGAAGGGAATCTGAACTGGGAAGGGAATCTGAACTGGGAAGGGAATCTGAACTGGGGGAAATCTGAACTGGGAAGGGAATCTGAACTGGGAAAGGGGGCGGATTATCACACGCCCGCCCGATTTTCCCTCAGCCAGGAATTCGAGTCTGGAGTTCGGACCAGGCGGGGGAGCCGCCTGAAAACAAATCGCCCAAGTTCAGACAGAGCAGGAAAAGCGCAGTGTTCAGGGATATTTACCAGGTAAAGGGATTTTACTGTCTTTTAACCATGCTTTGTTCAAATAAAACACCCAAGAGAGAGGCTGGAGGGCGCGAAACCATTCCTTTCTTCTAAATAAAATAAAAATGTCCCAGTAATATGAAAAAAAAACTTTTTCAGCACGGAGTGGTAGAAGTCAGTCAGGCGGCAGTGCTACTCACGGTTGTTGTAGCTGACAGGGAGCTTCATGAAGTGATGGTAGTGACCGTACATGTTGTTGCTGTTGCTGCCTCTCATCCACACTCACTCATCTGTCTTCATAGTTTGTTGTTGCTGAGACAGGAGGAGCTGCAGCCTCCTGCTTTCCCGGGGATGTGTTTGTGTGAAGTGGCCAGAGACGGTGCCGTCTCTCCTCCACTGCTTCCCCGTGTGTCTGTGAATGAGGCTGGAGCTGCCTGCCCAGCCCCGCTCTCCCCACACACAGGGAGCCCGCTCTGCCCAGCCCAGCCACCCTCCAGCCAGGGCAGACCTCCTCCTCCTCCAGCCTCACTGCCACACGTCAGACACCCACCCCGCCCAAGCCCAGAGTGAATGAAACACACAGCTCCAAACACAACTCTTAAAGCGGCATTGCCTCTCAGCAACACAGGAGTCGGGATTAATGGGGCTAATCTGCCTCCATCCCGCTGAGTGAGTCAAGAACTCCGGGAACTGTACGCATCTCCTCATTCACACCGCAGGAGTGGCTAACAGCCACAAGGACAAAGCTGTTCAACCACCCCCCCCCCCCAAGTCCACATTGAGCAAAGAGCCCCCTGCGCAGCAAGCACTCTTAAAGGGGCCGCTTGTTTGAAACAGACAACTACAGGAACATATAGGACCAGGGGTAGGTTATTCAGCCCCTCAAGCAAGCGAGCCTAAACTCTGTGCCGAATGCTACTCTTAAAGGTGCCATGACTTCATGGGGAAAAAGGGAAGAGATCCATATAGCATCTTTCACTAGCCCTGGACATAACAGAGTTAAAGATTAATTTATAGAACATATAGTGCAGAAGGAGGCCATTCGGCCCATCAAGTATGCACCGACCCACTTAAACCCTCACTTCCACCCTATCTCCGTAACCCAATAACCCCATCTAACCTTTATGGACACTAAGGGCAATTTATCATGGCCAATCCACCTAACCTGCAAGTCTTTGGACTGTGGGAGGAAACCAGAGCACCCGGAGGAAACCCACGCAGACACGGAGAAAACGTGCAGACTCGGCACAGACAGTGACCCAGCGGGGAATCGAAACTGGGACCCTGCCACTGTGAAGCCACAGTGCTATCCACTTATGCTACCGTGCTGCCCTATTCATTGGTTCTTAAAGTGTTGTGTGCTGAGGAAATCAGCAAATGAATTTTCAAACGATGAGCTCCCGTAGCGATCACAGTTAGATGTGTTTCACACCAGTCGCACCGTTAAACAACAATAAGATAAGGACCAAATAACAGCCTCAAAATCTGTCCACCTTTTTGACAGTTTCACACCGGCTATTCAGACCACTGCACTGGCCCCAAATTGAGGGTGCCAACTGCAATGCTGGGTGAGAACAGACAAGAGACATCCTTTACCGACACCTGAACTACTCTCTTTGCATGTGGAAATAAGGGATTTAGCGTACAAACAGTGTATTTCAGACACACGAGCAGGGCATTCAGCATGTCCAAAAAGAATAGCTACCCAGCCTAACCCCACTTCCCTCTTGCTTTGTAGCCCTGTGCCTTACATATTTCAAGTGTATTTCAAGTGATTTTTAAATGTCATGAGGGGTTTCTGCCTCTACCAGATCCCCTCCACCAAAAATACTCCTGAACTCCCATGTAATGCTTTCACCAATTACTTCAAAGCAATGCACCCTCACCCCCAGTTATTGACCTCTTTTTAAAAATTTGTTCATGGGACGTGGGCATTGCAGGCTGTGCCAGCATTTATTGCCCATCCCTAATTGCCCTTGAGAGGGAAATTAAGTGTCAGCTACATTGCCATGGATCTGGAGTCATATGTAGGTCAGGTAAGGACGGCAGATTTTCTTCCCTAAAGGGCATTAGTGAACCAGATGGGTTTTTACAACAATCAACAATAATTTCATGGTTATCATTAGACTTGTAATTCCATTGTTTTATTGATTTCAAATTTCACCATCTGCAGTGGCAGGATTTGAAGCTGGGTCCCCAGACCATAACTCTGGGCCTCTGGTTTCCTAGTCCAGTGACAATACTATGTCACCGCCTCCCCTAAGGGAAATTGCACCTCAATTAAATCTGGAACATTCTCTCCGCAACCCCCCTGCCCACCTCAGAAAAGCCATCAAAGCTGGGGATCAACTTAAAATCTCAAGGCTGAGGAAGATAGATTTTTGTTGGGAAAGGATATTGAAGGATATAGAATGAAGGCAGGTAAATGAAGTTGAGGTGGCGCTCAACCACGACTTAAACGGCGGAACAGTTTTGAGGGACTAAATGGTCTCTTCCTTCTCCTATGCCAATTTCAATTAGGAGTAAATTGTACTTTTTGCATTTTTCTCTTCTTCCTGAACACCCACAACCACCAGAGTAACCCTCCCACTCCCTGAGATTGGTGAATTGAGCCGACATGCTGAATTGTTTGGACATACATCTTCAGCCATATTTGGAGGCCGGTCGGTAAGGTCTCTTTAATACTGCCTGCTGCCACTACCGATACACACAGAATAGCAAAACACAAAGGCATGTGATGTAACTCAACCCAGCCCCAGGCGTATGTGTCTGTGGGAAGGGAACCCTCATGGGGGGTGTCAAACTGGTCTGAGAGTCGATGAAATATCCAAATCGGATAGGGAGTAAGTGAGCTGTCAATTTGTTACCGCCCACTTTACGTCGCTGCCTCAAGACGAATTTCACCCCACTTTGAATTGTCGGCTAGGTTTTAATTTACAATTATTTTCAACACTCACACAATTTCCTTCTAAGTAACCAGAGCTGGCTGAGAAACATCGCACCAGCAGGGCTCTCATAAAGGGACACCGTCCCCATCTAAAAGTTTGGCCACAAACATTTGCTTTCTGTGAAAGGAGAAAAGGCTCTATTAAGAGAAGCAAGGTGTAATTTTGGTGTAAAACTGATATTACAATTCAACACAATTCAGTCCAAGGCACACTCTGTGTCACTGACAGTGTCTCTAATGATGTTAATCCAGCTCCCCCACACTATCAAGCTCCCCTCACACTGTCACTGAGTAACCCTCCCCCCCCCCCCCCCCCACCACCATGTGTTACTGAATGTATCGCTACTGATGTCAATCCAGCTCCTTCACACTGTCACTCAGTAACCCCTCTTCACCCAGCACCCTGTGTTACTGAATGTATCGCTACTGATGTCAATCCAGCTCCTTCACACTGTCACTCAGTAACCCCTCTCTCCCACTACCCTGTATTACTGACAGTATCACTACTGATCTTTATCTAGCTCCCTCACAATGTCATTCAGTAATCCCCCTCCTCACAGCACCCTGTGTAACTAATTGTATCTCGACTGATTTTATTCCAGCTCGCTTACACTGACACTCACTAACACCCTCTCCCCCAGAGCACCCTGTGTTACTAACTGTATCACTACTGATGTTGAGCCAACACCATCAATGAGTAACACTAGACCTGGGGAGGGGTTACGATGGAAGTAGTTCTAGCAGCTGCCTGCGGGGACAGTTATGAAACCTTTCTCCTGGATCCCCTCCATATCTGCCTTTGGGATCCATGGGTCAGGGGTTCTGGAGCCTTGGTTAATGATCGCACTCTGACTCCCAGATTGTTGCCCAGCAATAATTGGTAAGCAGCAATTTGCAGCTTTGCCAGGGGATCCTAATGTTCGCTGTAGTGAATCACAGTTATCACTGCCTTTCAGGGAAGACTCTCACTAAGATACTCCCGTGGTTACACCAGCACTGAATGGCATTGTTCCTTTTTTAATCGGGACTATTATTTCAGTTCAGAGACAGCCTTCTGAAAGGCAAACTGAGGGCGAAATCCTCCTGGATTTCTTTCAGCTTAACGTCAGCTCAAGCAGAATATCACACGTCAAGGAAAGCTAAAATGCCAAACGAGGCCATCTTACATTTGTCAGTTCTTTGAAAGAGCTATGTAATTGATCTCACCCCCCCCCCCCCCATTTCTTTACCCATCGCCCTACAAATTTATCTTTTTCAAATATTTATCCAGTTCCCTATTGAAAGTTATCAGTGAGTGTTTCTACCACCCCTTCAGGTAGCATGTTGCAGATCACAGCAACTCAAGAAATTTCCCTCTGATTTTCTCGTCAATTATCTTCATTGTGTCATCTGGTTAACTACCCTTCTGACACTGATAATAACTTCTCCTTATTTACAATACCATAACCCCTCATGGTTTTGAACAACGACCATCAAATCTATCTTCAATCTCCTCTGCTGCAAGAACAATCCACAAAACCAAAGTGCCTAATTCCTGTTTTCCATTCTTGTAAATCCCCTCTGCACACTCACCAAATCTTTGACATCCTTCCTGAGAATTGGAGACAATACTCCAGCTGAGGTGACAGCCAAGCAGACAGGCCTGTCTTATAATTGGCCAGGTAGCCGGGGTTGAGAATTGACTGTACGAGTTAGGAACAGTGTTGAAGCAGGCAGGGTTTCACAAGGGTGGCCTATTTTGGCTCAACCCTGACCTGGAGCGTGAGGTCATCAAGTCTCCCGGGCAGACTTGGAGCCTCCTGCGATCTCCCAGAAAATTGACAAGGGCAAAAATCCGACATTGGGGCAATGAAACAGATCGTGAGTTTGTACTCATTGGGCAGAATTTTAAGGACGGCGAATGTTCGGGGCTCGCCATCCCGAGAGTCGATGCATAACTCCGAAGTCCAGTCATTTGACGCTCACCTGAGCATTAATTGGCAGTAGGCGAGAATTCGTCCACCCTTGGGAGAAGTGCCGCCAGTCTGATTGACCGACAGCTCTTCAACCAGGCGAAGCACAGCACTGCAGTGGCCAGAAGAGGTACTGCAGTGCTCGGCATGGAACTAAGTGGGTGTGGGTGTGGGCCAGGAGGTCGAGGGCCGGAACTTCAAGGTCCCGGAGGGCCCTTCAGAGTGAGGTCCCTCCGCATGTCCCCCCTGAAATGGTGGAGAGTTTATTTCTCTGTTTCCCAACTTACCCACTCCCTCCCCTCCTCAGAACGAACCTTTATCCCCTCCTCAGAACCCACAATTATGCCCATCGTCTTTGAATGCTTTATTTTGTTGCCAGAGATGGAAAGACGTCCGTTTGACTGATGATGAGCATTGATCCCATTAGATTATGGAGATGGTTTCCAATTAGGGGCATGGCAAGGTTAAAAATCGAGGCAGGGTGGTGGGGACGTGGCATTAAAGGGCGGGGAGTCATGTTATAAATCTGGTCCAGCTAGAGCTGGGATCTCTAACTGGAGGCCCCAACCTCCTCTCCATTCAGGGGCACTCCCCAGTGTTCCTGCGGAAACAGTCCCAAAGCTTGGGGACTGCTTTACTCAAGGTGGGTGCCGGTGGGGTTAGCTGCTCCATCCAGTGCCTCAGTATTGCTAGGGATCTTATGGAGCTTTTAATATCTCGAGAAAGTTAAGTACACTGTGAGAGGGTCAAGAGCTGGTCACAATTAGTTGTTGGGGGGGAAGAAGTTACGGGGAAGAAGGGGGGGGAAGAAGGGGTGGGTTTCTGTTGGGGTTTTTTTGTGGGGTGGGGGGGCTCCGGTCGGTTTGACATTGTTTTGCTGTTATGTATAAAATTGAAATAGTTGAATAAAAATACTTTTTAAAAAAAGCTTGGGGATTGCTGGCAGAGCTTCATGATTGGTCGTAATGAGCTTCCAAAGAGCTTGGACGAATCACTTTATGGTGTAATCTTAATTTGTTCTTGGAGTATGGTGATGCCAGCATTTACTTCCCAACCTCATTTACCCTGACAACCAAATGGTTCAGTAGTGTGTGGGATTGGAGTCATGAATCAGCTTGAGTAGGTAGGCGTGGGAGGACCTCTGCCCTTGAAGTGCTGGTCAACCTCTTGCCGTAATCCGGAAACTTCTCATGCTCATCCTTATATCCCAGACCAAGTATTAAAAAACACGTGTCATCTCTGCCTCAGTTGGTAGCATCTCAATATCAGAATGTCATGGGTTCAAATTTTACGGGGGAACTTGGGCACATGAACTAGCGAGAGCTGTTCCATTGAGATGGGCTCCACATCGTCTGGGCTGGAATCAGAGTCCTGGTGAAACTCATAACCAGGGCTGTGGATAAGGGCTTGAAACCAAAAGGGGCAAAGAAGTATCAGGTGAAAGGAGATTTAGAAATATGAAGAGTAAATTGGAGGCAATAGAACCATGAAGTTGGCACTTTGCAGCCCTGGGGCCTTAACATTGAGTTCCGCAGCTTTAGATTGCGCCCTTTCTCTTCCATTTTAAATCCCCTTTTTGAAATATCCCATACATGTATTGCCTCAATGCAAATGCCCTTCTCCCCCTCCCACACCTTGCCATCTGTCCTCTGTTCTTAAAGTTGCTCCTTTTGTTGCAATCTGTTACAGCTACAGTTAAATATATCACACATTCTCCCTCTCTTTACTTCTGATGAAGAGCCAAAGGACATTAATTCTGCTTTCTCTCTTACAGATGCTGCCAGACCTGCTGAGGTTTTCCAGCATTCTCTGTTCTTGTTTCATATTTCAGCATCCGTAGTATTTTTTTAACTTTAGAACAGTGAACAGTGAAGTGATTTGGGTAAAGCCAAGCTGAACGGGACAGAAAGGGACAGAGAGTTTAGCCATCACAGTGCATCAACAAATAAGGTCAAAGAATAGACATGAAATAAAATGAAAGACTGTATCTCAATGAGCAAAGCATTCATAAATAGATAGATGAACTGGAGGCACAAATAGAGAGAAATGGTTTTGACCCAGTTACCAATTCAAAGACATGGGTAGAAGGTGACCAAGGTTAGGAAATAAATATTTAAGTGGAAACAGCATTTCAAAAAGAAAATTGTCAGAGAGGAAAAGGATGAGTAGCAGCCCTGATAGTAAAGGATGACATCGGGACACAAGTGAAAAACGATCTTGACACGTCGGGACACAAGTGAGAAATGATCTCGGCTCAGAGGATCAGGAAGTAAAACCCTGATTAGGAATAACATGGGTCAGAAAACACTGGTGGACATGGTTTATTTGGCCTGCTTATAGCAGCTATACCATTGAACAGAGCTTTAAGTAAGAAATAATTGGAGCTTATGACAAACTTTAATCTTCATGTGCACCAGACCAATCAAATTGGTAAAAATTGCCTGGAAAATGAGTATGTAGAATGCTTTTGTGACAGTTTCCTGAAGCAATAAGTTGTGGAACCAACCAGGAACAAAACGATTTTAGATCTAATATTGTGTAATGAGGCCAGTCTAATTTCTAATCTCATTGTAATTACATAGGTATGAAGGGAGAGCTGGCTTCGGTTGATTGTGTAGTAGATTACAATGTGTGGTGGTAAATAAACAGTGGTATACATTGAAATTAACATTTCAAGACATTCAACATAAAAAAAAGTTAGTCAAAAAGCAAAACCTCCCAAAAAAAGATCCATCCATGTCTAACCAGACAAGTTAAGCATATTAGATTAAAAGGCAAGGCTAAAAATGTTGCAAAGAGTCGTAACAAGTCTGAGGATTGGGAACATTTTAAAAGCATGCAAAGAGTGTCAAGAAGCTGATTAAATGGGAAAAAATAGAATATGAGAGTGAATAAGCAGAGAATATGAAACAAGTTTAAGGGGCGGGATTCTCCGAAATGGAGGCAGAGTGTTCCGCCGTTGTGAACGCCGTCGAGTTTCACGACGGCGCGAAACAGCCCCTATCCTGACCGAGTCAGGACCCAATAATGGGCTAGGAGCGGCGCCGCGTCATTTACGCGCGCCAGGCCTTGGCGCCGCGTCAAGGTGGTGCCGCATACATGACGCGGCCGCCGCCACAGAACTGGCGTCACCCGCGCATGCGTGGTTGCCGTCCTCTCCGAGTCCGCCCCGCAAGAAGATGTCAGACGGATCTTGCGTGGCTGCGGAAGAAAGGAGGTCCTCCTTCAGAGAGGCTGGCCCGACGATCGATGGGCACCGATCGCGGGCCACACCCCATTTGAGGCCCCACCCCGGTGCAGGATCCCCCCTCCCCCAGGCCGTCCCCCCAGCGTTCCCACGCTGTTCCCGCCGGCAGCGACCAGGTGTGGACGGCGCCGGGGGAACCCGCCGTTTTGGGCTGGCCGCTCGGCCCATCCGGGCCTGAGAATAGCAGGGGGGCCGTAGAATCGCCATTTTGGGTGTCTCGGGCGATTCTCCGGCCTGCGCCGCGCGGAACTCGACGGAGCCATTCTCGCCGCTTGGGAGAATCGTGGGAGGGAGTCGGACTGGCGTCGCGGGAAAATTTAGCGACCCAGGCGATTCTCCCAACCGGCGCGGGAGCGGAGAATCGCGCCCAAGAGCTTTTACAAAATGAGCCAGCACCTGCAGAGATTATTATGGGGACTGAGGAGATGGCAGAAATGTTCAACAAATATTCTGTATATGTCTTCCCAGTAGAAGAGACAAATTACATATCAGAAATAGAGGATAGGGAAGGGGTTAATACAGGAACTTAACATAATTGCTCTCAGAAGAAAAGTATGATGGGAGAAACTTAAGGGATTCAAAGCCACAAATCCCTGGGACCTGGTAGCTGACATCCCAAAAGATAGTGGAGGTGTTGGCTATAATTTTCCTAAATTCTCTAGATTCTTGAACAGTCCCAGCAAAATTGGATGTCAGCAAATGTAACTCCACTATTCAGAAAAGGGAAAAGAGAGAAAACAGAGAACCATAGACCAGTTAGACTGACATTAATCATCAGAAAGCACTAGAACCTATAACTATGGAAGTCTTAATAATGCATTAAAAAAAACAAATTATGGTATAATTACCAGTGCAATGTGGTTTTACAAAAGGAAATTGGGTTTGACAAACTTATTACAATTGCTCGAGTTGTAACTAGCAGAGCAGATAAAGAGAAAACCAATGTGTAGTATACTTGAATTACCAAAATATTCGACAAGGTGTCCCCAAAACATTAGTATAGCAGAAGATGGCTCATGGAGCTGGGGTAATATTTGGATAGAGGTATGGATAGAGGATTTTTTTAGTGGACAGGAAGCAAAGAGTGGCATAAACAGGGAATCTTCAAGTTGGCAAGTTCATAGAATCCCAAAGGTGCAGAAGGAGGCCATTTGGCCCATTGCATCTGCACCTACCCTCCGAAAAAACACTCTACGCAAGCCCACACCCCAGCCCCATCCCCATAACCCCACCTAACCTAGACATCTTTGGACACTAAGGGGAAATTTAGCATGGCTAATCTACCTAACGTGCACATCTTTGGACTGTGGGAGGAAACCAGAGCACCCGGAGGAAACCCATGCAGACACAGGGAGAACATGCAAACTCCACACAGACAGTCATCCGAGGTCAGAATTGAACCCTGGCCCCTGGCGCTGTGAGGCAGCAGTACTAACCGCTGTGCCACCGTGTTGGAATAATGAAGACTTGCATAGAGCTTTGATGAGACCACATTTGGAATACAGTGTGCAGTTTTGGTCTACATTTTTAAAGAAGGAGACTTGCACTGGGGCAGTACCTCAAAGGTTCACTAGATTGGTTCCCGGGATGATGGGGTTTTCCTATGAGGAGAGACTGGGTAAATGGAGTCAATATTCTCTGGAGTTTAGAAGAGTGAGAGGTGATCTCGTTGAAACGTACTAGGTTCAGAAGGGGCTTGACAAGGTGGACACTGAGAGCTCCTTTCTCTGGCTGGGGGAATCTAGAACATGGGGGTACACAGTTTCAGGGTAGGGGCTGATCATTTAAGACTGAGATGAGGAGAAATTTCTTCACTCAGACAATTGCAAAAAATTGGAATTTTCCATCTCAGAGGATTGTGGATGCTCCATCATTGAATACATTTCAGGCTGGAATGTGCGGATTTTTGGTCTCTCTGAGAATTAAGGGATATGGGAAGTGGGAGGCAAAGTGGAGTTGAGGCAGAAGGTCAGTCATGATCGTTTTGAATGGTGGAGCTGGCTTAACTGGCCGAATGGTCTACCCTTGCTTCTATTTCCTGTGTTCTAATGTAAGCACGATACTCACCTCACCGTGACATCATGGTCAGTAACTTTGTCATCGGTTTCCCTGGTGTGCACCCCCAAACCCAATGCACCTCCTCACCCTACAAAATTCCCTTTAACTTGACAGGAGACTTGCACGCTGAGGCCTTTCATCACCACTGATGACACAGGCCAGGTGTATAACCTAAAACCTTTCCCACTCAGTACCACACTGGGAAGGAGCACATTATACTCAAAGACTTGCACAGTTCATGAACACACACACACGTATATATATTGGGTGTTGTGTCCCTTGAACAGGCTGTCAGAAAGCACCAAAACAGTGAAAACCAATAGCATGAAAATATTAATTAGAAAAGTCCATTTGAGCTCAAAAGTAAATATGAAAGAGTGTAGCCAAAAATAGATTTGTTTTGCTCAGTACATTGCCTGTCCTGAAATGGAACAAGCTGTCCTCCAGGACCTGTCAGTTCAGGCTGTGAGCGCTTGGATAAGTACACAGCTTTCCATGAGCTGATGCTCTCTATCTCTCTCTCATTCTTGCTCTCTCTTTCTCACTCCCTCTTTCTCTCCCTCTATCTATTTCCCCCTCTACTTATTTCTCCCTTTCCAAATTCTGCCCCTCTCTTGCTCTCTCATGTTCTCCCTCATTATCTCTCTGTCTCTGACACTCCCTTTCGTCCCCCTCCCCACCGCCCTCTATATCTATTGCTCCCTGTCCCTCTCTCTCTCCCTCTAATGTGTCCCTCTTCCTCTCTTCTCATTCTTCCCTGGTCTTTCTATCCCCAACTCTCGCCATCTCCCTTTCTCGCTCTCCCTTTCTCACCCTCCCTTTCTCACCCTCGTTTTTCACCCTTCCCACCATCTCTTTCAATCGCCTTCTGTTTTCTTCCTCATTCTCTTTTACCACCCGCTTTCTCTCTCCAACCCTCTTTCTCTCCTTCATCTTGATTACTTCCTCCCTCCCCCCACAAACTCTCTCTCTCTCCAATGGAGATCATTCACCACGAAGATTAAAGGAGGACAATGACCTTGAGTTTAAGATGTACACAGTGAACTCTTGCTGAGATCACAGGGAGAGTGTGGTGGATAACATTTGCCCAGGGTGCTGCCGAGTGCGAGTCAAACCTCTTTTGTTGAATTACCAGGGAGGGATGTGCTGGGGAAGGGGTTGATGGTGGTGGTAGTTTGAGTGATCTAAGATGTAGTGGCGGGGGGGGGTGCTCATGTACGATAAACCTACAGGCTTAACCATCTGAAAACAGAAACAAAAATTCCTTGAAGCAGGACAGCAGAAACATCGGTACTTGGGAAGGGTGTCTGTTTTTGCTTCTGATTCCCGGCAAATGCACTTTATCTGTACGGAATGTTCAACAATTTCCCAAAGGAAATTGACGATGAAAAGAGTCTGGAATTTGGTGGGGGAGAATGACGACACCATTGATATTCATGACATCAACTACACTGAAATGATACCCAGGACAGGCCATGCAAGTGGTCTATGCCAGCGTGTGTCCCCATGTGACGCTCCTCTCACCCTTCTTCTCTCCCTTAAGTGTTTATCGAACTTCCTTAAATGTCTCCATGCTGATCGCCTCGCCAACCCCTGAGGTCACCCTCACCACACTCAGGGAAACGAACTGGACTGTAAAGTGGCAACAAACTCAGCCATTACACACCTTAAACAAGGCCTTTGACCAGGTCACAAATGCCAACTAATACAGCAGAATGAATTACACAAACTAAGAGGCCTGCTGAACAGATTAAACCCTGCGGCCCAACCTCTGCATCTCCCAAAGCATTTTACAGCCAATGAAGAGGTGAGTCAGAGTGTCCTCACTGTTGTGTTGTAGGAAATGTAGGGTGTTCCCACCGACGTGATAATCCACACCGATGGCAAGCCCCTGGACGAGGGTTCCCCAGTGCACCAGAAGATCCCACTGCCAACCAATGGCGGACCGCCTCTGTTACCGCAAAACATGCCACGGGGAGGTGGTTTCAGTTCCACCTCATTGAAAGACGACACTGCCGACATTACAGCTCTCCCTCAGCACTGCAGTGCCAGCCTGGAGCATGTGCCCCAGTTTCTGGAGTGAGGCTCGAGCCCAGAAAATCCTGACCGGGATTGGTTGTCTAGCATCCGGACAGAAGACAAGATGCCACTCTATCTTTGAGAGGGGTTAAGGGGAGAAGGAACACAGCTGGGACGTCAAGGGCCCCCGGGTATCAACTCAGCACAGTTGGGCATTACAGTCAGGCCAGAGCCTAACAGGTCAACCTCACAACCGAGGACCAACCTTCATACAAGTGCTCACTACTTTGGATAAACAGCCCTGCGCGCGATATCTATTTGCTTACTCGGAGTGGATTTGACAGTAATACAATGTGATGTGAACAAATGCATTCTCATTAATAAATTATAAAACGGAGGTTATATTATTGTGGTGTGCCTGACTGTACTTTCACTTGAACATTGCAAACCCCCCCCAGAATATCAAAGCCTCCGATAATTGGGGGCACTGACCTTTGTGTCTGACCCACTGCAGTTTAAATTTTTTTTAAATTCTGATACATTTTTGAAATGCGGATGTCGCAAAAACACATGAAACAAGGGTAGGAGTAGACCATTCGGCCCATCGAGCCTGCTCCGCCATTCAATATGATCTTGGGCTTCAACACCATTTCCCGCCCGTATCCAATATCCCTTAATTCCCAGGAGACTAAAAATGTGTCTATCCCAGCCTGAAAAATATTCAACGATGGAGCTTCCAGTACCCTCTGGGGTTGAGTAATCCAAATCTCAGTCCTAAATGATCGGCCCCCTTATCCCGAGACTGTCCCCCCGTGTTTTAGATTTCCTGACCAGTAGAAATTATCTCTCAGTCTATAGGGGCTGGTTTAGCACAATGGGCTAAACAGCTGGCTTGTAATGCAGAACAAGACCAGCAGCGCGGGTTCAATTCCAGTTCCAGCCTCCCCGAACAGGTGGCGTAATGTGGCGACTGGGGCTTTTCACAGTAACTTTATTGAAGCCTACTTGTGACAATAAGCAATTATTATTATTATTATTTTATCAAACCCCTTCAGGATCTTGTATGCTAAGTAACGACTCTATCCCTCCTCCTGGAAACAGTCTGAGATTCAACCAGTCTCTTCTCAACCTTGGGGTCACACTTGATTGCAGGATGATCTTCCGACCTCATATTCCTGCCATCGCTAAGGTTGCCTCCGTAACGTCACCCAACTTCACAACCCGTCTCAGCTCATCTGCTGCTGAAATCCCCATCCCAGCCTTTGTTATCTCCAGACTCAACTACTCCAATACATGCCTGGCTGCTCTCTGGGTGCACCCAAAACTCTGCTGTCCCAGCCTGAACTCACACCAAGTCCCGTTCCCCTATCACTCCCTGTGCTCACTGACGCACATTGGCTCCTGGTCAAGCAATGTCTCGATTTGAAAATTTTCATCCTTGGTTTCAAATCCCTCCGTGTCCTCGCCCTCCCCATCTCTGGAATCTCCTCCAGCCCCACAACCCTCCGAGATATCTGCGATCCTCTAATTCTGGCCTCTTGTACATTCCTGATCATAATCACTCCACCATTGGTGGCCGTGCCTTCAGCTGCCTGGGCCCCAAGCTCTGGAATTCCCTCCCGAAACCTCTCCGTCTCGCTTTTCTCATTTAAGACACTTCTTAAAACCTACCTCTTTGACCAAGCGTTTGGTCATCTAACAAATTATTTCCTTCTGTGGCTCGGTGTTATACTTTGTAATGATTCTGTGAAGTACCTTGGGACTTCTTTCATGCGATGTGGACATCGCTGACAAGGCCCAGTATTTATTGCCCATCCCTAATTGCCCTTGAACTGAGTGACTTGTTCAACCATTTCAGAGGGGCAGTTAAAGATTTAATATCACAGTGGGGCTGGAGTCACTTGCAGGCCAGACTGAGTAAGGATGGCAGATTTCCTTCCTGAAAGGACATTAGTGAACCATGTGGGTTTTTATGACAATTGATGATAATTTCTTGGTTGCCATTGCTGAGGCCAGCTGCCAATTGCCTTGGGGACATTTGAACCTCTGGATACTAGTCCAATTGCATCACCACTACGTCACCATTTCCTGTTCACTTAAAGGTGCTATATCAATACAAGTTAATGTTGAAGTTATTTAGACAACTGATTGAGATTAAAAAGTTCGGGTTGGATGAAGTCAGATGGGGAAGGTTCACATGGAGCACCAGCAGGGGTCCGTCCAATGGCACAAATGGCCTGTAAATGTGATGCAAATTCAGCATACTCCTCTGTAATGTGATATAGTCCAGATAGTCCGATTTAGCATCATTAGTTGAGGACAGGGCACCAGAGAGAATGTTCTGGAAGAGACGCCATAAGATTCCTTACATTTACCTCAGTTTGACGTCGCAGCTGAAAGCTAACACCTCAGACAGTGGGCACCCCCTCAGTGCCAGTGCACTGGGAATGGCAGCCCTGATTCTGAGAACGAGTCTCTGGAGTGGAACTTGAACACATCTCTGGGTGCCAGCGCGACTCACTGAACCACGGCCAGTGACTTAGCGGAGAACATTCCTGCATGACTGAGAACACCCTCATAAAGTCCCAGCTGCCCGGCAGTGAGCTGAAGTAGCGTTTTCCCATCTGATTTTGAGCACATCTATCAGGTTTCCTGTCTCGGGAAAGAGAATATGTATCAGATGGCAAAAATAATTATCAACAAATAGCAGATCAGGGTCACCGAGAGCTTTGGCTCTTTCAATCTGGAAGGACGAATGATGAAGCTGAAAACTGCAACCGCTCCCCCCACTCCCAAGGATCCTATGTATAGTTCACAGAATCAAACAATGATATAGTAGAGAAAGGACCAGTCAGGAAATCGTGTCTTTGAAAAGGTTTTCCAATTATTCCCCACTCTCCTGCTCTTACTCTATAGCCCGTAAATATTTCCCTTCAAATATTTCTCTAACTCCCTCAGGGCTGTGGTTATTGAACCTTCTCCGGGCAGTGCATTCCAGATCATAACTCCTTGGTTTTTTTTCTAAATCTCCCAATTCCTCCTTTGGTTCTCTCACCAATGAGCTGTCTCCTTTGATTATCATTCCTTCTTCCAGTGGGAACAGCTTTCTCCTATTTACTCTATCAGGATCTCATTCGTCTCGATGAAATCTCCCCTCTGAGCCTTCACTGCTCTTGGGAAAACAGCCTTAGCTTCTCTAAGTCTCTCCCCATAACGGAAGCCCTTCATCCTTGGTATCATTTTGTAGATCTCTTCTTCAGCCTCTCTCCAATGCCTTTTAAATTAAAAAAATATATATTTACGGGATGTGGGCGTCGCTGGTTAGGCCAGCATTTATTGCCCATCCCTAGTTGCCCTTCAGAAGGTGGTAGTGAGCTGCCTTCTTGAACCGCTGTAGTGCCCGAGGTGTAGGTGCATCCACTGTGCTGTTAGGGAGGGAGTTCCAGAATTTTGCCCAAGCGACAGTGAAGGAACGGCGATATATTTCCAAGTCAGGATGGTGAGTGACTTGGAGGGGCACCTCCAGGTGGTGGGGTTCCCAGGTATCTGCTGCTCTTGTCCTTCTAGATGGCAGTGGTCGTGGGTTAGGAAGATGCTGTCTAAGGAATCTTTGCGAGTTATTGAAATGCATCTTGTAGATGGTACACATACTACCACTGTTCGTCAGTGGTGGAGGGTTTGAATGTTTGTGGAAATGGAGCAATCAAGCAGGCTGCTTTGTCCTGGATGGTGTCGGGCTTCTTGAGTGGTGTTGGAGCTGCACTCATCCAGGCAAGTGGAGAGTATTCCATTACACTCCTGACTTGTGCCTTGTTGATGGTGGACAGGCTTTGGGGGTCAGGAGGTGAGTTACTTGCCGTAGGATTCCTAGCCTTTGACCTGCCCTGGTAGCCAGTATTAATACGGCTAGTCCAGTTCAGTTTCTGATCAACGGTAACCCCCAGGATGTTGATTGTGGGGTATTCAGCGATGGTAGTGCTTTTGAATGTCAAGAGACGATGGTTAGATTCTCTTATAGGAGATGGTCATTGCCTGGCACTTGTGCGGAGCAAATTTAACTTGCTACTCGTCAGCCCAAGCCTGGATATTGTCCAGGTCTTGCTATATCTGGACATGGACTGCTTCATTATCTGAGGAGTCGCAAATGGTGCTGAACATTGTGCAGTCACCTGCAAACATCCCCACTTCTGACCATATGATGGAAGGGAGGTCATTGATGAAACAGCTGAAGATGGTTGGGCCTAGAACACTATCCTGAGGAAATCCTGCAGTGATGTCCTGGAGCTGAGATGATTGACCTTGACAT
The DNA here is from genome assembly GCF_047496885.1 of Scyliorhinus torazame. Classification (NCBI taxonomy): domain Eukaryota; kingdom Metazoa; phylum Chordata; class Chondrichthyes; order Carcharhiniformes; family Scyliorhinidae; genus Scyliorhinus; species Scyliorhinus torazame. The sequence continues at coordinate 160,098,475 of NC_092713.1, read as the reverse complement.
CCTTCCGAAAGAATTCCGATCCCAGGATAATTCGACTGAGGCCTAACCAGAGGTTTATAAATGTTTAAATCCGGGAGTGACATAGAGGTCCACAGCACAGGAAAGGCCCTTCGACCCATCCCGTTTGCACGGTCAAAAACAACCACCTAAACATTCAATCCCATTTTCCAGGACTTGGCTTTGAATGTCTTGGCGTCGCAAGTGAATATCTAAATCCTTATTAAATGTTATGAGGGTCTCTGCTTCCACCACCCTTTCAGGCAGAAAGTTCCAGACGCCCACCACCTTCAGGGTCAAAAAGAATTTTCTCACATCCCCTCTAAACCTCTTAACTCTTACTTAAATCTATACCCCCTGGTTTGGGCAGCACGGTAGCACAGTGGTTAGCACTATGGCTTCACAGCGCAGGGACCCGGGTTTGATTCCCGGCTTGGGTCACTGTCTGTGCGGAGTCTGCACGTTCTCCCTGTGTCTGCGTGGGTTTCCTCCGGGTGCTCAAGTTTCCTCCCACAAGTCCCGAAAGATGTGCTGTTAGGTGAATTGGACATTCTGAATTCTCCCTCGGTGTACCCGAACAGGTGCCGGAGTGTGGCGACTAGGGGATTTTCACAGTAACTTCATTGCAGTGGTAATGTGGTAACACCCTCACCAGGTGTGTCCCTGAGCCAATGAAACATAGCGACATGATCTGCACTTTGAGTGAGGAGCAGAGAGAAGGCATAATAACCCATAATGGCTCCATGTCCCTCTTTCTCTCCAGAAAGACAAGTCAGCCTCTGTTGACTTGGCCTCTGAAAGGAAACTTGGAAGTAATGTAAGTCTACTTGTGACAATAAAGATTATTATTATTTATTCAGTCAGTTTGCATACAGTTTGGTAGCGTCCAGACACTTGACTTAACGATTTGGTCTCTGTTTTTTTCTCTCTCTCCGAGTTTCTCCCCATTTCTCCTAACGGTGCTAATTCAGACTGGGGCCAGGACCCTCCCCTTCTTGCGACCACTGAGAGGCGAGGCTTTGTCGGGAGGCTATACAACATGCTGATCATTATAACACAACCAAATCCCAACATCCGAGCGGGAATGACTGGACAGTGATGTGGTGGACTCTCGATTTCACATGGCACCATGGGATCAGAAGTTGACATGTTGGGCCTCCGCACCTCTCAAGCCCTCACTAGGTGTGTCCCTGAACCAATGAAACATAGTGATATGATCTGCACTTTGAGTGAGGAGCAGAGAGAAGGCATAATAACCCATAATGGCTCCATGTCCCTCTTTCTCTCCAGAAACACAAGTCAGCCTCTGTTGACTTGGCCTCTGAAAGGAAACTTGGAAGTATTGTGAACTGTGAAGAGGATAGTGATAGACTTCAAGAAGAGATAGACAGGCTGGTGGAATGGGTTCACGTGGCAGATGAAACTTAATGCCAAGAAGTGTGAAGTGATTCATTTTGTTAGGAAGAATGCCCAGGGACAATAGAAACTAAAGGATAAAGTTGTAAAATAGGGTGCAGGAACAGAGGGACCTGGGCTTTTGTATGCGTAAGTCACTTAAAGTGGCAGGACAGGTTAAGAAAGGCCTGCACTATGCTGGACTTTAGAAAGAGAGCCATTGACCACAAAAACAAGGAACTTTTATGGAACACTGGTTCAGTATCAACTGGAATATTTGGCATGATTTGACTGGAAGAATTCTATGTCTGGTGTTGGGCATGTTTAGCGGAGTGTTTCTGGGCGGCTGCAGCGCCATGAAACACCCCACTATTCCACGGCACTTTGCCGTTTTTTCTGATCTTGAGGGGTTTCTCTCCGGCCACGCTGCGCTAGAAAAACAGCTCATCATGGCGCAGCATGGCCAACGAAAGCCGGGAGACCCAACTTCTGGGATCTACCTGGCTCACAACCCTTCGCGAGATTCAAAACAATCTCGCGAGATGTTGCAAGGAGAATCCTGCCCAAAATGGGCGGGATCACTTTTTAGCAAATCTGCATATTAGAGCGAGGCAGTAAACCTGATTCTAATGTGCAGATTCCCAAGGTACCTGATGCTTTGGGATTCTCGGGCGAGCACCATTTGGTACTGGTCCCCGCAAACGGGGACAAGATGGAAAGGCACACGTGGGGGTCTCCAACAGGATTGGAAGTCTCCAAAGAGAACGGAGGCCCCTACTACATGCCCTTTGGGCAGGGTGGTGCCCTGGCACATCTGGTGCCACATGGGTACTCTGACAATGGCATCCTGGCAGTGCAACCGGAGTGCCAGCCTGGCACTGCCAAGGTGCCCAGGTGGCACTGCCAGTTTGTTGAGACATTGCCAAGATGCCACGTTGGCACTGCCAAGTTGCAAAGCTGGTATTCTTTGCATGTGATAGAACTTGCTTGGTACGGGTGTTTTTTTTTGGGGGGGGAACCCTCCCATGTTGCGTTCAGGCTGAGGGGAAAGTCAGGGATTCTTTTCGGGGCCTCGGATATTGGGGCCTATCTCTAACTACAATGGGGAGTTCCGGCAAGCGGAGCTCCCCATCGGAAAAAGGGGGGCTATGTGCGGCCTTGGCTGTGCATTCCCCGTTCAAACCCCTTATTCAAAGCGAGTTGCATTGAATACCCATGTGTTTCTCGGTAATGCGAGTGCCGGGAAACACGCGGCTAAATGTGCTCGCTCGGGACTTTTGGGAAGATTGCGCCCTGAGAGTCATTTCCTGCTAATGAGCCATTTTGTCTGGCTGCCCTGATCTTCTACCCCCCTGGTTTAGCACACTGGGCTAAATCGCTGGCTTTAAAAGCAGACCAAGGCAGGCAGCAGCACAGTTCAATTCCCGTACCAGCCTCCCCGAACAGGCGCCGGAATGTGGCGACTAGGGGCTTTTCACAGTAACTTAATTGAAGCCTACTTGTGACAATAAGCGATTTTCATTTAATTTCACTTCGTTTTTGACCCCCCCCCCCAACCTCGGGGAAGCCCTGGAAACACCCCTTCACCATCCCCCCTCCACCTGGTAAAGCCCCCAGGCCTGATCACTGGCAGTGCCAACCTGGCACTTTGGCATTTCCTCTGCCAGCCTGATAGTGCCACCTGTGGCTGGCAGTGCTAAGCTGCATGGGTTCCAGAGGGAATGCCAATGTGCCACCCTGCCCTGTCCCCGACCGACCATGGGTCTCCAATGGCTTGGGAGACCCCCCCACGGTGCCATAACGACTGGTCTAGGTTTGTAGAAATCAGTACTAAACGACGCTCTGGGGAAGTCTCCCAGGCATGGCTGTTAGGTGCCGGGAGAATCCTGCAGACGCAAACTCGATGAGCCTAATGGCTCATTTAAATGTACTGATCTGGATCATGCCAGTGAGGGCACAATCCGGATTGAGACATCTCGCGAGATTCAACAGCCTCGTCCCAACACAAAGTCGGGCACGACAAGGCTGCTAAGCTGCACCCATTGTGTCTAATTCTGGGCACCTTCCATATTAGGAACGTTGTGAAGACTTTAGTGAAGGTGCAGAAAAGATTCATGAGAATGGTTCCAGAAATAAGAAACTTTCGTTAAACGTGGATGGATTGGAGAAGCTGGGGTTGTTTTCCTTGGGGAAGAGAAGGTTGAGAGGAGGTTTGATGGAGGTTTTCAAAACCATGAGGAGTCTGGACAGAGTAGAGATGGAGAAACTGTTCCCTTTAGTGGAAATATTGAGAACCAGAGGGCACAGATTTAAAATAATTGGCAAAGGAACCATTGCCGTTAGAAGGAAAAACTGTTTTCTGCAGCAAGTGGTGAGGATCTGGAATGCACTGCTTGAGAGTGTGGTGGGGGCAGCTTCAATCGTGGCTTTCAAAATGGAATTGGATAAGGGCTTGTGGAGAAAGAAAATTGATGAGGAGTGAGCTAGTTGGATTATTCTTGCAGAGAGCTAGCATGGACATGATTGGCCTTCCCCTACTGTGCTGTAACCATTTTATGATTCTATGGCCAAACTCCCGCTCCCCCCTCCTCCTCCCTGCCTGAATCCCACCTGCTTCCCATCCATTCATTTAACAAATGTCCATTTTGATTCTCCTCCAGTGGCTGGGGTTACACAAAGCACAGTGAACATGAGACTGTGCTTTCATTACCTTATTAAATTAAGCGATATTGAGTTCTCCCATTGTGTCTCGTTTACACAGCCCTTTCCCATTCACATTCACTTGGAATCAATGTCCAATTTATACCGGGATGCCCCACGACGTCTCAATGAAACCGAATCCCGCAGAATCAAAATGAAACCGAAGCATTTTGATCTGTACAGGGACAAATTAAAGGGGACGGTATGAAAATAAAGTGTTTGCCAAACTGTTCCTTGCTTTCTTACAATCAGGTGGACGTTTATCGGAGTGAACAGTTTGTAAACAGTGGGGTCAGTGCTAAAGCCATTATTCTTCTCAGTGTAAATTGCTGAAACATAAAATCGAGGTAGTGGGTGACTGAGAGATAACGCAAAAATTAAAAGGATTGTTTAACTGCGAACAGGATGACTGGAAGCTACTTCAGGCCGCTGTAGACATGTTAGTCAATCAGGGTTAAGTAGAATTTACATTTTAATTATATTGTGCTTTTCACGACATCCCCAATACATATGACAGCCAACTAAGTACACTTTTTAAACTGTAGTCATTATCTAATAATACACTGCAGCAGAACAATCTTCCGCAAACAGCAATGTGTTCATGGCCAGATCTTTTTAGTTATCGTCCAGAGGATGTGGGCTTCACTGGCTAGACCAACCTTTGTTGCCCATCGCTAATTGCCTTCGAGAAGGTGGTGATAAGCCGCCTTCTTGAACCGCTGCAGTCCATTGGTGTAGGTGCGCCCACATTGCTGTTAGTGAGGGAGTTGCAGGAATTTGACCCAGCGACAGTGAAGGAACGACTCATATATTTCCAAGTCAGGATTGGGAGTGGCTTACAGGGGAACTTGTAGTTGGTGGCATTCTTCGTGTGTCTGCTGCCCTTTGTCTTTCGAGGTGGCAGAGGTCACGGGGTTCGGAAGCTGCTGCCGAGTTGCCGTGATGCAACTTGTAGATGGTACACGTGGCTGCCCCTATGTGTCGGTGAAATGGAGGGAGTGAATGTAAAGATGGTGGATGGGGTGTCAATCAATCTGTTTCAGTGAAAGCTGGTTAGAATGCCATGAAGAATTGTTGCCCCCTCTTTGAATAATGCCACTGAATGGTGGGCAGGAAGGGTCTCAGTTTAACATCTCATCTGAAAGACAGCACCCCTGACAGTGAGGTACTCCCTCAGAGCTGCCCGGGAGTGCCAACCTAGCTTCTACGCTCGTGTTTCTCGAGTAGGACCAGCACCAATGAGTTCTGGTTCACAGAGTTATCCACTAGGCCAGGCTGGCTCCCTGAGGATGAGGGCATGCTCAGTGAAGAGGGGATTTGAAAAGAGACGGGGGAGTCCAGACAGGAATGTGAGGCAGGTGAGAAGAGTTAACACTTTACTATCAATGCTGCAGAGAACTAGCTAATAGGGTGCTGCTGATTAAAATGGGAAGGTGCAGTGATGAAGTCTAGTAGCAAGATGAGAATATCGGGGCAGAAGGAAGTTTCCGATTGTCTGCCATTAATTGGTTTTTACACGGCTCATACATGTGCTTATATGTGTTGCACCTTATAAACGAGTAAATATGGTAAGTATTATAAATGTAATGGTCACTTTTTTTTTGCTGATTGAGATGAAATGCCGGTGTAACCTGCTATAACCGTTGCAATGATGGGCATCAATGAATTTAAAGGGCTATTTCGTACTTGTCTATGAATGATGTCTGAATTTCAAACTACGTTCCGCCACACTCTCAACTCAACTGAGGATGGCCTGGTTGAAATGCTGACCTCGCCTCATCCCGAGAATATACAAAAGAAAACTTTCAATGACAAGGTGCTGAAACATCCTCAATCTCCCATTCCTTTGACAAGTAGCTCGCACCCCCCAACTCTGCCCCCCTACCCTGTCCCCAACCCCCGCTCTGAATGAGTGACAGTTTCAGTTTTCGAAATCCTGTTCGAAAACAGAGCTGGTTTAGCTCAGTGGGCTAGACAGCTGGTTTGTAATGCAGAACAAGGCCAGCAGCACGGGTTCAATTCCCATACTAGCTTACCCGAACAGGCACTGGAATGTGGCGACTAGGGGCTTTTCACAGTAACTTCATAATTGTGACAATAAAAGATTATAATTATTATTATTGGTAATGTCGTCCTACAAACATGGTTTTTTGCAAGCAGAGTTATTTACTCAGGGCTTCACAACTCTCAAGAAGCAAAGGTTTGTTGTCCCACTTTAGTTCCACTCATTTCAAATGCTGGAACGGCGCACAAACAAATCTTTTAGCAGCTTCCGACTAGAGTCCAATGTTTCTGTCAAGTTAATGTGAGGAAAACACACCTCTGAAATGCTGTAAAACGGGAGGAAGCTCTGTTAAGAGGCCAAGGTCCTCTGTACAGCTCAGGTTGCACGTGAGTGGGACGGGTGCCAACACAACTACCTCTGGAAGTTCATCGAGTTACTGCAATGAAGCCAGGAAGATAAGGCTTGTATTGACAGAGCTCTTTAATGCAACATGAAACTACATTTGCATAGCATCTTCAGAAACATTGCAGGGCACGGGACACACAACGCATTACCACTGAACCACCATCGTGTAAGGGAGCTAGCCAATGTACTAAAAACTAACGTTCACACCAGCCACTTGTGCTAGCTAATGGCTGCTACATCTTTGTGTAGAGTCTAACCACATCCACGACTCAGAAACCCTATAGGCAAAATTGAAAATGAGAAAGAGTGATGGGAAAACTGGGATTGGAGGTAAGGGATTGAGCAAGATACTAATTTATTTTTTAATCCGTTCATGGGATCCGAGTGTGACTGGCTGGGCCAGCATTTACTGCCCTTATTGCCCTTGAACTGAGTGGCTTGTTCGACCATTTCAGAGGGCATTTTAACAGTCAACTATGTTGCCTTGGGTCTGGAGTCACATGTAGACCAGACCAGGTAAGGTCGAGAGATTTCCTTCCCTAAGGACATTAATAAATCAAGTGGGTTTTTACAACAATCGACAATTACATACTTTGGTTCTGCCTTCACAAAGGAGGACACAAATAACGTGTCAGAAATGTTGGGGAACACAGGGTTAAGTGAGAGGGATGATCTGAAGGAAATCAGTATTAATAGGGAAATGGTGTTGGGGAAATTGATAGATTGAAGGCTGATAAATCCCCAGGGCCTGATAATCCACAACCCAGAGTACTTAAGGAAGTGGCTCTGGAAATAATGGATGCATTGGTGGTCATCTTCCAGGATTCTACAGACTCTGGAACAGTTCCTGCAGATTGGAGGGTAGCTAATGTAATTCCACTATTTAAAAAAGGGAGGTAGAGAGCAAACAAGGCATTATAGACCAGTCAGCCTGACATTGGTAGTGAGGAAAGATCTAGAGATCATTATAAAATATTTAATAGCAGAGCACTTATTTTTTGAGAGGGAGAATAAGGAACGAGACCTGGATGTCATTGTACACCAGTCGCTAAAGGTAAGTATGAAGGTGCAGCAGGCTGTAAAGAAAGCAAATGATATCTTGAACTTCATAGCGAGGGGATTCAAGTTCAGGAGCAGGGATGTCTTGCTGTAATTTTACAAGGCCTTGGTGAGGTCATACCTGAAACATTGTGTACAGTTTTGGTCTCCTTATCTGAGGAATGAGTTTCTTACTATAGAGAGAGTGCAGTGAAGGTTTAGCTGACAGGTTCCCGGGATAGCAGAACTGGCGTAGAGGAGATATTGGGTGTGATTTTATGGCCACATTGTGCCCGAAAAGCAGCTCGCTGCAGCTTTAATGTGCAGGTTCCCGAGGTGCCCGAGGCATGGGATCTATTTCAAAGAATCATTACAGTGCAGAAGGAGACCATTCGGCCCATCAAGTCACCCTCTGAAGGAGCACACTACCTAGCCCCAATCCAATCCTCCACCCTATCGCCGGAATCCCACCTAGGGGCAATTTAGCACGGCCAATCCACCTAACCTGCACACCTTTGGACTGTGGGAGGAAACCAAAGCACCCGTAGGAAACCCACGCAGATACTGGAAGAATGTCCAAATTCCATACAGTCACCTGAGGTCGGAATCAAATCTGGGTCTCTGGTGCTGAGAGGTAGCAGTGCTAACAACTGTGCCACTGTGCCGCCCTTCGCCTTGGAGATGCTCATCTCCTTCACCTTGGAGACGCTCATTTCCTTCGCCTTGGAGACCTTGGGTGAGCGCCTTTCAGTACTGGTCTCCACAAACAGGGACCAGGCGGTACTCGTGGGAATCTCCCAGGGGATCGGAGAACCCCAGGTTCATGCCCTTTGGGCAGTGTGGCACCCTGTCACTGCTGATGCCATCCAGGCACTTTGGCACTGCAAGCCTGGAAACCTGGCAGTGCCATCCTGACAGTGCCACCTCGTTGCTGGCCTGGCACTGCCAGGGTGCCCACGTGGCACTGCCACCTGGTGGGGCACTGTCAGGTTGGCACTGCCAAGGTGCCAAACGGGCATTTTTTGTGCACTGGTGATCAGAAGGGGGAGGAGGCCTGCACGGGTTTTGGGGGATGCGGGGAAGCCTGGGGACCCTCCTGTAGTGCGTTGGAGCCTTGGGGGGGGGGGATGTCAGGGGTCATGCAGGGACCTCCAATATCGGGACGCCATCTCAATCTCTCACTGCACTGAAGAGTTCCGGCGAGAAGAGCTACTCAGTGCACAAAACGGGGCTATGTTCAGCCTCGGCCGCGCATTCCCCGCTGAGACCGTTTATCTAATACGAGTGGTGTTTTATAGCTATGTGTTTCTCAGCGCTGCAAGTGCCAAGAACACACAGCTAAATACACCCACTACGGGACTTTGTTCCCTTTTAGTAAATTCGCGCCCATTGGGTCGGTTAGGATTCTATTCGCTGGAGTTCAGAAAAATGAGGGGGCTCTCATAGAAACCTGTAAAATTCTAACTGGATTATACAGGGCAGATACAAGAGGACAATTCAGCGAGCAGGATTGTCCAGAATCAGGGGTCACAATCTGATGGCACATGGTAGACTGAGACAAGGAGAAATGTCTTCACTCAGAGTGGTGAGCCTGTTGAATTCTTTACCACAGAAAGCAGCTGAAGTCAAAACCTTGTGGTCATGATCTACTGGTCACGTTGCGTCTGAATGGGTGTGAGACATGGCCGATAGATGCCAGGAGGGGCCTCCCGACAGCCAGTATGCCTTGCGAGGCCCCTGGGTGGTCAGGGCAGGCCCCGGCCCACCCCTTGAACGCGGGCACCTTGACATTGCCACCTGACATTGACAAGGTGCCTCGGTGGCACTGCAAATTCGCATTGGGGCGAGGGAAGGCAGGAAACGGGGGGCCCCAGTGACCCCATAGGGACCCCATTAACTTGGAAGGTGTGGGGTAATGCCCATGTGCGTGGTGGGTGACATTGCACATGGGTGGGTGACCCACAAACCCACTTAAGCGTTGCGCAGGTCAAAGAGACACAGCCTGAGTGAGTGAGACACATCCAGAGTGGGGAATTTGAAACTTGGTAATTTGGTGCAGAGTGGGAGAAGGTGCTTTTTCCCTACTGTTTTGTTCTCTCTCTTTCTTCGGGCCTAGTTTCGGGAGCCATTTGGAGGAGGAGGAGCAGTCTCTGTGAGTATAAAAACCTAACGGTAACTTCCTGTTTTCCACTTTTTTTTTCCAAAAGTGACGTCAGAGGGAAGCTGTGATCTGATTGGTTGATACCAAATCTGCCCCAAATTTTAAAAAAAACACAGCTAAACTCGTAAACTTAAATTAAACAAATTAATTAATTAGAGATGGCTGGTCAGGTGATGTGCTTGAGATGCTTGATGTGGGAGCTGGCAGATCCCGTTGCGAGCTGTAGCGACCACATCTGCAGTAAGTGTTGGCTGATCGAAGAGCTCCGGCTCAGAGTTGATGAGCTGGAGTCTGAGCTTCAAACACTGAGGCACATCCGGGAGGGGGAGACTTACCTGGACACTTCAGGAGGCAGTCACACCTATCAGAGTAAGTAGTTTAAATCCTGCCAGTGGCCAGGGACAGCAGGGTGTGACTGCAAGTCAGGCAGGTAAAGGGAACCAGCAGTCAGGAACTCAGGAGCCTCAGCCCTTGACCCTGTCCAACACGTACGAGGCACTTGCTCCCTGTGTGGGTGGCGAACAGGGCTGCAGGAAGGATGAGTCAGCTGACCAAGGCACCATGGTTCAGCAGGCCATTCAAGGGGAGGGAGTAAACAGGCAAATTGTAGTTGTAGGGGATTCTATTATCAGGGGGATAGGTAGTATCCTTTGTGAGCAGGATAAAGAGTCCCGCACGGTATGTTGCCTGCCCGGTGCTAGGGTGCGGGACATCTCTGACCGGCTTGAAAGGATACTGGAGAGGGAGGGGGAGGATCCAGTTGTTGTGGTCCATGTCGGTAGCCACAACATAGGCAAGTCTAGGAAAGAGGACCTGTTTAGAGATTATAAAGAGCTAGGATTCAAATTAAAAAACAGGTCCTCAAGGGTCATAATCTCCGGATTACTGCCCGAGCCACGTGCAAATTGGCATAGGGAGGCAAGAATAAGGGAAGTTAACACGTGGTTGAAAGAGTGGTGTGGGAAAGAGGGGTACCTTTTCATGGGACACTGGCATCCGTTTTAGGACAGGGGGGACCTACACCGTTGGGATGGTCTCCAACTGAACCGAGCTGGGACCAGTGTTCTGGCGAAAAGAGTAAATAGGGTGGTCAATCGGACTTTAAACTAGAGATTGGGGGGGAAGGGAAAGACAGGGAACCAAGAGGTGAAGTAATCAGTGGGAAGCGTAGCTGCTTAGGAATACAAAAAAGCACGAAAAGACAGAACTCAGGAGAGGTTATGATAGTCCCCATCTCACAAAATATGACAGTGTATGGAAAGGCTCAGTAAACCAAGGTCCACCACACTAAGAAAACAAAAAGGGACGGTCAATAGAGAATTAAAGGTGCTATATTTAAATGCGCGCAGTGTACGGAACAAGGTAGATGAGCTTGTGGCCCAGATTGTGACTGGCAGGTATGATGTGGTAGGCATCACAGAGACGTGGTTGCAGGGGGTTCAGGACTGGCATTTAAACATCCAGGGATTCACAACCTATCGAAAAGACAGAGAGGTGGGCAGAGGGGACGGGGTTGCCTTGTTAATTAGGAATGAAATTAAATCAATAGCACTAAACGACATAGGGTCAGATGATGTGGAGTCTGTGTGGGTAGAGTTGAGGAACTACAAAGGCAAAAAAAACATAATGGGAGTTATGTACAGGCCTCCTAACAGTGGTCAGGACCAGGGGCACAAAATGCACCACAAAATAGAAAGGGCATGTCAGAAAGGCAAGGTCACAGTGATCATGGGGGACTTCAATATGCAGGTGGACTGGGATGTTGCCAGTGGACCCAAAAAAATGGAATTAATTGAAAGTTTACAGGAGGGCTTTTTGGAACAGCTTGTGATGGAGTCCACGAGGGAACAGGCCATTCTGGACTTAGTGTTATGTAATGAGCCAGACTTGATAAAAGATCTTAAAGTAAGGGAGCACTTAGGAGGCAGTGATCATAATATGGTAGAATTCAATCTGCAATTTGAAAGAAGGTAGAATCAGATGTAAAGGTGTTACAGTTAAATAAAGGTAACTACAGGGGCATGAGGGAGGAACTGATGAAAATCGACTGGGAGCAGAGCCTAGTGGGAAAGACAGTAGAACAGCAGTGGCAGGAGTTTATGGGAGTAATTGAGGACACAGTACAGAGGTTCATCTCAAAGAAAAGAAAGGTTATCAGAGGGGGGATTAGGCAGCCATGGCTGACAAAGCAAAAGAGAAAGCCTATAATGTGGCAAAGAGTAGTGCGAAGTCAGAAGATTGGGTACAAAATCAAACAGAGGATAACAAAGAGAGAAAGAAGGAAGGAGAGGATCAAATATGAAGGTAGGCTAGCCAGTAACATTAGGAATGGTAGTAAAAGTTTCTTTAAATAAGGCCTAACATACGACAAACGTCTGAGGATCCTGGAATTATATTCATTGGAGTTTAGGAGGTTGAGGGGAGATCTAATAGAAACTTACAAGATAATGAATGGCTTAGATAGGGTGGACGTAGGGAAGTTGTTTCCATTAGCAGGGGAGACTAGAACCCGGGGGCACAGCCTTAGAATAAAAGGGAGTCACTTTAGAACAGAGATGAGGAGAAATTTTTTCAGCCAGAGAGTGGTGGGTCTGTGGAATTCATTGCCGCAGAGGGCGGTGGAGGCCGGGACGTTGAGTGTCTTTAAGACAGAAGTTGATAAATTCTTGATTTCTCGAGGAATTAAGGGCTATGGAGAGAGAGCAGGTAAATGGAGTTGAAATCAGCCATGATTGAATGGTGGAGTGGACTCGATGGGCCGAATAGCCTTACTTCCGCTCCTATGTCTTATGGTCTTATGGTCTTAAGAGATCGGCTCATCCTTTCAAATTGGTGGCCTGATCTCTGAGGAGCCGGTCTGGCCAGCATGTTCAGCACCCCAGTGATAAAACGAGTGATAAAAATTATTCGAAGTGTGGGCTTTAACCGAGAGAAACTCCCCAGGGTTCAAAAAAGTGACTGATGGTGGAATTTACCGGCTGTTCATGCTGGCAGTATCCTCTGGTCCCACTGACAGTGCACCCCCGCCTTGGATTTTCCGGCGACTTGAGGTGCATTCAATGGGGTATCTTGTTGACAACAGTGGACCAGAAGATCCCGCATGCAGGCCGCGTCCACTGCTGAAAAACGTGTGGCGGGTTGTGCAGAAAGTCCCTCCAAAGTGTGGTTAAATAGCAGTGGGCAACTCGGCGAAAGAGCCAGCAAGAAACACCCAGCAAAACCCTCCACAAATGGCACTAGAAACTTTTCCGTTACATCACCCCCGGTATATTTTCAAGAAGGATTTAGATCTTGCATTCATGGCAAAAGGGATCAAAGGATATGGTGGGAAGGCAGGAACAGGTTACTGAGTTGGATGATCAGTCATGATCATAATGAATGGCAGTTCAGGCACAAAAGGGCCGAATGGCCTCCTCCTGCACCTATTTTCAATATATCTATGTTTCACCATCTACCATGTTGGGATTCAAACCCAGGACCCCATAATGCCAAAGGGATTTAATGGAAGTGGGGTTTGGGAAAATATTTATATCTTCTCCTCCCCAAGCAATTGTGTCCTTTTCGATTGTACATTTGGTGTATTGTGGCAGTGAGGGTATTCAGTGTAAGCAAGAATGTTTCCAGAACACCGTTTTGCGGTCAGGAAACTGGGAGTTTCTCTTTCCCTCTTTGTATCCAGTTCGACACAGATATCAGGAGAACAATGTTGGATAGCTACATTCATTTTGTTGGCAGGACTAATCGTGTGGATCATCGAGGGATTGAGGAGATAATATTGTGCCCAGCCTGACCCCTTAGGGAGAAGCCAAGTAGGTCAGGTGTCTGCTCATCTGCTTAAGGGAATGCTGGGTCAACCGGATCTCCCTTCCACTAAGAAGTTAGCAAAAGTAGAAGTAAACCCATGTCACAGTGAGTGGGTTACACCAAATGTAAGGCATAGCCCATGCTAGTGTTTATGCTCCACAAGAGCCTCCTCCAACTCAACTTCATCTCACCCTATCAGCATATCCTTCTGTCCCTTTCTCCTTCATGTGTTTATCTGGCTTCCCTTCATATCCATCAACGCTATTCACCTCAACACTCCACCTGATAGGGAGTTCTACATTATAGCCGATCTCTGGTTCAGGAGTTTTCTCAATTATTTATTGGATGTATTGACGATTACCTTATGTTGATGGCCTCGGTACACAGCACTGACGCAACAACGAAGCAGTCCACCACACCCATCCACCCACCTCTTCGGGCTAAATGTCACGCAACCTAATTGTAACAGGTCAATACGCCAAGGCCCACTCAATGAATATGAGTATGTAACAGTCTGAGATACAAAAGAATTCCTGTGAACTCGGACAATCTAACCTCCATCAGGTGAGGCTAGAGTCAGAGAAAGAGTTTGCATTTATTTAGCCCCCTTCACACCCTTAGGACGTCTTTGCAGCCAATGAAGTACTTTGTTTTTGAAGCATGACCACTGCTGTGACCAACACCTTTGGTGAGACCACATCTGGAGCACTGTGTGCAGTTCTGGTCTCTACAAAAATTATATCCTTGTATTGGAGGTGGTACAGTGAAGGTTCACTAGATTAGTCCCTGGGATGAGGGGGTTGTCCTATAATGAGAGGTTGAATAAATTGGGTTCATATTCTCTTAAGTATGAGGTGCGATTTCTTTGACAAGCATGAAAGAGCGGACGCTGAGAGATTGTTTCCGCTGGTGGGGCAATCTAAAACATGGTTTCACAGTCTCAGGGTAAAGGGATGATCATTTAGGACTGAGATGAGGAGAAATTTCTTCACTCAAGGGTTATGAATCTTTGGGGTTCTCGATCCCAGAGCGTTGTGGATGCTCCATTATTGAACACATTTCAGGCTAGGATAGACAGGTTTTTGGTCTCATAAGGAATCGGGGGGGAAAATAAGGGAACGAAATTGAACTGTTACATCGCTGGAAAGCCATAAGTTGATTTAAGTAAGGAAAAGTAAGGACCAGCAATACTCAGCAGCCAGTGAGTGGCGTAGAATAACGAGTGTAGGCCAGGGTGTAAAACAGAATGGCGAGAGAGCATAACTTTTCTTGGTGAGTGATGGGAAACAGTGAGGAGTAAAACTGTGTGGAGAGTATGCAGAGAGAGAGAGGGAATGGGTGACCACCAGACAGTCAAATAGCTTTTCCCAAGGGTAAGCGTTGGGACCCTTGCTTTTCCTGATCTATTTGAATGATTTAGAATTTGGTGTACTGGTCACAACTTCAGAATTTGTGGATGATACAAAACTTGGAAGCATTGAGAGCTGTGAGGAGGATGGTGTTGAACTTCAAAAGGGCATAGTGAAGTTATTGAATGGGCAGACAAGAGGCAGATGAAGTTCAACACGGAGAAATGTGAAGTGATTCATTCTGATAGGAAGAACATGGAGAATATAAAATAAAGCACAACTCTGAAGAGGGTGCAGGAGCAGACAGACCTGGGTGCATGTGTGCACAAGTCACTGAAGGTGACAGGGCAGGTTAAAAACACAGTTAATGAAGCTTACAGTATCCTGGGCTTTATAAATAGGAAAACAAGGGTATAAGAGCAAGGAGGCTATGTTCAATTTGTTTAAGACACTAGTTCAGCTTCAGCTGGAGTGTCCAGTTCTGGGCACCGCACTTTCGGAAAGAAGTGAAAATATTGGAGAGAGAACGGAAAAGATTCACAAGAATGGTTCCAGGAACTTCAGTGATGAAGATAGATTGGAGAAGCTGGGGTTGTTTTCCTTGGAGAAGAGAAGATTGAGAGGAGATTTGATGGAGGTTTTCAAAATCATGAGGGGTCTGGAGAGAGTAGCGAGGGAGAAACTGTTACAATTGGTGGAAGGATCGAGAATAAGAGAGGACAGATTTAAAGCAATTAACAAAACACGTCATGGCGACATGTGAGTGGTTCGGGTCTAGAATATTCGGTGGCAGAGGCAGGTTCAATCGAGACAGTCAAGAGGGAATTAAAGTGTTATCTGAAAAGGACAAACATGCAGGGCTATGGGGAGAAGGAGGGGGAATGGCACCGGGGGATTGTCCATTCATAAAACCAGTACAGTCAATATGGGCCGAATGGTCACCTTCTGCACAGTAACAATTCAATTAAGGGATACGGTGGTGGGCGGGAAAATTGAGTTGAAGCCCAAGATCAGTCCAGATCTTATTGAATGGTGGAGCAGGCTCGATGGGCCGAATGATCTACTACTGCTCCTATTTCTTGCGGTCTTCTGTTTGAGAATATGGCTCAAGCTAGAATAGAGCTCGATGGGAAAATGGAATGTCAAACAGAGCTTTTAGTCTAAAGCTAGAATAGAGCTCGATGGGAAAATGAAATGTCAAACAGAGCTTTTAGTCTAATGGAATGTCAAGGCTTTTTGTAATCACTTATGCTTTTGCGCTAGACAGTTTGCAGTAACAAGACACGGCCTTGGGAATCGTTTCTAATTCTACAGATAACTATATTTTAGCTGAGAGCAACAGAATGCTGTAATTCTCAGGTCTCCTCTAAGGGGGCTGTCCTTAGGAAGGAAACATTGTCATTTAATTATATATAAGTAACTGTCTGCTGTATTAACTTTGGCTTGCTACTGTAGACTCTCTGTAGTACAGTGGGGAAGCCCCGGCCGTGAATAAACGTATGTTTGTTGAAGTATCTTGGTGTTCGATTGATCATTTCATCCGGACTGAAGGGAGACTAATTCACATGTTCACCAGAGAAACTCATTTGGCTTCCATCATTGCTCCTGGCAATTTCTGCACTGTAGGAGATAGTAAGGAAATACATCCCCATATTTTTTGTCATGTGCCTCAGAAACTTTCTTTGGGAACAGGCACAGAATCATTTGGAGGTGGTGTTTATATTGCAATGCAGGAATTGCAGCAGCCAGTTTGCACACAGCAAGGTCCCACTAAAAGCCAAAGCGATTAACGGGCAGGTAATCTGCTTTTAGACATGCTGGTTGAGGGACAAAATGTTGGTCAGGGAAGAGCGCAACCGCTCTTCTTCAGTTAATGGTTGAGAGCGTCTATGTTCACCCGAGAGGGCAGACTGGCCTTGTGTCATCTCATCTGAAAGACCCTGACAGTGCAGCACTCCCACAATATTCGCAGTGTCACTTCAGATCATGTGCTCTAGTGGTGGTTGGGGGGAATACGGGAGTGGTTACGGTGGGGAGGGGCTCACATCCATGACCCTTTGACTCAGGTGCGCGTGTAACATTTGAAATAAGAGCAGAATAAGGCCATTCGGCCCATCGAACCTGCTCCACCATTCAATAAGTTCATGGCTGATCTGTTAGTATTTTGAATTCCACATTCCCTGTCTGCCCCCTTTTGATAACCTTTGATTTCCTTGCCTAACAAGAAACTATCTATCTCCGCCTTAAAGGTATTCAATCGACCGTCCCCCCCACTGTCCTCTGAGGCAGAGAGTTCCAAAATCATACAACCCTCTGGGGTTAAACATTCTCCTCATCACTCCCTAAAAGGACGACCCCCAACTTTAAAAAAGTGAGGCATGTTGACAAAGTGACAGGACATGCCAACACAAACAGGACCCGATCGAAAGCAAAAAAAAAAAGACCTTGGTTTGCATAAACATGAAATCAGTGCAGGAGGTGGACATTTGCTATCTGGTTTTCATTCCTCGGACTTTCAATGCAGCCATTTCCTAAAATCAGCCAGAGATGCTGACAGAACACACAAAACTGTACTGTTTGGAAAATGTTACGGTCCCTGATGGTAAATGGCAAAAACGTTTCTACGCATTAACCCTCCCATAGATGTTATGGAGAGGGGGGGTTCGCATTGGGGGATCCAGAGAATGGGACGCCATTTGATCTCCCGCTACACTGAGGAGTTCTGGCGAATGGAGCGCCTCATGCAGAAAACGGGGCTATGTGCGGCCTCAGCTGCCCGTTCCCCGCTGAGGCTCCCTATCGAATCGGAGTGCCGTTTAAACATGCGTGCCATGGGACTTTGATCCCTTTTAGTTAAATTGCACCCAGTGTACCTGGACGTCCAGAAGGCATTTGATATCATGCTGCATGAACGGTAACATCACATGGAATTAGGGGTAATTTATTAGCCTGGATAGAAGACTGATTATACAATAGAAGGCTGAGAGTCGGGATAAATTAGTCTTTTTTTTGGAAGGCAAGCTGGAACTAGTGGAATGCCACAGGGTTCGGTCCTTGGGTCTTAACTATTTACAATCTATATTAACAATTTGGATACAGGGACAGAAGGTTCGATAGCCAAATTTGCAGATGACACAAAAATAAGAGGGAAAGCAAGTTGCAATGGGGAAATATGAAATTTACAAATGGATATGGATTGGTTAGGTCAGTGGGCAGAAGTCTGGCAGATGGAATTTAACGTGGATAAGTGTGAGGTTACCCATTTTGGTTGGAGGAATAAAAAGGCAAATTATCTAAATGGAGAGAAACTTCAAAATGCTTCAATACGGAGGGATTTGGGTGTCCTCATGCACAAATTGCATAAAGTTTGTATGCAGTTACAGCAGGTAATAAAGCAAATGTAATTTTGGCATTCATTGCTAAAGAAATAGAGTATAAAAGTAGACAAGTGCTATTGCAACTGTATAGGGCATTGGTAAGATTGCATTTGGAGTACTGCTCAAGAGTTTTGGGCCTCTTGCCTGAGGACGGACATAAATGCATTAGAAGTAGCACAGTGGTTATCACTATGGCTCCACAGCGCCAGGGTCCCAGGTTCAATTCCTAGCTTGGGTGACTGTGCGGAGTCTGCACGTTCTCCTTGTGTTTGCGTGGGTTTCCTCCGGGTGCTCTGGTTTCCTCCTACAAGCCCCGAAAGACGTGCTATTTGGTAATTTGGACATCCTGAATTCTCCCTCTGTGTACCCGAACAAGTGCCGGAATGTGGCGACTAGGGGCTTTTCACAGTAAGTTTTTAAAAGAGAAGATTCCAGGGATGAAAGACTTGACTTATGAACAGAGATTGAGCAGTTTCGGCCTATACTCGCTGGAGTTTAGAAGAATGAGATCATCTAATTGAGGTGTACAAAATGCTAAAGGGGATTGACAGGGTAGACGTAGAGTGGACGTTTCTCCCTGTTGGACATTCTAGAATGAGAGGCCATAGTTGAGTGCCAGATTTATAACAGAAATGAGGAATTACTTCTCTACCCCAGAGTGGAATGGATGCCAAAACACAAAACAAATTTGAGGAGATAAATGGATTTTAATTAGTAGAGGGGTGAAGGTGAAGGAAGGTGGAGATGAGATCAGCCATGATCGTACTGAATGGCGGAGCAGGCTCGAGAGGATAAATTGCCTACTGCTGCTCCTAGTTGTTATATGTTGGCAGTACAGAACTGGAGTATTGCTGAAAGAAGAGATTGAGTTTTTTGTCTCACACTCATCAGGACTATGGCAAGAATACCAAAATCAGGGGAAACAAGCTTATACTGTATGAGAAGAAAGTGCTGATTGTTTGACAAGTGGACTCAAACTGGTAGAGGTCTTGCCAATCTATCTGGAAAAATGCAGTCCCAATAAGTGTCAACGTATTAAACATAAATGTAGGAAACTAAATGATTTTCTGGTGGGCTATTTTTTGAGGCTGGGGGGACAAATCTTTACTGGCTGCTGCCAATTTATAGAAAAGCCCTCGGGCAATTAGCTGCCCTGGATCGTTGTGTCGATTTAGAACAGTTTCCCAGCATGGGACACCCTGCAACCCCACATCCTTTACCCCAGGATGTCAAGTCCTGCACCTTAACACCCAGAGTTATAAGAACACAAGAAATGGAAGCAAACATTTTGGCCCTTTGAACCTGCTCTGCCATTCCATATGGTAAGGGCTGAACTTTCATCTCGACTCCTTTCATCCCTATATCCCCCAATTTCCTTAGTAACCGAAAATCTATCGACCTGTGTCACAACGATTGAATATCAAGGCCTCAGTTGAATGTCTGTGTGGAGTTTGCACTTTCTCCCTGTGTCTACATGGGGTTTCCTCCCATAGTCCAAAGATGTGCAGGTTAGGTGGATTGGCTATTCTAAATTGCTCCTTAATGTCCAAAGATATGCAGTTAGGTGGGGTTACGGGAATAGGGAATGATAGTGGGCCTGGGTAGGATGCTCTTTCAGAGGGTTGATGCAGACTTGATGGGCCGAATGGCCTCCTTCTGCACTGTAAGAATTCTGTGGTTCTATGGCTCTCCGGGTAGAGAATGCCAAAGATTCACAGCCTTGGAGCACAGAGATTCCCCCTCCACTCATTCTCAAATGGCTCACCCTTTATTCTAGACTATGAACATATGTTCCAGATTCCCCAGGGGAGCAACGTCCTCTGACCCATCTGGAGATTACCTCTCATTCTTCTAAATTCGAGGAAATAATGTCCCTGCCGACTCGATCTCTCCTCATAGCATAATCCCCTCGTTCCTCTTCCCCGTGCATACAAACATATGAATTAGGAGCAACAGTAGGCCATTTGGCCCCTCGAGGATGATCTGATTGTGGCCTCAACCCCACATTCCTGACTACCCCTGATGACCTTTGACTCCTTTGTTCGGCAAGAATCCCTCACCTCTCCTTAAAAATATTCATTGACCCTGCCTCCATCGCTCTCTGGGAAGAGAGTTCCAAAGATTCACAACACAGAGGAAAAAAAATTCTCCTCATTCTGTCTTGAATGGGAGACTCCCTTATTTTTAATTGCAACCCCTAGTCCCAGTCTCTCCCACAATGAGAAACATACTCTCAGCATCCACCCTGTCTAAGTCCCCTGAGAATCTTACTTGTTCCAATAAGGGCACCTCTCAATCTTCTAAACCCCAATCTATATAGGTCCAACCTGTCCAACATTACCTCGCCTTTGATAGTAGGCCCAATGCAGGCTCAATTTTATCACTGCAAATCCAAAATTAAACACGGGACAAATCGTGAACACTCACATATGCAGACTCCGTCAAAAATCCTTCATAATTTGAAGCAGCTCAATTAAATCTCCCCTTAACCTTCGTCTTCCCACTTCAAAAGATGCTCGGGCGCATTTATCCTTGTTGGGCTGGGGCTTTGAGTACTTATAGAAGACTAAACATTTTTCCAGGGGGGGGGGGGGGGGGGGGGCTGCACAAAGCCAAGGGCTGGCAAAGAGGGACCCAGAGCAAAAGGCGGACACCACAAGGACGTGCCAAATCAACGCGGCCCTCATAGGTCTACACTTTAAAATGGTGTCAACAGCACTGGAACTGCAAACCAAGAATCAACTCCTCGTCCTTCTATGCAGAAAGGGTAGGGTAGACTAGAGCATGAAGGAGTGCAAGCCCGTTCCAGAGAGTGCCATTCCCTATCGGAGCTAAGGCTCCCCTTGAGAAAGTCTACACTGACTGAGTGGTGCTTACCATAGGTGGAGTGAAGGGTCCAAAAGTCGTCCATTATCACGCATGGGCTTTATGGCTGGATACCAGATGGTTAGATTGTGAAGCTGTTCGAGGAATCACCAGGAACACCAATCGCCCGATGCAAGTTGTCAGCTCGACTCTGCAGGAGAGACGAGCCAGGAGAACACGTGTTTGAGCTCTTGACAAGGAAGGAAAGCAGCGAAAGACCAGCCTCACGATTAGAAAAGCAGCGTCATATAGACATCGGTATATATCTAAAAAAAACACAGCACCACTGCAAACAGGAGAGATGTGCACAACTGATCAAAGGTCATGGGCATTTGCGGGGAAAAAATAATCCAAATCGAACGGCCTCTCTCTTTCCTGCTCCAAAGTTTCCCGGGAAGATTGAACGATCCTGGAGGGGAAAATTAAATGCAGGCCAACACTCTATCTCTAAATCCAGTGCCTCGGCATTCTTCACAAATCCAGTAATTGAACCTGCTGTCACAAATCAAAGCCCACACTCTGAACGGCAAGCACCCAATCTTCGCTGTGGTCAATGATTAAACTGTACACATGTCTGCAGTGTACATAAACAGCCTCAGATCTTACCAAGCTCCGTACAACGCTTTCATTCCATGCCCTCCGTCCTCCCACCTCTCCTTCCTCTCCCCACACTGGGTAACACATGCTAAAGTAGCTTAAACTATAAAAAGATTCGGGAGATCTTATTGCATTAAGCGCAAATATAAATGCTCAGATTTCAGGCACAAGAGCCAGTTATGGACAGACGGCAGTCCAGCTGAGCATGGGGTGCTCAGCTATCTGAGACCTTGGCTGGGGGAGGGGAGAGGGGTTCACATTGAGAGATTATGTCACTATTCCTGCTCATTACACGGAGGGTCTTCTGTATCTGGACTCCTTTTGGTAGAATCACAGAATCATACTCTACAGCAGGAGGCCATTTGGCCATTGTATCTATGCTGGGTCTTTGAATGGGCTATCCATAATAGTTCCACGACCCGATCTTCCCCAACACAGCCCTGCGATTGTTTGAAACTTTTAAAATATTGATGCCATTCCCTGTGAAAGTGATCATTGGGTCAATAAAAATGAAGTCTGCTTACTTTCCAATTGGCCAAGGAATGTTTAGATGGAAGCGTAGGTTCCCACCAGGCAGTGCATTCGATCCAAACAACACACCAATGAAAGAGGGCTCTCCTCATCTCACCCTCTGTTCTTTTATCAATCGCCCAAAGCCTGTGTTCCTCAGGTTACTGACCCCTCTACCCGTGGAAACAATTTATCCGTATTTACACCTTTTGAACACCTCTATTAAACCTTTCTCACCTCCACGCTGAGGAGAACAACCCCCAGCTTCTTCAGTTTCCCCACATAACCCACATGTCCTTTTGAAGACAGAAGGCTTGCCACAAGACTCCTAATTTGACTTTGTTCTATCCACCTCCCTTCACCCTCCCCCAGCCTCTTCTGTCCCCCACAAAAAGGGCATGTGCCTCCTCTTTCAATCAGTGGTGTGTTTAAAGGGTTGGGATTGGGTCGATGCTTGAGGTGGTGGAGAAGAATTTTCTAGTCGTGCAGGTTCAGGTGCTTTTGCATGTTTGGGGTCCTCCATGTGGCTCGTTGTGTGCCTCAACAGTGTTGCTTACGATTAGATGAAAAATGAAAAAAATGAAATGAAAATCGCTTATTGTCACAAGTAGGCTTCAAATGAAGTTACTGTGAAAAGCCCCTAGTCGCCACATTCCAGCGCCTGTTCGGGGAGGCTGGTACGGTAATCGAACCGTGCTGCTGGCCTGCCTTGGTCTGCTTTCAAAGCCAGCGATTTAGCCCTGTGCTAAACAGCCCCATCAGTTTAACAGATGTTATGGTGTATCTTTTATTTTTGGGTTAAGAAAGAACTTTCATGAAAACACCATCTTTCACCAGCTTAGATCACCTTAAACTAATGGGAGATGTTGGTGTAGTGGTAACGTCACTGGTTTAGTAATTCTAAGGCCCAGGTGAATGTTCTGGAGACACAGGTTCAAATCCCAGTGTAAAGTCCCAGGCAAGAGACCACTTGGAAGTGATGACTGTAAGAAAACTCCATCCTATTATGTTACACCTCCTACTCCCCGAAGGATCTGCATGGGCCGGGGCATTTATGTCCCAGAGGCCCTTAGCTTAAGGGGGTGGATCGCCCCCTCATCCAGGGAGATCGTACTCAGGTGAGGCCACAGGGTCTGTGAGGTTGCAGATCCCTTGGTTTCCAGTTGGATTATCACGCTCCCCACCTCCCTTTCCCCGGTTGGGTTATGACTCCACTCTCTCCCAAGTCCGATACGTCTTCCATCTCGATGGCATGAGGGGGGAGGGATCCTTTGCCTGCTTCTCTCGAACGCCTGCTGGTCCGGGTCCAGAGGGGTATAATCAACCGGGGTGCGCTGTTTGTGGGCAGAGCACCTGGGTGGTTCCATTGTGCTTGGCCTGGCGGTCGCTACGGGACCCGTTTCAACTGCTGTAGGCAAAGTCTCCATGTCAGACTCTGGATCGGATGAGTAGACCTCCTGCATCTCTGAAACAAGGGCTTATCCACCTCACTGGATATCACCAGTGGCTGCTCCGGAGGAAGGGGCACCACTGGTCTGGGGGCTTTGATCTGTCCTTGAGAACCTGTAAGGCTCAACTGCAGAGGCGGTCCATGTACCTGTTCGATTCTTTACCTTGCACTTGTAAGGAGTGCGAGACCGGCCCAGGTCACTTTACCACTATCCCTGGGGCCTACAACGACCCATCGGTAAAATATTGGACGTAAACAGCGTCGCCCGCTACAAATGTCCAGACGGGTCTGGTTCGTCGCAACTCAACATGCTCCTGCTGGTGGCCGATCTTTTCCCCGATGTCCGGCAAGACGAGACTCAACTGTGTGCGCAGCTGACCTCCCATTAACAGTTCCAAGGGCACCACTCGAGTGTGACGTGTATTGTAGCCTTCAGTAGAAAAGATAACAGCAAGGTAGGTCATTGGGGAATTAGAGGTCTTTTTCGGCATGCAGAGCTTAAATGCCTGCACTGTCCATTTGGCCAAACCGTTGGATGGCGGGTGGTAATGAGCAGTTTGTATATGACGAACCCCGTTTTGCTTTAGAAAGTCAGTCGTTTCAGTACTCGTAAAAGCGGTGCGGTTGTCTGATACCAACACCTCGGGAAGTCTGTGAACACTAAAGGTTTGTCTGAGCCGCTCAACGGTGGCTCGCAATGTCGCCGTGGTCATGCATGGACATCCATCCATTTTGAATGTGCGCCCATGATAATTAGATACATTGTTCCTTAAAAAGGTCCCGCAAAATCTACGTGGAGGTAGGAGCATGGTCGGCCCAGCCACTCCCATGGGTGGAGCTGCAGGGGCTAGCTTGTGATGTTCTTGGCACCATGTACATTGTTTTACTAATGTCTCGATATCTGCGTCTATTCCGGGCTACAACACATAGCTCCGGGCCAACATGTTCATTGTGGATACTCCCGGATGCCCGCTGTGAAGGTCTTGCAGGATTGCTCCCTTGGGGATGACCACCTGGGTGTCCCGCAGCAGGATGCCATCCACCATTCTGCGTTTGGCCACTTTTGTGGTGAAAGGTCGCAGGTCTTCCCGCAGAGAGCGAGGCTGGGCCCCACATAGAACAATGTGGCAGATCCTGGCCAACAATGGGTCCGTTTGCATCCATGCCTTTATCTGGGCCGACGTAACTGGCAGGAAGTCCATAAAATGTAAGGCTGCAATTACCTCGTTTGACGTGGCAGCCGTCGGCATGCTGGTGGGCAATGGGAATCGGCTGGGGGCGTCCCTGTGCGGAATCTTCATTCCTCGACGATGTTCCAGCACGTATTCATATGCTGCCAGGAGCAGAGCCAACGCTGAATGTGAGCGGACGCCATGGGGGGAATTGCTCTATCTTCCTTGAACAACACCAACAGGGACTTATGGTCGGTATATGCCGTGAATGTATGTCTATAGGTGTACTGGTGGAATCGCTTCACCCTGAAGACCAACAGCAAGCTCTCTTTTCAATTTGTGCGTAGTTCCTCTCTGCCGCCACCAGGGTGCGTGAAGTAAGTGCAATGGGTCGATCTGTTCCGTCATCCATTCAGAATGCCAGAACAGCCCCAAAGCGTACAGTGAGGCATCGCAAGTTAACAACAAAGGCTTGGACGGAAAAATAAAAACAAAGGCTTGGACGGGTCAAAGGGAGTCAGCTGATGCGAAGATGATAGCCACTGTTTTACTTCGTCAAAAGCCATCTGTTCCGATGGTCTCAAAACCATTAACAGATGTAGTGGGGCAAACACGATCACCAAATTTGTAATGAACTTGCCATAATAGTTTATTAGGCCCAAGAAGGAGCGGAGTTCCATGGGTCCTTTGGCATGGGAGCCTGATCGTACCTTGTCGTCCATTGGATGCAAACTACTCCTACTCTGTAATCAAAGTAGACCACTTCTTTTGCGTGAAATGCCGTAGGTGGACCCCGACTGCCTCAAAACAATGTATTATGTCCTCAAATTTCTTCATGTGTTTCTGGTCAGATGAACCAGTGATCATCTAGGTAAACTGCTATGTGAGACAATCCGCTGGCGAGCGCCCCAGCAGCCCATAACTCACCCATACCCACCATCACAGCTTCCGAAGTCAGATTGGCCTTCCTGAAAGTGAACCCTCGGAAGGCGACGGGCCCAGACGGGATCCCTGGTCGTGCCCTCAGAGCCTGTGCGGACCAGCTGGCAGAGGTATTCACGGACATCTTTAACCTGTCCCTACTCCACTCCGAGGTCCCCACCTGCTTCAAGAAGACCACCATCACGGTACCAAAGAAGAACCAGGCAACGTGCCTCAATGACTACCGACCAGTGGCCCTGACTTCAGTCGTAATGAAGTGCTTCGAGAGGTTGATCATGAAGCGCATCACCTCCATACTCCCAGAATGCCTTGATCCACTGCAATTCGCATACCGCTGCAACCGGTCCACATCAGACACCATTTCCCTACCCCTACACTCATCCCTAGAGCATCTCGAAAACAAGGACTCCTACATTAGACTCCTATTTATTGACTACAGCTCCACCTTCAACACCATAATCCCAGCCAAGCTCATATCAAAGCTCCAAAACCTAGGACTTGGCTCCCCACTCTGCAACTGGATCCTCGATTTTCTGACCAACAGACCACAATCAGTAAGAATGAACAACAACACCTCCTCCACAATAATCCTCAACACCGGCGCCCCGCAAGGCTGCATACTTAGCCCTCTACTCTACTCCCTGTACACACACGACTGCGTGGCAAAACTTGGTTCCAACTCCATCCACAAGTTTGCTGACAATACGACCATAGTGGGCCGGATCTCGAATAACGATGAGTCCGAATACAGGAGGGAGATAGAGAACCTAGTGGAGTGGTGTAGCGACAACAATCTCTCCCTCAATGCCAGCAAAACTAAAGAGCTGGTAATTGACTTCAGGAAGCAAAGTACTGTACACACCCCTGTCAGCATCAACGGGGCCGAGGTGGAGATGGTTAGCAGTTTCAAATTCCTAGGGGTGCACATCTCCAAAAATCTGTCCTGGTCCACCCACGTCGACACTACCACCAAGAAAGCACAACAGCGCCTATACTTCCTCAGGAAACTAAGGAAATTCGGCATGTCCACATTGACTCTTACCAACTTTTACAGATGCACCATAGAAAGCATCCTATCGGGCTGCATCACAGCCTGGTATGGCAACTGCTCGGCACAGGACCGCAAGAAACTTCAGAGAGTCGGGAACACCGCCCAGTCCATCACACGAACCTGCCTCCCATCCATTGACTCCATCTACACCTCCCGTTGCCTGGGGAAAGCGGGCAGTATAATCAAAGATCCCTCCCACCCGGCTTACTCACTCTTCCAACTTCTTCCATCGGGCAGGAGATACAGAAGTCTGAGAACACGCATGAACAGACTCAAAAACAGCTTCTTCGCCACTGTCACCAGACTCCTAAATGACCCTCTTATGGACTGACTTCATTAATACTACACCCTGTATGCTTCATCCGATGCCAGTGCTTCTGTAGTTACACTGTATATGTTGTGTTGCCCTATTATGTATTTTCTTTTATTCCCTTTTCTTCTCATGTACTTAATGATCTGTTGAGCTGCTCGCAGAAAAATGCTTTTCACTGTACCTCGGTACTCGTGACAGTAAACAAATCCAATCCAATCAGAGAATATTCTCCATTACTCACTGAAAAATGGCACATGCACAGGAACGCCGAAAGGCAACCTGGTGTACTCGTAAAAACCCTGTGTGTATTGAAGGTCATGTATTTTCATGAAGCCGGGACCAAAACTAATTGGAGATAAGCGTGGGTCATGTCGAGCTTGGTGAAGGTACGCCCTTCACTGAGCCATGCGTATAGGTCCTCAATCTTGGGCAGCGGGCAACGGTTCAAATGGGATGCCTAATTGATCGTCATCTTATAATCCCCGCAGAGACGGACGGAGCCATCAGGCTTCATGACTGGCACAGCCGGTGCAGCCCAATCTGCGAACTGCACCAGGCGGATGATCCCCAATTGCTCCAGGCAGTCCAATTCTGCATCTACCTTAGGCTTCAGTGCTTAGGAGACGGGACAGGCCTGAAGAAATCATGGCTGGGCCTTGGGGCCCACTGAATTCTTGGCGGAGGCTCCATGGATGGTACCTAGTCCATCTTGAAAAACACCCGGAAAACGCCCCAATCTGGCTCATCGGGGTACATGCAGCAAACTTGTTGCCAGTCCAGCCGGAGATGCTTCAGCCAAACCCGTCCCAGCAAACTGGGGTTCGAGCCTTACACTACTACCAATGATAGGTTGCTGACTGCACCCCGTATTCCACAGGGACTTTCAAGGTGCCCGCAATCTTCAAAGGCTCCCCCCCTCCCGTATATGCTGCCAGCCGTGCGTTGGTTTCCCGCAATGTCAACCTCTGGATGCCCAAGTAGATTTGGTTGTAAGGTGGTGGTTGACTACAGAGTCTGTGATCCCAATAATGAGCTCCATTTGGACAGGGAAACCACTGATCCGAACCATCACCTGGATGGGCGCCACCCGTGGTGCCGAGGTACAATAAAGGTGGTGGGCCCCCTCTGCCTGGTCTTCCACGAAATGGGTCCACCTCCTGGGAGTGTAGGAGTGGGTGGGCACCCCCACTGGCGCCGTTTCTTGGTTTCTTTGGGTACCAGTGCGTCCACCCTGCAGGTCGGGAGTCTCTGGTGTGATGGTGTCTCTCGCTAACGCTGCTCCTGGTCTCGAGGGGTGCACCCTCAATGGCGGGAATCCTGAAAGGGGTGTCCACGTCTTGCTGGGTGCCCTAGGTTGAGGATGGCCATACCTCGAAGCTCCTGGACTCCATGCTCTGCGCCCTCCCTGGAAAAGGCCATTTCAGTTGCTTTCTTCAGATCGAGATGCGTTTTGTCTAGTGAATGTTCTGGGGTTTCAGCATTGCAGATGCCGCAGACCAATCCATCTCTGAGGGCCTCGGACCAAACTCGAAGAACTCGGCGAGTTTCCTTAAACGGGCCAGGAATTCGGTCACAGACTCTCCCTGGTTTTGGACAGCCATGTGAAAATGAAAACGGCAATCAGTGACAGATTTGGATCAAAATGGTTGCTTACAAAGGAAACTAATTCTGCAAACTGACAAATGCCGGGTGAAAGATTCCACAGCAATGGGATAAGTGAACAGATGATTCATTTTTGGTGATGTTGGTTGAGGCAACAATTGTGGTCTGGTCGACAGGGAGTACTCCTCTGCTGTCCTTCGAATAGTCCTGTGGGATCTTTCTCATTCGCTTGATGGGGCAGGCAGGGTAACGGATTAACACCTTAAAGGAAGACAATGCAGCACTCCTCCGCCATCCATCTATACATCTGGCCATCTTCCTCGGCCAATTAGGAAGCAAACAGTCTCCATGACTCAATTGGATGAACAAAGAACAAAGAAATGTACAGCACAGGAACAGGCCCTTCGGCCCTCCAAACCCGTGCCGACCATGCTGCCCGACTAAACTAAAATCTTCTACACTTCCTGGGTCTGTATCCCTCTGTTCCCATCTTATTCATGTATTTGTCAAGATGCGCCTTAAATGTCACTATCCTCCCTGCTTCCACCACCTCCTTCGGCAGCGGGTTCCAGACACCCATTACCCTCTGTGTAAAAAAAAACCTGCCTCGTACATCTCTAAATCTTGCCCCTCGCACCTTAAACCTATGCCCCCTAGTAATTGACCCCTCCAACCTGGGGAAAAGCCTCTGACAATCCACTCTGTCTATGCCCCTCATAATTTTGTAGACCTCTATCAGGTCGCCACTCAACCTCCGTCGTTCCAGTGAGAACAAACCAAGTTTATTCAACCGCTCCTCATAGCTAATGCCCTCCGTACTAGGCAACATCCTGGTAAATCTCTTCTGCACCCTCTCTAAAGCCTCCACATCCTTCTGGTAGTGTGGTGGCCAGAATTGAACACTATACTCCAAATGTGGCCTAACTAAGGTTCTATACAGCTGCAACATGACTTGCCAATTCTTATACTCAATGCCCCGGCCAATGAAGGCAAGCATGAAGTATGCCTTCTCCACCTGTGTTGCCCCTTTCAGGGACCTGTGGACCTGTACACCTAGATCTCTCTGACTTTCAATTCTCTTGAGGGTTCTACTATTCACTGTATATTCCCTACCTGCATTAGACCTTCCAAAATGCATTACCTCACATTTGTCCGGATTAAACTCCATCTACCATCTCTCCGCCCAAGTCTCCAAACGATCTAAATCCTGCTGTATCCTCTGATAGTCCTCATCGCTATCCGCAATTCCACCAACCTTTGTGTCATCTGCAAACTTACTAATCAGACCAGTTACATTTTCCTCCAAATCATTTATATATACTACAAACAGCAAAGGTCCCAGCACTGATCCCTGCGGAACACCACTAGTCACAGCCCTCCAATTAGAAAATCACCCTTCCATTGCTACTCTCTGCCTTCTATGAACTAGCCAGTTCTGTATCCACCTTGCCAGCTCACCCCTGATCGCTAGTGACTTCACCTTTTGTACCAGTCTACCATGAGGGACCTTGTCAAAGGCCTTACTGAAGTCCATATAGGCAACATCCACTGCCCTACCTGCATCAAGCATCTTTGTGACCTCTTCGAAAAACTCTATCAAGTTAGCGAGACACGACCTCCCCTTCACAAAACCATGCTGCCTCTCACTAATACGTCCATTTGCTCCCAAATGGGAGTAGATCCTGTTTCGAAGAATTCTCTCCAGTAATTTCCCTACCACTGACGTAAGGCCTGTAGTTCCCTGGATTATCCTTGCTACCCTTCTTAAACAGAGGAACAACATTGGCTATTCTCCAGTCCTCCGGGACATAACCTGAAGACAGTGAGGATCCAAAGATTTCTGTCAAGGCCTCAGCAATTTCCTCTCTAGCCTCCTTCAGTATTCTGGGGTAGATCCCATCAGGCCCTGGGGACTTATCTACCTTAATATTTTTTAAGACGCCCACACCTCGTCTTTTTGGATCTCAATGTGACCCAATCTATCTACACACCCTTCTCCAGACTCAACATCCACCAATTCCTTCTCTTTGGTGAATACTGATGCGAAGTATTCATTTAGTACCTCGCCCATTTCCTCTGGCTCCACACATAGAGTCCCTTGCCTCTCCCCCATGAATATCCTTTATGATTCATGAATCAAGCAGCTTTTTAAAAACCCAAATACAATATTTTTATAACTAATAAACATAAATGCAAAAAAGAGGGTATTTGTTAATACCACTGCGATTTCTCTCCCAGATTTGTGCTCCCACTGTGTTCCTGGTGAATGGTTATTAAGGGCTGGTTTAGCTCAGTGGGCTAGATAGCTGGTTTGTGATACAGAACAAGGCCAGCAGCGCAGGTTCAATTCCCGTACCAGCTTACCCGAACAGGCGCCGGAATGTGGCGACTAGGGGCTTTTCACAGTAACTTCATACTTGTGACAATAAAAGATTATTATTATTTTTAAATATTCTTTCAATGGGATGTGGGCGTCGCTCGCAAGGCCAGCTTTTATTGCCCATCCCTAATTGCCCTTGATCGGAGTGTCTCGCTAGATATTTCAGAGGTCAGTTAAGAGTCAACCATTTTGCTCTAGATCTAGTCACATTTCAGCCAGACCAGGTAAGGATGGCAGGTTTCCTTCCATAAAGGACACGAGTGAACCACATGATTTTTTATGACAATTGATGATAGTTTTGTGGTCAACATGACTATGTTACTGAATTTAAAGCCCACCAGCTGCGGTGGTGGGATTTGAACCTGTGTCATCATAGATTATCATAGAATTTACAACGCAGAAGGAGGCCATTCGGCCCATCGAGTCTGCGCCGGCTCTTGGAAAGAGCATCCTACCCAAGGTCAACACCTCCACCCTATCCCCATAACCCAGTAACCCCACCCAACACTAAGGGCAATTTTGGACACTAAGGGCAATTTATCATGGCCAATCCACCTAACCTGCACATCTTTGGACTGTGGGAGGAAACCGGAGCACCCGGAGGAAACCCACGCACACACGGGGAGGATGTGCAGACTCCGCACAGACAATGACCCAAGCCGGAATCGAACCTGGGACCCTGGAGCTGTGAAGCAATTGTGCTATCCACAATGCTACCGTGCTGTCCCCAGAGCATTAGCCTGGGCCTCTGGATTACTCGTTCAGTGACGTTACCACTAATGCCACCATCTTCTCAATTCCTGGAGATGGCAGTGTAATCCCAGAAGGTTGGCAACCTTAACTTATAACAGATGTGGCTGCCGCCATCTAGTCCAAGAGAACCCCCGTGCTGATATTTCAAGCTAAACTACAGCTTGTCTGTCCCAAGGGTAAGGATTTAATGGGAGCCGGTAGATCCAATTGGATCCCACCTCAGCTGGTTGCAGAAGCTCCAGCCTGATTTTATGTGAAGCAGGCAATTTTATGCTGGTGTTGGGGCATCAGACACTGGGATGTAACTCCCTTGCCCCCGCCCTCAAGAGTTGTGAGCTCATCAGAGGGCTGTCAGTTAATCAGTCCCCGCAGTGCCATTGGGAGCAGGGCAGCAGCATGGACATCGCCTGGGTGCACCCTGAGACCAAGGTAGTGGGGGTGGGGATTGCCATGGGCCATCAGGCACGCCCTGGCGATATTAGGGGGGAGTGGGTTTGTCTCTGGGGAGGGTGTGTTTCTGAGGGAGCTGCCCTTGTTCTTGCTACTGGGTATGCGTGTGTGTGTGTGGGGTCCTAAATTGTCCCTGAATGAGTCACTCAGGGTTTCAATTGGCCACAGGCTGGGAGGGCTATCCACCATTGGTGGTATAATGCGAGCAGCGGGGGCAGGGCACATCGCCCTGTGGTGAATGTATTCACCATAATATAAGTTGTCTGTATAGTACATAGAACATACAGCACAGAACAGGCCCTTCGGCCCACAATGTTGTGCCGAACCTTTGTCCTAGATTAATCATAGATTATCATTGAATTTACAGTGCAGAAGGAGGCCATTTGGCCCCCTGAGTCTGCACCGGCTCTTGGAAAGACCACCCTACCCAAACTCAACACCTCCACCCAACACCAAGGTACTGTGGCCTATGGCCAGGGAATGGTAATAAGATCTCCTTCCATGTATTGTACTGGAACCCTGGTTGTCCTAAAAACCCATCAAGGTCACTAATGGCTTAGGGAAGGAAATCTGTCGCCCACAACCTTCTGGGGTGGGGGAATCACAACCCTCTGAGCGAAGAAACTTCCCCTTCTCTCGGTCCTAAATGATCTACCCCCTTATCCCGAAACTGGGCCCCCGTCTTTTAGATTCCCCAACCAGCGGAAACAATCTCTCTGTGTCCACCCTAACAAACTCCCTTCAATATTTTGTATGTTTCAATGAGATCACCTCTCATTCTTCTTTACTCAGTTTAATTGGGTTCACATCATAGGACAATCCCGTCATCGCAGGAGCAGTTTAGTGAATCTTTGCTGTACCGTCTCCAATGCAAGTGTATATCCTTACTTAGACAAAGAGACAAAAGCAGCACCCAGTACTCAGCAAAGCCCTGTACAATTGTAGCAAGACTTCCTTATTATACTCCAATCCCATTTCTAGTTTAAAAAATATTAATTCATGAGATGTCAGCGTCGCTGCCCAGGACAGCATCAATCGGCAGTTTCTAATTGCCCTCGAGAAGTTGGTGGCAAACTGCCTTCTTGAACTGCTGCAGTTCATGTGGCGTAGGTACACCCACAGTGCTGTTCGGTAGGGAGTTCCAAGATTTTGACCCAGTGACAGTGAAGGGGATTTAGAAAATAGAAGAAGAGATACTAATACTGATAAATTCTAATTAATAACATTTATATGTTTGCACCTCCGATGTAAACATATTATATACAAGTAAAACAGCTTCACAACAATTCCTTGTAATTGTGTAGCCACTTTTTCGGCAAAGTAATGGACTGCTCAGCTTCTGAAGGAACAGGGCACTCGCATTCCAATTCCTGATTTCCATATTTCACTGCACATGTGTGGTCGCCAGAAGCTGCTGACTGATTTACACTTAAATTACAGTGAGTGACTATCACAATTTCCTCTGAACTTCAGAAAGTGAGCATTACAGTGAATATGTCCGCAACAAGATCAGCCCACAGTATCCCTGGGTCTCAAGTGAGTGATATCAACCAGGCTCAGTGTGTAGCCAGCTGAGCTCTGAGTCAGAGAGCTCCGGCCCCAAGTCCCACTCCTGAAACTTCAGCACATACTTCAATGCGGTGTTGAGGGAGTGTTGCACTGCCTTGGCGCAGTCTTTCGGATGAGATGTTCTTCACTCCCAGGTGGGCGTAAATGATCCCATGGCACCAACCCACATCACAAAGATCATCATTGTTATTGCTGTTTGTGGGATCTTTCTGTGCACAGATTGGCTGCTGTGTTTGCATATAATGACATATAATGACAGCGACTACACTTCATAAATGCCTCCCGACATTGTGGACGGTGCTCCATTAATGCAATTTCTTTCCAACCCCAATAACATATTGAGATAAATTGCACTCAACACACACCATCTTGTCACTGGTGTGTGACTTCCTTCCTCATGAAAAGAGAACATGTCAACCCTAACTTTACTGCTTTCCCAAGCAGAGAACAGGTTTGTCAAAGATTTCTTCAGCAGCGTTCCATTCGTCTAAACAGTAAGGGCAGATGTCATCACCATGGGAACTATCTTTGACGAGTCACAAAAGCTGAATCAATTCACACACCATTTGAAATGAACAATTGTCGAAGAACCTTGAGGTATTATCTTCATTCCGAGATGTTACTTCAGACTCCCACACTTAAGGTCAGGAACATGTCCCAGAGCTGTTCAAATTAATTATTGGTTTAGTCTATTAGAATTCTGTACAATGGGTATTTCTTTGATGAGGAGGCATCAATATTCTTGATTACCTATGATAGGGTAGAGTGTACATGGGGTGTGGAAGCGGATTAAATGGGTGGGTAGAGTCTATGATAGGGTAGAGTGTACATGGGGTGTGGAAGCGGATTAAATGGGTGGGTAGAGTCTACGATAGGGTAGAGTGTACATGGGGTGTGGAAGCGGATTAAATGGGTGGGTAGAGTCTACGATAGGGTAGAGTGTACATGGGGTGTGGAAGCGGATTAAATGGGTGGGTAGAGTCTATGATGGGGAGAGTGAATGTGGGGTATGGAATGGGATTAAATGGGTGGGTAGAGTCTATGAGAGGGTAGAGTGTACATGGGTGTGGACGGGGATTAAATATTTGGTGGAGTCTACGATAGGGTAGAGTGTACTTGGGGTGTGGAAGGGGATTAAATGGGTGGGTAGAGTCTATGATAGGGTAGAGTGTACATGGGGCGTGGAAGGGAATTAAATGGGTGTGTGGAGTCTATGATAGGGGAGAGTAAATGTGGGGTGTGGGATAATTTAGATTACGCAACTGAATAATGTTTCCTCCTTTCATTCTTTTAACGTTCGTACATTGTAAAGAACTTACCAAGTATGGTTAAGTTTGCTAGGAATGAATGGAATGGAGATGTAACTATTGGTATATTCAATTGTGTGGTGAATGGGCACTACCTTCCAAACCCGTGACAATTACCATCTCGAAGGACGAGGGCAGCAGACACATGGGAACACCATCACATGCAAGTTATGCTCCAAGTCACTTACCATCCTGACTTGCAAATATATTGGTTGTTCCTTCACTGTCACTGGGTCAAAATCCTGGAACTCCCTCCCTTTCAGCACTGTGGGTGCACCTGCACCACAGGGGCTCCAGCAGGATCAAGAAGGCAGCTCACCACCACCTTCTCAAGAGGGATTAGTGATGGGCAATAAATGCTGGCCTAGCCACAATGCCCACATCCCGTGAAAGAATAAAACTTAATTAAGAATTTACATTGTGAGAATCTGTGCTATGCAGTTGAATGGGAGTGAATTTCTTTTAGATTGACAGAAAGGCGGTGACTAGGGAGGGGTTTTATCAGAGTTTGGAATTGGTGTGTTGTTGAGGAAGCAGTACACATGACAATGGCGGCAGCTTGGAGCTGGGCATAAGTGGCACGGGTGCGACATGTAATTTTCGACTTAGTTTTGAGGGGTTTAGACTGGCGTATTGGATCATTCAGCCTTTTACAGAATAGATTGTTGCCTGTAATTAAATATATTCCGGAGGATTCACACCGTGACTTGCCCCCCCGCTCCAGCCTACAGTCGGCCAACACATCCAACCTTGTGACGCACTGCCTACCTACACCAATTGGAAAGCAAAAAAGACTCATTAGCCAATTCGATGAAAGTTTTTTTTTCAAATAAATTTAAAGTACCCAATTCATTTTTTCCAATTAAGGAGCAATTTAGCATGGCCAATCCACCTAAACTGCACATCTTTGGGTTGTGGGGGCGAAACCCACGCAAACACGGGGAGAGTGTGCAAACTCCACACGGACAGTGACCCAGAGCCGGGATCGAACCTGGGACCTTGGCGCCGTGAGGCTGCAATGGTAACCACTGCGCCACCGTGCTGCCCTCAATTGGATGAAACTTGACGATCAGCCAAACAGCCTTCCCACCCACACCCCCAGCCCACCATTTTCAATATCTGGCAAAGATAAATGTTGAAAGGGAATGTTTTAAAATCAGTCCTGTTTTTAACACCCCGATTTTTCTCCAGGGTCGCACAGAGCAGTGATGGAGTTTGATCCTGGAAACTCCTGGCCAAGCCTGGAGAGTTGGTAATCGTATTACACACCTGATCAAACTTTCATTCTGGTGATTTTCATCCAATTTAATTGGCTGACTGATCACTCTACCAGATAATCACCTGGGTGGTGAATTTGAAAACTCTCTGTCCCACAGAGTACGAAGACTGGCACTTTGCGCATACCGGATTTGTGATGTAACAAGGATAATATGTTGAAGGCAGCATTTCCAACCTTGGAAAGGTCACCGATGATGTTATACAGAAAGCTGTACTCCCACTGTAATCACAGTGCTGCCTCTCTGAATGTGCAACAGAGCTGCCTCTGTCTCACCCACGTGTGGTCTGATCCACAGAAGAGGGGTGGGGTGGCGAAACAGAGCCTGAAGAGAGACAGTGATTATGCAGAACAATTTTGATGGAGAACCTCATGCATATTCATGCCCTTCTATTTCAATCTTGTTGATGAGCGACAGCAACTTGACTTAAACCAAGGCACTTCGCGGTCCACATGCCACTGACTGCCGGGCCTTTTGATCAGTAAGAACTTCCGAACATAAGTCGAACATATAGGAAAGTAAGAATGCTCCCCACTTGCCTGGATGAGTGCAGCTCCAACAACATTGAAGAAGCTCAACACCATCCAAGACAATGCAGCCCATTTGATTAGTACCCCATCCACAAACATTCACTCTCTCCACCACCAACACACGGCAGTGGCCGTGTGTACCATCTACAAGATGCCTGCAGGAACTCACCAAGGCTCCTTCAGCAGCACCTTTCAAACCTACAACCACTATCATCTAGAAGGACAAGCGCAGCAGATACTGAGAACACCACCACCTGTGGGTTCCCCTCCAAGTCACTCCCAATCCTGGCTTGGAAATATATCACCGTTCCTTCACTGTAGCTGGGTCAAAATTCTGGAACTCCCTCCCTAACAGCACTGTGGGTGTACATGTGCCACATGGACTGCAGTGGTTCAAAAAGGCTGCTCACCACCACCTTCTCAAGGGCAATTAGGGATGGGCAATAAATGCTGGCCTCGCCAAAAAAGGCCACATCCTGTAAATGGATTAAACAAATTATGAGGAGAGACTGTCAGATTCCTCAATACCCAACAGCTGCCATTGCATTTAACTAGCACAGGTGCGTTATTAGAGAAACCTTGACACTGAGATACAAAGGGAGATAGGTTTTAAGTGCCTTAAAAGGTGGATGAGGAGCGAGGCAGAGAGGTGCAGAAATTTGGGTGGGATTTCCAGAGCCTCGGCAACTAAAGGCACTGCAATGGTGGAGCAACTAAAATTAGAGATGTGCGAGAGACAAGAATTTTGGAAGTGCAGGAGCATTGCACCTGGCGCAGATCTGGACACGCCGGATAAATCACGGGAAAGGCCACAATCGAGATTTGCACCGGGAACAAACCAGTTTGCAATTCACACGGCCGTCGTTTCGTTCTCCCTTTTAAAAACCTGAGGCTTCTGGGGGGAAGTGAGGTAACCATTTCCATTTTCCAGCATGCAGCTCAAGGGCACCCGAGCTGCTGGCCCAGTGCTTGGAGGGTTGGGGGTGAAGTGCTTTGCGTCTATGAGGCCTCCTTCAAGCCATCTTTAAATATTATGGAGGCCCATAACAGGGGCAAGGTGCAGCCTGTCTGTCCTACTAAACACTTCCAGGACAGAGCCCTGCTGTGGCTTCAATGCTGAAATTCAATTTCACTCCCTTTGACTATTAACAGCCTCTAAGTTCACAGCTGAACTCTACTGATAATATAGAATTAGCCTTGTTAGTTGCGATAGCACTTCGCAGCTGCTGGCTGTGTCTGCTGCTTGCTCCTGCTGGTGGCTGCAGTTGCCTGGAGGCTGCTGTTGCTATTTCCTTCATTTTCTGTAGCTGGAAAGAAGGACAATTTTTTCTAAAATACCTGGGTCCTGGAACACTGGGCTCAGGGGGTACGTACGAGTTCAGGAGGCAATTCAATTTGAAGCAAGAAGATGCTCGTTTCAAATGGGCCACCTGATGACGCCGTTGAAGAAATGTTTTTGCAGATTGCTGATGCTTTTGATGGTGGTGTGGTGAGTGCTGCACGTAACTGGCACGTCACCGCGGGTTAAACACGATGCAAGTCAAGATGTTCAACTGCACCTTGAGTGCCAGTAAAATATGTGAATGTCAGGATTTGGTTCCGGTGAGATAGGCTATGGGGGAGGGGCTGTGCAGTGCGGCTCCTGGATGGAGAATGGCACTGATATGTGGAACGAGTAACACATTGTCATAGAAATGATCTGTCCATCAAAGTTCTGCACATGATAACACATTCTCAGGCTTCTCATCCGTTTCTGTTGAGGAACCTGTGAGGGGTGGTGCCGTGTGGTTTTTTTTGTGACAATGAGCTGGTCTTGCTTTGTATTGGCACCAATATGGAACGGTGACGTTTCATTGGTGATTACTGGTTAGTGTGATATGCAGATTGTTACATCGTTGATTTTCAAATCTTTGTTACTGTTGACCATTTAATAAACAAAATATTCTCAACTCTCAAGTGCCTCCTCCAGGGTACACGGGCCGTGTCTCAGAGGATGAGCAGTGCAGAGAATTTCAAGGAAACTTTGAAGCCTGAAGTGTGCCTGACCTCCAGGAGCGTCAGCACCATCGAGGCAGCTGCCAACAATCAAACACTAAAGAGCAGGGCTTCAGCACTGTGGATCCTCTCATGACCAACGGGTGATTGTGTGGATCAGGGGAGGGCACCCGAGCACGGTCTCTCTGATGTTCCTGGCAAAGGTCTGGGGTTTAGGGGCTCCTGATGTGGCCGGGGGTGAGTGTGCAGAGCAAGGTTTTCCAGCACAATGGCCCGCTGAATGGCACTCTGAGAGAAGGCAGGACATATTGTAAGGGCTGGGGGGGGGGAGGGGGGGGGGGCCTTGTCGATTGGAGGGTCCCGGGATGGAAGCCCTAACTGATTGTTGATCTCGGTCCTTCTCCAATTCCTTACAGAGACCAGAATGGCTGGTGTTGCTGATCCTGCACAGGATGCCTTCACTGTGCTGGTGCCAGCCCAGGTGGCACGATGCCAGAGAAGGTATCAGCAATGACAACGTGGCACCCCATGGCCTCTGTAAACAATGAAAACCCGGCCGCCCATCAGGCTGAGGAGGAACCCAGGCAGGAGGCCAGCGACAGCCCAAAGTGTACAGGAGTCGTTGGTCTTCCAATGAGATGCCACAGAAGACTCTGTCTTGGGAATGAGACAGTGCGCCATTTCTGCCACCTCCTCCTGGACCTGGGACCCCGTGGAGGAGGAGTACAACTGATCCTGGTGGCCGAGAAGGTCACTGCGGCCCTGAACATTCTTGCCACTTGTTCATTCCAGGGATCTAGCAGGGACCTGTGTGGCATTTCTCAATCTACGGCCACTGGTGCATCCGGGAGGTCACGGATACGCTGTAGACCTGGGAATCGGACTGTATCACCTTCAACCTGGACCAGGTCCACCAAGATACCCGGGCTGCAGGATTTTCTGCCATCACCAGGACTCCAGGGGGAATAGATGGCATGCATGTCGCCCTGTGTGCATCAGGCCATCAGGGAGTGCCCTCTATTAACACTCCCTGAATGTTGTGATTGAGTGCAACCACTGCCTCGTATCATGCATGTGTGTGCACGTTACCCAGGGAGTGTGCACAACAGCTTCACCTTGGGGCACCTGGAGATCCCCGGTGTCTTTGAAGACCACCACTGGATGGCGAGTTGGCTCTTGGGGTATAAGGGCTACTCACTGAGTTCCTGGCTGATGATGCCAGTGCGGAAGCCTGAGCCCGAGGCGGAGACCCAATATAACGAGACCCATGTTGCCACCCGGGCTGTCATTGAGCGGTGTATTGGATTGTTCAAAATGTGGTTCCAATGTCTGGACCGCTCTCGTGGTCCACTGCAGCACAACTCCCAAAGGGTCTCCTGCTTTGTGGTGGTCTGCTGTGCCCGCCATAACCAGGCACAGCAGCGGGGGTGACATGCTGGAATAGGAGGAGGACATGCGGCGTCATCCGATGAGGAGCCAGACCAGGAGAGGCTGGAGGACAAGCACAGGGAGGAGCTGGAGGAGGGGCCAGAGGATGGAGAACAGGTGGCGGCAAGGGACGGAGGACCAGGCAGGCCCTCATCCTTACAGATTCTCATAGCCTCGTCCACTGTTCATCAGCCCAATCCTCCCTGCCATTTCCCCCCTTCCCCTCAATTCCCTCCTCCACCCTCATCACCCCCACCCCCGGGTACCCTGTTCCAACCTCCAAGATTCTGTGTAACATCACCCCAGGGTAATGGGCCTGTGTCGGCACTATCAGCAGGTCATTATAGAAGGCAGGAGAGTGATGATAACTCACCATGAG
The DNA here is from genome assembly GCF_047496885.1 of Scyliorhinus torazame. NCBI lineage: Eukaryota > Metazoa > Chordata > Chondrichthyes > Carcharhiniformes > Scyliorhinidae > Scyliorhinus > Scyliorhinus torazame. The sequence goes on along the minus strand of NC_092713.1, from coordinate 160,057,674 downwards.
GAAAGCTCTGGTGCTCCTCAGTTTCTGCCAAAGTCTAACTCCTGTCTTTCTGATGACAGTGCGCTCACACCCACCCTCTGAACAGGGTCTGCATCAGGGACGTTTGATCTTGGACCACTGTACCCGGGGGGGGTGCAAGCTTGCCTGCTGTGAAGATTAACAAGACAGGCTTCACATGTATCAGGTGTTATGTGTTTCAATCGTGAACATTTGACATATCCATTCACCTTAGCTACAGATAGAGACCCCCACCCCCGTGCCTTAAATGCCCACTCAGTGCTCCCAATCTTCTTGATCTTTCATGGTCTACTGCTATGTCTAGGTATGTCCCCAGGATGCACATCAGAAGTAGAGGCAGCCTGCTGCTTTTTGCGCCCTGTGACCTTTGAAGCCCTTGGCAGACGTCCTCTGAAGGGCCTGAAGCCGGAGGGCCCGGCTAACTTAACGGTGTCACAGGCTTCACCATGCCACCTTGTTCTGCCCACTGCTCTTGAGATGTGCCAGTGTCAGGAGTGGGGGATTCGGGATAACGGGATTGGCCCCCGACACTTCCTCCTCCCTGACGGTGCCCGCAGGGCCCTGAGGGTCTCCATGGGACAGAGGGGCAGCTGCAGTGAGCTCCAGACGCCTCTGGATTATCTGGCTTTGCCAGTCCTGCACATTCTCATTGGCTGAACCATGGTGTTGACGTCCTCTGCGATGTTCCTCAGCGACTGAGACATGCTCTAGAGTGTCCCGGCAATGTCCTGCTGTGTCTCGGACATGTCCCTCAGCGACTCGGACATGATGTTGAGGCGCTCAGCCATGGTCGTCAGATTGAGCCACGCCTTGGACACTACCACTCAAGACACAGACGTCATGCTCCAGGTTTTCCACTGAGGTTGCCACCCCAGCATTGCTGGCCTCAGTGCCACACATTGTCAGCAACATCTCTTGTGACCAAATTCTTTGGGACTCCTTCCATCGGGAATGCACTCGCTGGAATGTCGCTGACATTCTCTCTTGAATGTCACAGCTCCTGCCTGTCATCTGCACCAGCTCTGGGTGAACCTTGTCCAGAGGCTTGGCATCTGACTGGGGCCCAGTTGTCTCCCTTGGATTTTCGTATCTCCACCTGATGTGCATCAGTGTCTGTGTGGTGTTCACCAGAATGTGCCCCAGAAGCCTGTCCACTAATGTTGCCCAGGTGTGTGTCTCTGCGCTGGTGATAGCTGTGACGCTTCGATAGGCGGGCGGGGGGGGGGGGGGGGGGGGGGGTAGGCTCCAGAAGGCCCGGCCTCATCAGATAGAGATCTTGCGAGAGACTGGAAATGTGGTCATTGAGAGGGACGAATCATTTTGTCTGACCTGAACAACTCACTTGAGACAAGTCATCTGGATGAAATGGAAGTGGACCCTAACGTCTGTGGCGCAGGCCGACCTCGATGTTGGTGACTGCTCTCTCCCAGTCAACCTCACGCTCTCCAGGGCCCGTTCCTCAAAGGGGGCCAGGACGGGATTCCGTCTTGGCCCTTTCCTGCGAATTATGGGCTATCTTTTCCTGCGGGGAGAAAGAGAGGGCATTGTGAGCCACACACTTGATGGATCGGGGGGTTCTATCTATAACAAATGGCATGTGTGGGCACCGCACCTGGACATGAAGGGATCATGCTGGTGGTGCCAGGGGATTCTGAGGAACAAGCGCGAAAATCAGATATGGGGAGGGTGTAACGTGTCAGTCTGATCTGTTGGGATGGGGAGGTTTAGGGACAGCAGGCGGAACTGATACCAGCAGAGAGGTGGTAATGTATTGTTGCAGTTCAATGGAGGTTGTTGGTCTTCTTCTAACATTGCATGCCAATCCTCCTGGTCATGCTGCCCGCACTGACAATGTTGCCCGCACTGACAATGCTGCCACTGCCTCCCAAGCGGCATTGCTGAGCCTGCTGCTGGTCCTCCGGCCCCCTCGGGGGAACAGGATGTCCCGCCTTTCATCCCCAGCATGGAGAAGGCTGGCCAGGTCGGCATCGCCAAAGCGGGGAGCAGGTCTGCGCACTGCCATGCTTGTGTTGACTGGGAGTGAGTGATGAGGGAGTGTTTAAAAGCAGCTCCTCCTTGTTAGGGCAAGAAGCTGCGGCATGATCCAGGTGAATCAGACGGCGAGGGGGCAAGTAATGGTGGGAAGCTCCTGGGGGCTCATTTTCGGCACTAAGTGCTGTTGAATAAGAACATAAGAACTAGGAGCAGGAGTAGGCCATCTGGCCCCTCGAGCCTGCTCCGCCATTCAATGAGATCATGGCTGATCTTTTGTGGACTCAGCTCCACTTTCCGGCCCAAACACCATAACCTTTAATCCCTTTATTCTTCAAAAAACTACCTATCATTATCTTAAAAACATTCAATGAAGGAGCCTCTACAGCTTCACTGGGCAAGGAATTCCACAGATTCACAACCTTTTGGGTGAAGAAGTTCCTCCTAAACTCAGTCCTAAATCTACTTCCCCTTATTTTGAGGCTATGCCCCCGAGTTCTGCTTTCACTCGCCAGTGGAAACAACCTCCCCGCATCTATCCAATCTATTCCCTTCATAATTTTATATGATTCTATAAGATCCCCCCTCATCCTTCTAAATTCCAACGAGTGTAGTCCCAGTCTACTCAACCTCTCCTCGTAATCCAACCCTTTCAGCTCCGGGATTAACCTAGTGAATCTCCTCTGCACACCCTCCAGTGCCAGTACGTCCTTTCTCAAGTAAGGAGACCAAAACTGAACACAATACTCCAGGAGTGGCCTCACTAACACCTTATACAATTGCAGCATAAGCTCCCTAGTCTTAAACTCCATCCCTCTAGCAATGAAGGGCAAAATTCCATTTGTCTTCTTAATCACCTATTGCACCTGTAAACCAACTTTTTGTGACTCATGCACTAGCACACCCAGGTCTCTCTGCACAGCGGCATGTTTTAATATTTTATAATTTAAATAATAATCCCTTTTGCTGTTATTCCTACCAAAATGGATAACCTCACATTTGTCAACATTGTATTCCATCTGCCATACCCTAGCCCATTCACTTAGTCTATCCAAACCCTCTGCAGACTTCCAGTATCCTCTGCACTTTTTGCTTTACCACTCATCTTAGTGTCGTCTGCAAACTTGGACGCATTGCCCTTGGTCCCCAACTCCAAATCATCTATGTAAATTGTGAACAATTGTGGGCCCAACACTGATCCCTGAGGGACACCACTAGCTACTGATTGCCAACCAGAGAAACACCCATTAATCCCCACTCTTTGCTTTCTATTAATTAACCAATCCTCTATCCATGCTACTACTTTCCCCTTAATGCCATGCATCTTTATCTTATGCAGCAACCTTTTGTGTGGCACCTTGTCAAAGGCTTTCCGGAAATCCAGATATACCACATCCATTGGCTCCCCGTTATCTACCGCACTGGTAATGTCCTCAAAAAATTCCACTAAATTAGTAAGGCATGACCTGCCCTTTATGAACCCATGCTGCGTCTGCCCAATGGGACAATTTCCATCCAGATGCCTCGCTATTTCTTCCTTGATGATAGATTCCAGCATCTTCCCTACTACCGAAGTTAAGCTCACTGGCCTATAATTACCCGCTTTCTGCCTACCTCCTTTTTTAAACAGTGGTCTCACGTTTGCTAATTTCCAATCCGCCGGGACCACCCCAGTGTCTAGTGAATTTTGGTAAATTATCACTAGTGCATTTGCAATTTCCCTAGCCATCTCTTTTAGCACTCTGGGATGCATTCCATCAGGGCCAAGAGACTTGTCTACCTTTAGCCCCATTAGCTTGCCCATCACTACCTCCTTCGTGATAACAATCCTCTCTCAAAGTCCTCACCTGTCATAGCCTCATTTCCATCATTTCCATCAGTCACTGGCATGTTATTTGTGTCTTCCACTGTGAAGACCGACCCAAAAAACCGGTTTAGTTCCTCAGCCATTTCCTCATCTCCCATTATTAAATCTCCCTTCTCATCCTCTAAAGGACCAATATTTACCTTAGCCACTCTTTTTTGTTTTATATATTTTTAGAAACTTTTATTATCTGTTTTTATATTCTGAGCATGTTTACTCTCGTAATCTATCTTACTCTTCTTTATAGCTTTTTTAGTAGCTTTATGTTGCCCCCTAAAGATTTCCCAGTCCTCTAGTCTCTCACTAATCTTTGCTACTTTGTATGCTTTTTCCTTCAATTTGATACTCTCACTTATTTCCTTAGATATCCACGGTCGATTTTCCCTCTTTCTACCGTCCTTCCTTTTTGTTGGTCTAAACCTTTGCTGAGCACTGTGAAAAATCGCTTGGAAGGTTCTCCACTGTTCCTCAACTGTTTCACCATAAAGTCTTTGCTCCAAGTCTACCTTAGCTAGTTCTTCTCTCATCCCATTGTAATCTCCTTTGTTTAAGCACAAAACACTAGTGTTTGATTTTACCTTCTCACCCTCCATCTGTATTTTAAATTCCACCATATTGTGATCGCTCCTTCCGAGAGGATCCCTAACTATGAGATCCTGAATCAATCCTGTCTCATTGCACAGGACCAGATCTAGGACCGCTTGTTCCCTCGTAGGTTCCATTACATACTGTTCTAGAAAACTATCGCGGATACATTCTATAAACTCCTCCTCAAGGCTGCCTTGACCGACCTGGTTAAACCAATCGACATGTAGATTAAAATCCCCCATGATAACTGCTATGCCATTTCTACATGCATCAGTTATTTCTTTGTTTATTGCCTGCCCCACCATAATGTTACTATTTGGTGGCCGACAGACTACTCCAATCAGTGAATTTTTCGCCTTACTATTCCTGATTTCCACCCAAATGGATTCAACCTTATCCTCCATAGCACAGATGTCATCCCTTACTATTGCCCGGATGTCATCTTTAAATAACAGAGCTACACCACCTCCCTTACCATCCACTCTGTCCTTCCGAATAGTTTGATACCCTCGGATATTTAACTCCCAGTCGTGACCATCCTTTAACCATGTTTCAGTAATGGCCACTAAATCCTAGTCATTCACGATGATTTGCGCCATCAACTCATTTACCTTATTCCGAATACTACGAGCATTCAGGTAAAGTACACTTATGTTGGCTTTTTTTACCTCTGTTCTGAATCTTAACACCTCGATCAGTAACCTCTGCTAAGTTATATTTCCCCTTAACTTTTCTCCTAATTTTCCTTGTCGTTGAACCCATATCTTCATGTAACAACCTGCCGCGTCGCTTACCATTAATGTTTTTACTTCCCGTTTTATTCCTTTTAGTATTCCTGGTCCTATTCACTGAGCTCCCCTCAGTCACTGTACCTTGTACTGTCACCCTTTTTGATTTTTGACTATGGCTTCTCTGCCTTACACTTTCCCCCTTACTGCCTTTTGTTTCTGTCCCTGTTTTACTGCCTTCCAACTTCCTGCATTGGTTCCCATCCCCCTGCCACATCAGTTTAAACGCTCCCCAACAGCTCTAGCAAACACCCCCCCCCCCCCCCCCCCCAAGGACATCGTTTCCAGTCCTGCCCAGGTGCAGACCGTCCGGTTTGTACTGGTCCCAGAACCGGTTCCAATGCCCCAGGAATTTGAATACCTCCCTCTTGCACCATCTCTCGAGCCACGCATTCATCCTATCTATCCTGACATTCCTACTCTGACTAGCTCGTGGCACTGGTAGCAATCCTGAGATTACTACCATTGAGGTCCTACTTTTTAGTTTAACTCCTAATTCCCTGAATTCAGCTTGTAGGACCTCGTCCCGTTTTTTATACCTCTATCGTTGATGCCTATGTGCACCACGACAGCTGGCTGTGCACCACGACAGCTGGCTGTTCACCCCCCCCCCCAGAATGTCCTGCAGCCGCTCCGAGACATCCTTGACCCTTGCACCAGGGAGGCAACATACCATCCTGGAGTCTCGATTGCGAACGCAGAACCGCCTGTCTATTCCCCTTACGATTGAGTCCCCTATCACTATAGCCCTGCCATTCTTGTTCCTGCCCAGCAGAGCCAGCCACGGTGCCATGAACCTGGCTGCTGCTGCCTTCCCCTGGTGAGCCTTCTCCCTCAACAGTATCCAAAGCGGTATATCTGTTTTGCAGGGAGATGGCCGCAGGGGACACCTGCACCGCCTTCCTACTCTTGCTCTGTCTTTTGGTCACCCATTTTCTATCTCCCTCAGTACCTTTCACCTGCGGTGTCACCAACTCGCTAAACGTGCTATCCACGACGTCCTCAGCATCGCGGACGCTCCAAAGTGAGTCCATCCGCAGCTCCAGAGCCGTCAAGCGGTCTAACAGGAGCTGCAACTGGACACACTTCTTGCACGTGAAGGAGCCAGGGACAGTGGACGTGTCCCTGAGCTCCCACATCGCACACGAGGAGCATGACACGGGTCTGAGATCTCCTGCCATGTCTTAAACCTTCGGTTAACTTCAACAACTACAATTTCCAAAAGAAAAGAAAAAATAAATAAATATACCAATGAAAAGAAAAAGAAAACAGAAAAACTACTTACCAGTCACTTACCAGTGATAAAAAGCACTTCCTCCCCACCCAGCTTCAAATTCCCACCTAGATTCAAATTCCCAAACTCACTCTTTGCTGTCTCACTCTGGCTGTGTCTTCTCTGGCTCACTGGGAGAACTCATTGGGAGTGAGTTACAAGTTGCTCTTTTTAAATTGGCCTGAGTTGACTCCCCTCCCCCACCTGCTTTTAGATCAAGGTAGATTGAAAGTGACTGATACTTAACTGCCAACCAGTTATGTGAGTTGGTGGGGCAGCCCTTGTTAACTTACACTGCACAATTCTAGATCAATTTAAATTAATTTAAACTCCTGAAATTTAAAAGGAGCTGCCTTACTGATTTGATTTGATTCAATTCCCACCTAGATTCAAATTCCCAAACTCACTCTTTGCTGTCTCACTCTGGCTGTGTCTTCTCTGGCTCACTGGGAGAACTCACTGGGAATACGGGCCGTGACATCGCCAACACGGCCGTCGAGAAACACCCCGCCAAATGTTTCGCTGAATCGCACCCCAGATATCTAGAAAGGTTGTGGTACTGGAGAAAGCCACAGAGATAGGGAGGGATGAGGCTATGGAGGGATTTGAAAACTAGGATGAGAATTTTAAAATTGAGGCATTGCTTGACGAGAAGTCAATGCAGGTGAGTGAGGATCCTATGAGCCCCATACACCATCTTGCTCAAACACTGGAGGTAATGTCCTGAGGACTCTCCAATCGCCCATCACTCTGATAACTGAGGTCAAGCCGGCTCATAGAAAGCGCTATAATAACTAAACCATGACCATTGTGGTTAAGGAGCAAACAAGACACTTGATGAGACAAAAGCTAAAAGGCAACTCTGACCAAAAGCACCAGAGAGAGAATGAAGCCGAAAGATACCTTTAAAATTTATAGATATTGGTACACAGAGCTTGAGTGCAAAATGAAAAACTTCTACAACATGTCTAACTTTCAGCAATATTCATCAGGGCAAACACAAAAATACCAAATTTCAAACAATCACAACAATTTATACTACAAAAGAAAGAGATGCTACACAGGTCATATATCCCAACCATTGGCTGATCAAATCAAAGAGTACGTTCCTTTGACTGTTTGCAACAGCGTAGCGAAGACCTTGCTCAACCAGCTCACACTTGCAAAACTCCCCAACAAATGTCTGCTGTTAAATGTGATTCCGCAATTGGGCAGCACTTGCTGAATAATGTTGAATGCACTGATAGTGACACCAACAACCTATTTAAGATAATCTTTTGAGCTCATAATGTGGGTCATTTACACTCGCTCAAAGCGACATACATTCATACACAGGGACCTGTTCTCTGCAAACAAAAGTAGTATCCAAGCCTTGCACTTTTTATGAATTATCCAAGAGTTTGGGGAGTTCATAGTGCCCCATTGCTTTCTCCATGTCAATGCCTCAGCCAATCAGAGTTGACTTGCCAACCAATAATCACATTTTTCTCTTGCAAAATTCCAGTCAGCCTCTGATAATTGGGAATAACTAACCTCTAACTGATCTTAACTGTCCTTAACCTATCTTAACTAGCTTTTAACTGGTCTTAACTAACCACTAATCTATCTTCACAAGTTACATATTATTTTTGGTGGGTAGATGTTTTATTCCTGTACAATGGTTCAGAGCTTGGATGGTGCCAGCAAACTGGAATGCCAGCCAGTGGTGTGACATTGCACCTGGCTTCATTCTTGCCCCCATACTGGGCTGAAAATTCAGCCCCTGAGCACAAAATCCAGGTTGATGTAGGACTGAGGTAATGCTGCACCGTTGTCTTCCAGATGCTTCAGTGTGATTTGGACAAATGCATGGCAGATGCGGTATAATGGGATAAATGTGAGGATATCCACTTTGGTAGCTGTGATGATGATATGCATACACAATCATGTAAATGGTAATAGATATGACCTCCAATCACCAGGTTGCAGTAAAGAACAACCACGTGACACTGCTACCTCGGGGAGTCTGGAGATCATCGTCGTAGTCGATAGTCACATTTGTAGTAGCTCTTACATAATTCATGATAGTAACTAGTAGTTAGTAGATTTTGATAGTTTTCTTACTGTTATCTGACCCAATTATTGTTTAACAATAAACATTTAACTAGTCACGAACTAGACATTCTCTAGTGCACTAATTCCATCTGGCCAAGCACCAGAATGTAACAGTAGCAATAACAGGAAGGCAGATTATTATCTGAATGGCTATAAATTGAGAGAGGGGAATGTGCAACAAGACCTGGGTGTGCTCGTGTATCAGTAGCTGCAAGTAAGCATTCAGGTGCAGCAAGCGGTAAGAAGACAAATGGTTTGGTGGCCTTCATAGCGAGAGGATTTGAGTATAGGAGGAGGGATGTCTTACTGCAATTATACAGGGCTTTGGTGAGGCCATACCTGGAATATTGTTTGCAGTTTTGGTCTCCTTATCTGAGGAAGGATATTCTTGCCACAGTGGGGTTTGGACAGGCTGAGTGAGTGGACAAATGCATGGCAGATGCAGTATAATGTGGATAAATGTGAGGATATCCACTTTGGTAGCAAAAACAGGAAGGCAGATTATTATCTGAATGGCTATAAATTGAGAGAGGTGCAGGTTAGGATTGTATTCGCTGTAGTTCCGAAGAATGAGGGGGGATCAAATAGGAACCTATAAAATTCTAACAGCACTACACAGGGTAAATGCAGGAAGGATGTTCCTGATGGCAGTGGAGTCCAGAACCAGGGGTCACAGTTTGAGGACACGGGGCAGACCATTTAGGACTGAGAGGAGGTGAAATTTCTTCAGCCAGAGTGGTCGGCTGTGGAATTCGATACCACAGAAAACAGTTGAGGACAAACATTGTATGTTTTCAAGAAGCAGTTAGAATCCATAGAATCCCTACACTGCATAAAGAGACCATTTGGCCCATCCAGTCTGCACCAACCCTCTGAAAGAACACTCTACCCAGGCCCACTTCCCCCGTCCTGTAAACCCACCCAATCTACACACCTTTGGACAATATGGGGAAATTTAGCATGGCTAATCCACCTAACCTACGTGTGTGGGAAGAAACTGGGGTACCCGGAGGAAGCCCACACAGACATGGGAGAATGTGCAAACTCCACACAGACAGTAATTCAAGGTGAGAATTGCACCCGGATTCTTGGTGCTGTGTCACCATTGTGTCACCGTGCCACCATGCCGAATACAGCACATTGGGGCTAAATGGATCAAAGGATATGGGGGATAATGGGAACAGTTTACTGAGTTGGATGATCAGCCATGAACACAATGAATGGTGGAGCAGGCTTGAAGAGCCAAATGGCCTCCCCCTGTTCCTATTTTCCATACTTCTGTGTTTAAGTGATGCCTTGTCTGCTCTCCTATGAATGCCCAGGAGAGGGCAGCAAGTGGCGTAGTGGTTAGCACTGCTGCCTACGACGCCGAGGACCCGGGTTCGAATCCCGGCCCTGCGTCACTGTCCGTGTGGAGTTTGCACATTCTCCCGGTGTCTGCGTGGGTTTCATTTCCACAACCAAAAGATGTGCAGGGTAGGTGGATTGGCCACACTAAATTGCTCCTCAATTCGGGAAAAAAAAATTGGGTACTCTAAAAAAAATGTTTCAAAATTAAAAATTAATGCTCAGGAGTAAGGTGCGATAGACGGTGGATTTGGTTGGAACTGTGTGGGAGAATGGACTAGCAGGCAACGGTGAGAGTTGGAATGAAAGGGAAGGTCAGGATGGCACTTGAGGAGTGCCCAGCAAAGTGTTCACTCAATCTGCCTGCTCCAGGGGATAGGAGCTGTACAAGGGGCAGGAATGCAGAAGATGAGAGATTAGACTCAATTTGCTGCCTCACATGACCGAACTGCAAGAGGCCCTGGATAAATGAGAACCAGAAAGCAATCGAGCCTCACATCCCTCGTGTTCGAACTGTTGCAATCTGTTAACCGTTGGACAATGAGAAGAATTAAGACTTAATGCTACACACAAAAGGCAGCAATTAGAGAAAATTCATGGCTTGGAAAATATTACATACTGAGGAAAGAGTAAAACATAATTTGTATGGAACAATCGTCTTGTCAAGAGTCCTCATTATGTCACCAAATGCCTTCCCGCCGTCTTGTTCTGTTACAGAGAACAGCTGTCTTTGCGAGGGTGCCAATTTAGGCCCAAGCTCCAACATTCAGTTCTGAATGCTGCTTAGAAGTAACTAAATTGCAGTGCCCAAGGCATTCCAGCATTCCTCACTGGACATTGAAGAGTGTGCTCAGTGAGGAATCAGCTAAGATGTGAATGTTGCGTGTGGGATCTGATGAGGAGAGGGATGCCTTTCCACTTTGCCTTGAACTTATGGTGCCCTTTGGCCTTCTCCTGCGAAGATTATTAGCTAGATTATGGTTTACTTTCCAAGGAATTACATAGAATTTTACAGCTCAGAAACAGGCCATTCGACCCAACTGGTCTGTGCTGGGTTCATGTTCCACAAGAGCTTCCATTAACCTACTTCATCTTACCTATCAACGTCGCCTTCTATTTCTCCCTCCCTCATGCATTTACCTGGGCTTTCCTTCAATACATTTATTTTGTGCACCTCAACCACCTGCGGGAGTAAGATCCACATTCTCACCACTCTGGGTAAAGAGGTTCCTCCAGAATTCCTCATTGGATTTATTAGTGACTGTCTCATATTTATCCACAGAATCCCTACAGTGCAGAAGGAGGTCATTCGGTCCATCCAGTCTGCACCAACCTGCTGAAGGAGTACCCCATCCAGAGCCACTCCCAACCCCACTTCCACAACCCCACACAACCTGTACATCTTTGGACACGAAGGGGCAATTTAGCATAGCCAATCCACCTAACCTGCACATCTTTGAACTGTGGAAGGAAACTAGGGCAACTGGAAGAAACCCATGCAGACATGGGGAGAACGTGCAAACTCCACACAGACAGTCAAACAAAGTGAACCTCCAGTTATGAAGAGGAAAGAAATTACTCCCTTGACTCTCCCACCCCCACATCTTTAGGGAGAGAGAGATGCGTCGATAGCCTACCGTGGGGAAACTTATCAAATGCTTTACTGAAATCCATATACATCACATCAACTGCTTTACCCTCGTCCACCTGTTTGGTCACCTTCTCAAAGAACTCAATAAGATTTGTGAGGCACGACCTACCCTTCACAAAACCGTGTTGACTATCCCTGATCAAATTATTCCTTTCTAGATGATTATAAATCCTATCTCTTATAATCCTTTCCAAGACTTTGTCCACAACAGAGGTAAAGCTCACTGGTCTATAGTTACCGGGGTTGTCTCTACCCCCCTTCTTGAACAAGGGGACAACATTTGCTATCCTCCAGTCTTCTGGCACTATTCCTGTAGACAATGACGACATAAAGATCAAAGCCAAAGACTCTGCAATCTCCTCCCTAGCTTCCCAGAGAATCCTAGGATAAATCCCATCCGGCCCAGGGGACTTATCTATTTTCACACTTTCCAGAATTGCTAACACCTCCTCCTTATGAACCTCAATCCCGTCTAGTCTTGTAGCCTGTATCTCAGTATTCTCCTCGATAACATTGTCTTTTTCCTGTGTGAATACTGACGACAATATTCATTTAGCGCCTCTCCTATCTCCTCGGACTCCATGCACAGCTTCCCACTACTCCTTGACTGGCCCTACTCTTACCCTCGTCATTCTTTTATTCCTGACATACCTATAGAAAGCTTTCGGGGTTTCCTTGATCCTACCTGCCAAGGACTTCTCATGACCCCTCCTGGCTCTTCTTAGCTCTCTCTTTAGGTCCTTCCTGGTTAATTTGTAACTCTCAAGCACCCTAACTGAACCTTCACGTCTCATCTTTACATAAGCCTCCTCCTTCCTCTTGACAAGTGATTCAACTACTTTAGTAAACCACGGTTCCCTCGCTCGACCACTTCCTCCCTGCCTGACAGGTACATACTTATCAAGGACACGCAGTAGCTGTTCCTTGAACAAGCTCCACATTTCAATTGTGCCCATCCCCTGCAGTTTCCTTCCCCATCCTATGCATCCTAATTTTTGCCTAATCGCATCATAATTGCCTTTCCCCCAGCTATAACTCTTGCCCTGCGGTATATACCTATCCCTTTCCATCACTAAAGTAAACTTAATCGAATTGTGGTCACTATCACCAAAGTGTTCACCGACCTCCAAATCCAACACCTGGCCTGGTTCATTACCCAATACCAAATCCAATGTGGCCTCTTGTTGGCCTATCTACATACTGCGTTCGGAGACCCTCCTGCACACATTGGACAAAAACTGACCCATCTAAAGTACTCGAACTATAGCGTTTCCAGTCAATATTTGGAAAGTTAAAGTCCCCCATAACAAGTACCCTGTTACTTTCGCTCCTATCCAGAATCATCTTTGCAATCCTTTCCTCTACATCTCTGGAACTTTTCGGAAGCCTATAGAAAACTCCCAACAGGATGACCTCTCCTTTCCGGTTTCTAACCTCAGCCCATACTACTGCAGTAGACGAGTCCTCATCACACGTACTTCCTGCCACAGTAATACTGTCCTTGACTAACAATGCCACCCCTCCCCCTCTTTTACCACCTTCCCTGAGCTTACTGAAACATCTAAACCCCAGAACCTGCAACAACCATTCCTGTCCCTGCTCTATCCATGTCTCCGAAATGGCCACAACATCGAAGTCCCAGGTACCAACCCATGCTGCAAGTTCACCCACCTTATTCCGTACGCTCACATGGCTGTACAACGCAACTTGCTTTGTATAAGGGGCCTCAGCGGGGGGTGCGTGGCTGCAGCTGCACATTGCCCCATTTTGTACACAGGAGAGCTCCGCTCGCCAGAAGTCCCCAGTGTAGCAAGAGATCGGGACACCATTTTTAAATGGGGTCCTGATCTCCGAGGCACCCGAAGCGTCCACGACCCCTCCCAGCCCAAATGCATTATGGGAGGGTCCCCAGCCACTGCGCCCCCCCCCCCCACCCATGCAGGGTACCCCCAGCCCGATCACGCGCGTGCAAAAGATGCCAGCATGGCACCTTGGCAGTGCCCATGCCAGTTGGAAGTGTCACTTCGGAACTTTGCCAGTGCCAGACTGTCACCCAGGTGACACTGCCAAGGTACCCAGGTGCCCAGGTGGCACCAGCAGTGCCAGGGCACCACACTGCCCAAAGGTAATGCAGCTGGGGGCCTCCAATCCCCTGGGAGATCACCACATATGCGGTTCCGTCTGGTCCCCGTTTGTGCAGATCAGTACCAAACGGTGCTCGCTTGAGATCCCCGAGACAAAGGGGATAAATCCCAAAGCCTCAGGTATCTCGGGAATCTGCACACTAAACTGAGACAAGCTGTCTCGCACTAATATGCAGATTTGCCAAAAAGTGATCTCGTCCACAACGAGCGGGATTTACATTGCAACGTCACGCAAGATCGTGTTGGATCTTGCAAGGTGTTGCAAGCCGGGTAGATCCTGGGAGCAGGGCCTTCCGACTTTTATTGGCCATGCTGCGCACGGCACGTTGCTTTTCAGGCGCAGCGTGGCCATTGCATCACGTCCCATATAAATTTGACAGACTTTTTGGGGGGTGAGTTGCAGATATCCACTAATCCTTGTGTTGAGAATCGCTCCTCGGGGAAGGATCTTATGCTCTGCCTGCATGGCGAGTGTGGTGTCTGTGGGGTCGGGGGAGTGGGGGAAACATTTAATCAGGCAAGAGGGTAATGGGTGGGGACCAGGCTGACTTCCTGTCTCGGGAGGGTAATGGGTGGGGACCAGGCTGACTTCCTGTCTTGAGAGGGTGATGGGTGGGGACCAGGCTGACCTCCTGTCTTGAGAGGGTGATGGGTGGAGACCTGGCTGACTTCCTGCCTCGTGAGGGTGGTGGGTGGGGTCAAGGCCGACTTCCTATCTCCATCCCAATTAAGTCTGTGGTGGACTCGTCGCCAGTTGAGGCCCTTTAATGCCACCAACGCTGGTATCAACCCTCGTCATGTTGGGAGCATGATGGGGCTGCACGGTGGCACAGTGGTCAGCACTGCAGAGTCATCAGGGACCCAGGTTCAATTCAGGGCGCTGGTGACTGTCTAGTGAGGTTGTACATTCTCCCCGTTCTGCGTGGGTTCCCTCCGGGTACTCTAGTTTACTCACACAGTCCAAAGATGTGCAGGTTAGGTGGATTGGCCATGCTAGATTGCCCCTCAGTGTCCAAAAAAAGGTTAGGTGGGGTTACGGGGATCGGGCATGGGCCTGGGTGAGGGGTCTCCCTCTGAGGGACAGTACAGAGGGATTCTATGGATAAGCAAACCCTGGGATGTTTGCTTGCAGGCTTGCTGGGCAGTCTCTCGTCCAAAGGCAATCATTGCATGCTTGAAGTACCCATCGTTGGGAATTGCGGGGTCGAAGACTCACTGAAAGCCAAACCCCCCCCCCCCCGCCGCCTTTGCCCTTTCGGTTGACCCCCCCCCAACATCATCACTCGCCTGCAGCCCGGGATCCAGTGAGAATCCAAACACATTCCTATTGCCGTTCAATTGTGTTACTGGTCTCTGATTGGACGGCAGCTCTGAGAGGGTCCACCCTTGATCCGTCAAGTATCAGATTGGCACACCATGTGGTGTGCCAAGAGATGATGAGGGCATTTCCCCAGCTTTCTAGCCAACGGCAGTAGTCTCGCTCCACAAGATTCCGCCTCTAATTTCACTCCTGAATGGGCTACCACTAATTTTAAGACAGTGCCCTTAAGGTCAAGTCTATCCCACTATCATAACAAACTCAAGGACCACCAAGGGCAACCCATAGGCATCAATCATACTACTGACAGGAAAGCGCATATGTAATCAGGTTACTAGAACATCAAGGATAGGCCTTACTCCTGTGGTACCATCTACATTTGTATTGATGTCTTCAGAGACATTGGTGAGGCGTTCCTTTCAGGACCACCTTACAGTATGGCCAGGGCTGGTATTATGTGGCAAATGAAGACCAAAGTCTCTCACTATAGTCACCCACACTCACCTGCCCTAGTTTCAGGAGATCCACTGTTTAACCCCCTCACTGTGTGGCCATAAAGTTAACACCTCTGTATCATATTGGGCAACACCCGTGTAATTAGGGCAGCACAGTAGCATAGTGGTTAGCACAATTGCTTCACAGCTCCAGGGTCCCAGGTTCGATTCCCGGCTTGGGTCACTGTCTGTGCGGAGTCTGCACGTTCTCCCCGTGTGTGCGTGGGTTTACTCCGGGTGCTCCGTTTCCTCCCAAAGTCCAAATACGTGCAGGTTAGGTGGATTGGCCATGACAAATTGCCCTTAGTGTCCAAAATTGCCCTCTGTGGCGGGTGGGGTTACTGGGTTATGGGGATAGGGTGGAGGTGTGGGCTTGGGTCTTTCCAAGAGCTGGTGCAGACTCGATGGGCCGAATGGCCTCCTTCTGCACTGTAAATTCTATGATCTATAATCGTAGTTCGAACGCACAGCTGCCCCCCTACCTTTTC
This sequence comes from Scyliorhinus torazame, assembly GCF_047496885.1. Lineage (NCBI taxonomy): Eukaryota > Metazoa > Chordata > Chondrichthyes > Carcharhiniformes > Scyliorhinidae > Scyliorhinus > Scyliorhinus torazame. The sequence continues at coordinate 160,041,615 of NC_092713.1, read as the reverse complement.
CAATCCTTCTGCGTCACTGAGTGCCCTATCTCAGTGTAGCCTTGGGAAAAATGTGCACAGCTGAGGTCTGGAGGGGTGGACAGCGGGTGAAGTGATGGGCATTGATATGCCTTTCAGTGACTGCCACAGGGAGTACTAGAGCCGTCTTCCCTCAGGGGAGAAGGAATGAAGGGAGAAAATGGAGGGGCTTACCCCTCTCAACCAGGGAAAAGTAGGTGACCAATCAAATTAAGGCAAAGGAATCCTTGTTTTAATTTCAATTTGTTATCAGAGGTTAATATCCAACAGATAATGGTGGGGTGAGGGGGGAAACAATGTACAATACAAAACAAAACGGAATTCAATAAATCATGTTATTTATCTGCCACGGTACATACTGAGAAGAACGAGACTGATTTAAAGCTCAACAGGATGTCCTCCACTCCCAACAAATCAACCAGGAACTCTAACTGGTTGTGTCACCGAATTCTCTTATCCTTCACTAAGTATCTCAAATTGTTTAATCTGTAAAGTCTGTGTGGCGATAATGAAAACCCCTCCTTCGAGGTAAAACTGCAGCTTATTGCCCAAAGCCTCTTTCCTGGGAACATATTACAAGATTGAGCAGATTACAAATATTGGCCCTAATCCCACGTGGACACACATAAACCCACACTGACACGCGCACACTCTCAATGACACACGGACGGACACACACACTTACTCACACACAGACACTGACGCATATACACACGCAAACACACATACTCATACACACACTGACACACACATACTCATACACACACTGACACACACATACTCATACACACTGACACACACATACATACACCCACACACAGACACACATGCATACACACACTGACGCATATACACACTCAAACACACATACTCATACACACACTGGCGCATATACACACAGACATAAACACACACACACACACACACTGACACACAGGCAAGAACAGACACACACACTGACACATACATACACACACACAAACACACAAACTGAGACACTCATATATGCACTGACACATACACGCAAGCACAGACACAAACACACTTGATACAAACGCACTCACACAGACACACTCACGGACACACACAACAATATTCATATATACACAAGCACAAACACAAACACACATAAAAACCCACAGACAGAAACACACACAAAAACCCACGCGCATAGACAACAGACACACGCAAACACACTCACACATACACTCATACGTCACTCATACGGCCAGACACAAACCTTCATACGGCCACATACAAACCTTCATACGGCCACACACATTCACAGGCACACACACACACACTCAGACACACACAAACTCACAGATACATAAATAGACACTCACACATACATACACAGACAGCCCACACTCACAGGCACGGTTCGCACGGTGGTTAGCACTGCTACTTCACAGGGACCCGGGTTCAATTCCAGCCTTGGGTGACTGTGTGGAGTTTGCACTTTCTCCCCATATCTGCGTGGGTTTCCTCCGAGTGCTCCGGTTTCCTCCCACAGTCCAAAGATGTGCAGATTTGGTGGATTGGCCATTCTAAATTGTCCCTTAGTGTCCAAATGTTAGGGGAGTAGGGTGCTCTTTCAGAGAGTCGGTGCAGACTCGAAGGGCTGAATGGCTTCCTTCACACTGTAGGAATTCTATGATACACACACAGAGATACAGACACACACACACACCGACACAGACACACATACACCCTCAGACAACACACACAGATGCGAACACACTCACAGACACACACATGCACACAGACAACACATATACGGCGTAGTGGTATTGTCGCTGGAATAGTAATCCAGTGACCCAGGATAATGATCTGGGGACCTGGGTTCAAATCCCACCACGGCAGGTGGTGGAATTTAAACTCAAACAATATCTGCAATTAAAAGTCTAATGATGACCATGAAACCACTGTTGATTTTTGTAAAAACCCATTTGGTTCACTAATGTCTTTTGGGGAAGGAAATCTGTCATCCTTACCTGATCTGGCCTGCATGTGACTCCAGACCCACAGCAATGTGGTTGACTCTTAAATACCCTCTGAAATGGTCCAGCAAGACACTCAACCGCTCCGAAAACACAAAAAAGGATTGAAACCGGTCAGACCATCAGCATCGAACCAGGCACCGGAAAAGACAATGGCAAACCCAGCCATGTTGACCCTACAAAGTCTTACTTACTAACATCTGGGGGCTTGTCCCAAATTTGAGAGTAATTAAGCAACAGCTTGACATAGTCATACTCTCACAGAATCATACCTTACAGACAATAATAAAACAGTAATATTTATTATTGTCACAAGTAGGCTTACATTAACACTGCAATGAAGTTACTGTGAAAATTCCCGAGTCGCCAAACTCCAGACCTGTTTGGGTACACAAGAGGGAGAATTCAGAATGGCCAATTCTCCTAACAAGCATGTCTTTCAGGACTTGTGGGAGGAAACCGGAGCACCCGGAGGAAACCCACGCAGACACGGGGAGAACCTGCAGACTCCGCACGGACAGTGAACCAAGCTGGGATTGAACCTGGGACCCTGAAGCTGTGAAGCAACAGTGCTAACCAGATACCACTGCACCATTCCTATATGTACTGTCTCACTGGCAGGACAGACCCAGCAGAGGTGACAGCACAGTGGTATACAGTTGGCAGGGCTTTGCCCTGGGAGCCCTCAACCTCAACTCTGGACCCCATGAAGTCTCACGGCTTCAGGTTAAACATGGACAAGGAAACCTCCTGCTGATGACCACATAACGTCCACCATCAGCTGATGAATCTTTAGCCCTCCATGTTGAATGTCACTTCTCTGAGAGTGGCAAGGGCACAGAATATACTCTGGGTGAAGGGCTTCAATATCCATCAACAAGAGTGGCTCAGTAGTACCACCACAGGGCTGGCTGGGTCCTAAAGGACATAGCTGCTAGTCTGGGACTGCAGCAGGTGGTGAGGGAACCAAGAGGGAAAAACATACTTGACCTCACCCTCACTGTTCTAACCCTCAAGGAGATCACAGGATAAGGGCAATTAGGTTCCAGGTGACCACTTCTGAATATGGATTCCCACGATAATGAGGGGGCGGGGTTCTCCATTAACTGGGAGCTCAGCTCTCGAGTATAAAAACCTTGGCCTGGGACCAGGGAGCAGGTCGGGGAGTGTTGAGTGTAATATTGTGAATAAATAGAATCTTTGTTTTCTACTTGGCTGATCCATTTGTGCTGCTTTAGAGGATTCTACACTGGCGATGAGAATAAAGTGCAGCTGCCGTCGATGCCAGATACTACGCAGCGAGCCACTTAGTCTGGGCCTAAAGAGGCCTCTCATCCATCCAAATGGAGTTAGACATGGGCGCGGAGGTATCAGTGGTCAGCCGCTGGACCTTCAACTGTATTCTTTCCAGCTTCCAGACACTGGTCCTACGGGACACCAATGCCCGCCTACATGAATGAACCGCTGGCAATACTGGCTACCGTGACGGTCACGGTGGAGTACGGTGACCAGACGGCGAACCTCCCGTTAGTGGTGGGCCATGACTCGCTGTGCCACCTTCAATTGGATTGGCAAAGAGTTTGCCGATTGCACCCGCATGGACCTGAGTGTGTCCTGGTCAGATTCCCCTGAAAAGAATGGGATATTGAGAAGGTGGCCCAGCATTGCACCCTGTGCCAGGAGCATCAGGAGCTGCCGCTGCAGCACCACTCCATCCATGGAATGGCCGGGTTGACTTTAGTCCCATCTCCACATCAATTTTGCGGGACCATTCCAGGGAGCGATGTTCCTCATCATCGTAGATGGCCAGCCAAGGGGATGGAGGTTTACAAAATGCAGAGCACAACAGCTCGAGCCGCCATAGACAGAGTGCAGCAATCGTTCAGCATGCGCAGGATATCAGAAGTGCTGGTCTCAGATAATGGGACAGCATTTAAAAGTGCGGAGTTTGCGGCATTAATGGCCAACAACGAGATACGACATGTCCACATGGCACCATACCTCCCCGTGTAGAATGGATTGGCGGAACGCAGCGGGCAAACTGTTAAATACGGGATGAAGAAGCAGACCTCGGGGTCCTCGGAGATGTGGCTGCCGCGGTTCCTTTTTTGCTACAGGACGAGGCGACACGCCACGACGGGTGTCACACCGGCTGAATTGTTGATGGACCGTCACCTGCGAACACATTTAAGTTTAGTCCTCCCAGACATTGGTGGGAAAATCCGCCGGGGCCAGGATCGAGCCGAGGCTGACGCTGGACGACGATCGCCCTTACGCACCTTTGCGATGGGAGACTCAGTGTATGTCTGGAATTTTGGAGAAGGAGCTATGTGGACACCAGGCATCGTATTGGCCCAGATGGGACCAGTCTCCGATCGAGTGAGGGCACAAGGACACAAATCGAACCTGCATGTGGATCACCTCCAAGGTCACATCCAAGAGACACCAGATCTGATTCTGGATGTTTCGGACCAAAACCGCCCCCAACTCAAACTGACACCTCCGCCTCAGTCGCTGCTATTGCTCCCAGGTGCACCTACCATAGAGAAACCGGTCTCGGATGTACAGGATGCTGAAATACTGGATGAGGATCCACTGAACACTGATTTTGAGGTCGACATGGACATATTGCCACCGCCGGAGCCAGCAGTGTCCATGAGCCCTCGCGGCCACAACGCCTACCACCCCGCTGAGATGCTCCACATGAAGGCGACACTCCCCAGGCCGGTGCACGCCACTAGCTGCTACACGTTTCGCCCTTCCTGGCCTTTCCCGAGCTGGGATGTCTAAAGAGCCAGAGGTCCCGGTCACAGACATGGACGTATCTCCGGACTTGTGGAGGGTGGGGAGAGATGTTATACCCTTCAGGGAGGTCACCAGATAAGGACAATTGGATTCCAGGTGATCTCCTCTGAATATGAGTTCTTCCAGTAACGAGGGGACAGGGTTTACCACTTAACTGAGAGATCAGCTCTCGAGTATAAAAACCCCAGCCTGGAGCAGGTCGGGGAGGAGACCCTTCGGGGACTGGAGAGTGTGAATAAATTGAATCTTTGTGTTCTACCTGGCTGATCCATGTGTGCTGCTTTAGCAGATTCTACACTCACCAACCTGCCTGCCGCAGGTGCATCTGTCCATGACAGTATTGGTAGAAGTGACGACCGCACAATCCTTTTGGAGACTAAGTCCCCTTCACATTGAGGATACCCTCCGTCGTGTTGTGTGGCACTATCATCGTGCTAAATGGGATAAACTTCGAACTGATCTAGCAACTCAAGACTGGGCATCCATGAAGCGCTGTGGACCATCAGCCGCAGCAGAATTGTACTGAACCACCATCTGCAACCTCATGGCCCGGCTTATCGTCCATTCTACCATTACCACCAAGCCAAGGGATCAGCACTGGTTCAGTGAAGAGTGCAGAGGAGCACGCCAGGAGCAACACCAGGCATACACAAACTTACAGACAATACACACAGATGCAAACACACACACACATATATTCACAGACACACACACTCACAGACACACACAGATGCAAACACATTCATATACACACAGACAACACACAGATACACTCACAGACACACACATACAACACATGGATGCACTCACACAGATATGAGACGGTTAGATCGCAGGTGGGGCCGAGTTCAGGATCTGCGGCGGGCAGTGATCGGTTTCTGATCTAACCAGCCCGCTCTCGTTGGCGGGTTTCGGATGCAACCTAGACGTGGCAAGCTTTTAATTAACACCAATTGAGAGCAATTTCCATAACATTAACAATGGACGCCCTCGCTAATGGCCTCCCAAGATCTAACCGGCTCCCCAGCGGGAGGTCAGGCGGGCGCCCTTTAGCACACCTATTTAAAAACGGGAAACTGTGAAAGATGCTGAGGAGGTTGGAGGAGGGGAGGCATGCAGCCCCAGTACTCGGTGGTAAGAGCCTTTGGGATGGGGGGGTGGTGCCCTGGCACATGGTTGGGTGGGGGGGGGGGTGCCCTGGCACATGGTTGGGTGGGTTGGATGCCATCGGTGGGGGTCGCTCCTGAGCTGGGGAGTGAGAGGGCCCAGCGCCCATGTGTCCCACAGACCAACCCCGGATCGTGTACACCCATAATAGGGGCAACTTCAACCGCTGCCTGTCCGTTCCACCGAACACCCTGTCCATGGTAATATGGTGGAGGTCACGTCAACTCCCTCTGACTGTGAACAACCTCTGGCTGCACAGCTGAAGGTTATTGCTAATAGGGAATTGGCATTATTAGTTATATGAGCACTTCACAGCTCTCGAGTGGAATCCCATGGGTACACAAGCCATGTCCCAAGCGGGTGTTATTGCCTAGCATCAAACTGTGAGGCCTGGTCACTTTGGCTGAACTCTGGAAGCGTCAACATCACAGAGGCAGCAGCCACCATCAAACACTCTAGAGCTGGGGTTCAGCACTGGGGATACCCCCGCGACCAGAGTGAGTGTGTGTGTGGTTCGGGAAGGGAACCTGAGCCAAGTAATGTTCCGGTTTGGGGTCTAGGGTCTGGTGTATGAGGCCCCTGTTGTGGCCTGCGGTGGTGGGTGGGTTGTGCTGTGGGTTCCACGGTGTACCAGGTCATTGGCGTGGTATTATGCTTGGGGGGGGGGGGGCGGGGGGGAGAGAGAAGAGTCATGGTGTGGTGTGCATGCAAGCCGCTGGCTCGTTGTGGGGAGGTCCAGGGGCGGCACGCAGGGCCGGGCCAAGGGGGCCGATGCAAACTCACCCCTGCTGCCTGGTGGAGGTTGCTGGGCTTCCTGTGACACTGGACTGCGGCCCTCCTCGTAACGCTTCCCGAGCTGATGGCCGCTGCCATGCTTCCCAGGAGGCACTGTCTGAGCTCTGACTGAACTCCACCCCCTCGGTGAAACAGGCTGTCCCGTCACAATTTCACAGTCTGACCAGGTCGGCATCTCCAAAACGTGCCCCTCTGGTACGCATGGTGGCATGGCTGCGTGCTGTCTGGGGTTGCTTGGAGGAGCTGTTTAGGTGCTGCTCCCCATCGTTAGCAGGGACGTGATCCACGTGAATCAGTTGGTGGGACAGCTATTGCTGCCATGAAGCCCGTGGGGGAATCATTACCGGCCCTAATTGATATTCAATGCGGTCGTGGCTCCTCGGCTGGATCTAGCAGTGCACAGGCCCGGAGCACAATGGGGCAGACCGAGTCCTCTGATGACAGCACGCTGAACAAGGAGCAGATTTTGTTTTTTTAAATCGATAAATTCTTCCCGCCAGAAGCAGTGGCAGAGAGCAAGTCACGTGCTCTGGCGTGAAATCAATGAGGAGAGGTTCCTCCATTCTGTAGCTGCCAGCAAGCAACAGGATGTGTGAGAAACTGAAGATAGATCATTTTGTAATAAGGGAGAGAGGGCCAGTGACACAAACAGGCCAGTATCTCACCAATGAATCTGCTGGAGAGAGCGACTCAGGAGACTCCGCGGATGGACAAAGCAGTGCTGGTGTGAACTGTGTCCAGAGTTCCAGGGCTTCTGGTGAACCACTCATTAAGAAGAAACTGAGATCGGGTCAAGCAGTACAAAGATGCTTTCTTGAGGTATGACATTATAATTTTGTCAATGAAAATCAGGATGCAAAGCCCATGTGTGTTATATGCAGGGAAGTACTGTCAATTGAAAGTTTAAAACCCTCAAATCTTCAAAGACATTTGAAGACTAAGCATGGCGAGTTCCAGGACAAACCGCTGAATTTTATTCAAAGGATGCAGCGAGAACTTAAATCGTCAGCTGAAGTCCTAAGCAGAAATGTAACATTGAATGACAGAGCAAGTGTGATGGTGAGGAGCAAGCAGGCTCGCCTGTCGGCATTAAAGGTGAGCAATAATAGTGGGTCACGAACGTCGACCAGTTGGTAAATGTAGGTCCCAGGAAAAAAAGTTTGAAAAGCTCTGCTTTAACCAATGTCACCAAGGCAATATCTGGTCAGGTATCAAATTGCTTTAAAAGCTTTGGATTTGAAAATGGAAATAACAATAAATATTTGTCAGGTCCCCAGGGAGAACTCCCTGTTCTGGTTTGAAGGGCCACAGTTTAAAATTTCAGCTGAAAGAGGGCACATCAGAGAGTGCAGCACCCTTCAATAGTGCACCGCCAGTGACAGGCTGGACTGTGCTCAAGAGTTGGATTTTACTGAGCCCCTGCCAGGCCTGTTTTTGGTGGGGGAGGGACATATATGAGGAATGTCCAGCCCACCAACTTACCCCTTCATTGTTGAGCAGCCCACCTGCCATCTTTAAAATAATAATTAAGGGTCAATTGAGGTTGTCAGCCCAGCAGTTGCCCAATTAATATGGTGCCCATGCCTAAAATGCTTGACATGAGCAGATGTACATGAGTGAGCAGGCCTTTTTTTAAAAAGCAAATTGCATCCGGGCATTCACCTCAAGATAACTAGATTTGTTATTCCCTTCCTGTCCTCTAAAACCTGCCCTTCTCTGCCACCTCCCTTCCCCACACAGCTTTCGCCACGCCCCCACACCCTTCTGCTCCCCGATAACATCCTTGTCCCCACCCAGACTTACCTTTTTCCGATGGGAAACGATCTCTCAGTATCCACCCTATCGAACCCCTTCAGAATCTTATACAATTCAATGAGATCATCTCTCATTCTACTAACCTCCAGGGAATATATGAGCCCAATTTATTCAGCCTCTCATTATAGGACAACACTCTTATCCAGGACGAATTTAGTGAACCTTCGCTGTACTGTCTCCAACGCAAGTATTCCTTTCTTAAATGGAGACCAAAACTGTGCAGTGTTCCAGAGGTGGTCTCACCAAAACGCCGTACAGTTGCAGCAAGATGTCCTTATTCCTGTACTCCAACCCCCTGCCATAAAGGCTAACATGCCATTTGTCTTCTTAATTGCTTGTCTTGTAGCTGCATGCTACTTAGTGTTCCTTGTACAAGCACACTCGAGTCTCCTGAGCACCAACATTTAAAGATCCGGGTTCCTTCTAAAGAGCCAGAGGCGCAGAAGAAAGTCTTCCTTCATCCCTGGGGTTGAAGACTTTTGAACCCCTGCTGGCAATATGCTGAGGAAGCAGCTTCTGCAGCAATTTTATATTTCCCGAACGGGATTGGGTGCACTACATCTCGAGCGATGCCACATTACATCTCCGAGCCTTTATAAGAAGTGCAAAGGTCAGTGGAAATAATGGGAATGCGGAAAAATGGGCCTTGCACAATGGTCTCTATTCAGCCCACAGGGCCGGCTGCCAGGATTTCTCACAGAGGTCTCCAGAAAGGAGTGCCCACAGGCTGCCAAGTACATTGGCTTTTGCGCCTATTAAGAGGTCTGTCTTCAACACGCGAATGTTCGGGATGCGTTTTTAAAAAATTTTACTTATATAAAGGGAGACTGTTGGCATAGTGCCATTGTCACTGGGCTAGTAATCCAGAGACCCAGGGTAATGCTCTGGGGACACGGGTTCGAGTCCCACCATAGCAGAAGGGGAAATTGAACTCAATAAAAATCTGGAATTTAAAGTCCAATGAAATAATTGACCTACAAACCCATCCGGTTCATTAATGCCCTTTCGGGAAGGAAATTTGTCCTTATCCAACCCGGCCTACCATAAGATGGGCAATGAATGCTGGCCCAGTCAGTGACACCGACATCAATGAATAAAATGTAAAAAACAATTATATAGTGCCTTTTACAGACATCCCCAAAACTCTTCTCAACCAATTAAAATGTAGGGGTGCGATCCAGTGGCTCACGTTAAAGTCTGCTGGACGGTTTCCGCTATCCAACAGAACTTTGTTTAGTTTTTGGCCCTTGAGAGTTTCTCCCTGCTGAGGGGTCCCATTTTTGAGGCTGCCCCGATCTTTCCCCTCATTCTTTTGACCCCCACTCACCTCCCAATCATGGAAGACCCCAGGGAACTCTCCCTCACCCCCCTCTACCTGGCAAGGCCCCCTGGGCCCGACCACTGGCAATGCCAACCTGGCACCTGGGCACCCTGGCAGTGCCACCCTGGGCAAGGTTCATTAAGTGTCGCTAAGTCTTATTTAAATATTCAGATCTAGATCTCACCCAGCGAGGGAGAGATTCAGATTGTGCAGGGCAGAACAAGTCGGGCGACTCATGCAAGGTTTCTGCGCCTGATTTGGGGCTTGCGCATGATTCACCCATTGCGCCCAGATCCACGCCGGGTACAAGAGTCACTGAATAGCACCCGTAGTCACTAAGACAATGTTGGCAATGCAACAGCTCATTTATGCTAAGCTCCCACAAATAATGACCAGATAATGGGTGGGACTTTCCGCTCTTGTTTTTGATGGGCAGGAATGGCAGCGGGGCCAGAGAATCGAGGGGAGTCACAAAACGGACTTTCACCCTGGTGAGATTTCACCACTGGATTGTCATGGCCAACCCTCTTGACTGTTCATGGTGGGAACCCCATTACCATACATTTAATATCATTAGCTGGCATTCTGCTGTATTATACCCCCACATCGGGATTCTCCCTCATTTACAACAGAGTGGGCTCTAAATAAGCCCTCCCCGCCAGCGTGATGTCGTGGGACCCGCCTCTTGGATCATTTTGACAATGTGTCAAAAAATATGGCAGGAAAAGTCAGCGGTGCGACCGACAGGCTACACACTGCTTTTCCTGCCTAATCTGAAATGAGAAATTTCCGCCCGATGTGGTTTCTTCTTCAAATTAGTACCAAGGGATCTTTTCCATCCACCCAAAAGGGCAAGATAGGGCCTTATTTTAATGGACGGTATTCTCCAGTTCTCCCAGTCACATGTTTCTGAGCGGGATGCCATTTTCTGGCGGCTGGATTCTCTACTGGATTTCCCATTGAAGCCACCCCATGCTGCCAAGAAACCAGCAGGTGAGGGTGTGTTGCTGGCAGCAACAGAGAATTCAAAGGCCAGAGAATTCCAGTAAATAGGCATGATTTACCGGCCTCGTCTCTACCGACTTGTTGTTGTGGCGAGTCCGTTGAATCTCGCGAAAGGCCTCTTGCGAAATGCGAGCTTCAACCGAATCCTCGCGACATGTCACGATCTGGATTCTGCCCACTCTGGTCGAGATCCAGATCAGCATATTTAAATGAGACATTAGCGAGGCCTCGACTGGGTGCCGTTTTGTATTGATCCACACAATGTGGACCAGGTGTAACAGCATCTGGGTGGTTTTCCAGGCATTGGAGACTTCAGGGTGGTTGGGGACAGGGCAGGTCCACCCCTGTTCTTCCTCTGACTCCCGGGCACCTTGCACTCCCAGACTGGCTGAGACATTGCCAGGGTACCTGGGGTGTCAGTGCTGGGGTGCCCAAGTGCCAGAGAGGCACTGCCAATGGTCGGGGCTTGAGGGGGCCATGCACATGGAAGGGGGGATGAGGGGGGATATGAGGGTGGGGAGTAAAAGGGTGAGGGGGGTGAAGGGTGTGTATGAAGGGGCCTCATAAAAGTTAGGATTTGAAGGTTGGGGGTCCTGAAATGGGGAGGGCCCAAAACGGGAGGTAGGGAGGCCTAAAAAAGGGGGGTGCCGTCAGCGACCCTATAGTGGGGTGCCTCACCTATAGCAAGGTGTGGGACAATACCCATGTGTGTGGGACTAACATTGCCGGGGGGGGGGGGGGGGGGGGGGGGGGGGGGGGGGACAGACGCTCAAGTTCACTAGACATCGGGGCACCCTTTCAAAATGGAGGCCGATCTCTGAGGAGCTGGTCTTGCCAGCGGGTTCAGTTCTCCACCATGAAAGAATTCGAAGTGGCTAGACTGGGGAGAAACTCCTCGGGGCCCCACAAATGACTAATTGAGGGTGAATACCAATGTGGATAGCACCCAAAAGCCGGTGAGAAACATCCCACCAAAACCACCCAAAATGACACTTTGAAATTTTTGGGTTAAAATTGCACCCAATGTCTCATCTGAAAGACGAGTACCACTGACAGTACAGCACCCCCTCAGTAATACACAAGGGGTGTGTCAGCATTCATTTTTGTGCTCGGTGGAGGAGTGGGATTTGAACTCACAATCTTTTGAGTGAGATGAAAGCGCTGCCAACTGAACCATCTCTGACTTGGGGATGCTATATAACAACGTACAGAGTAGGCAGTAGTTAAGTACTGAAAGCACTAGAGGCAGTGGACATGAAAAATACATTAAAAAGGCAAATGCAATGTATGCCGTGTGAAATTAAGAAACACTTCTACACAGGCAATTTTACAACTGCGAGTCTGATCTTTTTTAACCAAAGGTCATGGGGCAAAGGTGGGTTTATGGAGTTAGGCCACAGATCAACCATGATCTCATTGAATGGCAGAACAGGCCTGAAGCCTAAATGGTCTTCTCCTATTCCTATGTTCAGAATTTCAAGCTGCAGGCCTGTCCTCTAAGCCTGTGTAAGGTCAATCCTTGAGCATTGCACCAAAGCTCCATAAGGTAAAGATTAATTCCCAGTACAATGCTATGTCCAAGGGTTAAATCATGGGGAGCTTTAGAAAACGATGCTGTACTCTTTTTGAAGCATTTTCTGTTGATTCGTTATACAAATATTGCAGATGGAGGCTGCTCAATTGGGTGGGGCAGTAAGAGGCAAAGGGGTTGACTCGGAAAAATGTCCAGGAGCATTTGGTGCTGCCAAGGCCTGCAAAACATCTGACTGCCCATGTCCTGGGTAAGCGAGACTTGCCTCTAAAGGGCAGAGGTATCTCAGTAACCAAGTGATTAACAGTTCAGCAACAGATAAATCCTCTCGGAAACCAAGACCAGCATTAAGGAGAAATACTAATTGCTTTCATTCTTTCATAATTCTTGCTTGTCCTGGTTCTATGTTATCTGAAAGGATTACTAGCCACTCCAGCTCACTATCTCTCTAATTAAGCACTCAAATGATATCATCCTTGTATCTTTGTCAGGCTCCGCTGTCGGTGTTCTGGTGTGTGTGTGTGCGCGCCTCTTGAAGCATTGCTAATTCACAATGAGCCAGCAGCAACTTACTACATCAGAGGTTCATCTTTATAAAGATCGTGTCCACTTAAATAAATCGAGGGTCAATTTGTACCTCAAATCAATCAATAACAGGAACGTGACAGCTCTGTGATAATAACCAATAGGGAAATCCTACTGGGCTCTCCTCAGGATGTGATGCAGTGCATTAAAGATTTCAGTAATCTGTACCAAGGGAATGTGGTCTCAAATAGACTCGACTGGTTGAGCAAGGCCTCCTTCTCTTATCATTCAGTTAGACACTAGCCTGCCAGTATCTGTTGCACATAAGCAGATACTCAAGCCTAATTAAGTTCTCCATATGGCTTATAGGGGGTAACATCCACACGGTCAGTGCTGCAAACCAGCTGCAGATGGGAGACAGTCAGCAAACAGAGTAAACAGCACTGGACTGTAATAATCCAGCACACAGATCATACTCTGTAATAAACAGCACTGCACCGTAATAATCCAACACATACTGTGTAATAAACAGCACTGGACTGTACCCAGCATTCAGCTCACATTCCATAATAAACAGCACTGGACTGTAACAATCCAGCACACAACTCACTCTGTAATAAATAGCACTGGACTGTATTATCCAGCACACAGCTCACACTCTGTAATAAACAGCACTAGACTGTAACAATCCAGCACACAGCTCACATTCTATAATAAACCAGCACTGGGACTGTAACAATCCAGCATTCAGCTCACATTCCATAATAAACAGCACTGAACTGTAACAATCCAGCACACAACTCACTCTGTAATAAATAGCACTGGACTGTAATAATCTAGCTCACAATTCACACTCTGTAATAAACAGCACTGGACTGCTACCACATGTCACGCTCTGTAATATACAGTGTGGGTCTGTAATAATTTGACACTGCACACATT